>NC_092877.1:39644437-40330937 GCF_028372415.1 Notamacropus eugenii | reverse complement strand
CACTCACTGAGAGGATAGTAGCTCCACCAATAGGAACAGCAAAGGTTATTCTAGGTCTAGGTTTAGGGAGAATGCATTCAATTTTGTTAATGTTGCATTTATCTCTCTAGGTGGAGATATCCAGCAGGTAGATAACAATGTAGAGATATTAGGGTTAAAAGGATCGGAACTATGGGAACTGACAAGACAACCAAAGAACAAATGCTGAGATAGAAGACATTAGAGTATAAGATTGGCACTTTGGGGGTTGTCTGTCAGGTAAAAAGATAGATGGTAGTTTAACAAGGGAGACTAAGAACGAGTAGTCAGGCAGGAAAACCAGGAGAAAGGGGTGTTAGGGAAGCCAAGGAAACAGAATTAAAAGGATGATTGAATGTATCCTAAGCTTTGGAGAGGTATATACAGGATCATTGTTAACTTTGAGACAGTACTGACAGTAGAGTGATAAAGTCTGAAAATGGATTGTAAAGGGCTGAGAAACAAGTGGGAGGTAAAGGCAAGGCAGTGAGTGATCCTAAATAGTTCTTTATGACAGTTTGACAGTGAATGGGAGGAGGGATGTAGGAAATTGTGGGGACAGAAGAATCAAGTGAAAGTTTTAAAAGATCAAGCTAATCTAAAGCATGTTTGTAGGTAGTAGTTAAAGAGGAGAGAAAGACAGACAGACACAAAAGAAACAATCAACAGGGGCAAGGTCCTGGAGAAGACAGAATGGAATTGGATTAAGGATACAAGACAAGTAGTAGGGCTGGCCTTGGGGAAAAAGACTCTCTCTCAAAGTCTGTAGTAAAGAAGAGGTAATATAGACATTGTGTAATTGAACTGACTAATTTATAGGCTCACGACTGAAGGGAGAAAGGTTAAAATTGATTGGGCAGAATGAAGAGATTCCAGATTGTAGTAAAGAATGCAGACTAGATTGAGGAAGAGTAAGGTAGAAGGAAATGTGGAAGAAATAGGAGGTTATGTTCAGAGAGGGTATCACCAGAATTGGTGACAGTGAAATCTAAGTTAGGACTACCTCATCTTATGACTCTGAAATGGAGTTAAGATGTAGGTCATGACAACTAAAGAGTTTGGTGAACTGGGAGGCCACAGTGTTCAAGGAGACATTGCTGTGTATATTGAAGTTACGAGTTGGGAGGGAGGAGTAGAGATTTAGACTGCCACCCACCTGCTGAATTCCTCCAAACTTGGGGGAGTAGTGATCTGGGGGCCTGCAAGAGACAATCCCAGCTATCTGGGCCAGACAGTACACACCGTCCAAGTGAACTTCAAAGGAGGAGAAGTTGATGATTGACGGTGGCAAAGGAAAGGTCTTAAAGTGGCAATAGGGAGCAAAGCATATGCTTGTTTCTTCTGACCCTATTAGGTAACTTGATCTTAGGATCATAGATCAAGGGGTAGAAGGGACCTCAAAGGCCACACAACCCATCCCTGTCATTTTACAGATGAGGAAACTAAGGTCCAGAGATGGTAAGTAACTTGCTCAGAGTCACATAGGTATTAAGCATCAGAAGCAGTCTCCCATGAAAAGGAATAGTTAGTACTAAAGAGGTTTACCAGGGATTTGTCGTCCTTTAAGACAGCCAGATTTTTGTGAGCACTGAGAAGAAATAGGAAAATGAGAAGTTTCTTAATGATATACCAGAGATTCCAAAGGACACAGAAAAGGGGGAGGGCAGAAGAGGCAAAGAGCTAAAGGGCATAGATGTGCATAGATCATGTTTATGTTGGGGAGGAATAGATTTGAGTAGAAATGAGGATGACAGGACAGGAAAGATTTCACAGTGGCAGGTAGTTTTCATTTCAACATACCATGACTCTCAATTACAGGGGTTGGCAGCAGCAGATGGGGGTTAACCATAGAATGTAGCTTTCTCCAGATGCTTGGGGTCCTCATCCTTCAAGGTCCTCTGATGACAGGGGTCAGTGGCAATTCTGTTCCCAAATACCAGCAAATAGGGGATGGAGGAAGCCAATCTTGGAGCTTGTCTTTTTACTCATTCCCTTTTCTACATCCTAGTTCCTTACCTCTGTATCCTAGTACCTTAACTCAGATCTCCCCTATATTTAAAAAAAATCCTTCATAATGCTGTCCTCTTATATCTGTCCCTTTCACTGTCAACTCCTAGAAAAAGAAGTCTATACTTGTTTCTTCCACTTCCCAAACCTTTGAAATCTAGCTTCTAGTTTCACCACTCATCTAAAACTGCCCTCTCCAAAGTTATCAGTAATCTCCTGACTGGTAGATCAAATGATATTTCTCCTCAGCCATTTTAGCTTCTCTGTAGCTTTTGGCATTGTTGGCCACTACCAGCTCCTAGACACTCTTCCCCCTGCAGGTTATCCAGAACTCATATCACTCCTGAGCTACAGTTCCAGATCACCAATTAATTCCATGCTTGACATCTCTATTGGAATATCTTACTGGCATCTCACTCTCAGTAAGTCCAAAAAACTCTCATTACCTTCCTTCAAAACTTTTCCCAACTTTCTTATTTCTTATCAATGGCAGCATCCTCCTTCCTTGCAACCTCAAAGATATCCCTAAATCTCCCTCCTTTCAGTCATTTGCCAAGTCTTTTAAATTCATCTTCATCTGCTATTGCAGTAGCCTCTTTATCGTTCTCTTTGCATCCATCTTCTCGTCTCTGTCTGTCCTACATACATCTGCCAAATTGATATTTGAAAAGTACACCTGACTGTTTTTCTCTTGCTTTCGCTTCAGTGTCTCTCTACTGCCTCTAGGGAAAGGACAGACTCTTCCATTTGTCATTTAAAGTCTGTCACACTTGGACTCCAGCCTGTATTTCCAGTTTATTCATACATTATTCCCCTTTGTACCTTCTACATTCCTGCAAAACTGACCTACATAGCATTTCTCCTTCATGCCATGCTGTCATCCATTTCTGTGCCTCATGTAGTGTCCATCCTTGGCTAGAATGCTGTCTTTCACCTCTGGCTGTCTTCAGCACAGCCTGGATATCACCTCTGACCTTTTCTGATTCCAGCAGCTCTTAGTGCTCTTCTCTCAAAATTATTTCTTTACTCTGTGTATATTTTACATATATTTATTTGTGTGGATGACAAGCTCCTCAAAGACAAGGACTGTTTTCATTTTTTTCTCTATAAACCCACAGTCTAAGCACATTGTCTGATGCTCGATAAAGATTCATTGAATTGAATGCATATAGGATTTTGTACACTGGAGAGAAGATTCATGAAGTGCTTTTCTTCATAGGTTACTGAAGACGGGGCAGACCCAAATCCATATGTAAAAACGTATCTACTTCCAGATACCCATAAAACATCAAAACGTAAAACCAAGATTTCACGAAAAACTAGAAACCCAACATTTAATGAAATGGTGAGTCAGAACCCCATGCATGACTATCGTAGTGATAGATATTTACATTTAAATGCTAAATATTGAATTACTTCCATTACTAGAAAAGCAAACTGGAAAAATGTCATTTGAGAAAGCTTTGTAAGGTCCTGAAACATCTCTGAAATATCAATAGATGTGTAGTGATGTCAGTTAAACTTCTGTCACATTTAGCATATGTTATACTTCTAAATCCAATCCTTTTGTTACAGTTTTTCAACTAAATAGTTAGGCATACACGGTCAAGGAGATGTTTTACATAACTTACAGCATATCTTTCTGGAGAGAATTCGAAGGTACATAGTAGATACGATAGCTTTGCCACCTTCCAGATTAGAAGTCTTGTAATCACACTTGCTAAAAGCAGAATTATGGTGAGTTTGCTGTTGGGAGGCAGAATCTTCCATATCTCATCCCAGCAGAAAAACAAAGAATTGAAGAAGAAAACTCAGAGTCTTTTTTCACCCAACTGTAGCCATTCTAACCATGGCTCCTCTCCACCCTTTGCCCCTTCAAGGCAGTTCCTTCTCTTTTCTCCAGTTACTTCCAGCCCCGAGGCAGACTTACTTCTTTCTTCTCTCTCTCCTTTTTTTTTTTTTGGCTGCAGCTTGTGTACAGTGGATACAGCAAAGAGACTTTGAGACAACGAGAACTTCAATTAAGTGTGCTCAGTGCAGAGTCCTTACGGGAGAATTTTTTCTTAGGTGGAATAACTCTGCCCCTAAAAGATTTCAATTTGAGCAAAGAGACAGTTAAATGGTATCAACTGACAGCAGCACTATATTTGTGAGTGTTGGAAGCAAGACGAGATGAATGAACCCTGCTGACTTGTGCAGTTTTGTACATTTTTTTTCTACTTGGACAGAATTTAAGACACTAAATAAACTTGCATTTTCAGCACATCCATTGGACCAGCAGTCACAAAATTAATATGATGGAATTTTATGGGAGCCATCTATAATTTTAAAGTTACTATGGGATGCTGCACACCCCAAACTCAATTTTTTACCAGTTTCTTAATATATGTGCTTTTTGATAATGAAGTTTTCGAACCATCCTTAACCATTAAGAGTAATAATTTTGGCTTAGTGTGGTTGTACTGTGTCATTTCAGCCTCCTACCTTTCCATGGCCCACCCTACAAATGTGGTGTATTCTTTTTTGCTATTTTTCAATCCTAGTCACCATTGTATGTATGAAAACATCAAAGTAGAGAAAGGTACATCGTTTTAGCCCTGCTGTTTTTTTCATTGCAGCAAAGTAAATAATAAATAAAGCGCAGTTTAAAAAAAAAGCGGCCAAAGCTACTAGATAGTACCAAGGTTGAAAGAAGTAAGAAAATGGATAGTGTTGCTTTTACATTATTCATGTGAGTCCAATGTCTTCAAAACCTTTTTCAGAGTGAGTGCCAACAAATGAAGTTGTAAATAATGGTGCCTTAACTTCAGATGCTTCCCTCCCTGGCACCTCATTTCTGTTGGTTTTTCCAGACTTGCTCATTAATAAATATTTTATATATCTTTCCACTTACTAAACCAACACAGGAAAGCCTTTACTTTGTGAATTAAGCACCTACTAATTCTTTTCCCATGGAAAAACCACTTGCTAAACTTGTAATACAGTTGTGAGTCTATTCAGTCATACCAAGTACATACAACATCTTGTTAGTTACTCAGTAACTTGATGTGAATGAAAGTTGAATGTACAGGAAAAAATACATTCATTCCATTACTAGAGACTCATGCTTAAGCCTTGTGAAGTGAATTAAAGCTTAAGCATCATGCACCTACACTCTGATCCCTCTGTAACAAGGGACAGCTTTTTACCTGTGGCCCAAATTCCTGCACACTATGAAAACATCATCCAAGCACACTCTTGATTAGATGTCTGGGATGTTAGTACTAGGTATTTGTAGACTCTAATCTGACCTTAACCATAGACCTATGTAGGGAAACATGCCTTATGTTTTTACTCCTCACTAACATTGTAATTCACACGTATATACAAGTTCAGAACCACCTTAGGAAGAGATGAAATTGTAGCTTAATAACCTTTTGCTAATAACATTCATGTGTAGATTCACTTGACTCCACACATATACACATCATTTGGATTTGTTTTGTTTTCTACAAATCTTTATTTTAAAAATTACAGGATTAAAACATAGAATTTACTTAAATGAAGGAAAGTACAGATCTGCTGATTGTTTATAATATTCTGTTCCTTGTAAAATGGCAGGTATAGGAAAGGGACAATCAGATTGAGGGACATTGCAAATGAAACTATTTCTGTGAAATGTGCCCATTGTTTTGCACAAAGGATGATATTTACAGCAGATTGTAAGTGGGGCAACCCATGAAAATATTAGGTGGGGAGGGGGAAGAAGAAAAAACACTTGAAACTATTCAGTGCCTAACACTAATGGTCCATTTGTTGAATAACTGTTTAAGTAGAATCTACAGATGACTTTCTTTTGGAATGTTGAAATGTTTTTATAAATAGTAAATAGAGTGGTCAAAATGCAGATCTGGAGTCCGAACTTAACTCTTCTTGTTCATATAGAATTTATCATTTGTTTGAATATAAGTAACTTAATAAATGTAATATAAGGAGCTCCTAGGTTGTTTTTCCTGCTCACTTGATGCTCTTGAGACTTATTCCATTCCATCAATAGACCCACAAGTCACTTAGCCCCAGGAAAGCAAAATACTGTTTTTGTGAAACATTTCATTATTAATTGGAAGCAATATGTACTGCTTTTTTGCAGTCAGTTATAGCACAGTGTCTTATAGCACAAATACTAGAAATAGAAATTTTGAAACATTGCTTTGCAATATAAAAGGTATCTGATTCTTGTCTGAAAATGTATATTATGATGAGTACTGTATAGTTAACTAGAATTCAGGACAAGTGCTAACAATGTTCTCAGCTTCTCATTATTGTGCCTTTTGTCCCTTTTTTACTGTAGATTTAGTGTAATACTTTCTCGTTTGTAAAATGTATTCAGCCCTCACCAAAAACTAGAGGAATAGCACTGACTTAAGCCTCTTTGCACTACTCTTGATAGAGTTAAAATGAATTGAATTCCTAAAGATGTGTTTTAAACCTTTGATTAACAATAAACGTGAAACATGAATGTGAGTGGGAACAGAAGCTGGCCAAGACACTAATGAAAGAGACATTTGCGAGCACTCACACAACAACTGATACTTTGTATTTAGTCACACAAAAAGAGTTCTGCTGTACTCAGGCAGCCAGAAAAAAATATTCTCTTCTGGCTGCTGGATGGAGATGTGAGGATCATGGCTTGCTTAAAGAACAGTGACCTCTTATTTTCTCTACTGAAGAACTCAATGTAGGACCTGCACTGAAGTTTGTATTATTACCTTTATATGGTCTACAGGTATATTAGTATGTTAATGCATGTGAGGTCTTTAATAAAGTTTTCATTTTTCTATTTTTAAGATTAGGGCTGTATAGAAATTTCAATATCTTGCCTTAAATTGACTGTTCTTTTTAGAATTCTAATATTGTGGATTTTTCACAAAGAAACTTTTATTTCTGATATTTGCAGGCTCTTCCTATTTCACAGGGGAAAGGGAGGTATAGCACCATTTTCTTAATCAATGGATTAAAGTTCCTATAATATTTACTCACATACTGTGACAACAACAGTGCATATATGAAGAAATAACCAATGGGTTAGTTGGTCTCATGTTAACTGTAAGAACCAAATATTTTAATTATATTTTGTTGATAGTCAAGATGTACATTATTTCCTTTAATACCTTAATTGTATTCAATGGATTAAATGTGACTCTGTAACTGTCCTATAATTGTATTAAAACACTTCTGAAATAAAGGACTAGAATTGTCATTAGTCATCTTGTAAACATTAGAATTTTAAGCTCAAAATATTGGCAAACTGAGGATGATGATGATGATGATGCCGCTGCCAATGCCTGTCAATAGGAAGTTTCCAGAGTTTTCAGTCTTTTATTTTTGTCAGAAAAGTTTATCCTCCTAGTAACAACATACTCTATCTGTTGCCACAAAATAGATCTGGGAAGAACTCCAGGACTGTAGAATCACAGGTAGAGTGTTGGGAAGGACCTTAAAAGGCCTCATCAAGTCCAAAACCTTCATTCTACAGATAAGGAAACTGGGATCTAGAGATCAGAAGAATCCAAGATGAGATCTGAACTGGGGGTCCGACAGTCCATCCACTTTCCTTTCTGCTTCCCATTTGGCCTAGCCCTTGTCTCAGGCAGGTTTTCCTAAACTATCCAGGCCAAAGGAGTATCTTCTAAATGTGTTCTTGGTCACTCATAAAAAAGGCCTTAGAATCCTAAATATTTGTGATTCTGTAGATGTTACACTTCCCTTCCTCTGGCTTAGTTTTTGTTAGTTATCTGTGAAAAAATTTATTATCCAGTGAACAAAAGTCTATCACTACTAGGCTTGGACTCTAAGTCTTTCCAGCTACAGGAACCTTGGCTCCACTCTCATGACCTTGGAGACCTTAGGATCATTTCCACAGCATTGTGAAACACATAGTAGGGAGGTATAAACCAACCCTAAAGCCTGGGCGGCTGCTCTGCCATTGTAAATATCTTTAGATCTGGCTCTGCTACTTATTAGTTATATAACTTTGGGAAAGCCCCTTCTTCCTGGACCTCAGTTTTCTCATCTATAAAATGAGAGGATTGGATTAAATGAGCTCTTTAGATTGTAAGTTCCTTGAGGTCAGGGACTACTATCCTTTGCCCCTGTTTGTATCCCCAGCACTTAATAAATGTTGACTGATCTAAGGTTCCTTTCAGCCCTAATCCTTTGTTCTAGATTTTCATATTACCATGGTACTGATGGAACCCTTCCTAACTAACTCATTAATAGGATCCATTCCCTGTGTGAGATAGTTCAAGTATTACTTCCATTTATCAAAGGAAGCGAAGCCTGCTTAGCTTGGGATTTGGCTCAACTTCATACATGTCTGGACTTGGACTGAGGGACAGAGTGAAGCCCCATTCTGATAACCACATTCAGTGCTCTTTCCACTATGCCTCATTGCCTTCATTCCTAGCCCACAACATCCATCCCTTTGAGGTGAAAAGTGCAAATATCATCACCATTAAACAGATGAGGAAATTGAATCCAAGAAGTGAAGAATGACTTGCCCAACCAACACACTTAGAGAGAACTGGGACTTGATCCAGATCTTTGCAGGTCTGGCACTTTTCATACAGTTCTGCCTTTTGTACACCATATGGAGACAGGCAGAATCCCAGCTCTCCAGTTCCTTGCTCTAGGTCATACGTAAAAAACATACCAAGCCTGTTCAATGACACAAGAACACCACCGTCTGAACCATAAGAGAAATGAGTTGATGTCCTGGCAGGCACCATGGCCCAGGGCACTGGATCTGGAAGTTGAGGACCCAGGTTCAGATTCCACCTGACATTACCTATCTGTCCTGGATAGCAAGCCATTTAGCCTTCCTGGGCCTCAGTTTCTTCATCTGTAAAACTGGACTGGAAAACCTCTGCTCTCTGAGCCTGTGACAGTGGGCTGAGCCTAAGAGTTGGACCACTAGTGGAGAGGACACTTAGGGGAAGCTTCGGCTAAGTGCCAGTAAGGGATGCATCCCAGGAAGGGTAGTGTTAACTTGAGGCAGAGGACTGCTCTGATGAGGTCCGGTACCACGAGCTCCAGGATAACCCCCCACACTCTTCACCTGAGGTCCTAGAGAATCTAGAGCACCGCAGGTGATCTCTCGGCCAGTAAGATGCAGGTCTTTTGTCTCCTGTGCTGGCTTCGCCCGCTGCACCAGGCTCCCCAAGCCCAGCATGGTCTCATTGACTGAGCATGTAAATGTCATTTTTAAGGGTCCGCTACACAAGAACACGATGGTGCAGTCATTCCCAGACGGCAGCTTGTGGGGTGAGATACTGCGGACCTTAGGTGGGCTGCAAATGCAGCGTTAAGTCAATAGTAAGGAGACAACCAGGTTTGGTGAGCCGAGATCAAGGGGCCGGGCCTGCAAGCTGGAGGATCCAAGTTCGAATCCTGCCTCACCCCGGGCAAATCACTTAATCGCTGTTTGCCTCAGTTTCCTCAACTCCGCCTTCCTCCCGGGGTTGTGAGGATCCACTGAGATACTAGTAAAGCGTTCTGCACGGTGCCTGGCACACGGTAGGCGTTTCCTCCGTCTGGCCTTTACCCCGGGCTCAAATAACCAGGTTACCCACGGCAGAGCAGGGGAAGAGAGAGCCGTGCTCCGAGTGCGTCCCCCTTGGAGGTTCCTACCCAATCCGGAGCTTGGGTCAAACCCAGGTCGCTCCCTAAGCCTCCGGCCGTAAAGACCACGTGGAAGGCCCTGGCAAGGGCTCCGGGCCAGGGCAGATCTGGGAGGGGCCTGACACGGGAGAACTGCCCGCCGGGACCTGTAGTTCCAGTTCTCCTCCCTCCCCCAAACCACGCCCACTATGAGGGAAGGCCCACCTCCTAGACTGCCTTTATACGTCAACGTCACTTCCGGTGGCGGGAGGATCGCGTCATTTCCGGCACATTAAGCGATTTCCTGCCTTGTTCCCTACATCCCTCTCTCTTTTGCTGCCTGATCGTCGCCATCATGGGTCGTATGCACGCTCCCGGGTGAGTCCAGAGGGCCGGCCCGGGGCAGCCGGGGGCGCGTGGGTCCGGGGAGTTACGGAGGTTATGATGGTTGTGGACTCGGAGCGGGCGGTTGGAGCCGGGCCACGTTGCCGTCCTTACCCCCTCCCGTTTGTGTCTTCTCAGGAAGGGCCTGTCCCAGTCTGCTCTGCCGTACCGCCGCAGCGTGCCCACGGTGAGGGGCCGAGGCCGGGTCTGGGGAGGATGGGGCCGCGGGGTGGTGTGCCCGGGGGGGAAGATGGGGCCTCGAGGAGGGGGCCGGGGAGGGTGAGGGCTTCGAGGGGGGAGCCCGGGGAGGGTGAGGGGCCCGGGGGGGATGAGGAGGGCCTGGGGGGGGGCCCGGGGAGGATGGGGCCGCGGGGTGAGGGGCCCGGGGAGGATGGGGCCTCAAGGGGGGGCCCGGGGAGGATGGGGCCGCGGGGTGGGGCGTTCGGGAAGGATGGGGCCGCAGGGTGGGGGGTCCCGGGGAGGATGGGGCCGCGGGGTGGGGGGCCCGGGGAGGATGGGGCCGCGGGGTGGGGGGCCCGGGGAGGATGGGGCCGCGGGGTGGGGGGCCCGGGGAGGATGGGGCCGCGGGGTGGGGCGTTCGGGGAGGATGGGGCCGCGGGGTGGGGGGCCCGGGGAGGATGGGGCCGCGGGGTGGGGCGTTCGGGAAGGATGGGGCCGCAGGGTGGGGGGTCCCGGGGAGGATGGGGCCGCGGGGTGGGGGTCCCGGGGAGGATGGGGCCGCGGGGTGGGGGGCCCGGGGAGGATGGGGCCGCGGGGTGGGGGGCCCGGGGAGGATGGGGCCGCGGGGTGGGGGGCCCGGGGAGGATGGGGCCGCGGGGTGGGGCGTTCGGGAAGGATGGGGCCGCAGGGTGGGGGGTCCCGGGGAGGATGGGGCCGCGGGGTGGTGTGCCCGGGGGGGAGGAGGAGGGCCTGGGGGGGGGCCCGGGGAGGATGGGGCCGCGGGGTGGGGCGTTCGGGAAGGATGGGGCCGCAGGGTGGGGGGGCCCGGGGAGGATGGGGCCGCGGGGTGGGGGGCCCGGGGAGGATGGGGCCTCGAGGGGGGGGCCGGGGAGGATGGGGCCGTGGGGTGGGGCGTTCGGGAAGGATGGGGCCGCAGGGTGGGGGGTCCCGGGGAGGATGGGGCCGCGGGGTGGGGGGCCCGGGGAGGATGGGGCCGCGGGGTGGGGCGTTCGGGAAGGATGGGGCCGCGGGGTGGGGGGCCCGGGGAGGATGGGGCCGCGGGGTGGGGGGCCCGGGGAGGATGGGGCCTCGAGGGGGGGGCCGGGGAGGATGGGGCCGTGGGGTGGTGTGCCCGGGGGGGAGGAGGAGGGCCTGGGGGGGGGGGGCCCGGGGAGGATGGGGCCGCGGGGTGGGGCGTTCGTGGAGGATGGGGCCTCGAGGGGGGGGGCCGGGAAGGATGAGGGCCGGGCGGGGAAGGGGCGCCTCGGCCCACTGCCCCTGAGTCTCCTCTCCCCGCCGCCCGCAGTGGCTGAAGCTCACCTCGGACGACGTGAAGGAGCAGATCTACAAGCTGGCCAAGAAAGGCCTGACGCCCTCCCAGATCGGTGAGTCCACCCTGGGCCCCCCTAAGGAGCGGGGCTGAGAGTGCGCATGACCCGTGGCTCTAGCGCCCACCATGCCCAGTAATGATCTCAGTGCATCCTCACAACAACTCGGGGAGCTCCGGGCTACCGAGGCAGGCAGCGGAGAAGCCACTTCCCCGGGTCACACAGCTAGTAGGTATCCTCAGGGAGTTTCCATCCCAGTGGGGGCTGCATAGATAAGATTGTACCAGGTGTGGCCTCCTCCATGCAGAGTAACTTTGGGGGGGGGGGTCGGATCAGGAAAAGGCGGAAGGTGAGTTGGAATGTATTGCAGGCAGGGTCATGCTGTGCAATGGAGGTCTCCTCTGATGGTCAGTCTGCCTGGAATGGCTGAAGGGAAGCAACAAAATAAGCCTTATAATGTGTGCCCCCTTAATCTTTAGACTGAAAAGAGCCGAATACGGGAGTAAGACCCGAGATTTTGGTGGAGCTGGGCCTTCCTGCTGCGTATAATGCTTCACATTTACGTTGACCTCTGAGGTTTAGAAAACACTTCACTTAAACTGAAAACCCTGTGGAAGCGTGGGCTGTTTTCTCCCATTTCTGCAAATGTGGAACTGAGCTTTGCAAAAACTTGCCCAGAGTCACAATCTTTCTCAGTGCCTGAGGAATGCTTTGTACCTGGGTCTTTGATCAGTGTATTATGCTGCCTCTTAACTGTTAAATCCACCGAGGTGTGTATGTTAGGTGAATACACAGCTCTGTGTATGGGGTATTGTTCAAAGGGTCATAGAATTGGTGCTGGGAAAGTTATTTTTTGTCACATCCTTGAGAAAACAGGCTCACAAGTTTGAATGGCTTTCCCAAAGCTCCATATACAGTCTCCATATCTAGTGCTTGTTCCATTGGTAACTTCCTACTTTAAAAATACACACACACACTCACACATGCAAAATCCTAGGTTTTAGGCCAAACTTCTATTTATTCTGAATTAATAGATTCATTTGATGTCATTTGCCTTTTCAGGTGTGATCCTGAGGGATTCTCATGGTGTGGCACAAGTACGCTTTGTAACTGGGAACAAAATTTTGAGAATTCTAAAGTCCAAGGGACTTGCACCTGATCTTCCTGAAGATCTTTATCACTTGATCAAGAAAGCTGTTGCTGTTCGAAAGCATCTTGAGAGAAACAGAAAGGTAAAAGAGAACAAATGGGTCATCCTATGTCAAAAGAAGAATCAAGATGATTAATAGGTTTTTAACTGATAAAACAAAAGGCATTGATTTTTAGTGTATTTAAGTATTCTTATCCTTGAAATGTTTTGGAAAAGGGAATTAACTTCATCCTGCCATACCCTTAATTTGCATGAAGTAAATTGATCACCTAAAATAGACTTTGGGTAACTGAGTCATCATTAATAAAGTTTGTTGAATGAATGGATTTGCACATAGGCTTTTTAAATTGTCTAAAGAGCTTAGCATTTTGCATTTTAGAGTGGTTTTTCTTTGCATTGACCAAATCTTCCTTGGATATTGCATGCTAGCTGAGGGCAGGGGGGATGGGGCTGTTTTTATTTGTACTGAAAATTTTCTACAGATATTAGTTGGCTGGTCCACACCATGGTTGTACCTTAGTATAAAAACAAAACAAAACAAAAAACTAGGGCTCATGGTGACTATGGTTTGATTCTGCATCATAATTATATGTCTTTTGGGAGGAAAGGATTTACATACATTTTCTCATTAGAATGTAAACAAGCTCAGTGAGATGGTTGACATTTATCTATTTTAGCAGTTATTCCTTCATTATCTTGAATGTCCTTTTGAGAAATTTTCTTGACTGCTTTTTGTTTTTAGGATAAGGATTCTAAATTCCGTCTGATTCTGAACGAGAGCCGAATTCACCGACTGGCTCGATATTATAAGACCAAGAGAGTGCTCCCACCCAATTGGAAATAGTAAGTATTGATCGTTATTCTATGGATAATTTTACATGGTTGGGGTACGTTGAAACATAGGTGACTTGGGAATGTCTTTACCTAACCTAAGAACCCTGCCCTGTTGGGTGGGCCCCACAGGGTTAATTTCCTTGATTGATGCTGGTAATTGTGGCAGTTTATTTTCGGGGGAGGCATAAAGGGCCAAAATTAACAGCTTTTTATTTTCCTTCCTTGCAGTGAATCATCCACAGCCTCTGCTCTGGTTGCATAAATTTTGGTTTATCTACTAAAGTAATAAAAGTCACATCTAACTGAATCCTTGTTTTGTTTCTCCTTTTATGAAAAATAATTGTTAGATCTATCTAAATAAGCCTTTTACAGGGAACTCCTTTAGAGGTTCACTGTATTGTCCAAGTTCTATCTGGTCACTTGCATTTTGCTTTAAATTTACAGAGAAGGAAATGGAGGCTCAGTGGTAATTGACTTCTCATTCTTCAATCACCATGCCTATATCCATCCCTTTTTTCCTACCATTGTCCTCAACCCTTTAAAACTTGAATTGTTAGTACTCTCTTTTGATGTCTGGTTCTGGTCTCCCATTGTTTAACTCCCTCCTGCATATTGCTGATAGAAAACATGGTTATTTCCTTTGTTTCAAAAACTCAAGCTAGCTCTTTACTGCCCCTTTTCCATTGGTTTTTCAGGCCCATCACTTTGCTTCTATATATTCTCTTTTATTACTTACATTGTTCCATTAAAGTGAATTTCTTGTCACACTTACTCCTAGCTACCTCCCATGCTTTGTTTTTCTTTTACTTATTCAATAACATCTTTGAAGCCTTAACTTACAACCTACCTTGTCTACAAAGATTTTCTTCATTAATTTACACTTGGCTATAGTTGCAAATTGACTGATTTTCAGTGTAAATGCTGTTCTGTGTGATTATGGTGTCTCTTCAGGTCCCATTACTTGTAAAGGAGACATTAAAGATTTCTTTGAATCCCTGTCTGTGATGTATTCAGTATCTCTAAATCTCTTGGCATTGTTGTCCACATTTCTTCATAAATTTTGGGAAGGATTGAACCAGTGTAACTGATGTCTTCCTTAAGCAAAAGCTCTTATTTTCATAGTGTCATCTCTGTTGATCTGTCTCTCTGCTACAAAAAAAAAAAAGAGACCCAAACCTTTTGGTGTTTTAACTCTTCCCTCCAAAAATATCTCCAGTAAAGTGCCCACCTGTGGTGCTCTGCAAAATGGCAGTCAGCTAGGTAGTAGAGGTGGAAGTGAAAGCATCTTAACAGGAATAATAAAATGTGCTCAAGTAAGTCTTACTGTTACTGCTGAACTAACTTCCCTTTGTACTCCCTTCAGTTTGCTGCTTAATTGTTTATGTGACTCTAGATTGAGTTCTGTGTCCCTAAAATGAAGAAGTTGACTTGGGTGACCTCAGAGGTGCCAGCCATCCATCCTGCGATCCTTTGGTCTGCCAGATAGCATGTCAGTCATGGGACTTGAACGCTTTCTAAAATGCTCTATTGGCATCGCTTTTCCCCTTTGCCTTCGTTGTGCCTGCCTATCCTTTGGTGCCTTTGACCTCTTCCATGGAGCTCAGCAGTAGTACTCCCCTCTGTCTTTTCGCTTTGTCCCATAGTATGCGGATTCAGTTTCTTCTGTGTGTCCTTGGGACAAGCTTGCGGTATCCAGCCAGTTACCACTACTTAACTCTCATGGTAAAACCACATCAAATATCTGAGAATACTTTTCATTGAAGATTACGTGTGGTTTGGGTCCTAAACTAACAATGTGATGAACATAAAGGAAAGCTTGACCAAATTAGAAATGAGGGGAAAAGGATTTAAACCTGAACAGGAATTTTGAGATCATCCACACCCTTTCTTTGGCAGATGAAGAAATGAGGCCTAAAGTCACTTGTTTGTGGTTAAATGACATAGAGTTGGGATCCCCTTCTAGCTGGAAGGGCCACATAAAGAAAAGTTTCACGAAGGTGGTACTGGAACTGGGTTTCCAACAGGTAGCTAATGTGGAAGGAATACATTCAGGTGTGGACTCTGATGTCACAATACTCTTGAGAGATGAGTGCTATTATCCTCATTTTAGAAATGAGAAAACTGAGGTAAATGGAGATTGTGACTTTCTCAAGAGTCACATAGCTGGTCTGAGGCTAGTTTTGAATCCAGGTCCAGAGTTCAATCTACTACACTACCTAGCAACTTCAGAATTAGGGTTAAAAATAGAATTAGTACATTCACAAAGCACAATTTGTTTATCCATACAGCCAGTTGATAGGCATCTACTTTGTTATCTCTTTGCTTCACAAAAAATGTTAGGATATTTTAGTGTATATGGTGCCTTTTTGTCATATACTCCAGGTATGTACTTACTAGTGGGATTTCTGGGTCAGAGGGTATGGGCACTTTAGTCTCTAGCTGAATAATTCCAAATTGCAACTATAAACTTAACATAGTATGCACTGTTGGAGGGTTCTTACGAGATTAGTTCTGGAAGTATTGCCAGTAGAATATTGGGAATGATGTGGCTAGAAACAATCTAAGACATTTCCTAAATGCAATCCAGCTCGTACTCCCGTCAATCTTCCACTTAACTCATGAAGGCATTTACTATTTTTCAAATATGTGTAGATGTTGTGACTAGATATAAAAATATAAAAAGATCACTAATTCATATATTTTCATAATGAATACTAAGAGTATAAATGTAGAGGGATGTGGGGTTGGGGTTTTTTCATATCAAGAGGGGTCCTGCCCCCCAAAATTGGAAATGATTGTTCTAAAGTGGAGGAGCTACGATCGGTGTCATAAAGAGATCTACAGCTACAGTTAGGTAGCTGAAATTTGTTTCAGTTAGAGTTCATTGGATCATACTAGAACTGGAAGAGGATATATGAGGCCATTTATAGATGAGGAAACTGAGACGCAGGAAAGTGAGGTGTAGTTTGCTCAGTAGTGGTAGTGTTTGATGTGGGATTTGAACCCACAGGGGCCCAGCCTGGCTCCATTGGATGGGAGGCTTTTGTTATCACCCTTCATTGTTAGAAATCTTCATTTTTCTTGAGATCTGACCACAAGGCTTTAAACTGGTAGGTGTGTGTTCGTCCTTCATTGCTGAAAAAGACCATGCCATCACACAAATAATGACATGACTTGCACTTTGTTTTGAGTGAGGGAGGGCTGTGCAGCCTCACTTCTCCTCTAGAGCCATTTGAATCCAGTGACCAGATATTCATCAGGATGACTGGAGATGACCCAAGATGAGGCAATTGGGGTTAAGTGACTTGCCCAAGGTCACACAGCTAGTGAGTGTCAAGTGTCTGAGATGAGGGGGGCGGAGCCAAGATGGCGGAGTAGAAAGACGCACATACACATAGCTCTGAACCCACAACCCATAGAATGGCTACAGGGAAGTAACTCACGGCGAATTCCGCACCCAGAGGCCACGGAACATTGGAGCGAGGGAGATTTCTGTTCCAGAGAGACCTGCAAACCTCTCGTGGGGGGGTCCTTCGCGCTGCGGACTGGGAGCTGAGTGCAGCCCTGCCGCGGCCGCGGCACCGAGAGGAAAAGATCCGAGCAGGCTTCACAGACAGGATCTCCAGCGGCCACGCGGGTCCCTCCACCCACAGAGGGATCTGCAAACCTCTCGCAAAAGGTCCATCGCGCTGCAGACACAAAGCCCAGCCCAGACCTGCTGCGGCACCGAGAGAAACAGATCCAAGCAGGCTTCAGGGACGGGATCTCCAGCGGCCGCACAAGTCCCTCCACCCACAGGTGACAGGGGTGGGTGAGAGAGTCTCTTTGGCGGGTCGAGAGGGGAGTGGGGTGCCCCCATAATTTAGGCCCCCCCCGGGAGGTAGAAGCTGAGAGGCGGCTGCAGACAGGGGCTCCCCAAGCGGGCGGGAGCCTGAATCCATTGCGGAAGGTCTGTGCATAAACCCCCTGAGGGAACTGAGCCTGAGAGGTGGCCCTGCCCCGACCTCAGCACCAGAACATAATCTCATACTGAATAGCAGCCCTGCCCCCGCCAAAAGCCCTGAGGCTGGAAGAAGCATTTGAATCTCAGACCACAAACACGGGCTGGGAGGATCAGGAGGTGAGGTGGGTGTGAGGAAAATATTCAGAGGTCAAGTCACTGGCTGGGAAAATGCCCAGAAAAGGGAAAAGAAATAAGACTATAGAAGGTTACTTTCTTGGCGAACAGGCATTTCCTCCCTTCCTTTCTGATGAGGAAGAACAATGCTTACCATCAGGCAAAGACACAGAAATCAAGGCTTCTGTGTCCCAGCCCACCCAATGGGCTCAGGCCATGGAAGAGCTCAAAAAGAATTTTGAAAATCAAGTTAGAGAGGTGGAGGAAAAGCTGGGAAGAGAAATGAGAGACATGAAGTCAAAGCATGAACAGCAGATCAGCTCCCTGCTAAGGGAGACCCAAAAAAATGTTGAAGAAATTAACACCTTGAAAACTAGCCTAACTCAATTGGCAAAAGAGGTTCAAAAAGCCAATGAGGAGAAGAATGCTTTCAAAAGCAGAATTAGCCAAATGGAAAAGGAGATTCAAAAGCTCACTGAAGAAAATAGTTCTTTCAAAATTAGAATGGAACAGATGGAGGCTAATGACTTTATGAGAAACCAAGAAATCACAGAACAAAGAGAGAAGAATGGAAAAATGGAAGATGATGTGAAATATCTCATTGGAAAAACAACAGACCTGGAAAATAGATCCAGGAGAGACAATTTAAAAATTATGGGACTACCTGAAAGCCATGATCAAAAGAAGAGCCTAGACATCATCTTTCATGAAATTATCAAGGAAAACTGCCCTGAGATTCTAGAGCCAGAGGGCAAAATAAGTATTCAGGGAATCCACAGATCGCCGCCTGAAAGAGATCCAAAAAGAGAAACTCCTAGGAACATTGTGGCCAAATTCCAGAGTTCCCAGGTCAAGGAGAAAATACTGCAGGCAGCTAGAAAGAAACAATTCAAGTATTGTGGAAATACAATCAGGATAACACAAGATCTAGCAGCCTCTACATTAAGGGATCGAAGGGCATGGAACAGTATATTCCAGAAGTCAAAGGAACTAGGACTAAAACCAAGAATCACCTACCCAGCAAAACTGAGTATAATACTTCAGGGGAAAAAATGGTCTTTCAATGAAATAGAGGATTTTCAAGTATTCTTGATGAAAAGACCAGAGCTGAAAAGAAAATTTGACTTTCAAACACAAGAATGAAGAGAACCATGAAAAGGTGAACAGCAAAGTGAAGTCATAAGGGACTTACTAAAGCTGAACTGTTTACATTCCTACATGGAAAGACAATATTTGTAACTCTTGAAACATTTCAGTATCTGGGTACTGGGTGGGATTACACATGCACACACGCTCACATACATAGAGACAGAGTGCACAGAGTGAATTGAATAGGATGGGATCATATCTTTAAAACAAAATGAAATCAAGCAGTGAGAGAGAAATATATTGGGAAGAGAAAGGGAGGAATTGAATGGGGCAAATTATCTCTCATAAAAGAGGCAAGCAAAAGACTCATTAGTGGAGGGATAAAGAGGGGAGGTGAGAGAAAAACATGAAATCTACTCTCATCACATTCCACTAAAGAAAAGAATAAAGTGCACACTCATTTTGGTAGGAAAACCTATCTCACAATACAGGAAAGTGGGGGATAAGGGGACAAGCAGGGTGGGGGGGATGATAGAAGGGAGGGCATGAGGAGGAGAGTGCAATTCGAGGTCGACACTCATGGGGAGGGATAGGATCAAAAGAGAATAGAAGTAATGGGGGACAGGATAGGATGGAGGGAAATATAGTTAGTCCTATACAACACAACTATTATGGAAGTCATTTGCAAAACTACACAGATATGGCCTATATTGAATTGCTTGCCTTCCAAAGGGAAGGGGTGGGGAGGGAGGGAGGAAGAGAAGTTGGAACCCAAAGTGTTAGGATCAACTGTCGAGTAATGTTCTTGCCACTAGGAAATAAGAAAAACAGGTAAAGGGGTATAGAAAGCTATCTGCCCCTACAGGACAAAAGAGAAGATGGAGACAAGGGCAGAGAGGGATGATAGAAGAGAGAGCAGATTGGTCATAGGGGCAATTAGAATGCTTGGTGTTTGGGGGGGGAGGGGATAAAAGGGGAGAAAATTTGTAACCCAAAATTTTGTGAAAATGAATGTTAAAAGTTAAATAAATAAATTTAATAATATAAAAAAAAAAAGTGTCTGAGATGAGAATTGAACTCAGATCCTCCTGACTCCTGCACTGATGCTCTATCCACCGCACCACCTAGCTGCCCCAAACTGGTAGATAGTGTCAATAGGAACACACTCTTTCTTTGCCTGGTGTAAGTGTTAACCTTTGTAATTTTGCACTTAAATACTATTGCTGTAACATGAAAAAATTTTAAAAGTCTATGATGTTAGGGTGCATCCAGCTACATGTAGATTTCCACTTGCATATGAAGATTGTAGGTAATGGGGGCAACTAGGTAGTACCTTGGACAGCACTGGGCCCTGGAGTCGGGAAGATGTAAGTTCAAATATAGCTTCAGACTCACAGCCACAATGCTGTGTGACCCTGGGCTAGTCACCTAACCCCCAATGCCTCCTGCCCCAAAAGAAGATTGTAAGTAACATGGCAGGCTCCCACGTTATTTCATATCACTCCTCAGATTCCAAGTGCAGCTTACTAAGTGTTCTCTTTAAGATTCTTACTGAGTATCCCTAGGCTTGAAAGTGCTTATTAGGGTCACTAGGTGGGGCTGCTTGTCGATGACTCCTATCATATTGAGGGGTCTGGTTACTTTGGGGGAAAGCCAGAGTCTCAGCCCTCTGAATCTCAGCCTATCAGGAACAAAAGGACCTTCTAGTTCAGTCACAGAAACAGACCCAGAGAGTGGAAGTTAAAACTTCCATAAGATCAGAAGCTAGTGTGGCAGAGCCCTTTGCATTATCCTAAATAGCCTTCCCCAACCCCTTTCTTTGGCTTCAGTTTTTGTTTCTTTAAGGTTAATTCCTGCTTCCTAGGCCTGGTGTGTTCTGGCCCGATAGAGCTTCTGATCTCGAACCCTGAAATTAGAAGTCCCCCACCTCCCCATATAGTACAAAGAGGGCTTGATGAGATGGATGAATGGCTACCTCCCTGGGGACTTAAGTGCAAGGCACTGCTAGTGGTTAGGCACGGGGACCCAAAGGACTTAGTCCCTAGCCCTCGAGACCCTACCTTCCACAGACAAAGAACACAAGGTTCATCTGAACAAGAAGAGAAAACTGCTTCCATCCCAGTGCCCTCAACCTAGGAAGCAGCCTGAAAGGGCCCACAGTTACCACCCTTGTCAACAAAATCCTCAGCACCTTCAAGTGGCTCAGCATCAGAAACTGAGACGTTTATCAGTGGAAGTAATAGGAAAGGATGGCCCCTTGCTCTGCTGCTGCAACCTAAGAACTAGGGGGCCCTCCCACTGGACCTGTCCATGAAACCTTCCACATGTGTTGTCTCCATGAGAATGGGAACTTGAGGGCAGGAACTATTAACTTTTCTGTTTGTATCCCAGCATTTAGCACAGTGTTTTACACTTTCAGCATCCTACTAAGCCTCAGATGAGAAGCAGTGATACCTGAGCTGGTGGTGAAGCCAAAAAGAACCCGGTTCAAGTCCTGCCTTTGACTCATGCCGCCTATATGTGACTCTGGGCCAAATGGCTTCTCTGTGCAGACAGCAACCCCTAGAGTACGCAGAAGAGGAAGGGTCTGCCTGCATGAGTGTAAGGTTCTCTCATGTGGGAGTTTCCAAGGGAATGGGGCTGAGTCCCCTATCCATTCCTACCCTTCAGGGACAAGAGATGGAAGACTAAACTGAACCAGTGCCTTCCCTCACGGAGCTTATGCTTTAGTAGAAGCAGAAGACAATCACTGAGAAGCTTTGGGGCAATTTAAAGTGTGGTACTGCCACACTTGGGCCTTTGGATTTTAAAAGCCCTCTGATCTCTTTAAATGTTTAACAATTTTCCAAGAATCTTCAATTTATTTAATGTGAAAGACAGAAGACTGTATAGCTGACTTGTCCCTGAGACCCAGGATCCGCTTAGCCACTGCTCCTTCCAGCTGAGTGGTGGATAAAGCCTTCCCCCTTCAGATACCACAGCTCCTGCCTCTCACCCAGGTGGGGAGTTAGCCTTGTCAGGATATTTCTGTTGAAGTGATTACTGTCCCATGTCACGATCCAGGAAACAGGTCGATCTTGGGGGGAGAACATGACTGTGATTCTGTTATTTGGTGGGTGAATGGGTTTCCCTGACATGTCACTTTGACTTCTCCCAGGTTCTGAGCCCTGTTCTGTGGGCCTCAAACAAAGCTATTTATTCTGAGGCCAGTCTGGTGTCTCCACTTTCTCAGCAGTGTATACTCATTTAAATAATACTTTCTTGCTAAAGTTCCTTCCTGTGTGTACCTAGCTATTTTTATCCATGTTCCCAGGTGCATTTCCTCCAAGGATCTCAGACCTGGCTTTCTTTCCCCTCGTTTCCCCTCTGATCGTCTTGCTTGCTTTCTTACAGCCATGCACAGCTGCTCTGTCTTCATCTGGACAGATGTTTCCAGTTTGTTCAGAACCCTAGAAACACGCCAAGTGCCCTTGGGCAGTTTGTCTAGATAAATTTATCTTCCACTGAGTTTAAATAATCTAATATCTACAGAAATCACTGCTGAATGTTCTGTGTCCTATATACATGAAACTCAGGACTTGGAATCAGGACGAGTTGGACTCAGATCCCACCTCTGGTGCTTCTTAGCTGTATAACCTTGGGCAAGTCGCTTAACCTCTCAATGCCTCAGTTTTCTCATCTTTAAATGAGGATAACAATACCACCTACCTCCCAGGGTTGTAAGGCTCCAATGAGATAACATTTGTTGGATAGGGCTTTGCAAACCTATATAAATGTTCAATGGCAGGCGCTGACTTTTGCCTCTTTTTGTATCCTCAGGGCTTAGCATACTGCATGGCATACAGTAAGCACTTAATAAATGTTGATTGATTTGATTAACTGATCATTTGAATGATTGCATAGGTGCAGTCACCCAGTATGGCCACTAGATAGCGCTCCTCTGTAGTGCTGACAACCTCTGGTATATGGAACTCCTACCAATGCAGGTCGGCGCCATCCTGGCAATTTATGGTCTTAAGAGAATTGCCTAAAGGAGCAGTCCTCAAACCTTTTGGTCCCAGGTTTTAAAAAAGAGCTTCAGTTTATGTGGGCTCTATCTATGGATAACTACCATATTAGTATCGTTCTGAGACCCTTTGGGACTGAACTGCACTTGGAGAAACACCGGCCTAGATCACAGAAAAGTTCAGTGACTTGCCCAGGATCACCCAATTATATATATCAAAGGTGGGGCTTGATCCCTAGTCTTCCTGGTTTGGAGGCCAGCTCACTATCCACTATACCACAATGCCCCATACAAACAAAAACCTCACTTTTCACTAATAGTGCCTTTGATTTAGCCTGTATATATCTCTCTTGTACGTAGTTGTTTGAATGTTATCTCATTCATTAGCTTGTGAGCTTCTTGAGCGAAGGGACTGTCTGCCTTTCTTTGCGTCCCTAGCACTTAGCACAGTGCCTCCTACCACATAGTAGGTGCTTATTAAATGTTTATTGACTTGACCTGATCATGCACCTTTATAACTAGTTCTTGATGTATGCAATAATCAGGTAAATAGAACCATCATGCAAATAGACATCTGAATAAGGTTGGGACCTTTTTCATACTGCCCCTATTCCACTAAGTTTGTATCTCTGGAAAAAATTATTTTTCAAACTGCTGAACTTTTAGTTGACTTTGAAGAAACATAAAATCTTCAGTTTCCTTGGAACTTGGCTAGTGCTATTTCAGGCATGTCTGTCTGTATCTAATACATCTATGATCAGCAGTCATGCCTCTGTGGAAATTAACATCATCATATCTTAAAATGTTGGAGATCATTGAGTTTTATAACTTCTGACCTATAGTGGAGGAAAAGAAAGGAAGTGACCTGCCAAGACCATACAGCAAGATACTAGAGAACTAGCCTATATTTTATGACTTCAAGCCTTAAGATACCAAGCTGACAAGTTAATAACAGTATTGAGATGAGTGATGATAATAATAAATTATATTGGAACTGAAACATTATGAGAGAAAAAAACAGAAACACTCAGATATTACTGCTCCATAAAAATTTAAAGTATAATAAGTCAACAGATAGCACCATTCTAAATACTCCTCATTTCCAAAGTCCATGGAATGAAATATTCCAAATCCCATTAATTTGGGAGTTCCCTCTAGTGAAGCACACCTAAGCCCCATTCATGCCTGTTCATCCCTCAAGGCTCTTGTCCACACCCCCTTGAAAGGTTCTCCCAATATCCAGAAGGTAGCAGTGGGATGTTGGCCATGCACCTTCCATCCCTCCCAACCCATGAAACATGGCATGTAAAGCTTCCAGAATAAAGAGATGGAGTAGAAGAAACTAAAAACATGTAGTAGAAGGAAATACATGTCACCTTATTGTCTTATCTGCCACTTTTCAAAGTGAAAACAAAGGACAAATATAACCTATGAATAAACCAAGCTTCCTGAATGGGGACCCAGCTAGGTGGGTAACTCAGCTCTCCCTCTCTTTCTCTTCAAAGGGAGGCAAATTTCTAGTTAACTTGGGGTTTACTTCCTAGACTCCTTCCTTCTTTCCTTTCTTTCCCCCTAGCAGTTCACTCTGAAGCTCATACATTCTACCACAATAGGTCCCTGGCCAAGCTCCAACTTAAGGGCTATATTTTGGGCCCTCCTGGCTTTGACTGAATTTAGAGTGAATGTCAATGGTAACAGTTTCTCTTTGGAACAGCAATCCTGAGGGTCATCTCCCAGCTTGATTTTTTAATTTTGTTTCATTTTTAATTAAAGGGGCCAAACTTTAATTCACTAATTAAAGAGGCAAGGCCTATTCTCTAAATGGGCATTACCTCACTTTAACTGAAAAGGTCTTAGCCTGAAAGGGCAAGGATCTCCCATTGCATCCTGGGACATCTCCAGTTATCCTGATGAATATCTGGTCCCTGGATCCACATGGCTCAGGAGGAGAAAGTGAGGCTGGTAACTTTGCACAGCCCTCCTTCACTTAAATCAAGGTCAACTGCAAGTCATCATTTCCCTGATGTCATGGTCCTCTTCGAAAACAAAGGACAAACACAATCTGCCACTAGAGTACTGAGGATATACTCCCTGAATCTTCAGAAGATGAGCTTATATTCCATCACAAAATTTTATCCCCTTGAGTAACAGTCTGTAGAACATTAAATATAAGAGAATAGTGATATTTTCTATCTCAACTCCAAAACAATATGAGAATAAGACAAGAGTAAGAGCAGCTCACATTTCTATAATACTTTATGGTTTGCAAATAATGAAGATGGGACTATGGTCTCAGAGGTTCACTGTATCTTGGGGACCAGAAGAACATCACCCAAAAAAGCTCATATTTGACTACCAAAGAGAAAGCAGCAAGTAGGTCCTTGCAGGTACTATCCTGAGTTGGGCTTCTCCCCAGCAGGACCTAGAATTAGAAACAATAATGGCTAGCATTTACACAGTGCTTTAAAGTTTGCAAGATGCTTTGCAGTTCTTCTCATTTGATCCTCACAAAAATCCTGGGAGAGAGGTGCTATTATTATCCCCATTTTACAGATGAGCAAACTGAAGCAGACAGGTTAAGGGACTTGCTCAGGGTCACACAGCTAGTATGAGATCAGACTCAAACTCAGATCTTCATGATCAGTTTAGAACTCTACCCACTGTTACACCTGGTTGCCAGTTTTCTTATTTGCAACGCAAAATATGGAACACGTCTACCTAGCTGGTCCACAAAGTGTATAAGTTTCAGGATTTGCCAGACTTGTTTCATGAGAAGGTGTCTGTCTAGCTGGATGTTCTCTGAATGACCTTTGGAAGTCCTGTCTACAGCTTGTTCCATGTGCTCTACACATCTCTGCATCATAGGCAAGACTGGGAACTTAGGGTCATTTAGAATAGATCACTCCTTTCATTTTACAGATGAGGGAACTGAAGCTCAGAGATGTTACCTGGCAATACAGGTAAGTCACAGAGCCAGGCTTTGAACCTAAGGTCTCTGGCTCCGTATTCAGCACTGTCCTAAGACCAAGCTTTCTGTTCATTCTCTAGATTGAAAAACAAACAACCCATCTCAGTTATGGCCAGAGTTTACCCAAAGCCAATACAATTGCCAAACATTTTAGATAGAAAACAAATTTCTCTTTTTTTGAAAACATTTCCCTACCCAGGGTTGCCTACTTGTGCAACTCAGCCCAAATAAACTCATTCTGAACAACTTGCAAGAAGAGGCCATGGGGCAGCTAGGTGGTGCAGTGGATATAGAGCACTGGTCCTGGAATCAAGACGATCTGAGTTCAAATGGAGCCTCAGGTACTTGATAGTTACTGCTGTGAACCTGAGCAAGTCACTTAACTCTGACTACCTTAAGATGACTGAAGATGATGGGTTAATTTCCATAAGGTGGGCAAGAGTTTAGTGGAAAGGAAGGAAGTATCAGATTGATTTTTCTTCCACTGATTTTTTTGCTATCCATTACTGATCCATTTTGTACCCATCCTTCCAGTGGTAGATTAAATCAACTCTCAAGGGGCAATAATGCTGGCTTCCATTGATTGTGCAGAGACAGCCAATGAGATGCAGTATGATGGCAAAATCACCATGCCTGGTGTTAGGAGAGGCCCATAGTTCATACCCTGCCCCTGACATTCCTTAGTTGTGTGACCAAGGGCAAGTCACACAGCTTCAGTCTCATCTGTAAAATAGGAATTATCATGCTGGCACTACCTACTTCACAGGGCTGCTGGACCAAAAGAGACAGTGTAAGTAAATTGCCTTGAGTGCTATATAAATGTCAGTTAGCAATTCAATAATAATGTATTACAATGCCATATGAATGCCAGTTATCATTAATTCAGTAATTCAGTGGATTAAGGCCAAGTCTTGCTACTGACACGTAATGGCTATGTAATTATCGACAAGTCACTTAATCTCTTAATTCCCCAGAAAACTAAACTGACAAATTGTAGACATGCTGCTAACCCATTCCCTGTGCCCCGCTCCCCTCTGCCCCCCCAAATCAACATTAAGTGCACTGAGGATTCAAAAACAGAGAGGACCTGGTTAGCTCAAGGAGCTAAACAGGGAAAAGATAAGTACACAGGAGAGGTTCAGCAAAGTGCCTCAAGAAAAGTGAGAAGGGAGTGATCATTGTTCAACAGAGGAATCCCAGGAGGCTTCCTGGATGAGGTGGCACATGATCTCACCATGATGAGAGATTTCAAGAAACTGAGCTTGATACTGGCGGACTATATCCTTGGCATGAGAAGAGTGCGAACAAAGGAGTGGAGGTGGGAAACAAGTGGGCCAGAACAAGGGCTAGGAAGAAATCCAGTCTTTCTAAGATGTAGACTTACCGACATGAAGGAGAGTAGTATGAAATACAGCTAGATGATGGAAGGCCTGAAATGCCAGGATATGTCCAGAATGGGGAACACCTAAAGCTCCTCATGTCCAAGTGGTGACTATGGAGAAAGTTCCTCTCTGCCCTTGGTAGAAATTCTTACTCTGAGTGTATATTTAAAATAGATACTGTAGACGGAGCCAAGATGGCGGAGTAGAAAGACACACATACACATAGCTCCGAACCCACAGCCCATAAAACATCTGTAAAAAAGAAGTCCCGGTGAATTCTGGGGCAGCAGAGGCCACAGAACGGTGGAGCGGAGGAGATTTCTGTTCCAGAGAGCCCTGCAAACCTCTCGCAAAAGGTCCATCACACTGCGGACCCGGAGCCCAGCCCAGCCCTGCATTGGCCACCGGGCACCGAGAAGAGTGGATCCAAGTAGGCTTCAGGGATGGAATCTCCAGCGGCCGCGCAGGTCCCTCCACCCACGGGCCCCAAAGGTTGGTGAGAGGGTCTTCTCGGCTTGCTGAGAGGGAAGTGGGGTGCCCCCATAACTCCAGGCCCCTCGGGCAGTGGAGGTGGGAGCAGACCGGGACTCCCCCAGCAGGCAGGAGCCTGGATCCATTGTTGAAGGTCTCTGCATAAACCCCCTGAGGGAACTGAGCCCAAGTGGCAGCACTGCCCCCACCTGAGCACCTGAACTTGATCTCACACTGAATAGCAGCCCCACCCCCGCCCCAAGCCCTGAGGCTGGGAAGCAGCATTTGAATCTCAGACCCCAAGCACTGGCTGGGAGGATCCGGAGGCAAAGTGGGTGTGAAGAGAATATTCAGAAGTAAAGTCACTGGCTGGGAAAATGCCCAGAAAAGGGAAAAGAAATAAGACTATAGAAGGCTACTTTCTTGGTGAACAGGCATTTCCTCCCTTCCTGTCTGATGAGGAAGAACAATGCTCACCATCAGGGAAAGACACAGAAGTCAAGGCTTCTGTATCCCAGCCCACTCAATGGGCTCAGGCCATGGAAGAGCTCAAAAAGAATTTTGAAAATTAAGTTAGAGAGGTGGAGGAAAAGCTGGGAAGAGAAATGAGAGACATGCAGTCAAAGCATGAACAGCAGGTCAGCACCCTGCTAAAGGAGACCCAAAAAAATGCTGAAGAAAATAACACCTTGAAAAATAGGCTAACTCAATTGGCAAAAGAGGTTCAAAAAGCCAATGAGGAGAAGAATGCTTTCAAAAGCACAATTAGCCAAATGGAAAAGGAGGTTCAAAAGCTCACTGAAGAAAATAGTTCTTTCAAAATTAGAATGGAACAGATGGAGGCCAGTGACTTTATGAGAAACCAAGAAATCACAAAACAAAACCAAAAGAATGAAAAAATGGAAGATAATGTGAAATATCTCATTGGAAAAACAACTGACCTGGAAAACAGATCCAGGAGAGACAATTTAAAAATTATGGGACTACCTGAAAGCCATGATCAAAAAAAGAGCCTAGACATCATCTTTCATGAAATTATCAAGGAAAACTGCCCTGAGATTCTAGAACCAGAGGACAAAATAAGTATTCAGGGAATCCACAGATCGCCGCCTGAAAGAGATCCAAAAAGAGAAACTCCTAGGAACATTGTGGCCAAATTCCAGAGTTCCCAGGTGAAAGAGAAAATATTGCAAGCAGCTAGAAAGAAACAATTGAAGTATTGTGGAAATACAATCAGGATAACACAAGATCTAGCAGCTTCTACATTAAGGGATCAAAGGGCATGGAATAGGATATTCCAGAAGTCAAAGGAACTAGGACTAAAACCAAGAATCACCTACCCAGCAAAACTGAGTATAATACTTCAGGGGAAAAATTGGTCTTTCAATGCAATAGAGGACTTTCAAGCATTCTTGATGAAAAGACCAGAGCTGGAAAGAAAATTTGACTTTCAAACACAAGAATGAAGAGAACCATGAAAAGGTGAACAGCAAAGAGAAGTCATAAGGGACTTACTAAAGTTGAACTGTTTACATTCCTACATGGAAAGACAATATTTGTAACTCTTGAAACTTTTCAGTATCTGGGTACTGGGTGGGATTACACACACACACATGCACACGCACGCACACACACACATTGAGACAGAGTGCACAGAGTGAATTGAAGAGGATGGGATCATATCTTAAAAAAATGAAATCAAGCAGTGAGAGAGAAATATATTGGGAGGAGAAAGGGAGAAATGGAAAAGGGCAAATTATCTCTCATAAAAGAGGCAAGCAAAAGACTTAGTGGAGGGATAAAGAGGGGAGGTGAGAGAAAAACATGAAGTTTACTCTCATCACATTTGACTAAAGGAAGGAATAAAATGCACACTCATTTTGGTATGAAAACCTAACTTACAATACAGGAAAATGGGGGATAAGGGGATAAGCAGGGTGGGGGGGATGATGGAAGGGAGGGCATGGGGAGGATGGAGCAATTTGAGGTCGATACTCATGGGGAGGGACAGGATCAAAAGAGAGAATAGGAGTAATGGGGGACAGGATAGGATGGAGGGAAATATAGTTAGTCTTATACAACACAACCATTATGGAAGTCATTTGCAAAACTACACAGATTTGGCCTATATTGAATTGCTTGCCTTCCAAAGGGAAGGGTTGGGGAGGGAGGGAGGTAAAGAAGTTGGAACTCAAAGTTTTAGGAACAACTGTCGAGTACTGTTCTTGACACTAGGAAATAAGAAATACAGGTAAAGGGGTATAGAAAGTTATCTGGCCCTACAGGACAAAAGAGAAGATGGAGACAAGGGCAGGGAGGGATGATAGAAGAGAGGGCAGATTGGTGACAGGGGCAATTGGAATGCTTGGTGTTTTGGGGGGGGAGGGGACAAAAGGGGAGAAAATCTGGAACCCAAAGTTTTGTTAAAATGAATGTTAAAAGTTAAATAAATAAATTTTTAAAAATGCAAAAAAAAAAAAAATAGGTACTGTAAAATTGTAATGACAGGGCCACTGACAGCTACTGCCCAAGTAACAATGGTGTCAATACGTCTGAACCAGGAGAGGTTCTATTATTTCTTGAGCTCTTGCATTACTGCAAAGGATACTTGGCTCTTTTATGCAAACACCCTAATCTGTCCTTGATGACACATCAAACCCTCCCTCATTATGGCCCCACTTCCTTCCCACAATAAGCTACCTATTTTTAACCATTTTCAGTGGGAAGTATTTATTTGGCTGCTCAGCATCTATTCATTCACTGATCCATTCAGATTGCAATCTTTGAATCATTCTCCACTCTTTACCTCCCTTACCACCATCACCACCACCCCCATAGCCAACCAGTTGACAAGTTTTATTGACTTACCTCCCCTTCTCTTACAGCTGTTCTCTAATATGCCAGTACCTTATTCAGACTCTTACCTAGTATTGCCTGTCCTGGGGGACAATTGCTCCATCTTCCTTATTGTTTTCTCTGCCTCATCTGCACTTTCTCCTGTCCATCTTCCACACAAGTGCCAAAATGGTATCACCTCCTTTTTTTTAAAGTGTTACTAACATCTTCTGTTTTTATTTCATGTTCATTTCTGAATATATCCCTCTTCCTTCCCCAATCCAGCTAACTCTCCCTTGTAATCAAAATTTTATTTCTAAAGCACAGGTCTGGATTATGTCACTACCCTGCCAGTAAACTCCTGTGGTTCCCTCTTATCTCGCGATGTTACAAATTCCTCTTTGGGGCATTTAAAGACCTTTACAACCTGGCACCAACCTACCCTCCCAGGCACAATTTAGTCCAGTCAAACTGACCTCTTCCTTATACAATTCCATTTCCATCTCTGTTGTTTTGTACGAACTGTCCCCTATACATAGCCCTTAGTTTCCTTCCAATTTGAGGTCAAACACTACCTTCTACCCTCCTTCATGAGGCCTTTACTGATTTTCTCTCAGCTGCCAGGCTCTTCTCCCCTCAAATTACCTTGTGTTTATTTTGTATATTTATATGGATCTCTCTCTCTCTGTCTCTCTTTCTCTCTCTCTCTCTCTCTCTGTCTGTCTCTCTCTAGTGGTAGAATGTAAGGTCCTTGAGGCTTCTGCCCAGCAGCACAATATCTGCCATAGAGTAGGTGCTGAATAAATTCTTTTTAATTGATTGAATAAACACTGAGTGCCTAGAAATAGGCATTGTATTTAGCACTGGGGAGGGAGGGAAGTAGGGGAGAGCTACAAAAAATTACCTGCCTACAGAGAATGAAAACTTAGTAAGATATAGTCTGTTAGAGGATCATATAGTAAGAACTGGAAGGCACCTTATAGGTCATCTTGTCTAATTCCCTCCTTTTACAGAGAAGGAAACTGAGGCCCAGAGACATGGAATAGGTCACCTAGACAACAAAAAGTCAAACTGGTTTTTAAAACCTGGTCATTTCAACTCCAAATCCAGTTCTCTGCTCTCACAGGTAGACTCAGCAGATGGGGTGTGTGATGGTTAGTTTCAAAGGCTGCATCTCTTGCAATATTTTGCCCTGTTTTGGTGATGTTTTTCCTGTTGACTCTGGATTTGTTGACCCCATCTCTTGTTTTTGTCCAGAAGGTCTCAGTCTGGGACCTTCACCTCAGGAAATGAACAAACTGATACTGTGGGGAACAATACAGCACCACTGCTGGACCAGTCGGACTGACATCCAAGACCCTGGTCTGGCAGGAAATACTCCCAGCTCCAAATTATGATTCTTTATGAAGTAACACATTAGGTTTCTAAAAGAAAGTCTGCATTTCTTTCCTGTAGGTGACTAACCTGGGGCCATATGAGCTCCTTGGTTACCTTTATGCAAATCAGAGGCTGCTGAACATCCCTCCTATCAGGCTAGACTCTAGACCTGAAAGTTCCCCCTTAATCTCTCCCTTTTTCATGGGAGGGGGACTTTTGATTAGGAAGCAGGGCAGAGTCCTTTACCCATGTTAGGTTCTCTCAGCATCACAAACTATCAGAGCTTGAAGGGACTTTAAAGAACACCTATTCTAACCCCTCTATTTTATAGGCAGGAAAACTGAGGCCCAAAGAAAGGAGATCACTTTCCTAATCTAGCAAGGAAGAGAGCCAAGACTACAACCTACATCTGACCCCCCTGTCTAATGTTCTTTTACTTTTCTACATTGCCCCTAGTCCTTGGGGAGGGGAGACACCACTGAGCATAAAATTGGAGGCTCAGGCCTCTAACACCCTCTTTCCCTGTCCCCAGTAGAAGTCAGTAGTTCTGACAGGGCTGTAAGAGGCAAGTTGTAGCTCTATTCCAGAGGTACTTAATCTAGGATTCACAGGTGATGGGTAGATTTCAGGGGGCTGGTAAACTTAAGTGGGAGGGGGGAAAATGACATCTTTATTTTCACTGATCTCTAACTGAAATGTAGCGTTTCCTTCAATTACGAATGTAGACAACATACCACAGTAGTATTAGGAGAACCCATGACTTTGTCATCGATAGAATTTAAGGATATTTTCATATCACATTACAGTTGTTACCGGTATCTCAAAATAGCTTTTATATTCATCACTGCATTGAAATGACTGTAATTATTAGACTGCTACTAGATCACATGTAATTGAAGTCTTCTTGACTTCAGATACTGGTGGATATAGTCAGTCATCTATAGGCAAGCTTCCCCAGACTTCTAAAGGGGCCCATGACTCCACCCAAAAGGTTAAGAAGCCCTGTTGTAATCTATCCTGACATCTTTCCCCCAGGGAAAAAGGGAGGATCTTCTTCCTTTCCCCCATAACATAAGCTAGTCTTAACATACTTCTTGAGATTCAGGTCCCATTACTCTCTCCACACCCCTAGATAGTCTTTTCTCAGCCTTTGGAAGGTACTTGTAGAAAGAAAAGTAAAATCTACTAATAGCTAGCATTTATATGGTACTTCAAATTTGTAAAACACTTTTCTCTGGCATCTCTAAGCTCTTTTTATAAGGTGGGTCTAGCATCCAAAAAACGGGAAAAGGGTCTATTTGTACAAAAATATTTATAGCAGCTCTTTTTGAGGTGGCTAAGAACTGGAAATCAAAGGATGCCCATCAATTGAGGAATGGTTAAGCAAGCTGAGGTATGTGATTGTAATGGAATATTATTGTGCCATAAGAAATGACAAATAGGGATGATTTCAGAAAAACCTGGAAAGACTTACATAAACTGATGCATAGTGAAGTAAACAGAACCAGAAAACACCGTACACAGTAACAGCAACATTGTACAATGATCGAGTGTGAATGACATTCTCAGTAATACAGTGATCCAAGACAATCCCAAAGGACTCATGATGAAACATGCTATCTACTTCCAGAGAAAGTGCTGATATTTATTGATTACAGACTGAAGAATGCTATTTTTCACTTTTTCTTTCATTTTTATTATTCAAGTCATCTTATACAAAATGACTAATATAGAAATGTTTTACACGATTCCACATGTATAACCTATATCTCACTGCTTACCCTGTCTCATGGAGGGCAAAGGGGAGAGAGAGAGAGAGATAGAACTGAATAAAAACTTTTTTAAAAAATGTTTAAAAAATTGTTTTAACATATAATTGGGAGAAAATAGAATACATAAAAAATAGATAATGTGGCAGAATAAAATAATGTAGTGACTATAATTTTAAAAATAAGGTGGTTCTGAGAGTAATAAGGAGTTCCGTTCTCTTCCAGCTTCCTTCTGGACTCAAGCAGTACCAGGGCTTTAAAGTCACCAATATCCTAAGTTCTGAAAGGGATAGCAATAGATGCCTCCCCTAAGTGCATCCTAGAATTATGTATATATGAGAAATATATACATATATGTATATGGAAAATATATATGTATATAGGAGAAATATATACATACATGCTTATATATGTGTGTGTGTGTGTGTGTGTGTGTATGGGATAGTTTGAAGCATGCTCTACCAGCTATGGGGAGTATTTAACTTCTGCTCCAACAATGCAAAAACCACTAAATTTGCAGTGGAAAACCTGAGTTCTGATCCCATATCAGCAAGCATTTATAAAGCACCTAGTATGTACCATCACAGTTCAAAGGTGCTGGGAATACAAAAAGGTAGAAATGTCCCAGCTCTTACACTGACATTCTAAAGGAAGAGACAACAGGAATGTATCTTAAATATAAGCACATTGCAAATTAATTCAAGGGGGATATGGAAGGACATGCACTAGCAACTGGGGAGAAGGGGGAGAAGAGAAAAGGTTTCTGTCAGATGGTGGCACTAACCGTGAATCCTTGGGTCCTCTCTCTGAGCCTGTCTCCTTTGTAAAAATGACAGGGTGGGACTACATGATCTCCACAGTCCCTCCCAGCAATAAATCTTATGATCCAGTGACCTGTGGGATCAAGAACTCACTTCCTGATGTGGCAACTTTCCCATCATAGGACAGTTTTGAGCCTCAGTTTCTTTTTCCATCAAATGGACATCATCATCTCCCACCTCCTCATCCAGCAGAGATATTTGAGGACAGGACCCACTAAGTCAAAAGTGATAGAAGTCCAAGAAGTAGACAAAGCTAAGTGAGGGAAGGGCTGCGCCCCCTGGGCAAAATTGGAGGAAGGTAAGACTTGGTAAGTCTGACTATGAGAGGCTGCCCTGGGATGCTGGGAAAGATGGACTTGCTTCTCTCTCAGTTCTTGGTCAGTTCACTGAATATATTTAGAGATGGAAGGGATGAGCTAGAGTTGAACATAAGTCCTCACAGTATTCTGGGGAAAAGGAATAGGTGCCTAGAAATCATCTTGAGAGGTAGGGTTCTTTGATTTCCTTCTCTGGGTCCCCATGAATTTGGAGATACTGCAGTTCCGGGACTGCATCGCAATCCTTTCTAATGTCCCTAAAGAGAGAGAACATGATGAGTAAATCAGGACTATGCCTTACTTTGCCCCTCAATTCTAAGTCAGCCCCTTTCTTGACCCTCTCCTCACTCCCTATTGGAGCTGTCTTCAGGCCTCAAAAACAGTCTGGTTCCCTACAGAACAATTTTTCTCTTCCCTGCATAAGGGATGTTTTACACAGTTCATCATCTCCTGCTCATGAACCCTTTCTCCAGACCCTCAATTCATATGGGAGATAGGGAGGATAGCAGGGTTGGGCTCATACTTGTTATGACTGAGGAACACCAGACAAGGGCTACTGATCTCCTCCCCAGTAGCAATATCCCCTTTGCCAGTTTGTCCCAGCACCGGGAATTGCGAACTTGTATCGCATTGTTCTTCCAGGACCTTAAGAATCCCCTAGAAAAAGCCCAAACCTCTGGGAGAGTAAGACAAGCACCTTAGCAAGCATGGGGGCGAGACTTCCTGTGGGATTAGAGCTGGATGTTGCAAGAGAAGTGTTATTGAAAGCAGAGGTGAGAAGGCATGTAGGTGTGTGGGAAGGGAGCCCTTGGCCTCAGATCCTTGGTGAGTCAGCTCAAACCCACACAGATATGGCCAGCCCTGCCTCCCACACCACTGCGTGGGAACAACACTGGACTGAGTTATTATACTCCAGCCTCTGCTACAGAATTGCAGTGGGATCTTTCCTCTCTCTGGGCCTCAGTTTCCTTCTCTCTAAAATGAGGGAAATGGCCTAGATCATTAGACCTGTGAGTTATAGTCCCCAGAGAGATGGGCTGCTGAGATGGGCTCATTAAATGACCCAGCTGCAGAGCAGAGTGACTAACACAATGCTTCACCAATACATTTATTTTTCAAGTGGATGTGACTATTGTTGTGAGGAATAAATATCCACCTTTGTGGGAAAAGCATGACTGAATATCTGGCTTTTTTTTTTTTTGGCCATCATGTATTTTCTCATTCAAGAAACAATAGTAGGGGGAGGGAACAGTGTGGAAGAGGGTGGTCCAAGAAATTTGCTGATATTAGATATGGGATCTCAAGCTTGTAAAGAATGGGCATTACTGAACCAGAGTGTCTCTGAGGTGCCTTCCATCTCCAGATCTCATGATTCATGCCTGAGTGTCCAAGTGGCTGCAGATGCCCTGAGTCATCTTTCCAGCAGCCTCAGGCTTCATCCCCTCCCCCCACCTGTCTTCCTTGAGCTCCTCCTAGCCTAATGGAAACTATGGGTCAGGGGGACTCTTGTTCCCTTGAGGCCTGACATCCCTGGGAATGCAACAGACTCCAGACATTAAACTGGAGCCCTTGACCTCCATGGGCCAGGTCACTAAATATCCCTAGGCTTAGTTTCCTTATCTATTAAATGAGTTGGATTAGATGATCTCTGAAGTGCCTTCCAGTTCTGAATCTATGATCCTATGGGGCTGGATCATGAGGCCAGAAACACCAGCAGTTACAATCCCAAGTACCTCTCTACAGCTAAGTAAAGTTATTTTACATGGCATTGGAGGCCCTTTACAATTTGACACCACCCTACCTTATTTTTTTAAGTCTTACCTTTGTTTCATTGAATTGTTTAATCCTTTCATATTTAAAATTATAATTGTTAGACTGGTATTTTCCTCCATTTGTTTCTCTTAGTACCGCTTTTGAAAATGTAATTTTATTTTTTTCCACTGATGTGCATTTGTTTCTTTTCCTTCCCAACCTTTCCCCCAATTAAACAAAAGAAAAAAGATGACGAAAATATTTATTTAAAAAAAATATTTAGAGTCAACAAAGCAAATTCCCTCAGTAGCTGGTTATGTCCAAAAATGTAATATCTCATTCTGTATCTTGAATTCATCTCCTCTCTGTCAGGGAGCAGATGGGATGCTTCATCTTCAGTCTTCTGGAATGGTGCTTTTTCATTCCACTAATCAGAATTCTAAAATCTTTCAAAGTTGATTTTCTTTATAATGTCATTATTATATAAGCTGTTCTCCTGGTTCTGTTCATTTCACGCTGCATCAGTTCATACAAGTCTTCCCAGTTTCTTGGATACTGTCCATTTCATCATTTCTTATGGCACAATAATATTCCATTATAATTATATATCATAATTTGTTTATGAACTATCCATTCATATCCTTTGAACATTTATCTTTCAGTGAAGGACTCTTCTTATAAATGTGAATAATTTGTCTTAGATATATCTATATCAGATGTGGATACATATTATATATGTGTGGTATATATATATCTCTATATCAGAATCAGATATTGGATATATATATATATGTGTGTGTGTGCGTCAGACAAACTTACTACAAAGATTTTTTTCCTCCAGTCATCTGTTTCCCATCTAATTTAACTAAATAGGCTGTGTTTGTGAAGAAAAAAATACTTAATATTTAAAATTTAAATTTAAAACTTTAAAATTGTTTGTAATCAAAATTGTCCATTTGATCTCATGATCCTCTCTCTTCTTTATTTGGCCATGAACTTTCCCATGATGCCCTCCTTTACAGCTAAGCCATGTATCATCCTACCTTTCCAACCTTACTACTCCCTCCATTCAACCATATCTTCAAGACAAACAACACACTGTGTCCCAAAGAATTCACCTGATTCTCTTTAGCCTCCTGTTCCTGACCTCTTGAACTAAATTGGTATGTTGTGAAAAGGGTACTCACTAGCTTTGGAATTTGGCCTGTGATGCTTACTGTACGATGCGACCTTGGGTAAGTCAATTAACCTCCATTGGTCTCTCAGTTCCTTCATCTAGAAGAGGATGGAGTTGGAGTAGATGACTTCTGAGGTCCCTTCTAGCTCTGAGTCAATGTCCCTATTTTCCTTTTCCTCCTTCTTCCCTTTTTGAATCCTACTCAATCTTCAAAGCCCTTTTCAGGTGCTTCTGCATCCAGAAAAACTTTTCTCATAAAATACTTTGTTATACAATCTTCTAAAGATCCTTATTTGTAATGTTGTATATTCTACTTATCTATAGCATTGGTGAGATCCCTGAGGGCGAGAATCTTGCATTATATTAACTTAGTGTCTTTCCTACCACCAATCACATTATTTTGCACAAAGTTACTATATAAGAAGTTACAAAGTTATAAATATGTACCAGTTTTTGCACAAACAAAACCAAAGCAACTAAAGTGAGAAGAGGAGCAGGTTAACAGGGAAAAAAATATTTGCAACACATTTGTCTGATAAATATGTCATTTTAAAGATATATAGGGAACTGATTTAAATTCAAAAGAATAAAAGCTATTCCTCAAGTCTTCCTCCTGGCCTAACAGAAATAGTTGGCGAGGGGGACTTGTTCCTTTGAGGCTATCCTTTGACGAAGGATCAAAAAATATAAACAGGCAGTTTTCAGAGGAAGAAATCTAAGTTATTGATAACATGAAAAAAAAAGTTCCAAATCACTAATCATTAGAGAAATGCAAATTAAAACAATTCTGAAGTTCCTCCTCACACCCCTTAGATTGGCAAAGTGGACCAAAAAAAAGGGAAAATGAAAAAATGCTGGAGAAACTGTGGGAAAATAAGTACTTTAATGCACTATTAACAGAGCTGTGAACTAGTGCAGCTATTCTGGAAAGCAATTTGGAACCATGCCCCCAAAGCTGGGCATACCCTTTGACCTGGCAATACCACTACTCAGCCCAAACCCTCAAAGAGATCAAAGAAAGGCTGAAAAGGACTCATGTACAAAAACTATTTAGAGCAGCTCTTTTTGTAGGTGTGAAAAACTGAAGACTGAGGGGGTGTCAGATATTTGGTGAATGGCTAAAGAAGTTTTAGTATATGAGTGTGATGGAATGCTTTTGTGTGGTAAGAAATGATGAAGGAAATGGTTTCATAGAAACCTGAGATGATTTGTATGAACTGATACAGACTGAAATGAATTGTTCTCCTGAACGACTCACAATGAAACATGCTACCCACTTCCTAATAGAGAGATGACGGACTTCGAGTTCAGATTGAGACATATTTTGGGGGACATGGCCAATTCAAAAATTGGCTTTCCTCGACTATACATGTTTATAAGTCTGGTTTTCTTGCTTTCTCAATGTGAGGGGGGAGGAACGCAAGATGTGGGGGACACTTTTGTTGATTGAGAAAATTACATTAAAATGTACTGAATGCATGAAAAGATAAGTAACATCACAAAGCTGTATAATAAATATGATACAGAGGTACAGGCAGCAAGTGCAGTATAAGTTTAGAGGTGGCTAGGTAGATCAGTGGATAGAGTGCAGGACTTGAAGTCAGGAAGATCTGAGTTGAAATCCTTCCTCAGACCTTTACCAACCCTGTGGCAAGTCACTTAACTTCTGTCTTCCTCAGTTTCCTCATCTGTAAAGTGCGGATAATAACAGCCTCTACTTTCCAGGGTCATTGTGAGGACCAAACGAGCTGATGTTCGTAAGGTACAGTATAAAGTATTACCATTAGAAGAGAAAGCGCGCCTCAGCCTTGTGTGAAGACTGAGGTTAGGGACTTGGGGATATCAGACGAGTAGAGTTTTGACACCCAGTCCCTGCCCTCAAGGAGTTTTCCACCTGACTGAAGAGAGATAATAGTGATGTATTCTTGGGGTTGCTAATAGCCCAGAGTCGCCTTTGTATTTCCCCCATTACACAAAAGACCACGGGTTCCTCTCTCCAGCTGGAGGGAGGTAGGGGAAGGCCCTTTCTCAAGAGAAAGAAAGAATTCCTTTGGATTCTACATGACCTATGATTTCATTTTGTTACATGGGCATCCAGACTCATCTTCGGGTCATGGGGTCATAGCCCTTCCTGTGACACCCATACCTTGTTAGAGTGCAGGAAGAAGAATGATAATAATATCTAGTACTTATATATTACACATATTTTATTATATATGTATTATATACATCTTTTATATCTAGCGTAATATGTAGCATTTATATGCACACATATACATACACACACATATATGTACACCCTGAGGTTTGCAAAGTGCTTTACATGAGTTAACTCGTTTGATCCTCACAACAACCCTGGGAGATGAATTTTATCCCTGTTTTGCAGATCAGGACATTAAGGCACAGACCATGTGGCTAGAAAGCATGAGGCAGAATACAAAGTCTAGTCTTCCTGACTCCCAAGTCTCATGACCTGTCCACTGCACCACATCGTTGTCTATTAGTGACAATAAAACTTCTTACTACCATATGCATTGGAACTGTCAAATGTTTCAGCATCAAAATTGGATATGATTTCATCACTAGAAATGACATGAAAGCTGTGTGCACCTGGAGAACAGAGACTGTTTTAGCTTTTCTATTTGTCCCCCCAGAGTTTAATGCAAAGCTTTGCACATGCGTCATAAATGCCTTTTCTTTCTTCCTTTTCTTTTGTTCATTCTCTCATTCTTCATTCATTCAAATGTCACAACTCCCCTATGACTGATATTATTTTTTCCATTTTAGAATTGATGAGGCGAGTGACTTGCCCTTGGTCACACAGCTGGAATTTGAAGCCAGGTCTCCCTGAATGCACTCCTAGTTGGGAAACCTTGGTTTGAACCTGCCACATACCTTGGGATTGTCCTTCACCTCTATGTACCCTAGTTTCTTTACATATAAGGTGAGGATAACAATCCCTGCTCTTTCTACCTCCTTGAATTCCCCTGAGGAGTAAATTCAAATGCCATTAAGAACTCAAAAGTAAGGGAGAACTATCATTGTAATGTAGTAGTGGTACTAGCGGAGGGACAACATGGTGTGATGGATAGAGAGATCTGGCCTTGGAGTCAGGAAGACCTCCGTTCAAGTTCTGACTCTGGCATGTACTGATTGTATGACCTGGAATAAGTTACTTGCTTTTAAGGGGCTCAAGATTAGTGGTGTCAAACTCAAATTGAAATGGGGGCCACTAACCTATACATATATGTGTATATACATACATACATATATATGTGTATATGGATCCCTGCAAAGCTACATAGTGATTTAGAAAATCATGCTTAGCATTAATGTCATTAATTATCATTATGAGCCAAGTATTTGACACCTCTGCTCGAGGCAACTCTCTTTAAGCCTATATGGACCTATCTGTATTGGTGGAAGGATTTTCCCCTCCCAGAGTTCCCTATATTATACAAAATCACAGGTCTAGGCTTCATCTCTAATTACAAAACTGATAAAAACTATATATCTCATACCATCTACTTTTCCCGCTAAGCATGACACTCCTAATTATGTACATGTATATACGTGTATACATAGGTGTGTATTTATATATGTATATGCACATACATATTATATATACATACACACATACATGTATAATAGACAGATCTCTGAGAACATACAGGTTCCTGCTTTACTACTACTTTGCGACATAAGAAGAGAGTGCTATCTCTGCTAAGAGCGGAAAGACTCTCATTCATCTGTTTGTCTCTGTCTAGATTATTTCTTTCCTAAGTCCTTTTTTGGGTACTTTACATCCTGTTCTTGTGCTGGTCAGTTATCCAGTGATCACACACCACAAACCAGTTGGGGAGTCTAACATACAGACCATCATTACCTCTCAGTTCCCACAAGATTGTAGAAAAAACCCCAAGGGAATGAAAATCCTGTGCCAGCTTCATACCAAGGACAGAGGGAGGGGTCAGCAGCCTCACGTGGCTTTAGCTCCCAAGTGAGAGCTGGAAGGCTCCTTAGTCATCATACAGTCCCATTCATATTTTATGGATGAGGAAACTGAGGCTCAAAGTGAGACAGGAACATAACTAAGCTCACTCAACCAGAGAAACTTATATTCGCTATCCTTTAGAAAGTTTTTGGGTTGTTTTGTTTTATTTTTTGTTAGTTTTCAGATGGGGGCTTTCAATATGTCCCCAAATTGGGGTGTGTTTATGTGATGGCAAATACAGCATGTTATGCCTCATGTACCCAGTCAGCAGTAGTTCCTTGGGTAATGCTGACTCTAGGACTATAAGCCAACTCTGTCCTTGGCAACTTTGTTTGTGCCCCAGGAACCCCAGGACCAGCACCCCAGGGGACTGCTGACAAAGCCAACTTGAGGAAATTCTGTCAACTGCTAGACTCCATGGCAAATATGAAAATCTTGGGATGCCTTCCCTGTACTATCCCCCTCCCTCCAAATACTCTGCCTGAGGGAACAGGAGGGAAAGGAAAGGGGATACAGATAGAATGATTACATACATCTCAGGGACTATCAATTTCTATATTTTTCAGTGTCACCATCCTTATTCCAGAACCCCAGTCTCCAAACTTTTGAGTCATCTATGATTTCTCATTTTCCTTCAATTCCCACAACCCATCGACTTGCCAAGTTCTGCCTGTTCTTCTTTTGAAATGTCTCTCCCATCTGTCCCTTCTTTTGCATTTCTTTGATAACCAACTTGGTCCAGGCTCTGGTCCTATCATGTCTGGTTCTCAGATGCTTCTTAAGTGGTCTCTCTGCCTCAATTCCTTATCTCTCCAATTTATTCTACACTGCCTATCAGAGTCATCTTTCTAAAATACACCATGGAGCTGTGAATTGGTTCAATCATTCTGGAAAGCAATTAGAAAGTATGGTTTAAAAAAGTTCTTTAAATGTTCATTCCATTGACCCAGAGATTCTAATGCTAGGCATGTGCTCCAAGGAGAGGTCCTCTCTCAAAAAGAGAAAGAAATATTAATTACAGTACTTTATTAATCCTTGTGGTAGGAAAAAAAACTGGAAACAAAGAAGGTACCCATTGACTGATGAAGAGTTAAACAAAATTTAATGCATGAATGCAATAGAATATTCCTACACTGTAAGAAATGGAGATATAGAGAATTTGGAGAATCACGGAAAGAATTCTATGAATTAATGCAGGATGAAGCAAGCAGAACAAAAAAAAATCAATATACATGATGACTATGACAATATAAAAAAGAACACTAAAACAAAACTGAATGTTGTATAATTATTATAGTATTTTTCCAATTATATGTAAAGACAATTTAGCATTCATTTTTTAAAAAATGTTCCAAATTTTTCTCCCTCCCTTCCTATTTCCCTCCCTAAAACAGTAAGCAATTTGATATAGGTTATATATGTGCAATCATGTAAAACCTATTTTCATGTTAGTTACAGTTGTGAAAGAAGAAACAGACCAAAAAGGGGTGGAAAACACACAAAAAAGGAAAGAAAGTAAAAACAGCATGCTTTCATCTGCATTCAGAGTCTATCAGTTTTGTGGATGTGAACAGCATTTTCCATCATGAGTCTTTTACAAATGTCTTGTATCACGGTATTGCTGAGAAGAGCTACGTCATTCTTAGTTGATCATCACACAATGTTGCTGTTAATGTGTACAATGTTTTTCTGGTTCTGCTCTGAACATTGTATGATTACAATAACCAAGTCTGGCTTCAGACAATCAGAGAATCCTAAAAATTAGAAGGGACTTTAAATAGCCATCTAGGTCACATCACACCTGAAAAAAATTCCATTAAAATATACAGGACAACTGTCCACCTAGACTTTACTTGAAGATACCCCACCCTCTGCCAAGTGGAGAGAAAAAATTGAGAGTCTCTGCCTCCCTCTCTTCTTTGCAGAGGTATGTGTATGGGGGAGAGGTACAGGTATGGAATATTGGATATCCAGTCAGGAATGGTTGATGTATTGACTGGTTTTGCTGAACTACTCCCCACCCCCTTCTAAAAATGTTTTATATTTGGAAATGAATGTGATATAACAACAAAAATTAATGAATAAAAACACAATTTTCTAAATCATAGATTCGTGGACTTCCCAGTAAAGAGAGGAATAAGGCAGGCTTGACCCATTTTCTCACTTCTTCCTACTTATCAGTTGAACCATTAACTACACCAACTAGGAATTTTTAGTAATGCATGTATCTTATGACCTACTTTGTTCAATCTGTACTAAATTCACCTTGAATCCTAGGATTCAAGATGAGAGGATCCTAGACACTACTAGGAACAAACATGCCCTCTTGAATTTCTAATTTGATCATGGGTAATTATACAAAAGTATGAGAGAATTTTTTAAAAGCCCAGTTACATTGATTTTGGACAATTAAGATGGGTGCATTGCCTGAGGCCTCAGTTTTCTACCCTAAAAGCTGCTTAAATCTTCAGTAACTAATTAACTGACCAAGAAATCAGAGGCGATTTTACTTGGGATAGATGTCTATCACTGGGAATTCCTCCTATCTTTTGTGGGACTAGATAACATCTGAATACTTTCTAACTCTGGGCTTCCAAGAAATAAACAAAGAAGTCAGCAGCCCCAGACTTTCTACTTCTATAATAATGTCCATATGTTATTCCTTGGACACCCACCTCTGTCTATCAGTACACGTCAGCTACCCATCAAACCCATTCCTCACCTCTACATCCAATGGCTATTTCTTCCCTGATGCTTAGGTAAGACTTAGATAAGACACAGTCCTCCCCCTCCATATGACCTATCTGCTCTGTATTTATATTGTATGTCCAGAGTCATTAGCATTCAGACTTAGAATGGGAGCCCCTTGAGGGCACCAGGTTTTTGCCTTTTTTTTTGTACTCCCAACACTTAACATTGACATATAGTAATCACTTAAAAAATGCTAGTTGATAAGGAAGGGGAAGATGATGGTGAAGACTGATAGGATTCATGATAAAGAGAGAAGTGGGTCTTCTCAGTGGGAATATACTATTTATGATATTATACCTTTTGACAGTGCAAAGGACTTTGGGGCCTAGGACTTCTTCCCATTTTCAGTAGCTGGGGAGGGGAGGTGCAATGAGTAGGCAGGAGCTGTAGCACCTGCAGAAGTAGTTGCCAGGTTGAATCACCAAAAGGGAAATTCACTGGATGATGGCCATAGGGAATGGGCCAGAAGAAGAGCCCATGGTTTTGAGGGGTGCTCTCATTCTATAGGTTCTTGAACCCAGGGTCTTAGACTACATGCTTCAGGGTCTGAAAGAAGGTGGTTTAACTCTGTGGCATATTGTCTCTTCCTTCAGAGCCAGAGACGATTCATGTCAGCTGTCACATTAACAAAGTGTCAGCATAAGAAAGCTGGGCCTTTGTTTTCACAGAAAACCTGGGGTCATTAAAAATGCTCTGAAATTTCCCCAGATTGATCCAGTCTGCTAATCTCTTCCTTGGCAACTCTGGGATAGGCTCATTGTTTATCCATTCTCTATCCCAGATAGACATACTGTTGTTAGACAAGCTCTAGAAAATATCCATTTAAGTGCATGTTTAAGAGCTGGGTAGCAGATGTTCTTCATCCATGTGGTCATTCCTCTGTGGATGGACAGGCCAGACTCTTTTGAATGATCAAAGATTTCTTCTAGGAGGATCTACAGGTTTTGGTACAATCAGCAGAAAACAGGAGCATGTTGGGGACCTCATCAACCATAGAGAATCTGTCCTTGATCTGTATTCCTCACCAGAATTTGTTCAGAACAGTGGCAAACACCTTTGGAGAGGAGATCCTGAATGATCTTGTTGTATGAAAAGGAGATACCTTACAGTCCAGTCCTTTAATAAACATTAATAGTATTTAATAAATATCAATGCTTTACATACATTATCTCATTTGGTCTTCTGTGAGGTAGAAATTCCCATTTCGGAGGAGACTGAGGTCATTTGGCTAGTTAGTGAGTATTCGTGTGTAGGACATGTGCTTTCCAAACCATGTCCCGTGAATCCAAATGGACTTCTTTCTACAACAGACAGCTGCCTCCCCTTAATAACACACATTATCACCACGTGTGTGCACGTTTCCAGTCTCCCTTCCTAAACTCCTTTGTCAGTACGGTTTAGGAGCTTTTGCACACATATTCCAGGACAATATTAACGGAAGGAATTACCGTATTAACATGTTTTGGACGGCAGAAATCGCGCACGTCCGCGGCACATAGGAATGGATAGAACTCTGCTGCCTGAAGATGTGGCCCTCCAGGGCGAGCCCTAGGCATTTCTCGGACACAGTTCAGGTGCTGGACAGAGCTGCTCCCGCTGCCTTCCCGGCCTTCACCGAATACTTGAGAGCCGGAGAGGGTTCGTGGGGATGGGAGGGCTGGCCCCGAAGGCCGCTCCCCCGGTCACTCAGCCTCTGCTTATTGACCAGATTGGAGCTCGGCACAGGACTAAAGGGGAGGAGGGAAAGAGGACCGGCCGGGGTCGGTAGAATGGCCGGTCTGGCCTGGGGTGGAGGAAGGGCCAAGGACAAAGGCTGCGTCCCGCCCGCGGGGTCCCTCCACCGCTTCAGGACTTCTCAAGTTCCGGGAGTTTGGAAGTGGGCGGGGAGGCCCCCTCAGGGGAGAAAGTTGCTGAATCTGGATAAGAGAACTCGCGCTCCGCCAAAGCCGGGGTGCTGAGGGGCCCCCGCCCCCCACCCTGTAGAAGGTGCCTGGGATCTCTGGGCGGATCGATGCCGGGAGCTCCGGGAGACCGCTCACGAGAGGCGGCTGCTGCCCGCCGGACGCCGCGGGATCCGCAGATCTAACTCAGAGCCCGGGGAAGCCGGGCTCGCCCGCGCGCCTGCTCCGCCCCCCCCGCCGCGGTCTTCTCCTCCTCCTCCTCCTCCTCCTCGTCCTCCGCCTCCTCCGCCTGCCCCCGCGCACTCCTGGCCAACATGGCGGCGGCCGCGGGGGTCGGGCGGGATAGTTTACCTGAGCACTGGTCCTACGGGGTCTGCAGGGACGGCCGCGTCTTCTTTATCGAGTGAGGAGCGGGGGCTGCGGGCGGAGGGCGCGGGGCCGGGCGAGGCGGGGGGCAGGGTTGGTGGCGCGGCTTCTCCGCGCACTCCGCTTCCCTCCCGGCACTAACAGGTGCACGTCTCTCCCCGCCCCCCGCAGTGACCAGCACCGCTGCACCACCTGGCTGCACCCACGCACCGGGGAGCCCGTCAACTCGGGCCACATGATCCGTTCAGGTGGGCGCGGGCGGGGGCCGGGGCTGGGACCGGGGGTAAGGGCCGGGGCTGGGACCGGGGCTGGGACCGGGGGTAAGGGCCGGGGCTGGGATCGGGGCTGGGGGTAAGGGCCGGGACTGGGGCCGGGGCCGGGGCTGGGGGCCGGGACCCGGACTGGGGCCGGGGGCCGGGGCGCTCTTCACCCACGGCACCTGGGAGGGGAGGCGTTGTGGGCGAAAGTTTGAGCCGACTTTTGTGGGTCTCTTTCCCGGTCTCTTTCCACCTGTTCGGGCCGCCGCAGATCTGCCCCGCGGCTGGGAGGAGGGCTTCTCGGAGGAAGGCGCCAGCTACTTCATAGAGTGAGTCCTGGGGCCCCGCTATTGTGCGGCTGGGGTTGGGGAAGGGGGCGGCCGGGGAGGCCTAGAGCTCGGCACCGCGTCGAGCCCGCCCCGCCGCACTTTGGCCAGCCCCGCCCGCACCTGCGCGCCGCGGGGAGCGCCCCCTGCCCACCCGGGCCGCGAGCAGAGCCTCCGATGGGCCGAGCTGGGACCAGGGACGGCCAGGTGCGGGGGAGCCCCCGGGGCCTTCCCGTGTCCGCGGGTCTCCGGGGCCGGCCCCGCCCCCGGCTCGGATCCTGTTGGCGCGCACTGCCCAGGTTGAGAGCCGGAGTTTGTGCTGCCCAAGCGGCCCGGAGTGGGCTGGGGGGCGTGCTGGGGGCTGTGCCTTTCCCTGAGGAGACGGCATTCATTCTCTCGGGTCCTGATCCCCTTCCTCGGAAGTTTGCCTGCTCTGAAGCATCACTGGGGGTGGGGAGGGGGAGCTGTGTCCGTGGCTGCTGTGATGGTGTGCTGAGACAGGGGCATCGGGCGACATGTTTGCTAAGATCCTCTCTCCTCAATTCCCCTGGAATCAGTGAGTCTGGGACTTGCTGGGTCTTCGGGGGACTGGTGTTTGTAGCCCCAGCCTTTGTAATTCTGCCTCCCAGCACCTACAGACAGGAGAGCACATATGGTCAGCCCCTGGTAGGCAAGATGTCGACCTGTGTTGGACTTTTCTCGTAACTCCTATAGGGCAGCCAGCATCCCTGGTGCCCAAGTAAGTACTTACGAAGTCACTAAAACTTACTGACTGCTCTTTCTGATAGGATGAAATATGTCCCTTAGCTCCCTGTCAGGCTGCTAACAAATTTTCTGTTCTTGTGCTTAGTACCCTGCCCTCTTCCCCCTCCCTGCAACTGTCTGTGGCTTTATCAAGCCCCTAGCTTTTGCTGAGCGATAGTGGATAACTCATTTAACTCTACTGAGTTAATCCTTTCAGTGCCATCCGCTGTAAAAAACCAAATAATGCCTGTGCTTGTGTAGGTGCCTCAGGGGCGGGGGCCGGACCTCAGACCCTGGCCTCACACCCAAGCTGATTGTATGATGCTGGGCAAGTCATTTAAGCGCCATTTTCCTCAGTTTCCTCATCTGTAAAATGAAGATGAGAATAATAGCATGAATCTCATAGAAGTGTTTTGAGGGTCTAATAAGATTGGGTATGTAATCCTTCAAGTACCAAGTGAAAGTATGAGCTATTATTTATCATGTGATATAGGGAGGGAGGAAACACCCTGGCTTTCTTTTTGGAGAGGGGTATTGCTTTCCATAACAATGAGTAGGATATAGAAATAGCTTCTGGAGTTTAGTTCTAGTAATGGGCCAGCACCATAGTTTTTTGACTGATTTTGGAACTGTCAGGAGTTCAGTTTGGATCTGTCACCATCCTGATTACAGGTGCCCTAGGGTCATGTAGCGTATTGGTGAATTTGTTTATCCAGACCCTTTTAGCAGATCCTTGAGATTCCCGGCTCTCCTTCCTTCCCTCCATCTTCCTTGATAATATTACTTGGTATGTGCTTCATCTCCTTTGAACCTCTTGTCAACTCTGAGAATCTGGTATTACAGGTATTTTATTAATATTTTCATTTTACAGATGAGGAAACTGAAGCAGAGAATTATTAAGTGACTTGTCTGCAATCAGGCAGTAATGGTCAGAGGTGAGATTTGAACCCCCACCTCTTCCTGATTCCAAGGCTACCACTCTCCATCTATATCGTATTGCCTGAGGCTCAGAGGAGCGTGTATAGCAGGTCTTTATAGAGTTGAGACTGAAATAGAGGTTCTGTGTTTTCTAGTCTGTTATATAGTCAATATAATTACTGGAAACCCATAAAAGCAAATAAGATCTTTGATCAGCTGGCATCTAAAGAGTAAGCCAGGAATCTGAGGGGAAGAAAAAGGACTAGGTAGGCTATAGTATGGGACAGTCAAGCCTTATGGGACTTCAGAGGCTAGAGGTGGTAGGCAACCTGTGGATATGCTAGCTGTGGGGTATGGAGACAGAGTGAGCAGCTCTCCTTCTCTGAACTAGCTACAGATTGCCTGAAGGTTGGACCTTGGACATTGGCCCTGTATATGCAATCCAGAGGAACCCAACTGGACTGGAGAGATGCTACAGCAGGTGAAAGAAAGACCCTAGGACCATGGCCAAGGAAGGAGCCAGATCCTGCCTCTCCTCCCAGACTTCTGACTGTGCTGGATACACTGAAAAACTAACCTGGATTGGAAAAAGATCCATAATAGGTCTAGAGAATTTGGAAGAGACTAAGTCCCTTGATGTGGCTGGTCAGGGCTGATGTAACTGGATGGTCAGGTGTCCGATCTCATGTCCTTGAGATTCTCATCTGTGTATAGGAGGAACTGGGGATGAAAACTCTAACACCCACCTCCACCCCCACCCCATTCTTCTAACCCTTGTTAGGATGATACTTGATATTATCTTGAGTAGATTAGGGCAGGCCCCTTCAGCTGTCAGCACTGAGTCTTCCTTTGAGCTGAGGACCATGGCCTAGCACAGCATCACAGCAGGCACCTGCTCTCCCTCAGGTGTGACCAGGATATTTGTGTGCTTTTTGCTAACATAAGGTATTTTGGTTTTTCCAGTAGTAGATTCTTAGTGGGGAATAGCAGAGAAAAGGACATTAGATTCTGGAGTGAGGGGACTCAGATTTCAGTCCAAGCTCACCCACTGGCTCACTGTGTAACCTTAGGCAAATCCTATTCCTTCACCCAACCTCAGTTTCCTCATCTGCAAATTGGAAGATTTGGTTGGTAAAGCCTGCTCTAGCTTGAAAATTCTTTTCATTCTCTCCCTCCAGTTCAATTCAGCTGGACAATAATAACAGTAGCTAGCATTTATACAATACTTTTAAAGTTCACAAAGGACATATTCTTTATGTAATTGTAATTTTATTGGAATTATCATTACAATAATTCAATTATAATTACAAAAATCAATACAGTAATCAAGTGACTTGGCCAAGGACATAGCTGCAGTTTGAGAATTGGAGGCAGGATTTGAACTCCAGTCTTCCTGACTCCAAGTGCCTCTTGCCAATGTTCTACCTAGATGACTCTTGCTAGGTCCCAGGTTTGGTGCTAGGTTCTGGGAATGCAGAGACAAAAATGAAATGCTTTCTGTCCTGGAGTAGCTTACTTCTGGGAGGTGGGGGTGAGGAACAACCTGTACATCTCCAATTCCTTCTCCCCTGGTCTTGTGATGCACTTGCTGAATATGGCCCATGACATGTGTGGGTTGGAGAGTGATTGGCTAGTTCTCTTGTAAGGGGCATATTGACTACATGAGACTACTTCATCATTTAGAGTAATTGAGACCTAACTGTTATTTCTACTGGCTGTTCGAAGGCTTTGGAAAGGCCCAGAGAGTTCGTCTGGCTGATTGGGGTGTTTGAGTGAAAGATCCCAAGAAAGCATAACTTGCCTTGGAATGCCTACTGGTTTGGCAGGTTGGGTAGCTACCCTGTTCCGAAAACACAGCCCTAGGTGTTAGCATGGCAGCAGCTTCTAGATCTGGGATCATACAGGACAGGAGGTGGGACAACCAATCAATGTCTCATGTGTTTGCCACTGAGCAAGGAAAAGTTCCGATGCTTGACTTTTTAAAACAGGGCAGAATGGAGGGACATCCCGGATGCTGGATGCCACCACTTTTCCAAGAGGAAAAAAATTCCAAGTATTGTGTATAAGGTTAAGGACAGCAATCCTCTTTCCCCACCTGAGATTAGAGAGAGAAAAAGGAAGTACAAATGGTGGCAAACTGAGTGCAAATGGACTATTCTATAAGATTTGGGTTGGTTTTTTTTTAAAGTCTTGAGTCACTGCTCACTTAAAACTGGCATTCTTGAAACTCCTTGGAGAATCCTTGAGTGTAAGCTACTTTCCTAAAGTTTCACTAAACCCTCATTTGGAAGGATGATCTAAAACTCCAACTTTGGAAAAGTAATTTTCCCAAGTGCGCCTAGTTCACTTCCCCCAGGAACACTGATTGATGTTGAATTTGCAAATGAGCAAAATGTGTGCAAGTTGGGAAATCTAACTGTTTTGTTTGTCATTGACTGGGAAAGATGGTCACCAAGATGGTGTCTCTGGAACTTTGCTGGTTTCTGATCTAAATCAGAAGTGTTTTTTGGAAACACTTGTCAAGTCAGCTTCCTTGGACTATCGATTCAGAGCTGAACAGAATCTTTGAGATCATCTAGTTAAGCTGCCTCATTTTCAGATTAGGAAACTGAGGGTTAATTTTTTTTAAAAAAATATATTTATTTTTAACATTTACCTTAAAAAAAATTTTGAGTTCCAAATTCTCACATCCCTTCTTTCTTCTCCCCACCCCCATTAAATTTAACCAAAAGAGATTAAATCAATTGCCCAAGTTAATACAGGTGATAAGTGGCAAAATGGGGATTCCCATTTGAAGACCAAAAAAAGGTCTTCCAGTGCTAAATCCAGCATTCTCCCCTCACCCCCATATTGTGCTGTCATCCCAATCTGAATTGGAAAATCCTTTTCTTTATTACTCAAGGTTAGGCTCAAGGTTCCCCGCACCCTGGCAGTTTGGCATTTTAAATTTCACTTCCTGGTTTTTTTTAGAAGCTGGGGAAGGGTGGAAACTGGTTTATAGATTTAAATGTTAGGTTCCAGGGTTCTGTGAATAACAGATCACGTTGCCAGGTGGAAAGTGGACAGGGAGGATTAAGAGCCTTGGATATTTGCAGTGAGTTCTTAATGAGCAGCCCAGAAGAAACTTAGAAAATGTTTTTAAGAAAAGATAGTTGCCCTATGAGGTACTAACTGAAGGAGGGCAGTATTTCAGGATAGACAGATGTGGGGAGAGCGCTGTGAACTGGTACCTCACACAGAGACATGTTGTTCCCCATATGTGCACAGGATCTGTTTTTTTCTTGTTACCTATGGAAGTACATTTCAGGTTTTCTAAATTAAGGCATTGTAATAACTGTTTTTTGGTGCTTAGATTAGATGGCCCCATTATTTTTCCGGAACACTCAGTAACTTTCTGAGAGGCAGCATCAGATAGTGTTAAGAGCTTTGAACCTGGCATCAGAAGACCTGAATTCAAGCTTCTAATCCAGCCATGGGACCTACATTAGGTCCCAATACCCAGTCTCCAGACTCCTGTTTCTTCATCTGCAAGATGAGGTGTTGGGAGGGTCCAACAGAGTAAATCATAATCAAGTAAAAGTGAATCCTAACCGTGATATATTTCTAGAAATGAGAGCTCCTTACCTTGTTAGTTTTTCTGTGCCTTGTTGGAAGTTTTCATTTGAGGATTTCTTGAGTAAGAAGTTGTGTCTGAAGTTAATTTTTAGTTCCCTTGATGTCAGTATCGGGAGTAAATAAATTCCTTTGTTCTCTTTTGCCTATCAGTTTCCTTGAGAGATTTGTAATGTCATTGTAGATGCCAACTAATCTTTGACTATATTAAGAGAGTCATGGTGTCCAGGACTAGGCAGGTGGCAGTGCCAATGGACTCTCCTCTGGTCAGATGGCACTTGGAGTATTGTTTTCAGTTCTGGCTGCTCTGTTCTGGGTTAAGATGTTGACAAGCTTGCAGAATATCCAGGGGAGAGTGGACAAGATGGTGGGGGGTGGGGCATTGTTGAGTTCATTCATAGGTGGATTAATTGGAGAAAATGAGGATGCTGAGTCTGGAGAGGAGAAAGCTTGAGGAGGGCCATGAAAACCATCTGTCTTCAGTGTTTGGAAAGTTGTCCCATAGATGAGAGAGTGAAGCTGTGGACAGAGCCAGGAGTAATGGGTACTTGGTGCAATGAAACCCATTTAGGCTTGAGGGCAAAAAGAATTTCCTACCCAGTGGAGCTGTCCAAAAGTGGGACGGGCTGCCCCTTGAGGGGAGTAGGTTCTCCCCTAACTGGAGGTCTTCAAGCAAAACTTGGAGGACAATGTTTTGAGTCAGTTTTAGAGGAAATTCTTGCTTAATTGAGGACTGGGCTGAATGGCCTCCCAGGTCTCTGTGACTCAGTGAGACTAATGCAGATATCTGGGAAACATGCTAAACATTCAGGAAACAAGGTTGGGGCTACCCATGGTACAGATCAAGTACCCCAGGTGAAGAACTCCTGGTTTATGGAGATCAGAGCTAAGATCAGGATATGATACAGATTAAGGAGACAGCTACCTGGGAAACATGTCAAATGTTCATGAAATGAGGTCTGGGCTGCTCATAGAACAGACCAACTCCTACCTGATCAACCCCACCTGTCCCTGGTGGGCACCCCAAAAGGTTGGGCCATTTTACTTTTGGTTTTCTTGCGAAAACCCCCTTGTTTGTGTATATAATCTCCACATTTTAGGAGACACTATTATGAGCTAGTATGGCCCAAATAATTCCTGCTCTGCAAGCCAACCTTCAGGTGCTGGGCCTCCCCACATTTAAGTGGATGAGTCTTCTGACAGCAGATACACAGTCCAACATTGGGTCTGCACTCTGTGCCTTTCTAGCTTGCTTGTGGCCTATTACGATGGAGCTTTTGAGGTCCCAGGTCACCTTTTTGCTGCTCTGAGGCGTTGGAGGGATGGCCAAGTGGCAGAGGACACATGTGCTCTATGGAAAGGGTCTTTTGTTTCCTCTGTATGTAGTAAATCACTTGGAAACCTTTGTGCTGTGGTATGTGAATGGAATCTATTATCTGGATCAGGAATGTGCCCAGAAAAGAGCTTTTGGGAGTATTCTGATGCAGTGGTGAAAAAAAAGCAAGGTGTGAGTAGGATATTGGTACCCTGTACACAAACAAGGGGGCTTTCATAAGAAAGCCAAAAATAATATGGCCCAACCTTGTGGGGTGCCCATCAGGGACAGGCGAGGATTGATTGGGTAGGGACTGGTCTGTACTATGGGCAGCCCAGACCTTGTCTCCTGAACATGTAGCATGTTTCTCAGAGAGCTGTTTCCTTAAACTGTATCATATCTTGATCTTAGCTCTGATCTCCATAACCAGGAGTTCTTCACCATGGGGTTTGTGTTTTTGGTTTTTAATGTCTTGATAATTGCATTTCAATATAAGTGATTCCCTTTGTCATCCTGCGGATTTTATATCATGCATTCGCAAACATTCTGAAAAAGGGGGTCCTTGGGCTCCATCAGATGGTCAAAGGAGGTAATGACCCCCCTTCCAAAGAGGAAGAGAAAATATGAGTTAATATAGTTTTACTAATCAGCATAGGAAGTTGTACAAGTGGAAATGATGGTTTCTTCCCTTCCCGGTTTAAGAGACATTGTATTGGTCCTCAGCGTTTTCCTTGGAGTCTCAGGTGCTAGACTGTGGAGAAGATCTGTTTTAGGATTCTGACCAAGAAGCCCTAATTGCCCTGCCAAGGCTATCCGACGCAGCAGGAGGAGGGGACCTGCCTGTTCTGGCCAGCTTTGACCTTCCAGGCACTGCCTCAGCCACTGGTCAGCTGACAGCAGCTTAGAGGGAGAGAGAGGTGCCTCTTAAGCCTCTTAATGCTTTCATGGTCCCTTTGGGTTTTGCCAGACAAGTGTTCCCACAGTCATAGCAACTGTTTGCAGCTTTTTGGGGTGGGGGAGGGCAGGGGCAGAGGGGTATTCCCCACCAGATCGGGAATTGTACTCTATCATGTTTTGGCAGTTTGTAATTAAAACATCCTGTCTTCCAGGAGAGCTTGGCAAGTCTCCCAACCCTCCCTCTTACTCATTCACTCCATCAGGAGGATAGACAGTTTGCTGGTAGTGCTGGGATGATGATGAATGATGCAAATACACAGTCAATAGAAAAAAATTATTTCACCCAATAGTGTCTGTGTCTACCCCATTACAGGATTTTTTCCCCCTCATTCAGAATGAATGATTTTTGAGTTGTGCTCCCTGAGGGAGGTGTAGGTCCATGGGAAAATTCTATCTTGGAGCAGAAGGGGTGGAAATTTCCTAAGTAAGTTAAATCCTTGCCTTGGTGATGAAGTTAATTTGTTTGCCTCTTTAATACCAGATTTCTGATGTCTTACTTCCTGACTTTTTTTAATGTCAAAATCGGGGGTGGATCTTCCCCTCCTCTTTTTTCAAATTTCCCTAAACAGTTCAGATCTGTTTATGAACTGAATCACTTAACCAACAAGTATTTATTAAGAATTTGCTATGTACCAGATACTGGGAATACAGAGATAAAAAATGGGCCAAAGAGATGGGTGATGGTGTTTTACTATACATGGATCCAGAGGGAAAGTGGTTTTAAGTGGAATCTGAGGATCAAATATTATCTCAGTTGATTTTCACATAAACCTTGGAAGGTAGGTGCTATTATGATCCCCATTTTAGAGTTGAAGAAATTGAGGCAGGCAGAGGTTAGGTGAGTTGTCCAGGGTCTCACAGCTCCTCAGAACAACCTTGGGAGGTAGGTGTTATTATTTCCACCATTTTACAGTTGAGAAAACTGAGACAGAGGTTAAGCGACTTACCCAGGGTCACACAGGTAGCAAGTGTCTGAAGCTGAATTTGAATTCAGATCTTCTCAACTCTAGGCACAAAGCTGTATCTTCTGTGCCATCCAGCTGTGTGTTTAAGAAATGAACCAAGGGGAGAGGCTATAATCTGGATATGAGTGTCTCTGCAGATCTAAAATTTGGTTCTGCCATGGTGGGCTGGCTGTGTCCCAAATTACAGATTTAAACCCTGCAAGCCAGGAGACAATGAAACTAAAATCTCATTTTATAGGTCCTTGGATTTCAAGAAGTCTGAGTAGAAACCCCTGACTTAAATTACTCTATGGAAAGTTGTCTCAGTCTGTCTTAGTCACTTACTAGCTGAGTGACTCTTGGTAAGTCACTTGACCCTGATTGCCTTCCCCTCCCCCCCCAAAAAAAGGAAAAGAAAAAAAGAGAAAGTGGTCCCAAGATGAGTAGAAAGCTCTTCAAAAGGAAATCCTGATAATATAGACAGAACTAGTTCTGATGAAGAAAAAAAAAGGAGTTGTCATCCTGTTTTTTAAGAGACCAATGACACACAGAGTTCTGAACAAATTAGTTTTTTAAAGGACATATTGTAGAATTATAGCTTTAGAATCTCAGGGATCATCCAACCCCTCAGAATTTACAGATAAGGAAACTGAGACCAAAATAGATTAATGAATGGAAGAAATCAACTGTGTGCCAGGCACTGTGCTAAGTGCTTTAAAAATATTATCTCACTTGTCGAAGGTCACAGAAGCTCATAGGTAGCAAAGATCCAGTGTGAGCCAAGTCCTTTGACTCCAGAACCAGCATTCTTTTCACTGGTCTCAGTACAACCATTTTTTTAAATGGGTTAAACAGAGATGCCCATCTGAAGGTTCAGTGCTGAAACAGACTCTTGCAACAACCCCCAAATACTGCTAGCTATATTTTTAAAATTGTTATTTAAATTTTTTGATGTCTGTCAGAGTTTATTTGATCGCACTGAATTTTGAAAAGTTTGATGGATGAGAATGGATCTTCCATCGCAGATCTTCCTCGCCTTTGTCTCTACTGGGCATCCATCAGGAAGGTCTCATTGTCCTTGGTCACACAGGGGGCTAAGCTCATAGCTTGATTAGGTTGTATCTTGTGGAATAAGAGGGGAAGGCAGTGGACACTGGGTTTTCAGGGAAGATATTCCTGTTCAGGCTGAGAATGAAATCAAGTGCTTCCTTGGTCTTGGGGACCCTATAGAGAATCCTGCAGAAAATGGAGTTGCTGTCACAGACCAGGTACAGACAGCTGAGGGTGCTGGGGAAAGCCAAGTAAATTATGTGAATTTTTATGACTGTATACTTATGGTGATAGTACAGTTTGAAATGTAGATATTATTCTATCAAATTTTATCCGAATGCAGAATTTTGTTTTACTGCCATTTTGGAGTTAAAGGCAGCTGCCTCCAAATGAATTGCATGTGGTTGTTAGAATGATATCCAAACCCCTAAAGCCTCTCAAGCTTATTATAAATGCCGAAAACAACCAAAAGAACTTTGCATTGTTGTTTTTCCTGTGTGGAAGACCAGAGTGAAACCAATAAAGGGATAGGACAGCAACTCAGATGTTGTTTGTTTGTTTTTGAAGCAAACAGGGTTATGTGACATGCTCCGGGTCACACAGCTAGTAAGAATCTGAGGCCAGATTTGAACTCAGGTCCTCCTGCCTCTAGGGTGGGAGTGCTCTATCCACTGGCCCACCTAGCTGCTCCAGAATGACATTGTCAATGGACAGTGGAGAGAGGAAGCTAATTTTTCTTCTGAATTTTCTACCTAGAAGAAGAGGTAATTCCAGCTTATTCTCTCAGCACATCCATCTCAGAGGGGCCCGATTGGTGTGCCATGAGCTGGTTACAGAACTGCACAGGAAGAGAGCAGCCATCCAGATTCCATCTGGCAAATTGTGTAACACTTTCAACAGTTAGGAAGCTTTTTTGCTGCCAGAGCTGTTTTTAACACTATTATTCTCATGGACTTAGAACACGGACTGCTGTGGACTTAAGAACATTAAAATTACACGTTGAATTGTGGACAATAAGGGTTTATAATGTAGCAACATATTACCAAGATGAAATAGAGATAATGTACTATCTCTATTTATCTAATTGAAATAAATGTAAAGTTCCACACTTTGGTTTAAAAAAATAATCAGTTATGTTGATCTAGAAAATGGGTATACTCTAACTACAAGAATGTAGGGAAGAGTCAATGACAATGAGCAAGTACAGAACCTCAATGGGGATTTAGATAAAGCAACCGAAATAGTATTATTTGTTGAAATTAGCTTAAAGCTATTTAGTAAGTTCAGTTGTTAGTACTGATGTTTGATGCTAAGTTTCTTACCAAACATTTTGAAAAATCAGTTACATGAATATAGAATGAAGGAAGTGTGGCAAGATAACAGTTGATATGAAACAGGGAATTTTTATGGATTGATCCAATATGGCAACTGAAAACTGGAATATAATTTTAGACTTCATTAATTGAAGCATGGTGTCTAGTACCGTTGTCTTCTGTCTTCTGATCCTGTATAGAGTATTGTGTTTTGATCTGTTTATCACGTTTTAGGCAGGATATTGACACATATGGCACCTAGAGTAAGGCAGACAATTTGGTTAGAGAACTGGAGACCATGTGGAAGGAGGGTCAAAAAAACAAAACAAAACATGCTCTTTCCCTGAGGGAATTAAAATACTGGAAAGGTCTGTTCTACTCCCAGTGGTCTGTGGAAGAATACCTCAAGGACTGGTTAATTGACCTTTTCTGCAAACAGGAAAATGGAAGGGGATGATGACCCCAGCCCTTTATCCTCCTCCGTCTGGAGTTACTGTCAGCTGCTTTTGGAGGAAAGAGTAGGAAGGACATAAGGTGCTGGGAGTTAAGGTTAAAGTCTTAAAATACAAAATAATTGTTTGTATTTTTAAAACAACTTATAAGTGGAGTGAGAGGTCATGTGATCCAGTGGATGGAGGGTCTTGGAGTCAGGAGCACTGCCTTTTGACACAGGAGCTCTGTGATCAGAGCAAGACACTTAACCTTAGTGCCCCCAGGAAATTCTTTGAGACTCTAAGTTAGAGAGTTGTGGATCTTCCTTGGTTCAGGGAGTGAATTCACAGGTCCTGACCCCTGCACCCTGCTTTCCCCACCCATAAATAGAGTGTGGTTTAGTGGAAACGGCCCTTCTTGGAATCAGAAGGTTAGCTTGGCCACTTACTTTCAGGATGACTTTGGGCAAGCCATCCGGCCACTATGGTCTTTAGTTTCCTTATCTGTAGAATGGGACTAATAACTAATAACCAATAACATGTATATTATCTAGGGGCAGCTAGGTGTCACAGTGGGTACAATTCATATCTAGCTTGACACTTCCTGGCTGGGTGACCCTGTAAAAGTCCCTTAACCTCTGAGTGCCTCAGTTTTCTCATCTGTAAAATGGGGATAATAATAACAGCGTCTATCTCACAAGGTTGCTGTGAGGATCAGATGAGATGTTAATTGTAAAGTACTCAGCACATGCCTGGCACCCTATGAGTGTGAGTTATCATCATTCTCTCCTTCACAGAGTGTTGATGAGGGAAGAGCACGGAAACATTATTGTAAAGATCATAAAATGCAAAGTCCTTCAACTTTCCATAAATAAACTTATAATTAGAGATGCATTTCCCATTGTCCTTGCTCCATTGCTTGGAATGGTTAAAAGGAATAACTTTGGCCTATTCAGTGGCCCACCCTACTTTTGAAATTCACAGAGGTTGTTCTGGCTTCTCCACCTCCACAGCCCCCTTGTTCTTTCTTCCTGGTGCCAGCTTCCTGATTCTTCAGTATTTACTTGGGTCTGCTCAGAAATTTCTAAACTGAAGCCTCCTAGAACAGATGACATAGACCTGGATCATCCTTAGAAAGGAGCTGCCAGATTCCAAGGTGTTAAAGAGAATGAGCCAGAGAACCTTGGGCCACCTAGGGCCACCATCATCTCGAGTGTCTGCAGCAGGATTGGAACTCAGGTCTTCTTGATTCTAGGTTGGGTCTATCTCCTTTGCTGCCTCGCTGCCTCAGATAGAGAAGGAACCTCATGGGCCAACTCTCTTGTCTTATGTTTGAGGAAACTGAGACTCAGATCCAAATCAAATGAGTAGGAATTAACTAGAAGAGGGGGAATTTGAACCCAGGTCCTCAGACTCCAGAGCCAGGGCTGCAGTATCATATTCCTATTAGGGCTCAAGGTCTCACCTTGGAAAAGGAGATGGGTTTGAAAATTGGAAGACCTGGGTTTGAATTTCAGCTTTGCTACTTGGTCCCTGCGTGACCTTGGGCAAATGTGGGTGTTTTCTTCCTTATTTGTGGGGTCCAGGTGGGGATGGCCTCTGGCATCCCCCCTCCCCAGCTCCAAATCTGTGTTCATCTAAGCATTTGCCCCATCATTTAGCTCTGCTAAATAGTCCCACAGGAGTTTCTCTGCCATCCATTTCCACTCATTTCGGTTGTTCCTTCTAGCCAATGGTGACACCCAGAGCAGGTCGTGTCCCAGGCTGTAGTGCCTGTTCTCACCGTCCCTTCCCTTGACTCCCCCCAACAAACCTCAATCTTTTATCATTATTCAGCAGAGCCAAGTCTAGGCTCCTCAGTTTAGGGTCCTTTCTGCTACATCACCCTGACTCTCTGAGAAGAGATTATTGTCCATTAGATTACGTTATGGTCCTGCTAATGCATGAGTGGTGCCTCTTTGTCCAAAGGGCAAACATGCAGCCTAAGCCCCTTAATTTTATTATAGAGAAGGATATTCATAATGGCCTTGGCTGACTAGTTGACTAAAATAGACAGTCTTCAAGTTTTCAGTTTTTTTTTTTTTTGGTTGGGTTTTGCTTGACAGCTAGTCAAGTCACCAAGCATTTATTAAGTGCGTACTATGCGCCAGTTGCTGGGGACAGAAAGGCAAAAAATTGTCACTGCTGTCAAGGAGATCTTAGTCTTAATGGGAGAGACAACATGTACAAACAAGATACATACTGGACAAATTGGAAATAATCAACTGAGAAGAGACATTAGCATTAAGAGGGAGGGACTTGAGAGAACTTCTTGAGATGACGGGATTTTCTCTGGGACTTGATGGAATCCAGGGAAAGTAGGAGGTAGAAATGGGAGGGAAAATGCCAGTTGTGGAAGACAGTCAGTGAAAATGCATGGAGTCCAGAGATGGAGTGACTTATGTGGGGAATGCAAGCAGGGTGTACAGTGTCCCTGATCTTGGATTAAGTGGTGAGAGTGAGGTGTTAAGACTGGAAAGGCAGAAAGGGGCCAGGTTTTGTAGGACTTTTAAAGCCAAATAGAGGATTGAAAATATTTGATTCTAGATGTAAAAAGAAGTTACAGGAGTTTATTGAAATTGGGGGCTGATATAGATAGACTTGGACTTTGGGCCTGGAGTAGGGAGAGAATTGAGGCAGGATACGCCCCCTCCCCCCAAGCTGTTGCAGGAGGACAGGTGTGAGGTGATGAGGGGCCACTGGGGTAGAAGCAGTGTGAGTGAAAAGAAGAGAGTGAATACAGGTGAAAAGGGGACAGAGATTTCAAAGGTATCAACAGCTGGAAGGGAGGGACATAAGGTAGCAACCTTTCCCTAAAGCTTTCTAGTGATAAGAGAATTCATGACCCTCTCTCCTCCGTCCCAAGGCCATCCAGACCACTCTTGGACAACCCTTCTTGGTAACAGGATGTTTTTCCTTATGTCAAGATGAAATCTGCCTCCTTGGAACTTGCATCATTCCACCCCCACTGCTAGGGTTGCTCTCTAGGGCCAAAGAAAACAAGTCTCTCTCTCTTCTAGCTGAGCAGCCCCCAGGGGTGACAAGATTTGAGAGGTCCGCCGAGGAGGGGGTGTCCAGTGGCCTTTCCCTCCTGCAAAGCTTGTTTTCTAGGATTTTTTTAAAGGGTGTGTTCTGACTTGGGGATTTTTTTTTTTTAACTCAGCCAGGTACAGTAAAAGTAGACATCTCTCATCTTCGTGCCTATTAACGCACTTCTAAATCGAATGAAGTAAATTGGTGCAATTTCCTGTTGCTTTGCGTTGGTGTATTTTTCATTCCATGTGTGGGTGTATAGGGGCGGGGGCGGGGCAGGCCATACCTTCTGTTCCACTACTTTTGGGCTTTCCTCAGAGTGTGTTGCAAACCCACCTTACCTGAAATACGTGGAAGTGTTTACATATCTGGCACTGAATAGGTTATGAGCACGGAGGGGATGATTAAATCTCTGGAAAAATAAAGATTTCTTATTTCCTGTTCTGTGAGCAGCTAGAAGTGAGGTTGGAGCTGAGAGTGATGTGTATTTGTGAGTTCCACTCAATAATTCAGTTCAGGAAAGCATATATTAAGTGCCTAATATGTGCCAGGCTTTGTTCAAGGTGTTTGAGGAAGAAAAAGAAAAATGAAATCTGTCCCGCCTCCCGGGAGCTTCCATTCGACCAGGAGGAAGCTACATATAGGCATATAAATAATGCCGGATGATCCCTCAGGGAGGGGGAGAGCCCGCATCTGCCTGCATCCTGAGAGGTCTTTGTAAGCAGTGGTCCCTGAGCTGAGTCTGGAAGGAGCAGGATGAAGGAAGGCCTCTTCGAAGGCTTGGGGTCCGATGGATGCTGTCTGGGGGAAACAAAGCAGGCCTTGAAGGCCTCAGCTATGGTTTATACCCTAACAAGGGGGCCAGGGCTGGTACTCTCCATCTTTTACCATATCTTCCCTTTCCCTCCTTTTCTCTCTCTCTCTCCCTCCTCTGTCTCTATCTATCTCTCTCTCTGTGTCTATTTTTTTCTCTTCTCTTTCTTTCTTCTCCCTGTCTCCCTTCTTCCTCTCCTTCCTTCTCTCCTCTTTCCTTCTCCTTTTTCCTTCTCTCTTTCCTTCTCCTCCTCTCTTTCCCTCTCCCTCTCCCTTCCTCTAGCTCTCTTCTTTCTCTCTTACTGTCTCCTTCCCTCTTCTTTTCCTTCCTTTCCTCTTTCCCCCCCTTCTTTCCTCTCTCCTTTTTCCTTCTCTCCTTCCCTTTTCCTCCTTCTCTTTTACTCCCTCCTTCTCTTCTCCCTCTCTCTCCTCCTCTCCTTTCCCTCTTCTCTTCCTGTCTCCCTCCCCCCCTCTTCTCCTTCCTTCTCTCTTTCTTCACTTCTCTTTCCCTCTTTTGCCCCTCCTTTCTCCATTTCCCTCTCTCTCTCTCTCTCTTTTCTTTCTGTCCTATATTTTTGTCTATCTTTTTTTGGGGGGGGGGGGTTGCGGATTGCAGGGGTATGCTAGGCCAGCTCCCTGCGGCTCTCCAACGCCAAGTGTTAAATTCTCAGTATGAACGTTTACACCCTGGTCATCCCCTACCCTTGGAAAAAAGTCGTACAGCAAAAAGCAAAATATAGCACCGTATTAGCCAAGTCTGAACATATATGACTCATGACGCACTGGTGGGCCATCGCCTCTTGGGGCTGAGGCAGGGAGGCACGGTTCTCCATTGACTTGAATGTCAAATCAGGTCACAGACTGGGGAGATGGGACGAGCATTCTGTGCTCCCCTCTGAAGAGGTCACAGTACCTGGGTGACCACATGGAAGCCACTTTGCCTCCTGAAGGCCCATCATCCTCATCTGTGCAATGCAGGGGGTAGACAAGAAGGTCTTTGAGGCATCTTGTCCTGCAGACCTGGGATCCTTTATGGCATTCTTGTAGAGAAATGGTTTATCTTGTATACTTGTACTTTTGCCTTTGGGCCCTGCCTACTGCCTGTTGTCTCCTGGGTGATTGCTTCCCCTTCTCAAGCAAAAATGCCTTTTTACTGACGTTGGTAAAAAATACTCCACTTGACAACAACCATGTCCATATTATCTCCCTCCTCTCCCCATCAGTGTAGATCATGACCCTCAGGTTGATACTGTAAGAAGAAACCCCTGATAAGATAAAAATGGGTATAAGTTTCTATACTCTCCCCCAAACCTCCATTTCTTAAATTCCTTATTACTCTTAAAAAAAAATGTAACTTCATTTAACCTTCGGTTCTGAGTCCTCTTCCTCCCACCTCCCCTTCCCCCACCCATTAAGAAAGCAAGAAAACCAAAATCCATTGCAAAGATTCAGAGTTAAACCAAACAAATTCCTGAATTAGCCATCCCCTCTCCCTCCTCAACTATGCTTCAGCCTTTAGCCTGAAGATATCACCCCTCCGCCTGGAGATGGGCAGCATGTCTCATCGTGAATTCTCTGAAATTGTGGATGGTCATTGTGTTGATCAGAGTTCCAAGTCTTTCACATGTTGCTTATCTTTACAAAGCTGTTGTTATTGATTAATTGTTTCCTGGTTCTGCTGGCTTCACTTTGCATCAGTTCATAGGAACTTTTCCTGTTATTTTCAAAGACGCCATTGTCTGTGCAATCACCCAGGTTCATGGCCTCCTTGTCATTCTTACCTCATTTATACTTATCTCCGTATCTAATCTATTGTCAGGTCTTGGATTTCTTTCTCCACCACATCCCTCATCTGTCCTCTCTGATCACAAGACCACCCATCCTAGTTTGGGCTCTCATCACCTCCCACATGGATTAGTTGCCATAATCCCCTAGTTAGTCTCCCTACCTCTAGTCTTTCCTCACTGAAATATATCTTCTACCTAGTTGCCAAAGTAATTGTCCTAAAGTGAGGGTCTGACCAGTAGGTCTCTACTCAGCAAACTCCAAATGGAGGCCTACTACCTCTAGGATCAAATAGAAACTCTTCCATTTGGCATTTGAAACTCTTTCCAACCTGCTCCCTTTCTGCCTTTCCAATCTCCACTGCACATCCTGGACCATCCAGCCATACTGGCCTGTTTGCTGTTCCTCACACATGAAGCTTCATCTCCTGCCTCCATGTCTTTGTACTGTCTGTTCCCCTCCCCTGAAATGCAGTCCCTCTTTACATCATCTTAGAACCCTTGGCTTCTTTCAACATTCATTCTGCACACCAGCTTTTGCCAGAGGCATTTTTTGCTGCCCTGAATTGTTGTTTTCCCTCTAAGAGGGTTGTCACCTCCCCATTCTGTATGTCTCTTGCTGTGCCTGTGCATGTATGTGTTGTTTTCTCAATCAGAATGTGAGCTACTTGAGGGCAGGCAAAGGCATGTTTGCCTTTCTGAATGTCCCCAGCAGTTAGCACAGTGCCTGTCACAGAATAAGTACTTAATGAATGCTTGTTTGCATAGGGTGTGTGTCGTGGGGAGAGGGCATGTGTGAGGTGCCAGAGAGATAGAGAAGACCCAAGCTTTATGGTAGTCAAGGCAGTAGGCTGTCTCCATGGCCTGTTGGAGGATGCACAGACCTGCTTTTTTCATCCAGTACTCCATTCTGTGAGAGCTGCTGCCCTGGAAGTCTGAGGACAGTTACTGAGATTTGTGCCACTCTGCCTTGATAACAGAGAGGAGCCCTCGGCCCCTCGTGCCAGCTGCCTCTACTCCTTCTTCCCTAATGACCCTACTAGAAAAGCTCTGGTTCATCCTTTCTCCCTCTACCCATCCTGGAGTTCTGACTAGTCAAAAATGCTCAGGCTTTGAGATTGTGGACAATGCTGACTTAGCTTTGGGGTATTTTTCCCCCATGAGATTATTTCAAACTTACCCTGTCCATATTTTATTTTTACATACATGTTGTCTCTCCTATTAAGTTGGAGGTCCCTTGAGGGTTTAGCACAGTGCCTGGCACATAATAGGTGCTTAATAAACACTTCTTGAATTGGGCTCCTCCTCTCTATGACTAGGAGTCTTCTCTGGTCAGGTAACAGTGTGGATGGAGGGATATTTTGGGGTACAGTTTGTTCCATTCTTAACTAGGCAACAAGCCTCAAAGAATAGATCTAGAGCCTAGGCATCAGTGGGATGGGGAGAGGGCTAATGGGTGTATGCCTTTCCTTGAGACTCAGGCTTAAAGAGAATACACACACACACACACGCACACATACACGCACACACACATATGAGAGAGAGATTGATCTGTTTATCTATGTATTTATCTCTCTCTCTCCCATGGTAAGAAATACTTATAGAATGTCCCATGACTGCTCTAAATGGACTCTGTGTGTTAGATATATATGCACACACGTATGTACACACACATATATGTACACATACATATATGTCATATATGTGCATGTGTATGATTATGCATGCAATAACTAAAATGAGGATTATCCTAAAGTGGAATGAGCCACCCCTGGAGGTAGGAGATTCCTGCCAACTGGAGGCTTTCATTCGAAGGCTACCTGGGATCACTGACCACTGGATGATTCCGCCCTGCATGACTGCCCCCAAACCACCGTCCCTGGCTGCTATTTCCTTGTCTTACATTGCCTCTGACTGTTAGAATATAAGCTTCTTGAGGCAGGGACTGCTTCATTCTTCTATCTGTATCCCCCAACATTTAGCATAGTGCCAGGCATACAGTGGGCACTCACTAAATGCCTTTCCATTCACTCAAAGTTTGGATGGCCACTTTGAGAGCATGCCGTAGAGGGACCACAGGTTTTGATTGGATTAGATGCCCTCACAGATCCCTTTCGACTCTATGATAATGAAAGAAATAGAGAAAATCCTCGGCACGCCTCCCTGTCTGGGCTATCTCAGTCTTTGGGATTTCTCTGAGGTAGCCAAAAGAGCCACCCTTCCTCATTCTCAAAAAAACCAGAGAGAAACTGATAGTGGCTTCTGTGGGAGGAATCCCTGAACCCTGAGGAGAGGGGACTCTGGCCTCCTTTCATACAGAACTACCCCCTTGGAGGGCAGGGCAGGGAATCTAGTGGGTGAGGCTGGATCCTTTTAGGCGTGGTTCTTTACTGAGGGGGAAGGGTTCCTTGATAACTGAACAGTCCAGCTGTTTGCTGCTGTTTGCAGTGTATTGGACCTGCCACACCTTCACTGTTCCACACCTGAATCAGTGGGGAGTGGGTGTGGGGAAAGGAGAGAGGGAGGTAAGGGAGAGGAAATAGCCGCTGGAGAGGTTTACTCTATTTTTAGTGACCTCACTTTTTTTCCCCTGAAGGCCTTGGGATAGACTCACTCTGAAGGAGCATGGTTGGCAGTGGGTACACTGGTACCCTGAGGGAGAGAAAAACCTTTTCAGCCACAGTCCCAGAAATGTGCTTGGCCGTCAAGTGGGGCCCCCACAGGAGGGGGATTAAAAAAAGAGTTGGTAACGACCAGTAAACAAACTGTCTTGTGTGTGTGTATATGTGTGTGTCCTCGATGTGGGGGGCAGGACTTGCCCAGGCCTGGGAGCTGAGTGCTGGAACTGTGTGGAACTTGGAGATGACAAGTGTGCTGAGAAAAGCTTATGTCAGCTGTAGCTTTAAAAAGAAAAGAGAAAAAGGGGAAAAAGTTAATCATTCTTTGGTCTAAGGGACCTTGTCCCCACTGAATATTTGAAGTTATTTTAACTAGTAACTTGTTTCTTGGAAGTTGGTGCTTTAGGATCCTATTAGCATCATAGATCGAGAGCTTTAAAGGACTTTAGAGGCCCTCAGATCCAACCTCCTCCTTTTACAGATGAGGAAACTGAGGCCTAGACTTTTTTTTGGTGGGGGTATGGGAAGAGGGAGGTTTTATTCCTTGCCCCCTGGTGACCTTTACAAGGAGAACAGTATGCTCTGTGGCTTCTTCCCCTTGGATAGATGTGTGGCTTTCAGTTCCTTTGAGTCTAAGGAGGCATTCCCTAGGGCATTTCTGAGGGGCCTCTTTCTCCTGAGGCGCAGACCCTGAAGTGGATGCTGCCTCCTGCTTGCCATGTATGTAATATTCAAACTTGTATCCTTGGACCCAGCACTTTGTTCCTGAGGCCTGTCCATCTCCTGGGCTGGGAACATTTCAGAATTTTCTCACCCATACTGTCCGTATCTGAGAACACCACTGTAACATACAGTGGAAAGTCTGCTCTTAACCTGGGTGGTAACCAGAGCTACCACTAGGGTGAGGCCATTAGGGCTTTGCATCAGATTGTGAAATTTAGAAGGCACCCAAAGCACTGGTAGAAGGTGGGCTTCTTCCCTTTCCTGGTCCTACCCGTGATGATATCCTAGGGATTCCCCCTCCCTGTCCAACAACTGAGGAATCTCTCAGTGTGCCAGGACCTCCTTCTTCCTTGTATGAAGTCCCCCCAGAACCTCCACTGACTTAGCTCAGGAACAGATGTTATGTTTCTGGAGGTCGTCACACCTACCTATTCCCATCGAAGTCCTGGTTTTTACGAGATAGGGATGTGACAACTTGGGTGTAGTCCCATGTGAATGAGTTACTTACATCGTCTCCCTGTGCCCTCCATAGTATGTGAATGGGAAGTATTTCTTGGGAGCGGTTTCCAGGGAGCAGAACTCAATTTAGTAAGTTTGTATTGAATCTGGTATGTTCCTGGCAGACACTAGGCTAGGCACTGTAGGGAGAGACCAAGAAGTACAAGTCTATCTCAGGAGGTGATATCAAAACATATCAGTGAAGTGATAATGGAAAGCATTGTGTTTAGGGTAGTGTTGTTTCCTTGGAACAGTACCTTGCGCATACTAGGCGTATAATAAATAGCTAATCCATTGAATTAGTATGAGTTTGGCCCATCCAGATAACAGGTACTTTAGGAGTGTGAAGGCAGCCAGGTGGTGTAAGTGTGATGGACAGAAGGCCTGAGTTTCAGTCTGCCTCTGATACTTACCAGCTGTGCGACCCTGGTTAGGACTCTCTTGGCCTGTTTCTTCATCTGTAGAAGTGAGGATAATAGCATCTATCTCACAGGGTTGTTGTAAGGATCCAATGAGATGACATGTAAAACTCTTTGCAAAAGGGAGTAAAGTTCTGTGGAAATGTTAACTATTACTATTAATAAGAATATTATTATTACCCCTGTGGGTTGGAATGGTCATAGAAGGCTTCTTGGAAGATGTGGGCTTTTAATTGTGGACAGGTCTTAGAGAGGGCTTCCAGGAAGCCATTCAAAGTGGTGGGACCAATACGATTGAGGGTGTGGGGGTGAGTGTGAAGGGGGAGCCGGTGGTTAGGGGACTTCATCATTTTGATAAGAAAGGGGCCAAGCTGGTTCTTTGAGTTGGGTGAACCTTTGAGTGATCCCAGTCCCAGCTCAGGATGAGTGTCTCCAGGGACCTGGCTAGAGAAAGTAGGTTGGAGCCTGAGGGGAGGGGGAGAGCCAGCACAGCTCTTCCTGTTTTGGGAGAGGGCAAGCAGCCAGCAGATGAAGAGAAGGGACAGATCGCCAGTGATGGTGGCCGTCTAACCGATAAGGAACCTTGTAACTCATACCGGAGGCTGGCAGCGCTCCTGGCTTAAAAATAGAAAGGGATGGAGATAATGACATCCATCCGGGGTGTCCTACTTAAAACTGAAACCCTTTCCAAAATTCGAGCCTCCCCCCAGGTCCTCTCAGCCAGCCTCCCCGATTCCCGGGGCCTTGAGAACCGATTGGTTTTTGTGTGTCTGCCTCTCCCTTGTGCCTCCTCCTTAGCTCAGGTGCCCAACTGGCACTCCCATCCCCTCCCCCTTGCTTGCCTTCCATGAACACCTGGGAAGAGAGAGAAGGTGAGGGATCAGAAGGGGCAGAAGGTGGTGAATTCATCATGTGCCTACTACCATCTTTCCCCCGATTCATCTTTATTTCTCTTAGTCATTGGATGCAAATGAATTACTCTGGGTGTTTTAATGCAGGGACTTTGTAAAGTCAGTGTGTGTTTATGAACTCTAACTTTCTGACTCAGTGTGTTTGTTTAGGCTGGTTGTTGTGCTCGCTGTGCCTTATTTCAGATCCCAGCCTGAGCACACAGGCCAAAATATAGAAGTACCCTCCCTTTGTTTGGCTGCCTCAGGTCATCGCTGGAGAAAAGGATGGAAGCTTTCTCAGAGCAAGGAGCTTGTCCTGGGGCTCATCGGGACTAGGGAGAAGGGCCAGAGGAAGGGGTCTCTGGATTCTTGTCATCCAATTGGATATGTTTCCTGGCCTGTGTAGTCTAGGTGGAGGTTAGGAAGTTGGACAGCAATGCTGTGTTAGGCCTTCCTGGTCCCTGTGGACAAGGTTCAGAAGGGGCCAGGCTGGTCCATGGAGTACAAACAGTCCCTGCTTCCCCGTTACTTGCACGTTAACAAAAAAGCATTTCTTCCAACCGCCACCAATGTCCTTTGCCTAGGGCGGATCAGTGCCACCTTTTGGAAGATCTGCTGGGGATTCCCAGGCAGATGACAGGATGGCAGAGATCTGGCTGCCAGAGGGGTTTCCTGCCTGGCAGGAGATCTTCCCTGCCAAATGGCTGTCCAGCTCACACAGGTCTTCTGCCAGAGGCTGTGACTGTGGGTGAGAGATGTCTGAAGTCAGGGGCACCTGTGTTCTTTTACTTTCTGTCATGGGTCTGTCGTGGCTTAGGCTGCAGTGAGATGGGCATGGGAAGGAGTGAAGAGTGACTTTTTAAAAATTCAAATTAGCAAATAGGATCATCAACTCTGTGGCTTTGAGTTTTGATCCTATAGCCCTCTGAGATAGCCTGGGGGTGAGGTAGGTACCTGGGCCTCTCTCGGCCCTTGGACGAGGGGTATAGGATGTAACTCTTGGTGTGAGCTTGAAAGATGCCCCCCAAAAGCCTCTGTATTTGGGCATCTTGAAGACATGAGTGGGGTATAGTGTAAGACAAATGGCAGACTGTGATGTGTATTTTCTCTGTGTATGTGGGTTTTTATTCTGTCCTCTTCTGCAAGAGGTCATTTTATCTTGGGGTGTTGGGTCCCCCAAGAGCAGGTACCACACCCTGGATGCATGTATGGTATCTAGGCAGCTACTTGGGCCTGATCTGGCTACACTTGGCTATAAAGATACATAACAGAGTCTGGCAATAATAAATGCTTAATAAATGCTTATTGATTGGTTGGAAATGGTCTCTTTTCACAAAATTGTCTTAGGTGTGGAGAGGATTGAAACAAATTCTGGTTCGTGTGTAAACATGGCTGGGGTTGAAGACAATATTGCCGGCATTTGTAAATCCTAGCCCAGGGATGGGGAACCTGCAACCTCCAGGCCACGTGTGACCCTCTAGGTCCTTGAGTGCAGCCCTTTGACTGAATTCAAACTTCACAGAACCAATCCCCTTAATAAAAGGATTTTCTAATAGTATCCCATGTTTTGGTAGCTGCTGTTACTTTTTCCATTTTACATTTGAGGAAACAGAGGCAAATAGAGAGTAAGTGACATACCCAGAGTCACAAAGCTAGTTAAGTGTCTGAGGCTAGATTAGAATCTGGGTCTTCCTGACTCCAGGTCCTGGGCTCTTTCTACTGTACCATCTCACTGCCACTGTGAGATGACTAAGAATCTATCTAGTCCAGCCTCCTCCTTTAATAGCTGAGGAAATTGAGGTCCTGGTAGTTTCCATGACTTGCCCAAGGTCACGCTGATACTGAGTGTCAGGACAGGGATTTGAACTCAGATTTTTGAACTCCATTGTGTCATAGCTGTCTGTTACTAGAAGACTAGGAGCCAGCAGGCTTGGATTCTCATTCCAGCTCTGCCACTGAAGTTCCCTGACCTCCTTTTGGGCCTGAGTCTCGCCTCATTTGTAAAGTAAGGGGTCCTTGTCAGCTCTGATGCCTCTGGGTCCTACTTATTGTCCAAACTTCTGTTGCTGTTGTTCTTTAGTCCTGCCCCTTGGGGGGTTTTCTTGGTAAAGATACTAGAGTGGTTTGCCATTTCCTTCTTCAACTCCTTACAGATGGGGAAACCGAGGCAAACAGAGTTAAGTGACTTACCCACTTAGTAAGTGTCTGAGGTCGAATTTGAACTCCTGAACATGAGTCTTCCTGATTCCCAGCCCAGGGCTCTAGCCACTACACCATCTAGCTGCTTCTCCAAACTTCTGTAAAACACAAGCATTTAACAGTGTTTCAGTTTTCCACGTATTAGACGTGACCATTCAGCTCAGGCTCTCTCTCCACGGCATTCCCTGACTCTTTGACCTTTCCCATTCCAACAGTATCTCTGGCTTCCTCCAGGACATCTCCCCTGGGATGGATGGATGGCCATTAGCATCTCAAACTTAGTAGGTCTAGAACTGAACTTCTCTCCTCCTCCAACCTGGCTTTTTATTTAATTCGATTTCATTTTGTTTCAGAGTCTCTGTTGGTAGTGTCATTAGTGACTGCGTGTGCCACAGATGAGATCTTGGTGTTGTCTTTGACTCTGCCTGCCTCTTACCTTGAATACCCAGTTACCCAAGTCTACTTATTGTCTCCCGTCGGTTTTTCCCCTCTGCTGCTAGCTGTGTGCCCTTGGTGGAGCAGGGACTGAGCCATGTTTACTCTGTTATTTCTCTCAGAGCCCAGCATAGTAAACCCTTAATAAATAATATTTGTACAACATCCCAGCCTTGTCCTGGGCTAGCGAACTCCAAGTCTGGGCCAGGAAGCTTGGATGAATGCCTCTGTCTCAGAAGAGAGAGGACACCTCTCAGTGGCATCGTAGATCCTGGGGAAAAGGGCTTCTGGGAAGAGCCCCTAGAGCCCAAGCTCTTGGGCTCCCCTGAGTTCCATTAAAGTCTCTCCTCCTCTGGCTGTTTGTTTCAAGGCTTCATTAAGGCATGGCCTGCATTTTAAATACTTTGTAGCTTCAGCTGTCTCAAGAACTAGGCAAGAAACAGAACACAGATATGCACCTGACCTTCCTTAGTGCCTCCTTAAGAGAGAAGGAAAAACCTCTATTCCCCCCACCTCCTCCAGGCTTCAGTTCTCATTGGTTTCTCTTAATAGAAATCTCTGTCTTCCCTCCCTTCCTCCCAGGCCAAACCCTGCTGGGCCTTTAAAGTCTAGCCTGTCTTCTAGGAAGCTCTCCTGAGGACTCAGCCCATGGTGATTTGTCCTTCCTTCTTTTGATCTCTGTGGTCTATGTGATACAACTTAGTACTTGGTAATAGACTGTTACTGGTAGTTTCTCTTGTCCGGTCTCTTCTACCAGAGTGAGAGCTCCTTCAGGGCAGATTCTGATCTTCTCTTGTCTTCCCCAGCCCTAGCATCTGTGTGAGGACACAGTAGGGCTCCTCTGTAAGTGGATTCACAATCATTGCAGTGAGAGAATATGGCTAGTGGAAATCCTTAAATAATCCCCAAATCTGGTTTAGATCCACTGGGAAATGACCCCAAGGTAAAGGTGGCAGGTGGGTGGTAGAGTAGATAGAATGTCGGACCTGGAGTCAGGAAGATTCATTTTCCTAAGTTCAAATCTGGCCTTAGACACTTAGAAGTTATATGACCTTGGACAAGTCACTTAACTCTGTTTGCCTCAGTTTCCTCATCTGTAAAATGAGTTGAAGTAGGGTGGTAAACCATTCCAGTATCTCTTTGAAGAAAACTTCAAATGGGGTCACTGGGAGTCAGACACTACTGAAATGACTGAACAACAAAGAGAGAGGAAGTTATTTTCCCAACGTTACCCAGCATGCTGGTGTCAGAGCCAAGACTGGAATCCATGTCTCTGGACTCCCAGAGTGTGCCTTTTTGTTTACTAAGAGTTAAAGAGCTCTTGAGTACTTCCTCAGGCCCAAGAAAGAAGGAAGAAGTAGAGGCTTGGGGACTGTGTTGGAATATTTCCCTATTTGTGCAAGGGTGAGATCTCCTCAGTACAATCCTGCAAGATGACCACAGAAAGAACTTGTTAGTCTTGGACGAGAGAGACCTGATTGGGTGTCCATTTGGCTTCCGACGTTCACTAGCTTTGGACCTTTGGGCAAGTCGCTTAAACCTCTCAAAGCTTCAGTTATCTCATCAGCAAAATGTGGATAAGAGTAAAACCTGGACTAGTTACCTCACAGGGTTGTGCAAAATGGACTTGAAAACTTTGAAGTCTGGAACCCTGAAGAGAGTTCTAGTTAGTGGAGTCTCGATTCTCGATCGATGGTCTTCAAGGCTCCTTTCAGCTGCCATGTGAGTTATTATTAGGGCTAGCAACTGGGACTGGGGTTTCATTACTAATGGGTTTACTAGAGCCCCTAGAGATTTAAGCAAGTCACCTGGGAGAGAGAGAGAGAGAGAGAGAGAGAGAGAGAGAGAGAGAGAGAGAGAGAGAGAGAGAGAGAGAGAGTGTCTGTATATGTTTTAATTTTTAAATAAGATACTGTTACAAGAACAAAGCCCTGAAAAACAAAGCCACCTACAGTCTTCTAAGTATAGTGCAACAATGTAGTCCCAAATTAAAAAATAATTATACAGGAGATATAGTATCTCTTAACCACTCCCTTTTCTGACCTATTTGACTTTTTATAATTTTAATTTTTTTCAATTAAAAAACATTTGTTTTCTTTCTCTCAGCTCTTACCTCTTACAAAAAAGACAACAACTCATATAACAAGTGTGTACATTTGAGGGAAGTGAAGTCTCGCATTGACACATCCAAAAATACATGTCTCCTTCTGTACCCTGAGTCTGTAAGTGGGCAGCATGTTTGACGTCAGTCTTGTGGAATAATGGTCATTGCGCTGGTCAGAGTTCTTAAGTCATGAAAACATTGTGTCAAATATGAGATTTGAAGCCACATCTCCCTTGCTTTGAGGTTTCCTCTCTGGGTTGTTATTATTATTTGATACTGTCCCTGCTCAGCCTATGCCAGTGAGGCAGGTCGGGATTTAAAAAGGATTTTTAAAAAAATCTCTGTGCTCCAGGGTAACATAGCCTACTGGGAAAGATGGAGGTTATGGGCATTCTGTGATGGGTGACAGAAAGAGAGGCTCAGATTGTGGGGGTTATAGATGCTCAGAAGCAGGAGAGACGGTGAGTCAGAGGAAGGAGGTAGAGTCAGAGCTGGGCCCTGAAAGATGAATAGTATTTCCATAGGCTGAGTGATATGCCTTGGTGCTTGTTGGTAGGGTGGGGCCAGAGAGAACTCGAGGGCCCCAAAGGCCATCCTAAGGAATCCTTATACCTTTTGCTGAATAGAAAGTGGCCCATGTCCTTGCAAATGGGGGAGAACATGTTGGGTACCATTTACCTCTCCCACCCAATTTCACATTGGCAAAGAACCCAAGTGTCCCCTAAGGCTTTCCTCAGGGGAAGAAGTAAGGGAGGCACTCCTGGGGGTTACTTTATGCTAAGAGATGAAGGTCCCAGTGAATCCCAGGGTCATCAACTCAGGCTTCTTAGACCTCTGAGTTTTTTTCAAGGCTTAGCTCCAGCGCCATTTTAAGGCACTTCCTTAAGTTGCTATGACACTTTCCTTCCTCTTCAATGCACCTGCATTCCCACACCTGGGAGAGTGGAAGTTCTGTGAGGGTAGGGACATGGTTTGTTTTTTTTTTTCTTTGAATTCCCCAGGGCACAGTGACTGAGCCTAGTAGGTGCTTATTGGAGGTTTAATGGATTGGGTTGGGAAAAAAAGAAACTGCCCCACTCAGTGTTCTCCATTGGAAGTCTGCCCTAGTCTAAAAATAATAGTACCTCACTTTTCTTTGTTACTTTGAGTTTTATAGACACTTTGGGTAATGAAAACAAGGAAGCTTAAATGATTTAACTAAGGTAAGACAGGCAGCTAGATGGTGCAGTGGCTAGAGTATCATTCCTGAAGTCAGGAAAACTCATTTTCCTGAGTTCAAATCCAGCCTCAGGCACTTATTAGCTATATAATCCTAGGCAAGTCACTTAACCCTGTTTACTTCAGTTTCCTCATTTGTAAAATAAAGTGGAGAAGGAAATGGCAAACTACTCCTGTATCTGCCAAGAAAACCCCAAATGGGGTCACAAAGAGTTGGACATGACTGAACGACACCTACAAAAAAGGAAACACAGCTAGTAAGTACTAGAACTGGATTTTGAACCCAGGCCCTTTGACCCTAAAACAAGGCTTCTTTACTTTTTTTTAAATGGTAGTTCAATAAAACTTTTTTTTGGTAGTCCAGTGAAACCTATGGATCCTTTCTCAGGATAATGTTGAAGTAAATGCTAAATTATAGGTGAATGGGGAGAAGGGGATAGAGTGAACTCCCTCTTACTACAGTGAGCCAGTGAACTTTCCTTCACACCCCCCTTTCCTCCCCTCTCCCATAAGAAGGGCTGCCTCCTCCGATTCCTGACCAGAAGGACCATCACTGGGTCTTTGGGAAAGTTTGATCGTATTTCCCAGGTCTCACTCCTTCCCTTGAACTTTGACCAGACTTTCTGCATACTTGAGTGAGTTATGGCCTCAAGGGTGTGTGCATGTGGGCATGGGTACTGGCCTGACCTCACTAGAGCTGTGGCTTGTATTCAGTTCTCCAAAGACCTGGGTTTTCATGTACCCTTCCCTTTCCCCCACCTCCCACTCTTAGTAAACGAAGGCCAAGCCTCATCCATTCTATCTTCATAGCGTCTCCGTATCCATACTCTGCTGTCCACTGCAGTGTGTGCACAATACTTTGTAAAACTTACGCGTCAAATATAAATGTCAGCTCTTTTTAATATTAGTGTTACGAAGGCTTTGATCCTGTGGCTGATTGTATTAGCTTCATACCTGGCCTCTCCCCTTCATGTTCTTCTCCCCAGTTCCTGTTTCACACAGCTGCCGAAGTCATTTTCCAAGGCTGGCTTCATTTATGCCCTGCTCAAGATACAGAAACCAAAATAACACGTCCCCTGTCCCCCTTGCCTCCTTTCAGGGAAAGTTCCTTCCTATTCTAGATACTGCTTCTATTTGTGTTACTGAAGATCCCCAGTCTCTCCAACTGGTCTCTTTTGTGTAGTATGTGTGAAAGGGTCAATAGTTCATCTGTAAGGTGTCACCTGGGAGCTCTTGTGTGTTTAAGGAAGGTGGCCCTGGTTACAGCATCTAGGAACTTCTTTAAATGCTAGGGATGGCAAGAGGAGTGTCTCTCTTTGTCTCTCTGCTTTGGACTTTGGGCAGGCAGGACATCGAGGCCAGTGGGCGGAGTAATGGATAGCCTGAACTTGGAGGTAGATGTGGGTTTGAATCTCGCCTCGCTTTGTGATGCAATGACACTGGCCTCCTTGCTCTTTCTCAAAGACAACCCTCCATCTCTTGGCAGTGGGCATTTTTTCTGGCTTCCCTGACTTGCCTCAAGTTTCAGCCAAAGTCCAACCTTCTACAAAAAGCCTTTCCCAGCCATCGCTAAGCTGCACACCTCCGCTCTGCTGGTTACCTCCAATTTGCCTTGTATCTTTCTTGTTTGTGCTAACAGCTGGTGGCCTGTTGTCTCTCTCATTTGGCTGTGACCTGCCTCAGAGCAGGGACTACCATTTACCTTTCTTTGCTAAATTTTGGTACCCCAAAATGAATTGTGCGTGTGCGTGTGCATGTGCGTGTGCGGACTGCCCCAGAAGAATGTAAGGCTTGTTTCTACCTTTTCTTTCTTAGTACAGTGCTCAGCATACTGTAAATGCTCAAGAAATGCTTATTGACTAACTCGTCTGTAAAGCAGATAATAACCCTTATCTCCCAGGATTATTATGAGATCAAATGAGATAATATTTGTAAATATGAAAATTCTGCATAAAGGCTAGTTATTATTAGTATTGTTGTTGTTTTTCCCATCTCCTTCCATGTGTTAGGAAGCAAAATTGACAAACCCTTTTCTTGGGGTCGAATGTTTTAAATCAATGTACGAGGCTGAACTCTGACAGAAAAGAGAGGGCATAGACAGAGAGAGCTCAGGCTTTTAGGGGCTTGGAGAATTAGATGACCACAGACTTTTTCATCAGGGCGTCTCTCTAAGTAATATCTTGAACTCAGTTCTCTTTTATTCCGTGGTCCAGGGGTCCAGCCTCGAGGATGTATTCTAGTCCAGTTCTCCTTTCCGGGTTAGATCAACTAACTTTAAGTCATGAGTTGGCACAGACACCAGTTTCCTTGCTGGGATTGTTCTGGAAGTCTGTCTCTGAGGGAAAGTTGTTTAACAGGGTTGGGTCCTATGGATCTCTTTCTTTATTGGACCAGATTGTTAGGCCCTGGGACAAGCATGGAATGACCCAGTCTGTTCCCCAGGGAGAACAACTGGCTGGAGAAAGATTAACATGTGTACATTTTTTCTCAGGAGATTAGGGCCCCAGAGAGATTATTCGATACTCTTGGTTTGGCAGGAGTCAATAGGAAGCCTTGTAAATTTCCCATTTGGGACAATTAATTTGATGAGTTTTTTTTTTAGAAAATCCACTCCTTTTAGCCTTAGAGTTTCAGGGCATTAGTACCTCCAGGCTCTGATTGTGTGCCAGGGTCTAGCCAAGGCTTCTCTTGAGCTGACTCAGGACAGTGTCAAGATCTTGTTCCTTCATTTATTCAACAAATGATTGCTTTAAAAAATTTAAAAAAATTTTTTTACTTAAAGTTTTGAGTTCCAAATTCTATCCCTCCCTCCGTCTTTCCCCTAACCCCTCCCTGAAACAGTAAGCAGTCAGATGCAGATTATACATGTGTAATTATGTGAAACATTTCCATATTAGTCATTTTGTGCAAGAAGACACAAATAAAAGAAAAATGAAAGAAAGAAAGTGAAAAATAGCCTGCTTCAGTCTGTATTCAAACAATAGCAATCTCCGGAGGCAGATAGAGTGCTTCATCTTTAGGATTGTCTTGGATCATTGTGTTGCTCAGCATAGCTGCTCATAGTTCTTCATTGAACAATATTGCTGTCACTGTGTACAGCATTCTCCTGGTTCTGTTCACTTCACTTTGCATCAGTTCATGTAAGTCTTTTCAGGTTTTTCTGAAATCATTCTGCTTGTCATTTCTTATAGCACAATAGTATTCCATTACATTCATATACCACAACTTGTTTAGACATTCCCCAGTTGATGGATATTTCTTTGATTTCCAGTTCTTAGCCACTTCAGGAAGAGCTACTATAAATATTTTTGTCTAAATAGTCCTTGCACAGTTTTATAGCCCTTTGGGCATAGTTCCAAATTGCTCTCCAGAATGGTTGGATCAGTTTACAACTCCGCCAACAGTACGTTAGTATCCCAGTTTTCCCATATCCCCTCCAACATCCAACATTTTCCTTTTTTGTCATATTAGCCACTCTGATAGGTGTGAGATAGTACCTCAGAGTTATTTTAATTTGTATTTCTCTAATCAATAGTGACTTAGAGCATTTGAGAAATGAGGCCTTTGTCAGAGATACTTGTTGCAAATTTCTCCCCTTATAATTTCCTTATAATTTTAGTTGCATTGGTTTTGTTTGTGCAAACCTAATTTTATATAATCAAAGGGATCTATTTTATATTTTGTAAAAGCATATTATATATAATGTGTGTATATATATCTATATATCTTTTTTGGTCCTAAGTCCTTCCCTTATCCATAAATCTGACACATAAACTATTTTATGCTCTTTTAATTTGATTATGGTATCACCCTTTATATGTAAATCATGTACCGATTTTGACCTTGTCTTGGTATACATTGTGATACTGTATGATACTGATCGGTGTGAGATATTGATCTACACCTAGTTTCTGCTGTACTGTTTTCTAGTTTTCCCAGCAGTTTTTGTCAAATAATGAGTATTGTTCCAAAAGCTTGGATTTTGAAGTTTATTATATACTAGATTACTATGGTCATTTACTCTAATGTAAGTTGTACCTAATCTATTCCACTGATCCACCACTCTACTTTTTAGCTAGTATCAGATTGTGTTGATCGTTACCGCTTTGTAATACAGTTTGAGATCTGGTACCACTATACCTTCTTTTGTATTTTTTTCATTGATTCTCTTGATATCCTGGAACTTTTTGTTCTGGATGAATTTTGTTGTTATTTTTTCTAGCTCTGTACAATGATTTTTTTGATGGTTTGATATATTACTGAATAAATAGATCAATTTAGGTAGAATTGTCATTTTTATTATATTGACTTAGCCTATCTGTGGGCAATTAATATTTTGCCAGTTGTTTAAATCTGATTTTATTTGTATGAAAAATGTTTTATAGTTGTGTTCATATAGTTCCTGGGTTTGTGTTGGCAGATAGACTTCAAGTTATAAGAAATGAATTTTTCTTTGTATCTCTTCAGATTGCTTTAAAAAGTAATAATAGTAATAGTGATGACTCATAGGTATATAGCACTTAAGGAACCTTAAGAAAGCATTGTTCTTTTTCCAAGTGTTATCTGAGGCAGCTAGATAATGCTGGAATTAAGAAGACCTCATTTTGAATACTGCCTTGGACACACGTGAGCTGTGTGACCCTGGACAAGTCAGTTAATGTCTTTGTGTTCCAGCCTCCCCACCTGAAAAATGAAGAGATTGGACCTGGTGTTCTCCATGTTACTTCCTAGTTCCAAATTATGATGGTTTGATTTAATCAGACTTTACCATCTATAGAAGGTTCTTACTGGACACTGTAGGAAACTGGGAGCTTAGCCAGGCATTCTTCCTTCTTCTCTCCATTCCTCCCTTTCTTCTGTCTTTCTATCCTTTCTTTCTCCCTCTATTGGCAGCTGGGTGGTGCAGTGGATAGCGCACCAGTGCAGACATCTCACCTCAGACACTTGACACTCACTAGCTGTGTGATCTTGGGCGAGTCACTTAACCCCAATTGCCTCATCCTGGGTCATCTCCAGTCATCCTGATGAATATCTGGTCACTGGATTCAGATGGCTCAGGAGAAGAAGTGAGGCTGGTGACCTGCACAGCCCTCCCTCACTCAAAACAAAGTCAAGTGCAAGTCACATCATTATTTCTCTGATGGCATGGTCTTCTTTGGCAACGAAGAACAAACACATGCACTCTTTCTCTCTCAGCACTAAGTGCTCTACTTGGCTTGTAGTGAATACATAATCTGTGATTTTCCTTCATTCCCTAATTCTTCCCCAGAAGCAATCTCTCTTTAGTCTGAACTTCCAAAGCATCTCATACTTCTAAGACCCTTACTCTGTGTTGATTGGTCCTGTAGTAGTATACTGAGGATTTATCTTCCCTGTTAGGCTGTCAGCAACTTGAGGGCCTGACTTAGTCTTATTTTTTAAAATTAATATTATTATTTAGCATTCTTTTCTGTTTAAAATTCTCTCCCTCACACCCACTGAGAAGGCAAGTGATATGATAAGGGATAATGTTTTGTACCTCTTTGTATTTTTCCCAATGCCAAGCGCAGGGTCACAGTAATTGCCCAGTAAATGCCTGTTGTGTGAATGGATATGTTTTAGATGAAAAAGGAGTGGAGGCAGGTATTTACTGCAGAAGTTATAAAGTACCCACTATGTGCTGGCCATCCGGCACTATCAGTCTTCAGGATCTCATGCTGTAGTTGAAGAACCTCTGTGTCCATGTGAAAATAACTTCGGGAAGCTTACAAAGCAGCAGGTGAAGAAATTCAGGTTACACAATAAAAACTGTATAGATTAAAGGTTGATGGGACCATGGCCCAGCAGATGGGGGAGGAAACTACTTAAATGTTGCCCTGGAGTTCTCCTCTGATTTGACTGAGATTCCTAGCCCAGAGCCCTCAGCCTAGCCTCTGCCCCCTCACTGACCCTTGCTTGCTTCCAAGAGAGGCCCTTGGCAGCAGGTCCCAAGGTCTCTCCATGGAAAAATGCTCTGACTGGAGTGACCTCCCAGTGTATATCCCCAAGGGGAAGAGTGACTGGTGTTTCTGTGAGGAAATGGGGAGAAGGGATCATTCTTCTACTGTTCCTTCCTTCTCTTCTTGATCTTTAGACATTCAGCCTCCCCAGTGGAAAAATCAATATTTGGGGGACTTGCAGACAGTAATGGTGCAGATTGAAAGGGAGAAAGTGTCCAGAAGCTCTTACCTATCCAATCTCAATCTGCTGGTAGGTCTGGAATGACAAGAACAACCACCATTCATAGGATAGTCTAAGGTTTGCAGAACACTAGGAAAATCTCATCAGTTCCTTGCAATCACCCTGGGAGGTACGTGCTGTTATTATCCCTATTTTATAGGTAAAGAAACTGAGGCAGGCAGTGGGTTAGGAACTTGCCCAGGGTCACGCAGCTAAGTCTGAGACCAGATGTGAACCAAGATCTTGGCCCCTCACAGGATTGTTGTGCTGATCAAATGAGATAATATTTGTGAAAATCATGTACTGGAATAATGCCTGGCACATAGTAGGCACTTTATAAATGTTAGTTATAATGATAGTGGTGATGATGATGATGGTGGAAGCTGTTTAGCCTTCCTTGCCTCAGGTTCTCCATCTGTAAAGGGAGGGGCTTCTGAGTCCAGACTAAATGACCTTTGAGGCCCATTATTCTCTATATCTACGATCCTTTGATCCCATTTGTCAGAAATAAAGAGGGGATTCCTGCTCATGTACACAAATCAACAAGTATTTATCAAACACTTAGTATGTGCCACTTGCCATTTGTTGTTCAGTCATTTTTCAGTTGTGTCTGACCTCACTTGAGGTTTTCTTGGCAGAGATACTGGAGTGGTTCACTGTTTCCTTCTCCAGTTCATTTTGCAGATGGGGAAACTGAGGCAAACAAGATTAAGTAACTTACCCAGGGTCACACAGTTAGGAAGGCTGGATTTGAACTAGGGAAGAGGAGTATTCCTGACTTCAAATCTGGTATGATATATACACTGCATCACCTCACTGCCCTGCTACTTGCCAAGCCCTGAGCTAAGCACTCCAAAAGAAAGATAGTCCTTTCCCTCAAGGAGCTGAAAACTTGGGGGCCTAGGGACAGAGCCAGTACCTTCATGGCGACATGAAGAGTTAGTAGTAGAGCCTAGAGGGGAGTGAAGGAGTGAGTATGACAGGCCTGGACACTTTCCTTAAAATGATAATTCTGGAAGGAATTGACCCAGGAGAAGAAGGGACTGTGGGGTGGAGTGATCTCTCAGGGAGAGAAAGCTACTGAGATGGGGTAGAACAAGAAGTCCAGAGAGTCAGGAGAGGATCCTGAAGAGGAATGAAGGAGACTGTGCAGGTGGACTGGAGGACTTCTGACGGTCCTTTACAATGTCTAAGCACAGTCCTTCCTGCCATGGTGTATGTCCCTTTTGAATAGGATAGCAGAATGACCCCCAAAGTGCAGAAAGATGGAGTTAGCTTCAGATCCAGGGCATGTGGGGTTAACTCAGTCTGTTCTCTCTTCCAAAGCTGACCCCTGTGAGCTCAGTCATCTGGATTACTTATTAACTTACCCATTAGAAACTGCCTGTTGTGGATTTTTCCTACCTCCTGTTTAATTCAGGGAACATGGAGTGACTTTGATGAATACAGGCTCTTTACTGTGGATATCAATGAGGAGACAGGGATGTATGGCAGGATTCCTGACCTCAAAGGGCTTACAGTCCAGTGGGGTATAACATGCAAATAACTTATTTACAGTAATGTATGATGAGGGTCATATTAAGTGCTGTTAAGGTTCAGAAGGAGAGATCCCTGTCATTTGGAGGACTTCATGGAGGCAGTGGTATTTGGAGCTGTACCAGCAAAGATTGGTAGTCTGTATTTCATTGGGTAGAGAAGGGGAGAAAAGGAATTCTAGGAGGTGCTAACATCATGGGCAGATGGCCATAGGTTGTATTGGAGGAACAAATCATAGTTAATCCAGTTTACCTGTAGCAAACTAGTTTTAGGGCAGTAGTGGAAGATGCATCTGAGGTCCCAGCGTCCAAGACTTTGAATGTCGGGTTTGAGTTTGCATTTAACCAGGAGAGTGAGAGAATCAGAGCAGTAGCTGACTTTAGGCAGGTTGATTGAGGAGGGGGTGTTGTGCAGAATAGATAGGAGGAGACTAGAAATACCCCAGAATAAACCAGTCTTATACTTAAGAAGTTGACTGTCCCTCCATCAGCCTTCCTGGTGGGATTGGGCCCTAGCCCAGGAGAAGTCTTAGAGATTCATGGCATTTCAGAGCTGAAAAAGTCCTTAGATCTCCTGTGAGTTTATGTGGGATAGCCACCCCCCCCCCCCCCGAAGAGGAGTGTGGGCTCTTGGCTGACTCCCCTGCCCACCCCAGTCACACCCCATAAAAGCCGTCCTTTCTTTCTGTCTCTCTGCTGCCTGTCATTTTCCTTCCTATGAGGAGTTCAGCTCCAAGGGCCTGCCATTGTTCCTGGGGCCTCAATTATGCAGCTCATCAGCTCTGAGGGCTGCTGGCAGGCCCAAGGCCCCAAGCCAAATATTTCAAACTTGGTTAGAGGTAGAGAAAATGTACATAAAGGAACCTGGTACCCCTTCCACAGTCCACAGGCCTCCTTCTAGGTCCCATGGGGGCAGCAATTTACTTTCATTTTTTTGTTTAAAAAAAGAAATTCTTGTCTCAGTAGCTCAGAGACACCTGTCCTTTCTAACTGGAGCTAAATAAATTCGATATACCTTGACCTCCCTCTTGTACCCATCCAAGGGCTGCTTCCCAGAACCCTCTGTCCTCCACAGGTCCTGCCTTTGAGTCTCGCCTCTCGGCAAGACCTGCATGGGTACAGAGACAGAGTGAGTAGCATTCCTTTTGGCCATTGGTGAGGGGCAGAACCCCACATTCCAGCACCATGACGACAGCTTGCTTCCCGCTTACAGGTCTGTAGGCAGAGTACTTAGATGGAGACAATGGGGCACTGTTGAAATGCCACTGCTGTGCTATAGCAGAATGAATTTTAATTGAATTTTTTCACCCTGAAACTTAGGGCTGTGGTATTCTTCTCCTCATTTCCCTATTTTCCCACCCCCAAATTGAGAGCAAAACACTTAGGTCTCTTTCTCCTTCCAACCCCACCCCCTTGATTTTTCTTTTTTGTTTTAAATCTAATGATATTTTGGGGATAGATGATGGATCTTGGAATACCCAAGGCAGGCAGGACCAGGGATCTTTATTTCATCAATATCCTAACGGGGTGATGGGAGGAGATATTGGGGGTGGGGAGAGTGGTATTGCTGCCAGTACTGATGGGCCCAGGTACTTGACCCCTAGCAGAGAAAGGAGCTGATAACCCCCTTCAGGACAGCCATTTATGAGATCAAGGGGGTGGTGGCCATATCAGTGAAGTCTCTACATTCTAAGGTTTTTCTACAGCTTTAGAGTTCCAGGAGTTGTTGGTCTTAGTTTGACTGTGTCTCTGAGAACAGAGCTGTGGTATATGCTTTTCAGACATCAGGAACGTAGTTTGAAGTCCAGGGCAAGTCAGGGGAGGGGATGGGGGTGGGGGGAGTGGTTAGAATAGAGAATTCTGAAAAATGAAAGTTGTCATCGAACCATCTAGAGCAGAATCTGGGTGCTCACACTTGAATAAGGGCAGGGGGTGGTGGGTGGAGCTAGGTGAGACCAGTTGCCATCTAGCCTGAAAGATCCCCCAAAACAGACTTCAACGGACAGGAGAGAATTGAATTCTACCTACTCCATCTGTCTGTCTTTGCAGTAGCCTGGTAATGAGAACACAGCCGAGTGACCTTCTCCAATAGCCAGGGCTCAAAGCTGTAATGAAATGTGTGCTTAGTGTATTCTTTATGGGGCTGTGTGGATAGGGAGAGCTAAGGGACACACACACATGCACACGCACACACACGCCTCTGGGGGCTTACTGTCTTTGACACACTGGCTCAGATAGTGTCAGTTTAAAATAATAGACCAGAGTAAGAAAATATTGTCACGTGCCTAGGGTAAGAACATTTTGGAACTTAGGGGCAAAGGGAAAGGCATAATTACAAGGGGGATTAGTTGCTGAGGGCTCCCAAGTCTAGGCAGGGAGCATCAGGGAAGCCATTAACCTTTATCTAGCTCAACCTTGGAAGCCTTCCTGGAGGAAGTGGAGTTTGGGGAACAATGGAGATGTGGAAAGGAATCTGGGGGCGGCCCTTCTTAGGAGCCTTCTCCTTCCCTTGCTTCCTGGGTTCCCTTAACCTTCTCCGGCTCTTTTTCTGGATCACTCTTCCCCTCCAGGGATTCTCACTACCCTCTCCCTTGGTGAACTCATCATTTCCTACGGATTCCATTGTCATCTCTATGTAGATAAATTCTGTTCTCTTGCTTGAATCTTAGTCTAACTTACAGACATTTTTAAAGTTAATTTATTTATTTTTAGTTTTCAGCATTCACTTCCATAAATTTTAAATTTCCCTTGCTCCCCAAGATAACATGTAATCTGATACAGACTCTACATATACATTCCTATTAAATATATTTTCACCTTAGCAGACAGACATTTCTGCCCAGGTTTCCTGTAGGCATCTCAAGTACAAAATATTCCGAACAGAATTCATTTTCCCTACTAAAACTCCCCCTTCAAACTTCTGTCTAGGTGCTGAGATCCGTCTCCTCTCCCCGCCTCCCCAGTCACTCTGGTTTGTAACCATAGAGACATATTTGATTCTTTTTACTCTCCTCACCCCGCATATCTGGTAGATCTCTGAGACCTCGATAGTTTTCCCATACAGTGTGGCTTATCCAGGTTGGGTGTTGGGAGGAAGGGCAAGGAAAACATAATGGGCAGATTAATCCTGGTCTGTGCCTTTCAAGAGAGCTGGCGTCTAGAGCCACCCCTTCAAATGTATCTAGAGATTCTTTCCTTATCTTCTCTATTTTCAACCAGACCATCATGCTCTAGGATATAGCTTGTGGTCCAAACTCAGAAACCCATTATTATTCTTCTCTGAAGCAGCAACTTCTGTAAAAGCTATATATTGCTGCCGCTTGTATAGTGTTTCTCCCTCTCGGCACCTTTGGTATGAGATGCAATTTGTGGGGGCTAAGGAAGTTAAGAATTGCAAGCTGTCTACAGAGAGAAGGTAGCACTTATCCAGGATTGTCTTCTATAAGGCTTACCTACTTTAACTGTGGGACATTGCCTTAGAGATTACATTATATTTTTTTCTTCCACTTTTAGGTCTGGAAGGGACTTTGGGGGAGGTAATAACTGAAGCTCAGGGAATGAAAATGATTTGCCCAAGGTCATGCAGTTGGTGATATTTGAACCCACCTCCTCTGCCTCCAGAGTTTAGTTCTTTCTAAAGCATCACTCTGCCTTGTTTTTGATCAGGAAGGTTGATGCACTAAAGACAAGAATATAGCAAACAGAGTTTTTCCTCACATCATGTACGCTTTGGTCCTTGGGCACTAGCAAGGCCCATTTTGCCTGCTTTGTGAAGGGCCTACCGACTCCTCCCAAATGTAGATAAAAGTTGGAGGCCACTCAGTATCAGTGAAATTCTTGACTGGAACTTCAAATGACAGTAACTAGTAGAGAAATTACAGAGGCTCATGCCTCAAGGCTCAGTCCTTGGCCCTACTCTAGTCTGTGTTCTTATTAAGGGGTTGGATGAAGTAACAGATGGCATACTTATCACACTTGCAGATGTTACAAAACTGGGACAGACTAGTCGGTGCTTTGGAAAACAGTCAAGATCCAAAAAATTATTTTTCTGTGGGCTAGAGCTGGGTACTGAATCTAATAAGGTCAAATTTAACATTTTTAGAAATGTCTTATAGATGGATGCCTTTTGATTTTTTAAATATCAGAATTGCTTCCTCTTGACTCTACCACCACACATAATAGCTGTCCTTGCTTAAAGGGTAGAACAGTCAAAGAAAACTAGACAATAAAGTGATCTTATCTGACATTTCCTACCAATAGCCCATCACCTCTCTGCCATGAGGATGGAGGTGTGTTTTGTCACCTATCCTTTGGAATCAAGATTGGACATTACATCTGATATAAAATTAAATTAGATAAAGTTTTATACTTAGATTTTTTTTAAAAAATCAGCTTTATTCCAAGGTAACATAGGCATGACTAGATAGCAGTTTGATGTGTGTTCATCCTTCATTGCTAAAGAAGACCATTCCATCAGAGAAGTGATGACATGACTTGCACTTGACTTTGTTTTGAGTAAGAGAGGGCTGGGCAGGTCACCAGCCTCACTTCTCCAGAGCCATCTGAATCCAGTGACTGAATATTCATCAGGATGACTAGAGATGACCCAGGATGAGGCAACTGGGGTTAAGTGACTCGCCCAAGGTCACACAGCTAGTGAGTGTCAAGTGTCTGAGGTGAGATTTGAACTCAGGTCCTCCTGACGCCTGCACTGGTGCTCTATCCACTGTACCACCTAGCTGCCCCTTAGCAATTTGATGAAAGATCTTGTGGAAGGAGTTTAGTGGACTGGAAGCTCAATGTAAGACAGCAGCAGTTTAGGACAGGTAAATGTTCCAGGCTGTAATGGACATGGCGTCCACATTGAGAGTGGTGGTGATGGATGGGTGGGTGGTTATGATAGTTTCACTGACCTCTGTCGCCGTCAGATCACACCTGCAGTCTTGTGTTTAGTCCTGGATGAGACACTTTTTCTTTTTATTTAGCATTTTATTTTTCCCCAATTACATGTAAAAACAATTTTTTACATTTGTTTTTAAAACTTTTGAGTTCCAAATTCTCTCCCTTCTTTCCCCCATCCATTGAGAAGGCAAGCAATTTGCTATAGGTTATACATGTGTAGTCATGCAAAGCATTTCCATAATAGTGATGCAGTGAAAGAAAACATAGACCAAAAACACAACCTCAGGAAAAATAAAGGAAAAGAATATGCTTCAGTCTGTATTCAGGCTCCATTGGTGCCTTCTCTGGGGAAGGATGGCATTTTTCATTATACGTCCTTCCGAGTTCTCTTAGATTACTGTATTGCTGAAAATAGCTAAGTCCCTCCCAGCTGATCATCTTAAATGTTGTTGTTTATTTGTACGCAGTCTGTTTCCCTTTGCACCAGCTCATGCAAGTCTCTCCAGGCTTCTCCAAGAGCACACTGCTCATCATTTCCCATAGCATGACAGTATAGTATCATGATCATATACCACAACTTCTTCAGCCATTCCCCAACTGATGGGCATCTCTTCAATTTCCAATTCTTTGTCATGGAAAAACAGCTGCTATTTTTGCACGTATAGGTCCTTTTCCTTTTTGTTTTTTTAAAATATCTTTTGGAATACAGACCTAGTAGTAGTATTGTTAGGATGAAGGGTATGCATGGTTTTCTAGCTCTTTGGGCATAGTTCCAAATTGATAGACAGAATGGTTGAATCAGTTCACAACTCCACAAACAGTGCATTAATGCCCCATTTTCCATCTCCTCCACCATTTGTCATTTTCCTTTTCTGTCCTATTAGCCAATCTAATAGGTATGAAGTAGTACCTCAGAATTGTTCTAATTTGCATTTCTTCAATCCATAGTGAGTTAGAACATTTATTCATATGGCTGTAGATAGCTTTGATTACTTCATCTGAAAACTATTCAGATATTTTTGATCATTTATCAGTTGGGGAATGACTCTTGCTTTTATAAATTTGACTTAGTTCTCTGTATGTTTGAGAAATGAGGCCTTTATCAGAGAAACTTGTTTCAAAAATTTTTTTTCAGTTACTGTTGCAATTCACTCCATCCTATTTTCCCCCATTTATTCTGTTCTCTCTCTCTTTTTCTTTCTTTCTTTCTCTCTCTCTCTCTCTCTCTCTCTCTCTCTCTCTCTCTCTCTCTCTCTCTCTCTCTCTCTCTTTCTCTCTCTCTCTCTCCCCCTAAATCATAATAAGATGCCTTAAAGTTTACAGAGCTCTCTTACACGCGTCATCCCATGTGATCTTCACAACATCCAGGTGGGGCAAGTGTTCCAGGTGCTTTCCCTATTTTACAAATGAGGACACTGAGCCTCAGAGATTTCAAGGGACATGCCCAGGGTCATACTGATCATAAATGTTAGGATTTGAGGCCTGTTCTCCCCTTACTTTCCTACTCTGAGTCTGGTGCTCTTCTTGTCCCTAGGTCAGCCACACCGACATAATCACCTGCACATATTTGGGCATAAGCCCAAGGAAGTAGATTTACATTGCTTGGGTCTACATGTGAGAACCAGGCCCCATGTGTGGAGATTGCCAAAAAGCAGATTTCAACTGGATATAAGAAAAAGCTTCCCAAGAGGTGTTAAGAAATTGAATGGATTGCTTTGAGGTGCACATTTACTGAAGTGATTTTTCTTTAAGAGTACATCTAATCATGTCAGTCCCCTGCTCAGTAAAGTCTAGTGTCTCCTTATTGCCTCTAGAATCAAGTGTAAACTTTTCTGTTGATCTTTTAAAGCCTCTCACAACCTTACCCCAACCCATCTTTCCATCTTCATTGTGTATGACCCTGCTCCTGTCCTCTGGGATCTAGCCAAACCGTGGCCATCTCTGTGTGACTTACCCGCCATACTTTCATATTCTACCTCTGCCCTTCTGTAGTGGATGCTCTCTTACCTGGAGTGCACTCCCTCCTTACCAATCCCTAAGAATCCCTCTCTTCATTCAGGATGAAACTCTGGTACCATCTTCTATAGGAGATCTCTGTTGATCCTGCTACCACCCTCAGCCCACACCTCCCTGTCCCTAATTGCTAGGGCTTTTCCTCTTAAAAAACATCATTTTATTTTTTCATTAGATAAGAATCCATCTTCTCTTTGTCCCTCCCATTCCCCCTGCCCTAGTTCTGCTGACTTCCCTATTTACCAGATTATAAAATTCTTCTTGGGTTTCTCTAGGGCCCTTCCTCTGAATTACCTTATGTTGAACTGCTTCATATTTATCTATATTCCCTTTATATTAATCCTGTATGTACTTGTATATCCCCCTGTCTCCCCATTAGAAAGTAGTCTCTTTTTAGGTGAGGATGATTTCTCCATTGTACTTGAGCATCCACCCCCTGGTATATAGTAAGTGCTTAATAAATACTTGTTTTAGTTTTTGTTAGAAGACCAGAAGTCTTCTAACAATTGGAGGTCATAGTATCATCTCCTACTTATCTGTATGAGCAAGTCACTTACAATTCTGTATGCCTTGGTTTTCCCAACTAGGGGGTTGAAGTAAGATGAATGAGACAGATTAGATGCTCTCTAGGGTCCCCCCAGCTTTAAATCTATAATTCTATGATTTTTGATCAGACACAAGTTGGACTTCGATGGTCTCTGAGGTTTCCCTTAACTTGAAGATCCTGTGCCCAAGTGGGAATGAACTCTGGATTGGTTTTTTTTTTTTTCTGTCTTTCTAACTCATCAAAGCCAAGTTTTCAAAGACTGAAATGTGTGGAAGAGTGCTTTGAAAAGTGTAAAGAACTTTGCCAAGTAAAGTCTATATTCTCTTTTAAACTCCAGGGAGGCAATCCAATGTATAGAGAAAGACTTAAACTGGCTCGATATGAGAGCACTGCGTGTGTAGGGGACCGAATACTGTAAATGCTTAGCTCCATCCCTTCCTTACTCTATGACCTTGTAGATTCTCTGGGCCTCAGTTTCCTCCTCTGTGAAATAGGCTTAATCATTCTTATGGTGTGTTAAGAATTCTTAGGAAAAATTAACGCAGCCTACATTTGGAAACCCTACTCTGTGATGCTTTATTGATAATAAAACTGATAAAAGCATAGGTACAGTAAGGAGAGATACAGGTACAGGCCTATACCAGGCCTGGTTCATTGGCACTTTGAGGCTCAGCTTTGCCTTAGTCCCGAGGGTTGGAACAGCACCTTGAGCTCTACTCAGAAATGCTGGCTAGCTTGAAAGTGGGCCATGAAAGTGGGAGCTGGCACGGTTTTATACTCTTGAGTAGACAAAGGGAGCTGGCACGGTTTGTAAAAGCATCTGTCTGAAGTGGAATTCCTGCACGTGTATGAACATGCCAATCACAGGCAAATTAGCACAGACTTTAAGTTGTGCCTCCAAGACAGCAGAGCCAGTCTTTGCCTTTCTCTGTGTCCCCACAGTTCTGGACAGGGTCTGACACATAATAGGCACTTAAACCCTTGTGGACTTGAGTTGACAGGCCTAGGTTGGTACCGTATGGCCCCGCTAGATGAGGCCACTAGTCATCTTTGGCTGTTCTGCTTGATGTTTCTCCTTTCTCTGTCCACATGCCTCAGGAGAGTGGTGGGGAGTTTGAGGTGGGGGTGAGGGCAGTAGAGGAGAGCTGAGCTTGACCAGTCTGTATTAGTTAGCCTGTGTCATCAGCTTGTGATGAGAAGCACATATTCATGCATGTAAACTTTGGTTAAGCACTCACTGTGCATTTGCTTATCACTGGAGGAAACAGCATACCTCAGATCAATACACTCTAAGACATAGGACCTGTAGGGAAAGCAGAAGGTGTGTAGACTGGGGCAAACAACAGCTGCAGACAAAGTACCTGAGGAAGATTTGAGGAGGGAAAGAGCCCTGAATTTGAAGTGAGTTGACCCAGGTTTGAATCCTGGTTACTCATGTGACCTTAGAAAAAGCATTCTGCATCTCTGGGCCTCTGTTTCTTCATCTGTAAAAGGAGGAGGTTGGACTCATCTAGGAGTAACCTAATTCAGCTGGACATGTGTGTGTGTGTGTGTGTGTGTGTCTGGGAATGTGGGGGTGGGACACAATGAGTCAAGGAAAGCTTCATGGAGACAGTGGTACCTGAGCTGAACTTTGAAGAACAAGAAGGATTTTTAAAAAAACATTTCTTAGAAAATTGCTTTAAACTTTTAAAATCAATAAGCGTTTCTTTTCTCTTTTCACCTCCCATTCCCTGTCAATTCAAAAAGAGAAACAAAACCCTTGTCAAAATATGCACAGTCAAGCAAAACAAATTCCCATATTGGCCATGTGTAACTGACAGGTAGTGGAGATAAGCAAGGCACTCCAGGTGTGACTCAGAGGCAGATGACATTGTATGCTTGGAGAGCAGCTGGTGACCTGATTTGGCTGGAGATTGGAGCTGAGTTTGGAGGGGTCTTGAATGCCAAAGCAAGCAATCGATGAAAGTTTTTCACTCAAGAAAGTAACTTGGTTATGGTGATGATGATTAATTTTGTGTTAATTTTTAAATAAGAAACCTCCCATTCATGTCCATAGAAATAACCACAATTGCTTAGTGATTCCATAGACGTGAATTTCAACGCACATATCGCTTTTTCGGGAGTAACTCCTCCTCAGCTCCCGTATTTGTCCATTGGCATTACTTTTTTCTCATATGATCATAGTTACTGTGTTTTGCTTTGCATTAGCCTATACAAGTTTTTCCAACTCTTTTCATTTTTTGCTTTGTATTATTCTATTGAAAAGTCAGTTCAGCCTTTTTCATATTCCTCACACTTGTAGGTCTTCATTGCTTCATAGCATCCCATTACACTAATGTAACTGCAGACTTTTTAATCATTCTCTTATTACTGGACATTTTAGATGGCTTCCAGTTCTTCTGGGGTGTGTGTGTGTGTGTGTGTGTATTTTTGCAGTAACACATAGCACTGCTATGAAATTCTGTAGAGATATTTTTTCATTGGTTGATAAATTTTGTTTTGACCCAACAATCCCATAGACAAACTGTTTCTTATCAAAGCACATTCCCTGAAAACAGTTGATTTCTGACTTGTTAACAGAAGGGAAGTTTGTGTCCTTTAGCTTAGAAAATCTGGTGCCAACATTGTTTTATCTTCAGCTACTGCCTCTCAATGCCAACTCTATTTATATTGTTGCGACTGGTTCATATAATGTTTTCTGAGCTCTGCTTTCTTCATTCGGTGGCATTGCTTCATACAAGTCAGGAAGATCATTTTAGCAGCTGTGGAAAGGATGGATTGGAGATGGGGGAGCCTGCATGCCCAGAGACCCATTAGGAGTTTATCACCATTGATTAGGTGAGAAGTGATGACGGTCTGAATAAGGCCTCTGACCGTGTGAATGGAGGCCGGAGGAGGACCTGTGCAAAATGAACAGGACTCGGCAACTCTTTGGATGTCTGGGAAGAAAGACAGACAGACAAGAGATGATCGAGAGCTTGCCTTGGATCACAGAGGGGATGGTTATACCCACAATAGAAATAGGAAATTTAGGAAGAAAAGATAGAGTGGAAGATGGGGAATTTAGTTGAATATGTGGCGAGTTTGAGGTGCTGGGGAAGACATCTAGTTGGAGACCTCCAGAAGGCAGGTGAGATGCAAGACAGTGTGGGATAATGGAGAATTGGGTCAAAATGAATACACATAAATACTTGGTACACTGAATATAGCATGGCACGATGTAGGCCATTATTGGACAGATGAGAAGCAGACTTCTACCTCTTGTGTGTGAGGCATGGTGCTTATGCTGGGGACCTAAAAATAAATGGGAAATCGTTTCTGGAGGGAAGATATTGATGGTGGATGTAAGACCCAGGGTCCCTACCCTCAAGCATCTCAGAGACTGGTAGGGCGGGTGGAACACATTGACTAAAACAAAAGGTAAAAATACCATGGTATATGTGTCATGAAAAGTACATGCTACTTTCGGAACACAGAACACTGCTGCTTGGGGGTAAGAGGTAAAGATCAAGAAAGGCTTCCTGGAGGATGGCCCTTGCTCAGAGCTTTAAGAGATAGACAGTGTGTCATTAGGTAGAAGTGAGGGAGGAAAGGGGGTTTTAGGTAGGCAAGACCCTGGGAACAAAAGTTTAAAGGCAGAGGCTCTCAGAGTTTGTTTGGAAGGAATCAAGCATTTACTAAGCGTCTATTATTGCTAAGTGCTTTAAAATTATTTTTTTCATTTGACTCTCCCAACAACTCTGGAGATAAGTACTGTTACTGTCCCCATTTTATAGTTGGGAAAGACAAGGCAAACAGGTTAGTTCATATAGCCAGTAAGTGTTTGAGGCTGGATTTCAACTTAAGGTATTCCTGACTTCAGGCCCAATGCTTTGCAACCTAGCTGGAAAGGAAAGGACTTTAGAGTTATCCTTTAGTTCAACCTTCTCACCTTCCCATGAGAGTTGTAGAAGGTCAGTGACTCACCCAAGGTCACATAGATGGTAATTGCCAGAGATGATGCAAACCTAGGTACTCTGAGTTCAATTTTTTTTAGAGGCATTTGGGGTTAAGTGACTTGCCCAGAGTCACACAGCTAATAAGTGTCTGAGACCGCATTTGAACTCATGTCCTCCAGACTTGAGTTCAAATCCAATGCTTTGTCCTCTTCACTGTCTCTTACCAAGTAGCAGAGATTGGCTAGATCATCAGGTAAGTAGGGAGGAAATGCACCAGGTAAGTAGAAGTCTGTTGAGAGAGAACAGTGGTGAGAATGTGCAGGATTTGGAGTCAGAGGACCTGAATTCCCCAGTCTGTTCTCAATCAGCAAAAATATATTAAACACTCACTGTTACCTGACACTGGATAGACAAAGGGACCTTACATTCCCTGCCACTGCTCTGTGTCATGACCTCATTAAGACTCAGTTTCTTCATTTGTAAATCAAGGGGAGTAGATGACAACTGAAGTCCTTTCCAGCTCTCAATCTTATCTTTATAACTGTTCATGGCCCCAGACAGATATAGGGCCCAGGACTGGGCTGGTTATAGACTCTCCACAACATGGGCTCAGGCTTTCTAATCTGGGGAGTAGGGAGGGGCCAGGCACACAGAGACTGATGATTCTGTTAATAGAGATGCAGAGGCCCAGAGGAGAGTCTCTGTCAGAATCTTCCAGGAGCAGGTAAAAAGATACAATTAGGAAAAAATTTCCGAGATCAGGAAAGCAAGGAGGGTCCAAGTTTTGCAGTTCACCGGTACATCCTGTCTTAGGGGTATCATTTCCCACCTTCTTGCTTCCTCAGACCAGCTCTGACCAGACAGCTCCCCGCTGCCGTTATCTTTCTCTTCCTGGGAAGGCCTTGGATGGGGAAGCAGTGGGACCTAAGACTGGGATTCTGTTTCTTTTCTCTGATGCCTAGCAGAGTTTTGAATGAAAGCAGTAAATACTAGTGATAAATACTAGTGCGAAACACTTAATGCATTGGCTATTTTTTATCTTAAAACTATGTATTTTAAAAATTATGAACTTAAACTTTCTCAACAAAACAAAGAAATTTAAAAAAAAGCATTCCAAAGACTCAATATGAACATGTCATCAAAACTCTTTATGATACAAATTTGAATTCCTTAGCAGTCTATTCTCATACATTTAGGAATGCATAAGATTCTTTGTATAGCTGCCATGAAAGTACATTCGCTTATCCTACTCCTTCCCCCTTTTTTGTGTCTTTTCCAGATTTCATTATCTATCTGATAACTGTCATTTCGAACGGCGCAGTAATAGTCCATTACACTCCTCAATTTGTTCTGCCTTTCTCTTTGGAAATATAGGTTACTTTCACATTCTGGTTTTGGTTTTTTGCGGATTGGCTTCTATTACACAGCCATGAAGTTTGCCTTATAAGCGAGTCTTTTTTCTTTCATTTTAGTTGTATCCTCAGTAATGAGACCACAAAATAGATGATGAAGTTTTAGGAACTTTTATATTGGGACCTGCCAGGGAGCTGTGCAAAAAGATTGTACCAGTTTATGGTTTCACTACGAAGGGCAGTGCCTCCTCTCTAGAATTTAGGTTTCTCATATGTGTATTTTAGCCAGTTTGAGATAATCTTTCAGAGAAGCTGATGCATATAGTAAAAAGAGCACAGACTTGGAATTGAGAGAGATCTGGGTTCGAATCTTGCCTCTGACACTAGTCCTGTGTGAATAAGCACAAATCATTCATCTCTGGGCTTTGATTTCCCCATCTGTAAGATGAGGGAGGTTAGACCAGGTGATCCCTCTCAGCTCTAAATGGGTTTAGAAAAACCTAAACAACTGTATAATTGTCAGTTTTCAGTACTGTTTGGTTGTTAAGGTTGGTTGGTTGTTGAACTTTAATAGCTTTAAAAGTATACTAAGACTTTTGGGACACCCTGAAAATACTGCGTCTCTCCCCCCCCCCCCCCCCCATACTGTCATCCCATCTATCTCTTGCCCTCCACTCCTAAACTCTTGGAGTGACCTACACCCAATCACTCCACTTCCTCATTACCTTCTCTCTCTCTCCATGACCCGTCACAATCTGACTTTAATACTGAAACTGTTCTCTTTAAAACAAAACAAAAATGTTTTGTTTTTATATCATTTTTATTTCTGAATCTGTTGCCCTTCTCCAATCTCCTAGCCATCCCTTTTTTGGGGCAGCTAGGTGATGCACTCAATAGAGCACCAGTGCAGGAGTCAAAAGGATCTGAGTTCAAATCTCACCTCAGATACCACTTAACAGTGGAACAACACCAGCAACAAAGTTCCAGCCAGGATCCAAAAAGATCTTGATGTACTAGAATGATATGTCATATTTAATGAGATGAAAGGTATTGGGCATATGTGTGTGTGTTTATATACGTATATATATATATATATATATATATATATATATATATATATATATATGTACACACATATATATATATATATACATATGTAATCTTCCAATTACATAGAGTTGATTTTTTTAATCCAAGTACAGATTTGGAGGCAGCTACGTGGTGCAGTGGATAGAGCACCAGTGCAGGAGTCAGGAGGACTTGAGTTCAAATCTCACCTCAGACACTTAACACTCACTAGCTGTGTGAGCTTGGGCAAGTCACTTAACCCCAATTACCTCATCCTGGGTCATCTCCAGTCATCTTGATGAATATCTGGTCACTAGATTCAGATGGCTCTGGAGGAGAAGTAAGGCTAGTGACCTGCACAGCCCTCCCTCACTCAAAACAAAGTCAAGTGCAAGTCATGTCATGATTTCTCTGATAGCATGGTCTTCTTCACCAACGAAGGATGAACACACAGCCATCCCTTTTAATAAGGAATTAAAAAAAAACAAACAACTGATCAAGATATAAATGAAGTCCAACCACATATGTACAGTGTTGCATCGCTACCCACAGTCCCCTACCCTCTGAAAAGAAGGTACATTTTCTCCTCTCTTCCTTGAAGACAAGCTTGGACATTATAATTCCACAGGTGCGGTTATCCCTCCGCCATGTACGTTGTTGTAGCTGTATCTATTGTCTTCCCGGTTCTTCTTTCCCCCGTGTCATTTCTTAGAAATCTTTCCATGCTTGAATGAATACTTCATAGTCATATTTTCTTAGAGAGGATGAAACTCACTTTCTTAAAGGTCACCAATGATAAAAACAAAAGGTAGCGATAATAATTTGTCAGAAGGTTAAAAATAAAGGTCACCAATGACTTTCTAATCACCAAATCCACTGATGTTTTCTCAGTCCCCATAGAGACTTTGGACACCATAGGCTGGCCCATCCGTTAGAGATGCCTGTGTTTCTGTTGGCTTTAGAGATACCAGGACTCCCCCCCTTTTCATCTGATTCCCCTTGGGGTCTCTGTCTTCTTTCCATCTCCCTAAGGTGATAGTTCTCCGAGGGTCTTTCTTTTCCCATATCACCCTTGGTGGTCTCCTTCTATCCTGTGCTTTCAGCTGTCACCTTTACACAGATTATTCCCAGAGTTGTGTATCTAGACCTGATCTCTCCCCTGAGTTCTAGACTCAAGTTCCAAGCTGCCTACAGAACCCCCCTAACAGCGTATCCCAAACTAAATTTGTTCTCTTTTCCCCTAAATCTGCTCCTCCTTGGACATTGTATTTCTGTTTTTCGCACTATCTAATTTTTGATGGAGTCATTCAGCATTTCTGAACAAGGTAGTTAAGAGGAAAGAGTACTGATTCTGGAATCAGAAGACCTGAGTTCAAATCCTGCTCCTGATCCTTACTCACAGAGTGACTTTGGGCAAGTCACTTAACACCCTCTTCAGCCACGTTTGGTTTTGTAATCTGTAAAATGAAGGCATTGGCTGAGGCGCCTTTTGTAGTCTCTTCTATATCTACGACCATGACCATGAGAGTGATGTGACAAGAATATTTCAAGAAGCCTCATATACCATTAGTGAACAGTCGAGTTGGATTGGAGTTAGTGTTTTTCCTTTCCTTTCTCTGGGCCTCAGTCTTCTTTTCTGTATAATGAGAAGGTTGGACTGTATTTCTAATGCCCCTTCTGTTTCTCACATTCTATACTTCTGACTTCTTGCAAAAATTAGGAGTTCTTAGTCACTGCCTCCTTCTCTTACCTCAGGATTGTTTAGAGTTCTTATCTCAGAGAGCACCAGGCTATGGTTGAGGCACCCCACCTGGCTACATCCGCTTTTAATCACTTTAAGAAGGATTAAAAATCCCCTTCTGTTAGAGAGCCCATAGGAAATTCCAAAATTTCTAATAGTTTTCTAAAAGTTCGAAGTTTCATTGGAACTTCCAGCCAAATGGTCCCTGAAGGAGGAGAAGGAAGTTTTACCATCCTCAGCCCCTTTGGCATGAGACCATAGGGAAGGAACCATGGTCTACTACCTAATCTCTTCCCACTTCCTTTTGCGTGTGTATGTGTGTGTGTGTGTGTGTGTATGTGTGTTTTCATTCCTGGGTATGGGTATGTGTGAGTGTTCATTCCTCACCTCCACACTGCCCAGGGAGGCCTGGTCTCTTCCTTTCCTTAGCTTTTTAATGGGTGACCTGGCTTTGAAGTCTCTCTTGCACTCAGTGTCTTCACTGATTGACTAAATATCGGATGCTTTAATTCTGATCATTGTAACTTGTGGGTTTTTAATGGCCCGGGTACGTTGGCAGCTGAGGGAAGAAAGCTGAAACCTTGGGAGCTGATGTTTGTCCTCTTCAGTCTCTCCTGAGGCAGTGGCTGCTGAGAGAAGGGGGTTCCCTTAGACCAACAGGTTATTCCCAACTGTTTTCACACACACACACACACACACACACACACACACACACACACACACACACACACACACACGCCCCGACTTGTTCCTTCTTTCAAGGATGGAGAGAACTTACTCATTGCCTGATACAATGACATTTTGTTCATTCTTGGGAGAGTGCAGAGGCAAAGAAGGGAGCCTCTGTCTCATTTGATGTCTCTGACTGGTATAAAGGATTTCAGACTAACGAGAGTCATTTATACAGATTTTCAACACACACTGCTCTAACTCAGTACATGGTGATTGTCTTGGGCTTTGCTAACTTCTCCATGTGGACGCAGAATTTAGAGCTGGAAAGGACTTTCGAGATTATTTGGGTCAGCCATGGTTCTACCCTCCCCCCAGCTCCCATTTTACTAGTGACAAACTGAGGCCCAGAATGGAAAGGGCTTGCTCAAGGTCATATAAGTGTTAAACAGAAGAGTCAGGAATTAATCCAAGCTCAGTGTTCTTTTAATTCATATGGTGTCTCGACAACCTGGGGAGCTTCCTGCTAGCCCTCGTATACCCTCATGTGTGGGCCCACAGGCCTATGGGCCTAGCTCTCATTTGGAGTCTAAAGGATGGAAAGATAGACAAGATAGAAAATGTGCTTTATGTCCCTGTCACTCTATGATGGAGTCAATTTACAGGTATTTATTTACTCAACAGTGGATATGTCAAGATCCAGAAAAACTAGAAACAATTCAGATAGAAACGTCTCTTCCTATTACTCTCTCCCCACCTCCCCTGGGTCTCTCTTTTCTTTCTTTAAAACAAAACAAAAATAAAAAAAAAATTATATTGTGAGTTTTTAAATGGTGAATAAAATCTTCATGGTAGCTTATCTACATATTATTTCCCAGGCTTCACTCCTTTCTAAGAGATTTATGAAAGTTCTGTGATAGAAAAAGTCTGTACAGCTAACTAAAACAGTCACTTTATCTGCCCAGATAAAACAATATGTCTTTGTTAGGCATTTCTTACCAGACGATCCAGATACCACCAACCTTTTTCAAGAATATGATAATCAAAACATCTAATGTCTTCTCACAATAGTGCTTTGGGGATAGATAGGACAAGTACTAAATTACTCCCATTTTACAGATGAGGAAATTCATGGTTTGGCGAATTGTGAGGTTAAGTGAATCTACCCAAGATCACACAGTTGTTAAAAGGCAGAGACAGGATTCTATCCTATGACTTGTTCAAAATCCTGTGTTTTTTCTCTTACGTTCATTTCCACATAAAAGTACAGAAAAATGTACTCTGAATGACTTGAAACAGGAAGAATTTTATTATCAGTCATTTCGTGTGCTGCATCTGACTAGACTACAAACCAAGCAGCCCTGAAGACAAGTTGTTTGAAAATGACTTTTAAATGCAGCTGAGCCCAACACCCTTTGGTCTAGAACTCCAGGCTGGGAGCCTGTCCCTTCTTCTTGCATACAGCATGGCAATGAGACCTTTTCAGAAGGTGCCCTCTGGTCACCTGGTCACCTTCGCTATCTTCCATAGCACAAGGAAGAAAGTGGTCCAGCTGTGCTGAGAACCCCTCTGTCCAAAGCAGGAGCAGGTAGTGGAGCTTGTCATAAAGTGGACAAAGCTTCGATTTTCTAAAGTTTCTGAAGAGATAGAAACTACTGATTGTAACAGCATGGTAAATGAGATGGATTAGTCAGAGTTCCACGTGAGAAAAGTTGTACTGAATGAATCTGGAGGGTTTTTATTTTTCCCTATTTCTCCCTTCCATTACTGAAATGAAATCTTTATCTGTTTGACACTGTGGAAGCACCCCAAGTCTTGAAAACGTAGAACTTTCTTGGTTGGTGCTATCTTCCGTTCTCAAGGTTCATCTCCTTCTCATTAACTGCCTGAAACTGAAACGAAGTTGCTAAAAGTCCAGAAGCTGATAGCCCCATTTGTAACAGAAGCTAACAGTACTTCAACCTAATTTTAGTCACTAAATTTGCATATATTGCCTGAATAAATTTTCAATTGAACATGCTAAATAGACTAATTTTATGAACTAACCAAATCAGATGGCAGTCGATCAATGAGCATTTGTTAATTACTTACTATGGGCCAGGCATTGTGCCAAGTGCTATGGATTAAAAGAAAAAACAGAAATGGGTCCTGCTCGCAAAAAGTTGACATTCCATTAGGGAAGGGATACATGTAATAGATGCATATTGTATTGTTATATATTATCTATGCATTAATTTACATATTTTTTGTTATATAAAATATGTGTACATATGTATCATGTACATACAAGCAGAAGCACACACATAGATATGTACATATATGTATATAGGTATGAACATATATATGTTATTCATTTTCATATACCTAACTTTAGCAAAGTGACTTCAGATGGTAAAGGATGCTCAAAAAGGTGTGGATATTTTCCAACTTTTCTTCAGATTCCGTGTCTTAAAAATGTGATTTTTCCCGGAGCTTAAAATTTTCCTGCTGTGGATAGTAGGGAAGGATATCTGAGAAGTAGTAGGCCTGCTCCTCTGCTCTCCACCCAGGCTCTCACATGTATTCACTGAAGATACCAGAGCAGTGGGGAGAGCATTGAGCCTGGAGTCAAGAAGAGCTGAATTCAAATCCAGCCTCAGGCACTTCTGAGCTGTGTGACCCTGGGCAAATCACCTAACTTCTATTTGCCTCAGTTTTCTCATCTGTAAAATGGGACGATGACAATCTATCTTCCAGGGTGGTTGTGAGAGAGTCAAATGAGATGCTTGTAAAATGCTTAAAGGCACAGTGCCGGGCACATAGTAGGTAATAAATAGTTGTTCCCTTTCTGTCTCCCTCTTTTCTTCCCCCATTTTTAGGAGGGGGAGTTGCGTTATGTCTCAGGTAGGTCTGCAGCTGGCCAGGGAGGCAGTTGTGAGGGTGAGGGTGAGGGTGCAGCTCTCCCTTTCTCTACCCTGTAGTGATCACTGGGGAGGTGGCTATGTGACCAGGGCTAAGTCATTTAACCAGCCTCTCTAGGCCTGTTTCCTCTTTCCTTAAATGCCAGGGTTAGACATAAACTCTTTGAAAGCAGGGAATATTTTAATTTTTGTATTCTCCACACCAAACAGTGCTTGGCGAATTTGTTATTTCATTGGCTCTTTGTGACCCTGCAGACCATACTGGATTTTCCTGGCAAAAATACTGGAGTGGATTGCCACTTCCTTCTCCAGTGGATTGAGGCAAACAGAGGTTAAGTGACTTGCCCAGGGTCACACAGTTAGTAAGTATCTAAGGTTAGACTGAGCTCATGTTGGAAGATTCCAGGCCCAACCTTCTATCCACTGAGCCATCTCAAGCTGCCTGGCATATAGTCAGTGCTTAATAAATGCTCATTGAATTGAACTGAGGTTGAGAGATTCTCCTCTAGAGGCCTATGAAAAATGGACAGTCTCTTAGTGACAAGACGTCCAGGACAAGTCCCTTTGCACCCACAGAGTCTCATTCCATGAGGATCTCTGGAAGGTCTTCCCAGCTTCTGAGATGTAGGCGCTCTCAGGCCTGGAATCCCACAGATTTTTCCCACTGCTCAAGTGGGATGTCCAAGTATTGGGTGGGGCTGTAAAATTCAGATACAAAAAACAATTTTCTTCTTTTGAAAACAAAAAATACAAAGAAGTGCTTCAGAAGGCCTGGGCATGAGCTGCCCTCTCAGAAGGCCCTATAAATTGGGCTCCTTGGGGGTGGGTCTGACTCCTTTTGGAGTCCTGGCAGCAACCAGAGATAGATGGGCTTGCAAGGCACTACCGTGGGCCAGGGAGGGCAAGCTGAAGCATCCCACTGAGGCTTGTTCACCCAGGCTTCAGCCCAGGCAACCTCAGGGCAGGTGATGCAGCAGGAGGCCAGCACTGGGCACATTCTCACCAGTGAGTAGCATTTACATGGGGACTGAGTATGTGCTATTAAGGGAAACAGCATTAAGGACTCTGTGTGTGTGTGTGTGTGTGTGTGTGTGTGTATGTATGTATGTATGTATATATGTATGTATGTATGTTCTGGTTCCAGAAACATTTGGCCATCTTAGAAGACAGGATAATTTTTTCCTGCTTTTGTACATCAGAGTAGAAGAAGGGTGGTAGGGATCTGTCTGGGGGAGGGCTTGGGGCTCCCAAGGATTCAAGAACTTGGTAACTTGGCTCTAAGGGATGTGAGTGGGTGTGTATGTGTAATCACCCCATCCATCATCAGGAACCACTTTCCCTAATCCTCAGTGAGGCAGCCTCCTCTACTGCTGGCTTCCTAAGGCTGTTGGAAGGAGAAATTTGTAGGTTTTCACATAGGTTGCTGATATTCATAAGATTTAGGCAGCATTTACCTAGTGGTCCAGGGACAAGAGCCTGGATTTTGCATCAAAACACCTGGGAGGTCAAAGTCCATTCTGACACTTACTTTCCAGTTGACTTTAGGACGGTCATTGTTTTGGTTGTGTTGGTTGTGTCAGTTGTGTCCTTCTCTTTGTGACCCCATTTGGAGTTTTCTTGGCAAAGATCCGGGAGTGGTTTGTTATTTCCTTCTCCAGCTCATTTTACAGATGAGGCACACAGGGTTAAGTGTCTTCAGAGTCACACTGCCAGTATCTGAGGCCAGATTTGAGCTCAGGAAGAGGAGTGTTGCCGACTCCAGTCCTGGTATGCTAACTACTCAGCCCCCTACCTGCCCCTACATCATTTTATTCCTTTATATCTCAGTTCCCTCAGTTGTAAAATGAAAGTCTGCACTCAATATCTCCAAAGCCCCAGCCAACTATAAGTCTGTGATCACTGGGTTCCTTTTTAAAAATTTTTTTGAGAACTTAATTCAGGAAGAACATAAATATGCTGCAGAAGAGGGTCTGCTGGGTCTGGCCGTGTAGCTCTGGCCTTCCCTGATTAGGGTTTGTGGGTTTGCTCATATTTCGGAGGGCAGGCTGCTGGGGAAATCCCATTTTCATGGAAAGTCCAGTTTTGTTTCTGGTCCAGGCTGCCTCAGTCTGAGCCAGGAAAGTTTCTGCTGGTCAGTGCAGCTCCTGATGCGTTGTGCAGCATCTCATCTCTTCCTCTTAGAATCCTCAATTCCTTTAAATCTTTCTTCAAGGCATCAAGTCCTAGGGAAAACCTTTCCTGATTTCCCTAAGTTGTTAATACTCTCAATCTGTTTTAATTTTGGTTTTTGTTGTTTTATTTTGGGGGGGGAGGGGGGACACCACAGGTGAATGCTGAAAATATCACCGTTTCATTCTCAATAGCCTTCGGACGGTCTCTGTTTCAGCCAGTCTCCCTCAAATGTTACTGAACCACACACGAAACTGCTTACCCAACATTCCGAGAGGGCCATGGAAATGATGCAGGGCACTCATGTGATGCCCTGGTTTTGAAATTCATCTTACTCTTCAAGCTAATGCGATTAATCCTTCAGATGTTTACAATTTAGCCTGAGCCTAGGAAACTGAACTCCAGAAAAAAACAACAAAAAATCCCACTTCGCTTACACTTTCAGATAACAGTTACTAATATACAGTGCCTGAAGGTTTGCATAATGCTTTACAAATGTCATCTCATTTGATCCTCATAGCAACCATGGGAGGTTGGTGCTGTTATCCTTATTTTACAGATAAGGAAATTGAGGCAGATAGTGATTAAAAACTTGTCCAGAGGCCAGATTTGAACTTCGGTCTTTCTGACTTCAGGCGTACTACAACAGATTGTCTGTCACCTTCTTAGCCCTTGATACCATACCTCTCTTAATGCAACTTTTTTGTTTCCCATTTCCCATTTTTCACTCTTTGAGGTTATAGTCCCCCAATGTCTCTCATCTTTTTCATGGCTGACTACACCTTCCCCATCTTGTTTGAGTTGCAATGGGTTGATTATTCTTTTCAACACACATGTGAGATTTTATATTTATCCCCATTAAATTTCAGCCCATTAGATTTGATTCCAGGATGTCAAGATCACTTTGGAACCTGACTTTTTTTATCTACTGTTGCCATACCAACGAGCTGTGGTCTCTACATATTGATGACTGTGCCTTCAATGCCTTCATCTAAGTCATTGAGAAAAAAATGTCAAACCTCACAGGACCAAGTGCAGATCCCCAGAGTGCTTTCCTGGAGATTTCCTTCCATGAAATCATTAAATGACTCTTTTTTGGGTCACAAATCACTCTGAATTTTCTCCTCATTTTATAGGGAAGAAACTGATTCTCCAAAGGTGCTTGTCAGAGATTTCACAGCTAAGACTCAAGTCCTCTCCTCTTTCATATGTATATATATATATACATACACACATGCACATATATACACACATATATGTATATACACACATACATATATCTTTGTATTTGTGGGTATATATATACACATATACACATAAATATACATAAATACACACATATACATATTCACATATATGCACACATGCATATATACACATATACATATATACATACACACATACATACATATATATATGTGTGTGTGTATATATCTATCTATCTGTATATATATAAAATTTTTGGCAAGACAATTGGGTTAAGTGACTTGCCCAGGATCACACAGCTAGCACAGCTAGTAAGTGTCAAGTGTCTGAGGCCGAATTTGAACTCAGGTCCTCCTGACTCCAGGGCCAGTACTCTGGTCTCCAGGGTCACTGCACCACCTGACTACCCCATGAATTTATATCTTATCAATGACATCCACTATGTAGATTTGAAAAATAGCAATACTTTTATGTTGGACATGTTTATTCGATTTACAGAAGGTATATATTCTTAGCTACTTATTCTACTGAGACATGCTGTATTTTTTATTAGCACAAAATAAACCCCAGCATTACAATACTTAGTGTGCAGATGGATTTGGGAACCTTGATCAATAACTCTGCAGCCCCCTCAGGTTGAGGAACCACCAGACTCCATCTGAGGACACCTTTTGTCTCTTCTGCCACAGGAAGCAAAGAATCCTAAGGGTGGGAGGTTTGTCCAGGGAATTCTCTCTAGCCATCAGCAGGCAGAGGAGAATTGAATAGATCCTATTTTGATGGAGGCCTTTTTTTCTTCCTACCTTCTGCTCAGATTTGATCTCAAGCATAAATCCACATTTTCCTACTTCCTGGTTTCTGTGCTTAGTGTGACCTAGGGGGACAGGCTTTCTAGAATACTTGGTTTCCTCCTTCAGGAGCAGACCTCAGGTTGATACTTTCCTTTATGGCAATGGAAGATGAGGAGAGACCTTTTTGATAAGCACAGGGACCTGGGGTTACTGCCTCAGTTTCTTTGTTTTTAAAACGATAGGGTTGGGGCAGAGCCAAGATGGTGGAGTAGAAAGACACACATATGCTAGCTCTCCCTCCACAGCCCATAAAATACCTGTAAAGAAAGACTCTCAACAAATTCTAGAGCAGCAGAAGCCACAGAACAACAGAGTGGAGGAGACTTCCAGCCCAGGGTGACCTGAAAGGCCCATGGGAAACATCTGTCACACAGGACATGGAGCAGAGCCTAACCCAGCCTTGGCCTCAGTGCTTCTCAGCTCTGGGAGGAGGATTCGAGCATGCCTGGGGGTGGAATCCCCAGTCGCAGTAGCAGCGGTTCACAGATCCCTCAACCCACAGGTGCCAAAGGTCAGTGACAGGGTTTTTACACAGCTGGCCAAGAAGGAAGAAGGGCCTTCCCATAGCTCTGGCCTCAGGCAGCAGCCACAGAGGCCACATTGGGCAGGTGGCAGCAGTTCCCACAGCAGCCCCTACAGCAGCCCACATCTATTGTTGGATTGTAAAAACCCTGGAGGCACTGAGCAGCTGATTTTTACCTCAGCCCTGTGTAGAGGCCATGAGGCAGCTGATCTTTATCTCACACTGAATGGCAGCCCTGCCCTTGAAGCTTATCTGAATCTCAGCCCCCAGTGCTGGCTTGTCGGAACTGGAGGAGAGGTGGTTGTGAAGAGGAAACTCTGCTAGATTCTGGGCACAAAAATCTCTGTCTGCTCCCAGACCAGTACATGCTTGATTGTACTACCTTGGAGGAACTGAGATCTTACAGATCCCCAGAGTATACCCTACTCTTGACAAAGGACCCAAAAGTCAAGTAACTGGTTGGGAAAATGCCCAAAAAAGGGAAAAAAAAATAAGACTATAGAAAGTTACTTTCTTGGTGAACAGATATTTTCTCCCATCCTTTCTGATGAGGAAGAACAATGCTTACCATCAGGGAAAGACATAAAAGTCTTTCTGTATCCCAAACATCCAAAATAAATATTCAGTAGTCTCAGGCCATGGAAGAGCTCAAAAAGGATTTTGAAAATCAAGTAAGAGAGGTAGAGGGAAAATTGGGAAGAAAAATGAGAGAGATGCAAGAAAATCATGAAAAACGGGTCAACACCTTGCTAAAGGAGACCCAAAAAAATGCTGAAGAAAAAACCACCTTTAAAAATAGGCTAACTCAATTGGCAAAAGAGGTTCAAAAAGCCAATGAGGAGAAGAATGCTTTCAAAAGCACAATTAGCCAAATGGAAAAAGAGATTCAAAAGCTCACTGAAGAAAATAGTTCTTTCAGAATTAGAATGGAACAGATGGAGGCTAATGATTTTATGAGAAACCAAGAAATCATAAAACAAAATCAAAAGAATGAAAAAATAGAAAATAATGTGAAATATCTCATTGGAAAAACAACTGACCTGGAAAATAGATCCAGGAGAGACAATTTAAAAATTATGGGACTACCTGAAAGCCATGATCAAAAAAAGAGCCTAGACATCATCTTTCATGAAATTATCAAGGAAAACTGCCCTGATATTCTAGAACCAGGGGGCAAAATAAATATTGAAAGAATCCACCAGTCATCTCCTGAAAGAGATCCAAAAAGAGAAACTCCTAGGAACATTGTGGCCAAATTCCAGAGTTCCCTGGTCAAGGAGAAAATATTGCAAGCAACTAGAAAGAAACAATTCAAATATTATGGAAATACAACCAGAATAACACAAGATCTAGCAGCTTCTACATTAAGGGATAGAAGGGCATGGAATAGGATATTCCAGAAGTCAAAGGAACTAGGACTAAAACCAAGAATCACCTACCCAGCAAAACTGAGTATAGTACTTCAGGGGAAAAAATGTTTTTTCAATGCAATAGAGGACTTTCAAGCATTCTTGATGAAAAAACCAGAGTTGAAAAGAAAATTTGACTTTCAAACACAAGAATCAAGAGAAGCATGAAAAGATAAACAGCAAAGAGAAATCATAAGGGACTTACTAAAGTTGAACTGTTTACATTCCTACATGGAAAGACAATATTTGTAACTCTTGAAACTTTTTTCAGTATCTGGGTAGTTGGTGGGATTACACACATACACACACACGCACGCACGCACATACACGCACACACAGAGACAGAGAGCACAGGATGAATTGAATAGGATGGGATCATATCTTAAAAAAATGAAATTAAGGGGTGAGAGAGAAATATATTGGGAGGAGAAAGGGAGAAATAGAATGGGGCAAATTATCTCTCATAAAAGAAGCAAGTAAAAGACTTTTCAGTGGAGGGAAAAAGGTGAGAGCAAAAACATGAAGCTTACTCTTATCACATTCGACTAAAGGAAGGAATAAAATGCACACTCACTTTGGTACCAAAACCTATCTTACAATAGTGGAGGAGAAGGGGATAAGCAGGGTGGGGGGGATGATGGGAGGAAGCAATTAGATGTCAACACTTTTGAGGAGGGACAGGGTCAAAAGAGAGAGCAGGAGAAATGAGGGGCAGGATAGGGTGGAGGGAAATATAGTTAGTCTTACACAACACGACTATTATGGAAGTCATTTGCAAAACTGCACAGATATGGCCTATATTGAATTGCTTGCCTTCCCAGTGGGGATGGGTGGGGAGGGAGGGAGGAAGAGAAGTTGGAACTCAAAGTTTTAGGAACAACTGTTGAGTATTGTTCTTGCATATAACTAGGAAATGAGAAATACAGGTAATGGGGTATAGAAATTTGTCTTGCCCTACAGGACAAAAGAGAAGATGAGGATAAGGGAAGGAAGGATGTTAGAAGGGTGGGCAGATTGGTGATAAGGGATAATTAGAATGCTTGGTGTTTTGGGGTGGGGGGAGGGGAGATGTGGGGAGAAAATTTGGAACTAAAAATTTTGTGGAAATAAATGTTGAAAACTTAAATAAATAGGGTTGGACTTGATGGCCTCAGTCTCAGTCCCAGAATTCTCTCTCTGCGCTTTTCAGGAAAGGAAGTGGAAATAATGATCCTCTTCTTTCTCAGACCAATGAGTGCTTGGTTGGTTTGCTTAGCTTACTCACATCCTGAAGAAGACAACTCTGGGGGCAACTGCAGAAAAGAATGCTGGGAGGTTAGGATTTGGCCCTGGGGACCAGCCAGGACCAAGGAAGTTTGGTTGTCAGGCTGTTATCTAACCCACCTGCCATTTCACAAATTCATAAATTTAGACCTGGAAGGAACACTAGAGGCCATTAAATCTGATTCCCTCCTTTTATAGACAAGGAAACTGAGGCCCAAAGGTGTTGTCAGTCAGTCAGTAAACATTAAGTGCCTACTGTGTGCCATGCACTGGGTCTTAGAGCTAATCAGTGTCTAGGGCCAGATTTGAATTCTGATCCTCCTGATTCCAAGTCAAACATAGCTTCCTCTAGAGTGTCTGTGATAGATGACTGTTTTTTCTTTCCAGTGGTAGCTGTTCTTGGGCAGTGAGACATCTCTCTTCATGCCCCCTCCTTCCCAAGAGCACAGTGAAAAGATACATCAATAATTATTCTGCCTCATCCCCAGGAGAAGGAGAGGCTTTATCAATCACGATATCCCAGTGCAAGGCAACTTACCACTTTCTTTGAATCGTCTCATCGATTCATTGAATCATTCATTGGCCAAACACGGATTAAATGCCTTCTGTGTTCAGAACTTGGTGCTAGGTGCTGGGAGAGAAAACTTGAAAAAGACTGTCTTTGATCTGATGGAGCTTTCAGGCAAAGTAGGAAGTCATAGGATGAGAGATCTAGATTGTAGTACTCGTCTTACAGATGGGGAAACTGAGATCAGGGATGTCAAATAAATTGTTCCAGAGGGCTAAATAGCACAGCTGTAATTCAAACTCAGGTCTTGACCCCAAATCCACATAGTTGTCCTAGTGCCTTTTTTTTTTTTTTTTTTAAATCAGGGGCTAGGAGTGAAGAATCCTGGATTTGAATCCTGCCTCAAACTCTAGCTGAGTGATCCTGGGCAAATCACTTATTTCTCTCAGATGGAATTTCTCCTTTTCTAAAATAGAGATAATAGCATTTTCCTCCAGGGATTACGTTTTAAGCTTTGCAAGCCCTGTAGAAATTACATGAGGAGTCAGCCAGGGGCTGGATGACCATTTGTCTGGAATATTGTAGAAGGAATCCTTGGTCATATATGGCTTTGGGTCAGACTTAAGTGACCTCTGAGAGTTTCTTCCAACTCTTCTAGGTACTTGAGGGCAGATAGTGATTTTGCTTTTGGGAAGCATAGCCCAGTAAGGAGCCTCAGTGCTTCTCAGGTAGTTCAGAAAATGGGCTTGTGTTTTTACCTTAGATGAGCTGAGAGGAGTTGTGGTTGTCAAATATTGTTATTTTCTTTGATATACTGGCTCATTTCTGCTAAATTGAGAAAGGAGAGTGTGTGTGTGTGTGTGTGTGTGTGTGTGTGTGTGTGTGTGTGTGGCAACTGGGGAATTTTATTTAGACTTCTAGAGCCTCAGTTTCCGCTCTGAAGTGAAAAAATTGGACTCCCAAGCTCCCTTTCAGCTCTGGTATTCAGTGAGTTCTCTAATGAAGGAGCTGGGGGCTGCAGCATACCATCATTGCTTCCTGTTACCCAGAACCATGGCGTCAGAGGCTAATCCTCACCCTACCCTTCCCCCAGGTGCCCTTCCCTGTCTTCTCAGTCCTTGGCATCTCTGCTCTACCCTTCCTCCTTCTTCATTCCTCTTCCCACCCTCCCCGTGAGGTCCTTAAGAACCTCCACTTCATCGTGTGCTGTTCCGCGTTGGCTCTATTCAGCAGGCATTTATTAAACACCTGTGGGGCACATGCTATGCCAGGTATTACAGATACAATGACAAAAAAATGAAATCATCCCTGCCCTCAAGGAATTTACGTTGTATGGAGTAGCTACAATATGTACAGGAATGATTACAGTGGAAGATAAGTAGAGGTGGGAGAGGGATGATCAGGTAAGGCTTCAGAGAGGAGGTGTCCCTGGAGCCTTTGAGAAAGACAAGGGTTCTGAGATTCAGAAAAGAGAAGGGAGGGCATTCTGGGTGTAGGGAACAGCATGTGCAAATAAGTGAAGGCAGGAAATGAAGCATGGCATTCAGGGAATCTTGCTGCTAATCCGGCGTTGATCCTGTTCTCCTCTCCAATGCTGGACATTCTTTCTCTCCTGCTCAAAGGACCAGGAGGAAGAGTTTGCCCCGTCTTGCTCCCCATCGCCATTTCCTGACTGTTGGTTTCCTGAGTTCATATCTGTTCTTCCTCTGAAGTCCATGCCACCTGACTGCTGCTGTTAATCAGGGATTTACTCTCCCACCTGCAGTACAGTCTTTCTGTCTCCCCACCCCCTGCTATCATCTGCAATTTCAGTATTCGCTTTGAAGGCTTATATAAAAATAATAATTTATAGCCCACAATTAGGCCGTAATAGCTGATATTTATGGAGTAATTGGGGGTTTGCAAAAGGCTTTATCTTATTTGATCCTCACAACAACTTTGGGAGGAAGGTGCCATAGATATGATTATATCCCCATTTTACAGATGAGGAAACTGAGACTAAGGTTGAATGATTTGTCCAGGGTCATATAGCTCAGGTCAGAGCCCAGGTTTTCTGATAACAAGTTATTTTCTGCATAATAAGGCAAAAAGTTATCATTGTGTTAGAGTTGGGATGTGAACCTAGGTCTCTGCTGTGGGTCCCTTAAGTTCCATTGATTCTGACCATGTGAAAGAGGGATTAAGTTTTGCCTGCTTGGCCCTGGAGTGCAGCTTGAAGAGCAAAGGGGAAGTCAGATTTGAGTGTGAGAGTCAAGTAAAAGGTTTCCTGGGAACTAGGGAGGGGGTTGGAGTTCTCTTATGAGAAGAAACCTGGATGAGCATTTACTGCACCAAAGAATGGTCCCAAGGGTCTGCCCGTGTCTTCTCCTTAGCTTGGAAAATCCTTCAGATCCCCGGGGCATGAACAGAGCTCAGACTAGCATCTGCCAGGGTCCCTAGGCTGGTGATTGTGGAAGTCAGGGGTTCTATACACCAATGCTGAGGGAGATGCCTCCATGGTCAGCTTCTACAGATTTGACCCTGGGAGGGAGAGAAAGTGTTCTGACTCGAGAACCGGAAATACACAGATCAAGAATTGTTTTCCTGCTTGGGGGTGTTAATTAAGACAGATTAGATTTCAACTGAGTGAGCCTTTTGTTGCATAATCCTTTCAAATCAAGGCAGTTTCAATATTACCATACTTTCCATGAGCTAATTCACCATCATTAGGTTGGCTCGTTACTATTTTGATATGTGCCCGTATCCCTGTCATTATATATGATGCTGTGCCTTCCTGGGTTTTTTTTCAACCTTCATTGAGGACCCAGCTGATTTCCCTCTCAGACCTTACCCATGTAGGGCTTTGTGCCTGGATAAAGAAGGCTCATATCCCCTATGAAGGCATGCTTCCTTGATTCTCCTGCATTTTATTAGATATTCCCCACTTGTTTTCTTTGGTTTGTGAAAGTAGTCTGGCTCAAAGATGGTAGGATTCTGGCTTCTTCTCTCAGTTTCGTGTTTATTAATGTCTCTCGGTTTCTGCTGCCTAGAATGTCGATGAGTCCATTCGTGGAATCCATTCTTTAAAATCAGACTGGAGTTAGAAATAGGTTTTGAGCCCCGAGACCAAGGGCCCGAGCCCCAGAGTGATAACAGCCACGAGAATCATGGCTTGGCATAACTAAGATTCGGGAAATGCCTTCAGTTTTGCCAATCACTTTGCCTGCATCATTTCATTGGAGCCTTACTACAACCCAGTGAGGTGGGCACTATAGCTATTGTTATTATACCCAATTCACAGGTGGAGAAACTGAGCCCCAGAGAGATGACCTGACTTACCAGTGGTCATGTAGCTGGTGAAGGTCAGAGAATCGAACTCAGGTCTTTCTGACTCTCAAGTTCAGGGCTTGACTCTCAAGCCATAACCATGTACTAAGCCATCCTGCCTTCTTATCCACAGTCATCTGAGACTGGCTGGGTGCCCAGAGAAGCCTGGGCTCATGCCTCTGATCTCCTGCCCACCTGCACACACCCTGGTTTGGGACTGTGTGGTTCCAGGTGAGGGCTATCCTTCTGGGAGTCAGGTTCCTGTGTATCTTGGTTTGAAGATATCTTGCTTCTAAGGAAGTTTTTTCCTCTTGTGCTGAAGATGAAAGACTCTGGGGCCCCCCAAGACTCCTTTGATGATATTCCCTCCACAGCCAAAGGGAATAATTGATTACCAAGTGGGACAAGTGCCCCAGAAGACAACCTGAGGCAGTGTGTTATGCAGTACAAAGAACAGTGGGTCTGAATTCAGGCCCAGCAGGGGAGGTGGCATAGTTTGGTGGAATGACTACTGGATTTGGAGTTTAAGGATCTGAGTTCAAATCCCACTTCTGCTTCTTTCTGACTTGGGGCAAGTTACTTAGTTTCTTATGCTTCAGATACCTACCAGTTGCGTGACCCTGGGCATGTCATTTAAAAAAAGCTGTCTGCTTCATTTTCCTCTTTTGTAAAATGGACTTACTAATAGCACCTACCTCCCAGGGTTTGTTGTAAGGATGCCTCAGTTTCCTCATCTGTAAAATGAGCTGGGGAAAAAAAATGGCCACCCACTCCAAGTATCTTTGCCAAGAAAACCCCAAAAGGGGTCATGGAGAGTAGTTCATGACTGAAATGACTCGACAACAATCATCTGTAAATTATCTTTTCACTTCACAGGGTTGTTGTGAGAAAAGTAATCATAAAGGGCTTATATCAATGTGAACTGTCATTATTATTAATAATATCACAACTGCCTCATACACTGGATGCCTCCTAAGTCACCTGGACTTGCCTGAGGTAGCATGTTCAGATTTCCTTCTTTCTTTTCTGCATTTAAAAAATGTTTCATTGCTGTGCTTCCCATGACTGTTGCCCCCCCTACCAGAAGAACCCCCTGCATTAAAACAAGTATAATCAAACAAAACAAATCAACATATGGTCAGGTCTCGAGTTCGGTTGTTTGTCAGTGTCATGAACGTTATTGAGGTCGTCTTGTTAACTGTTCTCCTGGTCCATCAGCATGGAGCATGGTGGATAGACCGCTGGTGACCTGGAGTAAAAAAGATGTGGGTCCAAATCATGCTCCTAGCACAAGCTCTTCAGCTCAGGTCGAAGTCACTTAACCTGTCTCAGCCTCAGTTTCCCCATTTAAAAAAAGAGGAGGGGTTGACCCCAGTGACCTCCAAGGTCCCTTTCAACTCTTTAAGTTTTCTCAAGTGTTTTCTTAAATTCTTAATATTCAGCATTTATATCATGGTGTAACAATCCATTTGTTTACCATTATTTGCTTAGAAATTCCCTAGTCAATGGATGGTACAATAAAAAATGCTACTATAAATATTTTTGTACCTAAAGGTCCTCTCCCTCTTTGATGGTTGGTTTTTCACAGATAAGTTTGCCTCTACCCTAATCAGTGACAGAATTTTAAACTAGGAATTGGCAAATTTCTTGAGGGCAGGGGCTGTTTTTATTTTTTTCTCTTTGTATCCCCAGTGCCAGATGTGGTGCTTGGGACATGGTAAATAGCCTCTGAATCACTGGACTGTTGTTCAGTTATTTCAGCTGTGTCCAACTCTTCTTGACCCCATTTGGGGTTTTCTTGGCAGAGCTACTGGAGTGGCTAGCCATTTCCTTTTCCAGCTCATTTTACAGATGAGGAAACTGAGGCAAACAGGGTTCCCTCCCTCCCCCCCAGCTAAGTAAGTATCTGAGGCTCGATTTGAACTCAGGAAGATGAGTCTTCCTGACTCCCAGCTCAGTGCTATATTCACTGTGCCACCTAACTGCCCAGTCATTAGATTAAGTAGTAGTAATGTGTAGCCTTAACCGTATAGCTTTTTGTCTGAAAAGAACCTTAGAGATCATCTTGTTCAGTACCCTAATATAAAATCAGAGAAGACAAGGAAACTTGAAATCCAGAATGGTTAAATGAATGACTTCCCTAAGGCATGGCTAAGATTTGAACCAGATTCTTTGACTCCAAATTCAGTGATTTCTTCACTGTGCCAAATGCATTGGATTGAAAACTGAGAAGGGGAAATGTGGATAGGAAAAAATATAATGTGTCTGATTCCAAGTAAATACATTGTGATGGATCTTTTCCTATATCAGACAAAGAAAATACTAAGCCTGCATGAGTGGTTCTCATGTTCCTCAGGAAGTGCGTTGGGATCCAGGTGGAATCCAAGTGTATGGGACAAGGGAGGTGATTTATCATTCTGCTCTACCTTGTCCAGCTCAGACCTCATCTGCAGGTTTGTAATTAAATTTAGGTGCCAAATTTTAGGAAACTAGAAAGCGTCCAGAAGCAGAAAGAGACAGCACACAGTGTTCATGTTTTGAGCAGAACTGAAATTTAATGGAGACCCCTTCTCTCACAGTGGAACCAGAGGCAGTTGTCATGGGCTGGATGCCTAGTGGCTGGTATACTCACTGTTGTATCACTTGAATGAGTCTTCCCCCAAAGTGCTATTAATGCTGCTGAAGAAGCATTCATTAAGTGCCTACTAGATACTAGAAACTACTAGATGCTAGACACTGTTTAAATCTGGGGCTATAAGGACAAAAGTGAAACCATCCCTTCTCTCCCGGAGAGAAAACTTGATTCTATATTTGATTAGGGTGGATGGGGGTTAGGGGAGGTAAGGCAGACAGGATACAACATATACACTGATCATTGTCATTTCCAAGAGTTTGGGGAGGGGTAAAACTACCAGCTGAGAAAGACCTCCTGTAATGGTGACCTTGAGAGAAGGTAGGGATTCTAAGTTTGAGGTAAAGAAGACGTACATTCCAGGAAGAGGGGTTGGGGTGGGAGGGGTTGGCCCTGGACAAAGGCAGGGAGGTGGTAGATAAAACGTTGTGTAGGATCAGTGAGTAGTCCAGTTGGGTAGAACATAGCATGTGAGGAATATGTGGAAGTAAGTTTGGGAAAGTATTCTGGAGCCAGATTTCAAAGGACTTTAAATCCCAGACACGTTTATATTTATTTTATCCTAGGGGAAGTAGAGAGCCACAGTAGATTCTGGACTAGGAGAGTGACATGATTAATGCTTTAAAAATATCAATTTGGCAGCATGCATTTATTTCTATTTTCTGAGAATTTGGTGATTTAAAATAAGTTACTTTCCTCTTGGAAATCAAGTCCCCTCAACACAGAAGACTTAAGTTTCTTCTCTCGACTTTCTTTCCTCCGCATTTGGGTTCCATGGTTAATGAGAGGGCCATTGGATTCATCATTCTTTCTCCTTGAATAATTGTCTCCTTCTGGGAAACATCAGCCATTTGCCTTTGTGTTTCCTCCTCTTCTCTTGGCGTCTCTCAATGGAACTGTTTATGCCTTTGCCTAGTTTCTCTTGGTGATCCCCTTTGCAGAAGGGACTTTCCTGGGATCACACAGGGAGTTCATAGGAGAGCCAAGACTCAAGCCAAAGTCCTTTGTTCCAGTCCAGGTTTGTTTCTCTCACACACTATGTTTCTCAACTGGAAAGCATTGTGGTTGGCCAGTCCTAAGGAAACTGGTTATTCTTTGGCAATTCATTTGTGCCTGGTTGGATTGTTGTTGTTTTTCCTCAGATTGAGTTAAGTTCTCTATTTTTGTTTTATTTGTTTGGGTCTTTTATATTTTTGTAGATATTTATCCACTTCCTTTGAATCCTCAGTTTAGTTTGCATGTGATTGTACATCTCCTTATTTCCTCTGTTATTATGTATTTGTCTTTATTTTCTTGTTTTGTTCATTGATTTTCCTTTTTTCTTGATAAGTTTAGCTAATGGTCTATTGATTTTGTTAAGTCTTTTTTTAAAAAATAGGTTTTAGTTTGGTGAATCATTTTAGGGTCTTTTATTTTAAAGTTCCTTCCTACTCTAATTTTTAAGATCCCTTCTTTTGTCTTCATTTTAGGGTTGCTGATTTGTTTCTTCCCTGATCTTTCATTTGCCTGCTCAGTTCATCCATCCTTTTCTGTTTAGTTAATAAAAATTTTTTTTAAAGATGTGCATTGTCCTCTGAGGACTGATTTAACTGCATCCCTGGTTTGGTTACATCAACGTGATTATTTCTATGATCTGTTCTTTGATCCCTGTATTACTCGGAATGTTACTATTTAGTATTCATTAAGATTAGGGAAAGGGGTTGTTTCTTTAGTTTATTTTCCCTCCCCTCTACAATCTTAGATTTGATGTCAAGGGGTGGTGGAGGGGAGGGACCCTCGAAACCTTGAACTTCTCCCTGAGAAAAATAGACTTGATTCCTCTGGCACCAGTGCCCCTCCCCGGTTTGTCCATCCCATCCTATTTGGTGAGCTCAGTCAGAGTGCTAGCTGGGCACTGTGTCGCTTCTGGGTTAGAGCACTGCACAGACTGTTTTCTTCTGAATTCTGTCACATAGAACTTGTGTCTCATGAGGAAGCCATAGACTAGGGTTAGTCCTGAATGGGACCTGGAAGATTTCTTACTCTAATCCCCTCATTTTATAGATGAGGACACCAAGATCCAGGGACAAGTAACTTCAGGTGTATGCTGGTCCTAGTTCCTACCAAAGATCCAATTGTTAAATTTTCAACATGAGCATTTACTCCTTGGTAATCAGCAAAGGCTAAAAATCAGGGCTTGATTTACTGTTTTGCTGATTGTGTAGACTTAAGAATATGAGGGAGGAACTTCTACTAATGCAGATTAAAATTAAAAGTGTGTTGTGAGGAACTCTCCCCCCACCCCCACCCTTTATCTGGAAAGTCTGTTGTTAAATATTTAACTTGCATGTGGTCCCACACATAGCAAGAACCACAGTCAGACTTTGAATCCAGTTCCTCTGACTCCAATTCCAGGGTTCTTTCTACTATACCGCACTGGTTTGAGTTTTTTTTGTTTTGTTTTGTATTTCTGTTTTTTGTTTTAGTTCTTCCATAAGTTGATCTGTAGCGTTGAAATAGTTCCCTTTTAACTCCATATTAGGGATATATAGTACTTGTGCTATGTCCTTGATAGTTTTCTATCTAAGGAAGGCTTTTTTTTGTTAAGCTTAAAATCTGAGAGATCATGTGGTCCAACCCTTTCATTTTACAGATGAGGAAACTGAGGCCTACAAAGTTAAGTACTTGGTCAAGATGATAAGTGACTGAGGTGGAATTTGGCCTCCTTTAGCACAGTGCTTGGCACATAGTAGGTTGCTTGATAGGTTCTTATGGAATTGAATAAAAAATCAAGACAAAATTTCTCTCTTCCTAACTCCCACCTGTCTCTCCTGGTTCTGCCCTCCATAGCCAAGCAGAACAAGTATGATTCCTACTTCAAGGCTACCATCTTGGTTTCCCCAAGTCCTCTCATCTTCAGTTTAGACTTAGAACCAGAAGACTTGACTCTAAGTTCCAGCGCTGCCATTTTTTTTAGATCTGTGACTTTTACCATTTTTTTGAGCCTCAGTTTCCTCCCATGTGAAATAGGGGCTGCATCTGGAGAATGATGTTTGGTTCTGTCTCCAATTTTTTAGGAAGGATAGTAATAAACTGCAGGGTATCCAATGATAAGGGAGGGACCTGGAGACTGCTCGAAAAAGGGTCAGTGGAAGGTACTAGTGCTATTTAGCCTACAGATTAGAGGGCTCAGGGCAGATGTGACAGCTGTCTTTGAGGATTTGAGAGCCTGTCTTGTGGAAGAGGGATCAGTCTTTCTCTGCTGAGACCTTGGGGGAAGCAGAACTGGGAACTTTGGGTGAAGGGTGCAGAGACAGATTTCTGTTAAAGATTAAGAATAAGTTTCTGAAAGCTCAGAGATGTCCAAAGGTGGCCTGGGTCACCTGGGAACATAGTAGTGGGCTTCCTATCTTAGGGAAGGGGTCTCCAGGTAGAATCTGGATGGCCATTTGTATTTGGGATACTGTCCTAGGTATGAGATAGTCCCAGGTGTCCTTGAGGTTTCTTTCAACCAGGATTCTGGGGTAAAGCTTGTACTTGTTTTTCCTCAATAAATATGAATCCTCATAAATTGATTAATTAATCCTTATTAAATGTGAGAATATTTTCAGTCTTGTCTGACTCTTCATGACCTCATTTGGCATTTCCTTGGCAAAGACACTGGAGTAGTTTGCCATTTCCTTCTCTAGCTCATGAGGAAACTGAGGCAAACAGGGCTAAGTGACTTGTGCAGGATCCCACAGTTAGTAAGTGTTTGAGGCTGAATTGAACTCAGGACTTTCTGACTCCAGGTCTGGTACTCTATCCACTGCACGACTCAATAAGGGGTCTTTAATTTGGTATCTAAAAACTTTTTTTTTTTAAATCTACTTGGGTAACTGCCTCAAAATAGAGGCAAGTTTGGTGGCTCAGTGCATAGAGCCCTGGGCATATAGTCAGGAAGACCTGAGTTCATATCCTGCCTCAAATGCTGCTAGTTGTGTGGCCTTGGAGAAATCATGTAACCTCAGTTTGCTCAGCTTCTTCATCTGCACAATGGGCATAATGATATCATGCACATTCCAGGGTTGTTGTTGGGGTCAAATGAGGTTTGTAAAAGACTTGGAAAACCTTGAAGTATTATATAAACGCTAGCTGTAAAAAGAATTGTCCTTATTGTGGTCAGCACTATTATCATATGATTGGTTTTCTTTGCAATCCTGTGGATTTTACTTTGCTCCTTCAAAATCATTATTCTGAGAAGGAGTCCATAGGTTCCTCCAGACTGCCCAAGGGTTAGTCCAGGATCCACACACACAAAAAGGTTAAGACTTCCTGGTGTAGATGCTTCCATCCTGAGTGATAGTGAGGTGGGGCAGGGGGGATGAAACCTCTCCAGCTCCACAATGAATGAATGTATCTCTTGTGCAATGAATGGTGTTTTCTCTTGGAGAAGAAAACAGAATTGTTATTTTTTTGAAGAAAGAAACCAGTCATTGAAGGGGAAAAGCGATTATATCCTTCTGTCATCCACTGGGTGATTTCACCCTTAACAGGAAGCCCAAGTTGGCTCTTGGGCTCAGTCCTGTTTACCCAGGCATTAAAGTGAATCGCTCCAAGGAGACAAGAGCCTGCCAGACACTTGGTGTAAATGCAGTTTTCTTAGTGTTTTCCTCTTTGACAGGGATAAGTGTGGGTCATGTGGGGAGAGTGAGGTCTCATGGAGCTGCTGTCTTGACCTACAAGTGTCCAAATACCAGTGTTAGACCTGCTGGAGGTTAATCTTTGAATTGACTTGATTTTTCTTTGTCATTATTCTAAGTGTAGGTTTTTGTGTGCCTGTCAGAACTCCAGGAATTAAGGTTCTTTGCTGATATAGAAGGGTCACCCCAGGCCTACCATCAGCGTTGGCAGAACGTGGTTGATTCATTGATTTAATTCTTCAAGCATTGAGCATAATGTGCTGTGTATAGCACCCTGTTCTCAGCCCTTTGGGGAAAACAGATGGCTAAGAAGAGGCCATCCTCTGCCCTTGAGGATCTTACAGTCTGTTAAGCGGCAAGAGATGGGGACACAAATAAACAAAATTCAAGACAACATATGGGAGGTGTTGTCTGAGTGATACAAAGAAAATGCCTAGTACGAAGAGGAGGGGAAGATCGAAGGATTGACCATTGTAGAGCTAGGTGGGAGAGACCTTTTACTTTTCAGATGAGAAAACTGAGGCCCACAGAGGTTAAGTGACTTGCCTTCAAGGACAGCAGAGAGCTGCAATTTGACCTTGGATCCCCTGTGACTGCAGTTCTGCCCTCTGAGCCCTGGGGCAGAGTGTGAGAGAAAGCTTTAGGGAGGAGAGGGCATCTGTGTGGAGCCTCCAAGGATTCCACCCTGCAGAGATGGGGGAAAGGATGTCCTGGGAGAGTGAACCACAGAGTTTTCCTTTTCTGTGGAATCCTCTATCCTTACAAACAGAAGGGCTTGGAGCTAAATGCAATTCTCTTCAAGGAATAAAAATGAGTCCCGCATAAAGATGCCTAGTCTGAGTGGGAGAGACCCATCATTAACTGCAAGGTTGGAGAGCTTGTGTAATACTGTGGGCACAGGACTTTACAATTTATGAAAACTTCCATTTTCACACAAAGAGCAGCCTTCTTTCCTCTCCCTTCTACCCCTAGCTGGTTAGGTCTTCAACTCTTAGAATTTACCTTTTTTTATTTTTGCTTCACTTTAAAAAATACTTTATTTTTTCTTTTGTGGTACACTTTTTATATTTTGTTCTGTTTTGATGCTTGCTCTATGGATTTCTTTTGTTTTTATATCCCATTCACTTCTGAATATAACCCATTCTTATCACGTTACCTACATCCCTTAGTACAAAGAATGCAAAAGAAGAAATGCAATTAGGCAGAACCAATGAAGGGGCAACTAGGTGGCATGGTGGGCAGAGCACCAGGCCTGGAGTTAGGAAGACTTTTCTTCCTGCGTTCGAATCTGACCTGAGACACTATCTGTGTGACCCTGGGCAAGTCATTTAACTCTGTTTGCCTCAGTTTCCTTGAATGTAAAATGAGCTGGTGAAGGAAATGGCAAACCACTCCAGTATCTCTGCCAAGAAAACCCCAAATGGGATTCCCAAGGAGTAGAATAAGACTGAAAAGCGACTGAACAGTGACAAAGAACCAATGACCATGTTGACCATTTGGGGCAGTACATGCCGTATTTCACACCTATAGTCCTCCACCTATGCAAAGAGAGGTAAAATTTCTTAACTCTTCTCCAGGGACAAGCTTGGTCATTATAATTAATTACATAGTGTTCAGTTTAATTTTGTTATTCTTTCTTTATACTGTTGTAGTCAAAGTATATGAGGTTGCTTATTTCACTCTGAGCGGTACTTTCGATGCAATTCTTTGTGGAGTAGAAAACACTAGATTTGGAGTGAGGGGAACCTGGGTTCCAATCTCAAATTTGCCAACATATAGTCTAACCTTGGACAAGTTCCTTTAACATCTCTGGGTCTCACTTTCCTCATTTGTAAAATGAAGAACCTGGACTAGATCATTGTTAAAGGTTCATCTAGCTCTAAACCTACCACCTCTTATTCTAATTTGACATTTAAGTGCCTACCCTGCGCCAGGCCTGGGATCTAATACATTATTAAGGAGGCAGGGCACAGTTTATTTATCATGATCATTTTTAGGTCTGGCCCTGTGATTTCATTGGTGTAAGGAATTCCCAGGGTTGGAAATTCCCTCCAAAGAGGCAGATCCCTAATCTTTAGAGAATTGCTGGCATTGTCCTACCTCTAAGGCTGGCCCTCTCTCTGTTATACCCCTGTTCCACTTAGAGATAAGGAAACTGAGGCTCCATTTGTGATTCGGCCAAAGTCACATAGCTAACAAGTGGAGGAAGAGAGAGGACTCACTTCTGTATTTATTTTTCTAACTCCAAAGTCTTGTGTTTTCTCTACTGTGCTTTCTCTTAGGAGGGATCATACCAGGGAGTTTGAATTTGTTATGGTTAGATAGTAAGGAGTCATTCTATGATCTTGAGTACTGGAAGGAAAGGCATGAAAAGTGCGGTGTCCTGTTCAAGTGCCCTAGTAATAGAGTGGGTGGAATTGGAGTTTGTCCCGGGAAGAGGTATTTCTAGGACTGTCCTAAGGAGACATTGTGGATAGAGTATGTTGAACCTGAAGTTGGGAAGACTGTTTAAATCCTGCTTATGTAACAATAAATAGGTTCCTTAACCTCTTTAAGCCTCAGTCTTCTCACCTGTAGAATGGGGAACATATACAGGGTGACCTAAAAGTCATAGTGCAGTATTAAGTTTTTAAAGTGTGTGTATAATAATTTGTAATATTATATATAATAATAAATGGATTTTATGTAATGCTTTAGTATGAGCAAAATGCTACATGAAGGTGATTTATTATTATCAGAAGCATAATCATTATCATTATCCAGAAGCTGCTGCTTGAGAACATTCATTCATTCATTCAATAGAAATCTATCGAGCACATGTACCACGTAAGAAGAGACTTAGGGGAACCTGAAAGAGGTCTTTAAGTATTTGAAAGACTACTGTGGGGAACAGAGAATTGGCTTATTTTGCTTGGCCTCAGAGAGCAGAATTAGGACAGTGCAGGACAGAGTGGGGAGGGGGGAGATGGAGGGGTAGAGATTTCAGGGAGACAGATGCTTCTGATCACTTAGGGCTGCCCCTAAAATACAGTGGGTAGGGAGTTCTTTTCTCCTTGGAGAGGTTTGAATAGAGAATGAATGTCCATCCATGGTGAATTTCATAGAGAAGATTTCTGTTTAGTCTAGGGACTGATGACCTCCTAAGTCCATTACAGCCCTAAGAGTCTGACTCCGTGTCTTCAAGATTGATTCCTAAGCCTCTTCAGTCTCTGGGCCCCCAGCCCTTGTAGGGTCTGCTTGGGCCATGTTGACATCTGGCTTTCCCTCCCTGTTTTTTTTCCGTCCCTTTCAATACCTAAGTATATACAGCTTTACCCACAGGTCTTTGATCCTAAGAGAAGTTCTTTCTCCCTTTTAATTAAATATTTAAGACAGCGGCTTGTATCTCATTTCACACGATCTGCATTACAGCACTTTGTAAATGAGCCCTCTAAGTAGAGATCATAATAACTCACATTTGTATCATGCTTTACAGTTTACTTAGCTCTTTACTTGAAGAAACCCTACGAGGTGTGCTGTCAGTGTAGCATGCAAGGATCATGAGCCCAATTTTACAGATAAGGAAGCACCTTCCAAGAGTTTAAGTGGTTTGTGCCCACTGAGCCAAGACTAAGAAATATGGGAGTGGAGATTGACACACGGACTTCCTGTCTCCCAGTCCAACAGACAGCCACAGTGCTTTTCCAGAAGTCAAGGGAATTGACTGTTTGCTACGTGTGTGACCTGGGCTTGACTTTCTCCATCTGTAAAATGAGGATAGTCTTCCTGAGAAGATTGTAGTGATTAAATTTGATGACAGATGTCTCTGTGTGCGGGGAAGAGGGTGACATGCTTCCTAACACGTTCTTGTCCACAAAAACCTTCTGGGTACCAAACCACACCCCTTTGCACCTTTAAATTACAGCTCAAGCTTGAGATGGTGGCAGGTTATCCCGGTGTCCTAGCTCTGGGGTCAAAGGAACGTCTGGATTCTTCCTGCCTGTGGGACCTTGTTTCCTCATCTTTCAAATGATGGGGTTCGATCAGATGACCTTGAAGTTCCCGTGGAACCTGAGCTCTCCCACTGGGGTCTAGGATCTTGTCTAGTAATCCTGTCAAAAAAGACAGTGAGAGGATCCTCAAGGGACCTGTTCCTGATGTACCCATGCTGGCTCCTAGTGATCACCTCTTCTCCTTTCTTGGTGCTCACAGGCGATTTCACTCCAAATCCTGGAACTGGAGGGGACATTTCAGTCAGTGTTTTGTGTGACTTAAATGCAGTCTTGTCCTTGAAGGAATAGACAAATATGAATCTTTTTTCCAGTACCTAAGGCAGCTGTAAATTTTTTGGACACTGTGTGTGTGCGTGTGCGTGTGTGTATGTGTGTGCGCACGCAGCTTCCTTCCCCTCACCCATATATCTCTCTAGTCAGTTGTTCCATGTATGCATATCTACACTGTAGTTGCCCTCCTTCCTCCAGACTGTAGTTACTATGGTTACCATCATCTCCCTCCTCCTGGTCAAAAATTGATGGAGGGAAAACATTCCAGTACATCGTGAGGAGTTCAGGGTGATATCTTTTGTTTTTACGTATCTTTACTTTCAAATATATTTCTGTCTCTTCCTCTTCTCAAGAGAGCAGCCAGCCCTTAAAACAAAGAATTAAAAAAAAAAAAGTATTTTAGAAAAACTAACCAATAGAAAGTATATGCAATATTCCACACCCACAGTTCCTCATTTCTGTAAAGAAGGGAAGGAAATACATTTTTTTAACTTTTCTCCAGGACCAAGCTTCTTGGTTGTTCTCATTAAACAATATTCAATTTTTAAAATTTACAGTGTTGTAGTCACTGTATCTTAGCTTTTCCTGGTTCTATTTCCTTCACTCTTTATCAGTTCTTATAGGTCCTCCTATGCCCCTCAGAATTCTTCATATTCATCCTAAAAGAATACTTTTTCAAAAAATTAAAATCGCAGATTCACAGAGTATAAGAACTGGAATGGATGTTGGAGACCAAATCCCCAAATTTCTCAAAACAGAGAAAACTAATGCCCAGAGAAGGGAAGGCACTTAGTTGAAATGTGTCCACAAGTAAGTGCTACGGTTGGGATTAGCATCCATGTCTCCATTTCCAGCCATTCTACTAGAGAGAGTTCTTGTCTTCTTTTCTTCCCAATTTCATCTATAAATAGGAATGTACTCTGCTGGACTGGGTATCAGGGGAAACAGAGATAAGAGGTCTCTTTTCCCCTCTTGTATTGACAATGCAACAGAATAGTCCTTCTGTTGCAGGTTACAACTCAGGGCAAGTTAGAACCTGTGTACAAATGAGGGCTGGGCGGGAATTTGACTTCCCACACTGGAACCTTTCCTCACTACTCATTTGCTATTCTAAGGAGTTTGTGAAACAAGGGGACCTTTATCTCAGCTTCTTAAACTTCTAGGGAGTATCCAAGTAAAATTCCCTATTGAACAGATAAAAAACTCCAATAATTCCAAAGCTGAAAATACATCTGAGGTCAGATTTCGTGGTCCTATTTCCCCACCCACCTTCCTCCCCATAAGCTTCCTTTAGTCCTAATGTGGTCTGAAGTGATTCTCTGGTTTCAATCTTTGAAGGGTGGAGAAATGGGCATCCAACTGAATCTACCACCTGAGTTCAAATCTTACCACTGTCACTTAACTACCCACATGACCTTAATCAATCCACTTTAACCCTCTGCTGCAAAATGAGAAAGTTGCATTAGATGGCCCCTAATGTCCCTTCCGGTGCCTGGATCAGTGGTTCTGTAAATCTCAGTTCTCACTGGCCTTGCCTGGGCAGATACAGTGGGGAGCAGGGGCCCAGTCTGCTGTAGGGTTCTGCCAGGGACTGAACTGTCAGAATTCCCCTGGTGCCCTGATCCCCTTTCCTTAGATAAAAGTGAACCAGACAGCACCTCTTTAGACTTTGGGAGAGAGGAAAGACAATCAGAAAAAGCACAAACTGCTGAATTGTAAAAGACGAAAGAGCAGGGCAGGGGTGGGGTGGGTGGGTATATGAGCCGCTAAAGATGGCGCCTGCTGCCACCCTGAGGACACGTCTGGAAAATCATCGTTTCCCCATGGACAAAAGCATCTCCTGTGTCAGCTGAGCAGAGAGAACATTGACCAGTTTCTTTTTATGTCATAGATAAGAAAACGGAGACTCAGAGATAAGAAGGCTTTGTCCAAAGTCACACAGTCTGTCAGTGCAGAGACATGACTCTAACCTGTGCCCTTGAACTTCCAGCTCAGTGCCCTTTTTATAGCAGCAAGGGTCCTGTCTTCTCAGAGAGGCAGGCGAGGAAACTGACAGTGGAGTGAAATCAACAGCTCGCTCTCTCTCTCTCTCTCTCTCTCTCTCTCTCTCTCTCTCTCTCTCTCTCTCTCTCTCTCTCTCTCTCTCTCTCTCTCTCTTTAAAAAGATTAAATATATTGACTTAATGAAATTAGCCATACAATATTTTACATAAAAAACTTAATACGCTAAGTGTCTTTGCTGCAGTCTTGTTTTACCCAATTTGGGAATGAGTTCACAAGAATGAAATCGACAGATCTCCCTAGTTAACCTTCCTCATCCTTTAATAAGAGATTGCAAAAGTTGATGAGGTGGTGCACTGAATAGAGTGCTGGGCCAAGAGCCAGGAGTCCTCTTTCTGGGTGAAAACCCAGCCTGAGACACTTCCTAACTGAGTGATCCTGGGCAAGTCACTTAACCCTGTTTGCCTTAGTTTTCTCAAATGTAAAATGAGCTGGAGAAGGAAATGGCAAACCTCCAGTGTCTCTGCCAAGAAAACCCCAAATGGGGTTAGGAAGAGTCAGAGAGGACTGCACATACTTCCTAACTCCAACATGTGCCCAGTCACTGTGTCATAAACTCTCTTTTTCATTTCCCTTGAGGGAAAAATTTTTTTTGGTAATTGTTCCTCAGTCTAGTCTCATTGCAGGCCCTTTCAGTGTTGATGCTCACCCACATTGCAGCCTCATTAGAGTCTGTGTTAGAGGTCTTGTTGAATATATCCCCTGATAAGCCTAACTTAAAGCTTTATGTTAAAATCTCATTGCTTCCAGTAGTTGTCTTTCAAAGTTTAGGATTTTAGAGCTCAAAGGAACCTTAGTCATCATCAAGTTCAACGTCCTCTCATTTTACATTTATTAAACCCCTAAGAAATGACATGACTTACCTAGGGTCACTCAGGTGGTCTCTGTAAAGCCTGGGCTTAGGGTTTCTCATTTTAGGAAAATATTAATGGCATTTCATCCAAGTGTGATTGACCTTGGTGCTGAACATTTATGGTTTTGTGTTTATTATAGGTGCCATTTTGGGGGGTTAGAGCGAGGGCGTTGTGACATCTAAAGAGCCTCCTGTGACGTCCTCTCCTGAATACTGTCCTCAGACCTGTTTGGAAGGTTTCCAAATGGGGTAATTGTTTTCCACTGGGCTGAATTTTTGCTGTGGGAGTCCAGAGCCTTAAGGACAATAGCTTATAATGGAAACTACAATTCATTTTTTAAACTATTGCCTTGGGATCTCATGCTGGGAAACCAAATGAAATTGCTGATTACCACTGGTTGACGTGGCTCTGCCCCCTCCCAGAGTCTCCCTCCTGGCTCTCTCTCTCTCTCTGTCTTTCTCTCTGTTTCTCTCTCTCACTCTCTGTCTGTCTCTCTTCCTTAACCATGGTCACGTATGCTGTCAGGGCTGGACTGGCTATCTTGTGCCACTGAGTTCAGAATAACTGATTCATCTCCTTAGTCATGACAAACTCAAAGGAAGTTAAGGAGTTTGGAGAAGTTTGCTCATCTGTAAAGTGGGGATGACAATACCTGCCCCACCTGCTTAGAGAGTTTGGGTGAGATCATAGATATGGAAGCACTTTGAATAATTTAAAGTGACATTATAAAGGAAATTTTAATTGGTGTTTCAAGGTGTTGGATTAGATTGCCAAACAGAGAAAAACAGTTAAAAATTTCCTGTTATGTTATCATTATCACTATTTCCAGTTACCTTATGGTACATAGGTCATTCTTGAGATGAAATTGTTTGGGTGTGTAGAGCTAGTGTGATACAGCTACCTTTATGACCCTCCGCCCCCACCTCCCTTCTGACTGGTGAAAAATATGATCTGAGTTGAACTGAGGCCCTAGGTGAGAGGGATCCATCAAACTTTTGAGCTGGTAGGTACCTTAAGATGAAGCAGGTCATAATAATTACATTTCTATGGGACTTTAAGGTTTACAAAGAAACCAAAACACTTTTTAACCTCACTGGGCCTCAATTTACTCCTCTGCAAAATGACAGGGTTGGACCAGATTTCTTGTAAGATCTCCAATTTCAAACTTAGGATGCCCCAACCCCAACATCTACCCTGTGAGGCAGGGAGTGTAATGATTAGTGTCCCCATTTTACAGATGAGATCACTAGAAGTGGGAGAAGTTAAGTGAGTTACTCATGGCCATGGCTTGTTGTGAGTCTCCAGACTCTCCCCCCTGCTCCATGTTGCATGCCCAGATATCCGTGTCACCCGTCTGGTCCTTCTGTGTCTAGTGGGACAGTCAGTGACTAACCAAATGGCTATTCCCTGACCTGCCCCATACTGAACACAAAAGTGGAAGTGCTTGATCAGCGACAGCGTCTCCTCGTGATAGGGCTTTTCCCTGAGGAGTGGGACCCCTCGGCAGTCCCATCAGAGGCCAGCATTATGTAGCCCCAATGCAGAATGCGTGCCCCTGACAGTTCCAGCCAAATCCCACAGAGCGAGGATGTGTCCCCTGAGTCTAATTTAAGCCCCTTGGGAGCTGTACTGAACCCATCCTGCTAAACACACTGCCCTGGAGACCAATTTCCTAAGTGGTTGTTGGTGTCTGGCGGGGATGGATGGATGGATGGAAACCCTGCCCCAGGTCCTTCAGTGCCTTCCAGAAAGTGCTCACATCTGCCTGCTCTTTCATAGATAGTGTCTCTAGCATTTTTCAAGTGGCTGACTGTCCTGTACCTGCTGCAAATGTAGGGTTATTTCTGGGTCGTAATGAGTCATCAAAGGAGGACTCTAAAGAAAGAAAGAGATACTAGACCTTCAAAAAAAAATTTTTTTTTAAGTTTTATTAGTGCTTTTTTTTTTTTTACACCACCACCTGTCTCCCCCCTCAAATGGAACCCTCCCTTGTAATTAATAAGTACAGTCAAGCAAACTAAATCAGATTGGTGGAGTCCTTGAATGCCAGGCCAAGGGAGGATGGATTTTGTACTATAATTAAGAAGAAATTTCACTTAGTTTTTGTCTGGACATATATGGTTCAATAAGTATAGGGAGGAAACTGTATTAGGAAGGATGTTGGGGCCAGAAAATGTGCCTATAGAAAGTTGAGCAAAGGGGCACTGAGCTAGGTACATAGGATATTGGCCCTGGAGTCAGGAGGACCTGAGTTCAAATCCAGCTGTGACCCTGGGCAAGTAACTTAATCCCAGTTGTCTCAAGAAAAAAAAAAGAAAAGTTGAGTCAAGCTAGTTGGGGAAACAGTGGGATTTCCTACTTATCCCAGTATTGAACACAGACTGACCCAGGCTTACGTCTGTTCATTCACCTTCTCAGACTCTGATTTGAGTCTTTGTTCTATCTCTGCTTTGTCTTCAGATGTGTCTTTTCACCTCATGCCCCTCAATCTATATAACTCTCAGCTCCCAATTATGCTGGTTACATGGCTTGTCTGTGTCTCTTTACTTGTCTCTGAGTGGGAGTCTTCTCATTAAGTCGTCCTTTTCCTTGCATCTGGGTAAGGCTTCAACCTCCACTGTGAATCGTAACTTAGCTTAGCTTCCTCCCAGAGTAAGTCCCAGTCTGGCCTTGACCAAAGAACAAACAAGAAAATAAATATTCATGGGGAAACATGTTGGAGAGGACAGAGTGAGGGACTGAAGGGTCACGAGACTTAGGTTTGAGTTTTGTTTCAGCTGGATGGCATTAATTAAATCATTTCATCCTCCTTGGCCTCGCTTTTCCCATCTAGAGTAGGGGTAGCAGTAAAAACAATCCATAACGCCTAACAGTTTTTAAAATGGATGTTTCCCTACCAAATACTTATGGACTCTGAGCTAAATGGAATATGTGTGTGTGTGTGTGTGTGTGTGTGTGTGTGTGTGTGTGTGTGTGTGTGTTCATCCTTCGTTGCCGAAGAAGACCCTGCCATCAGAGAAATGATGACATGACTTGCACTTGACTTTGTTTTGAGTGAGGGAGGGCTGGGTGCGTCCAGCCTCACTTCTCCTCCAGAGCCATCTGAATCCAGTGACCAGATATTCATCAGGATGACTGGAGATGACCCAGGATGAGGCAATTGGGGTTAAGTGACTTGCCCAAGGTCACAGAGCTAGTGAGTGTCAAGTGTCTGAGGTGAGATTTGAACTCAGGTCCTCCTGATTCCTACACTGGTGCTCTATCCACTGCACCACCTAGCTGCCTCCTAGCTGGAACTTTGTTGCTGGTGTTGTCCTGTTGTTTTCAGTCATGTCTGACTCTTTGTAACCCCTTTTGGGGCTTTCTTGGCAAAGATACTAGGGTGGTTTGGCATTTCTTTCTCCAGCTCATTTCACAGACAAAAAGCTAAAGTGACCTGCCCAGGGTTGTATGGCTAGTAAGCGTCTGAGGTCAGATTTGAGCTCAAGAAGATGAGTCTTCCTGTGTCCAGGCCCAACACTCTATCCACTGCACCACCTAGCTGTTCCTACATGGACCCCTTTTCTGGGAACCCTGCTTCCTGTCCCTCTTTCACTCACCAGCCTAGTGAATATGCCACTAAGTATCTTTTGAGGCCAAACAATGGGCCCTTAAGCATCCATTTGAGAAAAATTATATGTATTAGAAAAAGGTGCCTATCTAAGCTGTAGACCTCCAAGATCTCTGTCATGGATCCTTTACTCAGAATTACGTTTCTAAATAGTTAGAAGTAAATGAAAGTGAAGATACCATTTTTCTCCCATCCGCATTCACAGACCTACCCCCCTCCCCAAATCTGAGGTCCTCGGATCCCAGGTTAAGAATCCTGCTCCATAGCAAGGAAAGGCTTCATTCTGACTTCAGTCACATAGTAAAGAGGAGGAACCTACAGCATTCTAAAGCTTAGCAAGTCTTTCACACACATTACCTCTTTTGATCCTCACAGTTCTTAAAAGAGAATCTTAAAAGATTCTCCCCACTTTCCCCAGAGAGGTGGACTTGCTCAGGGTCACACAGCATCTGAAACAGAATTCAAAGTCATCTTCCAGCCTCCATCAGCTCCTCCACATTGCCCTTAGTGGTAGGACCTGACCTAATTTTTCCATGAAGTCTTCTGATCTTTTTAAACTGATTGATTCTTAACTGGCTTAGAAAGGACTCTGATTCCAGGTACTATCCCTCTCTGCCCAAGATCTTCCCATCTAGCCATAATTGTCTAGGAAGGAGAGCTCCTTCTAATTCCAGATATGGTTGAGAGTTCTTGACATTCAGTCCTGAACTTACCTAGCCAACCCCAAGGTAGTGGTGGCAGGAGGTGAGGAGTGGATGCTAGAACTCACATCTCAACTGTACATTCACATTGGCCATGTGTAAATTCCCTGGGGATGCTTCTATTCACCAATGCATTTACATTTTTGTACAGCTATCACAATAAGGCAAACTAGGTGGCATGGTGCTAGATCTGGAGTCAGTAAGTCCTGAATTCAAATCTAGCCTCAGATAGTTCCTGGCTTCATGACCCTGGTCAAGTCACTTGCTCTGTTTGCCTCAGTTTCCCCATCTGCAAAATGGGAGTCATAATAGCACACACCTTCCAGAGTCCGGCCTTTCTCTCTCACGATGGCTAAATGAGATAATAAGTTTTCAAAATACAGAGACCCTGCAAAGAAAGTCAAAATCCCATGGGAGCAGGGTGTGGGCCGTCTCTTGCCTGTTGCCCTGTCTGCTCCTGGAGGTGTCCTGAGGATGGTTTTAGCGAACCTTCAGAAGATGAGCTTCCACCCTAATACTTTCATTCAGCTGTGCAAAGTGGTTATCTTTTTTCTACCTGGGCAGCATTCCGTGCAGTGATATTAGTAGCAGCAACAATAATAGCTAACGTTTAGATAGCGTGTTAAAGTTTGCAACGTTATGTACAAATATCATCTCATTCTTTCCTCACAGCCACCCTGGGAGGTGGATGCTATTATTATCCCCCTCATTTTACAGATGAGGAAACTGAGGCAGAGTGGCTTGCCCAGGGTCACGGAACTAGTGTCCGAGACCAGATTTGAACTCGTCCTCCTGATTCTAGATCTAGCACGGGGATGGGGAACCTTCTAGATCCTGAAGTGTGGCATTTTGACTGAATCCCAATTTTACAGAAGCAAGTTCTGTAAGTACTTTATTCACTGTGCCACCTAGCTGCCACCAAGAGAATTAAGTATAGAGGAATAACTAGAATTTGTATAGTGATTTAAGATTGACAAATTACATAGGTTAACTCATTTGATTCTCACAATAACCCTGAGAGATGAGTGCTGTTCTTTTACAGATAAGGAAAGAGGGAATGTGACTTTTCCAGGGTCATTCACCTAGTTAAATGTCTGAGGCAGGATTTGAACTCAAGTCTTCATGACTCTGAGTCACGGACTCCATAGACTGCCACTCCTAGCTATGGTGTGGCTTGTCTTGGAATGCTTTCCATCACAAATGATGAGAGAAGATTATTAAAAATAATGATTCTGACTGATTTTTTATGGCACCTGAAGTCCTACAAAGCGCTCACTCACAGTATCTCATTTGATCTGTACCACAAGGGGGTAGACATGATGACCTCTGAGGTGCCTTCAGACTTGGGTGTTCTGGGTTGCTGCCACACGAGGTGTGTCAGGAAGCTCACTGATCATAGAAGGGATGTGACCCCTCTGTGGTTGGTGGCAAACACCTCCCCAGAAAGGTGAAGATGTGGAAAAGCCACGATCCACTCAAGGGACAAGAAATATAGTCCCCTTGGGCCCTCTGCTTTACATGTAGTCTGAGGGGGTCATGGACAGAGAGAGGGGCCATATATATGCATTGAAATCATAATAGCAGAGCTTTTTGTGACTGCAAAGAGGGTAAACACAACAGGGGGTAGAGAGAGGGAGATATTTGGAAAATAAATGCAATGTAGCAGCAGAAAAGGACATGGATACCAATTCTAAGTTAGTTCACTTTGGCCAGATGGAGGGAGAGAGAGAAAACAGACAAGAAAAAAAAGAGAGAAGAGAGGGAAGGGGGAACAAGAGAGGAAGAAGAGAAAGGGAGGGAGGAGGAAAGGAGGGAGGAAGAAAAGAAAGAAGGCAGGAAGGAAATAAACAGCTATTAATGTTCCTCTATTAACCTGAGGCAGCGAGGTAACACAGTGATAACGCTGGCCTGGGAATCTGGAAGACCTGATCAAATTTGGCCTCAGACACTTGACACTTACTAGCTGTGTGACCCTGGGCAAGTCACTTACCCCCCAGTTGCCTCACCCCCCCCCCAAAAACAAAACCCTAAAACCCAAGTAAGACAAAATAATCCGTGAATGTACTAAGCCCTTTACAAACGTCCCATTTTATACAACAACCCTGGGAGGCAGATGCCGTAATTATCCCCATTTTACAGTTAAGGAAACTGAGGCAGACAGTGGTTAAGTGACTTGCCCAGATTCGCATAGCCAGTAAGTGTCTGAGGCTAGATTTGAACTCAGGTCTTCCTGACTCCAACATAGAAGGCACCGAGTGGAGTAACAGTAAGGCAGAAAAGTAGAATAACACTGTCCTGGGGTGGGGGGGCAGAGGGAAGGAATTTGAATGCCAGGGAGAGCAGATTATATCTTCCCTAGAGGCTGAAGTTTCTGGTTTGGCTTGTTCCAAGGCTCTTTGCAGGCAGCCAGTGTGCCCAGATGATGAGGATGCCCTTTGGCACTGTGGTCACTTGCATTACTCACAGAATGGGTTGAAGCTGGTGCTTCTACAGGTGTCTGTGTGAAAGTTGTGAATTTTTCTCCTTGAGCAAGGAGGACATCTCAGCAAGGGCACTGTGGCACATGCTGCTTCTGTTGCTGCTGCTGCCTGACATCTGTCACCACATTCCAGGCCTTGTGCGAGTTCCGTGAAGAGAGCTCAGGCCACACGTTGGTCGCTGGAGAGTCGGGTGGGAGTCCCTGTCTCATGCTGTTTGGGCTAGGAGCCTGTTTATCCAGCTCATCCTCTTTGCTTCCTTGAGAGAGAGAGAGGGAGAGCATTAAAATAAGGGGTTACTATTTAATAAAAAAAAGCCACTGGGGAGAGCCAGAAGAGGCAAAAATTCAGGTGCTTCCTGGACTAATCGCCTTCATTCTGGGATTTGGGAGATCTGAGGTAGGAAGTAACTGATTTGCTATAAAGTGAATTTAAATATGAGCATGATTCTGAGCTTGTCAGGTGGGTGTTTATCACTGTGGATGCCAGGATCCTTTTATCTGTCATTCTGGAAGACAAGTGTGCATTTTGTCATTACAGAAATTCTGCTGTGCAGCTTGCTTGGGGAATGGGATGTTCTATTTGAGCAAATGCTCTGAAAAGTTAAGAGTTAATGTATACAGTCTTCCTCTGAAGGCTCCCTCTGGTGATTCACAGTGGTGTGGAGGTAATCCTGGACTCTCAGCAGCTGGGGCGAGGAGGGCACCAGCTCCAGAAGGTTCTACCAGCCTGGAAAAACTTTGGCGTGTGGGCCCAAAGACAGGCTATGCTTCTGTTGGCCAAGAATCAGCGTAACTAAGATTAGACCGACTTAGTTACCAAGAGATGAATTTTTTGGGTAATAGCAATCAGTCAAGGCATTCATTAGGTACCTGCTGTGTGTCTGACACTGTGCTGGGCTCTGAGGATACAAAGACTGATGTGAACCAGTCTCTGCTCTCCAGCAGCTTCCCCTCTCTCCAGGTAACAACATGTACATGTGTGGGTATGTGCAAAGCAAACCCATGAGTGATTTGGAGAAAGGGGAAGATCAGGAAATGCTTCTTGGAGGAGGTGCAGTTTCCAAAGCTCACCTACTAAGGTGTGGCGGGTCTGCCATCTTTGCCTTTTCAGAAGAACTGAAAAGAAATAAAATACATTTAAAACCAAACTGAATTTAGTCTGCCTTCGATGATGGCGGTAGCTGATGCTCAGATATGACTTTCAGGTTCACAAAGCTCTTTGCCTATGTTAAATTCTCATATGATCCCACATACATTTGTCGGGTAGAGATTACAGGCACTATTAGCCCTATTTTACCAAAGAGAAAAAGAAAACTGAGGTTCAGTGAGTTTGTGTCTTTTTCACTGTTGCACACACACACACACACACACACACACACTCACACACACACACACGTTGGAGACTCCAAGTTTGGCACTCTTTCTGTTCTTCAGAAGGTGGAACAGGATATTTCAGGTCCTTCATCAACACTGGTGTTTCCAAAGTCGATTAGTAGTCTAGAAACTCTTTGAGAACAGGGACTGGTTCATCTTTGTCTTTGTAGCCCCAGTGTCCTGCCCAGTACCTGGCACACAGTAGATACTTAATAACTACTTATTGATGAATTGTTGATTATTGCTGGCTATTATCCATTACACATTCCAAAACTCACTCAATGGTGGATGCAGGTTTTTAAGCATCAGTCATATTAATATACTCCCTGTATCTTCTGTCACCATTGCTGGGGAAGATGGGGGAGAGGGGGCCCACCGTTGATAATAGGGAAGAAATAGCAGATCCTGCAAACTGTATCTGATGGATTTGATGAGCTACCTTGCCAGCCTGTTTGTGTCTTGGGTTAGGGTGAAGCTTTTTCCAGTTTCCATACAGTAGTGCTGACAAGCGTTGTTTAGCTTACAGAGCAGGCTGTTTATTGAAAATTGCTGTTATGGGTTTGATGTGCTCAGTGTACAGGGCCTGCCAGCTTCTGGCATGAATGATGAGAAATTCAACCTACCCTTTCCGTGGAAAGTTATTCAGGCTATCAGAGGACTGGAAAACAACAGCAGCCTACAAACCAAGATGACAATTATCAGGATTCTTGGAAAGCAGTTTGTCATTTTTCAGATATATTTTGCTTGTTAATTCTGATTGAGTGCCTTCCAAAGAATGGAGGCCTCCCTGACTCACAGACAGCACCAGTGACCAAGTGCAAATGTGACTGCGCCGTGTTGCTACCAAACCACATGGCTAGCGGCCACCTGGACAGATCTCTTGAACTCTTGGACATGTTCAGCTGGGGGGAAACCCAGAGAAAAATACATTCTACTGGATGCTCGGGATGTCTTGTTGGAACTTTAAATGGTGGAATGAGTGTGTGAGTGTATGTGTGCGTCTAAGTTTTTTTAACCTCTATATGACCTTCAGCTCATTCCTGTCTGCCAAGAGGCATCAATACTGAAAATATTTTATCAAGTGGAGTTTGACTTGTTTCTGGAAGTGCTCCTGCCCCAGTATCAATCAGCCTTAATAAGAGAGGCTTATTTTTAAAAAGCCCTTCATTATCACTATGCTGAGGCCCTGGAGCTTACCACCAGCTCTAGGCCCCAGGGCGGAGCTCTGCTGATAGGAGGGCCAAAAAAAGGAGAATGCTCAAGTGGTAGATAGGCTTGCTGCTGGGGAAGTCAGCCATAACCAGCAGGACTCCTGATAAGCTGCTGCTGCTTCTAGCATCTCATGTTGGCCTTCCCGGGGCCTCGGCTGCAGGTGCTGAGCAGAAACTGGGGTTGGGGGTGGAGGGAGAAAATTGGCTATTTTGGATGGTTGGTCGTTGACAAAGAATGGTTCCAAAAAAAAGTCCCTGACTCCCTTCATGTAGGGTTGGTTCAAGGGAGAATGCCTTCTTCTGACTGTTGTCCAGCTTGTTCCCTTACCTTTGGAGGATGACATAGTTCAGGCTCTTTTGTCCTTCTCTGGGCTTCAAGACTCTGACCTGGGCTGTCTTCTCTTTTGCAGCTAGGTGGAACAGTGGATAATGCACTGGGTCTGGACTCAAGAAGACATGGGTTCAAATCCAGCCGCTTACTACATTTATTAGCTTTGTGACCCTGGGCAAGTCATTTATGCTTTTGTCTCAGTTTCCTCAGCCTTAAAGTGAGGGTAATAGTATCACCTACCTCCTGGGATTGTTGTGAGGATCAAATTAAATATTTGTAAAGCTCTTAGCACAGTGCCCAATACATAGTAAGTTTAAGTATTATTAAATATTAAATTATTAATAAATTAATAAATCTTGCCTCCCTTTTTTCCTTCCCTCTTTCCTTTCCTCCCTCCCTTCCTTCTTTCTTTCCTTCCCTTTTCTCCCTCACTCTAGTTAAAGAACCATGAACTAGGATTAAAGCACCTTTGCCATTGTTACTAAATGGGCTGTGTCAGTCTACCTCTTCAAAAATCTTTCCTTGATAGAGGGCCGATGTGGTCCAGAGGAAAGATCATTGCTTCTAAGAAAGATTATTTGAACTTGAGTTCCAATCTTACCTGTGACATTTATTATGGGGTGATGTTGGTCAGGTAATTTATCTCCTTTAGCCTCACTTTCCTCATCTGTATAATGGAGATAATAATACTTGCACTAAGCACCCAATGCACAGATTATTTTAGTAAGAAAGTGCAATAGATATGTGAGCTGTAATTTTTCCTGTTTACTTGGTGTTTGATTGGGTGTCATTCAGTCCCTGTATGGGACCATTGGGACATTGGGTTCTGCTTGGTCCTGGAAGGAAGAATTTGGGGGTGATTCAGAAGACTGCAGAAAAGTAAACTTTCAGGAAACATTTTCTAACACTTATCTCTTTCTTTTGCTTTCTTCTAAACTTTAGCCATCAGCAAAAACAGATATTCTTATAGGCAAACAAAAATGAATGTCATAATGACGTTATACACTTCTGTAACATAATTTTAAACTTGTATTAACTTTAGGAAGAGACTGACAAAATGTCCCCTTTTGCATCTTCTCGTCTTTCTGTGTGTGAATTTCATTGTTACTGTGACTCTTCTGTAGTCGGTGCATTACTGCCTCAGTCCATCTTCTTGCCTCTTATACTTTGTAGTCTCCATATGTATCATTTAATATGGTGCATTAGTATTGCATGAGAGGCCATGGAATGTGGTAGTAGAAAGCTGACCCTAGAGTCCAGAAGTCTCTTTTCAGGGCAGGCAGGCCTTTGTCACAGACAAGCAGTGTTACCAAGGATGAGCCATTTGGCATTTCTGTGCTCTAGACAATTTTCTGAGACTATAATTCGTTGCAGAAAAGCTGTGGACATGTATTGGTGGGAGGAGTTTCCACACTGATGAAATCCCAGATTCAGACCGAAACAAAAACCTACATTCCGCAGTTTGAACCACTATCCTGTCCAAGGTATCCTCAAGAGAAAAGAGACTGTGCTGTAGGTAAAAAAGAGTTAGCCAACAGGGTGGGGAACTCGAGCCACATGTGCAAGTGTGGCCCTTTGACTGAATCCAAACAAACCCTTTTATTAAGGCCTATGTAAAATGAGGCTAGTTCTCTGAACCTTCTTATGTCCTCTGAACCTGAGATTTCAGGATGGTGAATGGTCATCACTTCATATGTGGTGAGCAGCTAGGTGGCACAGTAGTTAAAGCTCTGAGTCTTGGAGTCAGCAAGACCTGAGTTCAAATCCAACCTCAGACACATACTAACTAGGTGATTCTAGGCAAGTTAAGTCACTTAACCCCTGGTTGCCTCAGTTTCTTCATCTTTAAAATGGGGATAATGAAATCACCTCCCTCTCAGATTATTGTGAGTCTCGAATGAGATAATAATTGGAAGGCATTTCACACAGTGTCTGGTATGTAGTAAGCACTGTATAAATGTTAGCTATCATAATTATTATTAATCTCATCTACCCCTCCTCTATCATGAATGAGGAACTGGAGGCAGACATCTTCTCTCTCCCTCCACTTACACTATGTATTGTGTCCTATATGATTGTCTGTGATGGACACCTTGTGAGATTGGTGCAGGAAGGCCAGATCTACTCCAGCCATTCCTACCTGGCAGATGTAATGGGAGCTGCTAGATAAGGAGAAGCAAAACAGATGGAGAATGACAAATGCCTCTGCAAAGGGTTTCTTCCTTACCTAGGGATCTGACCCTGGTGTAACATTTAATGGACCAGGTGGACATTACTCCATCTGGGACATGTTCTGATGAAGTTGGCAAAAACTTGGCTTATTTTTTTTTTTATTTAACTTTTAACATTCATTTTCACAAAATGTTGGGTTCCAAATTTTCTCCCCTTTTGTCCCGTCCTCCCATCCCAAAACACCGAGCATTCTAATTGCCCCTATCACCAATCTGCCCTCTCTTCTATCATCCCTCTCTGCCCTTGTCTCCATCTTCTCTTTTGTTCTGTAGGGTCAAATAACTTTCTATACCCCTTTACCTGTATTTCTTGTTTCCTAGTAGCAAGAATAGTACTCGACAGTTGTTCCTAAAACTTTGAGTTCCAACTTCTCTTCCTCCCTGCTTCCCCACCCCTTCCCTTTACAAGGCAAGCAATTCAATATAGGCCATATCTGTGTAGTTTTGCAAATGACTTCCATAATAGTCGTGTTGTATAAGACTAACTATATTTCCCTCCATCCTATCCTGTCCCCCATTACTTCTATTCTCTCTTTTGATCCTGTCCCTCCCCATGAGTGTTGACCTCAAGTTGCTCCCTCCTCCCCATGCCCTCCCTTCCATCATCCCCCCCACCCTGCTTATCCCCTTGTCCCCCACTTTCCTGTATTGTAAGATAGGTTTTCATACCTAAATGATTGTGCATTTCATTCCTTCCTTTAGTGGAATGTGATGAGAGTAAACTTCATGTTTTTCTCTCACATCCCCTCTTTTTCCCTCCACTAAAAAGTCTTTTGCTTGCCTCTTTTATGAGAGATAATTTGCCCCATTCCATTTCTCCCTTTCTTCTCCAAATATATTTCTCTCTCACCCCTTAATTTCATTTTTTTAAGATATGGTCCCATCCTATTCAATTCATCCTGTGCTCTCTGTCTCTGTGTGTGCGTGTATGTGCGTGCGTGCGTGCGTGTGTGTGTGTGTGTGTGTGTGTGTGTGTGTAATCCCACCAACTACCCAGATACTGAAAAGTTTCAAGAGTTACAAATATTGTCTTTCCATGTAGGAATGTAAACAGTTCAACTTTAGTAAGTCCCTTATGACTTCTCTTTGCTGTTTACCTTTTCATGCTTTTCTTCATTCTTGTGTTTGAAAGTCCAATTTTCTTTCCAGCTCTGGTCTTTTCATCAAGAATGCTTGAAAGTCCTCTATTGCATTGAAAGACCAATTTTTCCCCTGAAGTATTATACTCAGTTTTGCTGGGTAGGTGATTCTTGGTTTTAGTCCTAGTTCCTTTGACTTCTGGAATATCCTATTTCATGCCCTTTGATCCCTTAATGTAGAAGCTGCTAGATCTTGTGTTATCCTGATTGTATTTCCACAATACTTGAATTGTTTCTTTCTAGCTGCTTGCAATATTTTCTCTTTGACCTGGGAACTCTGGAATTTGGCCACAATGTTCCTAGGAGTTTCTCTTTTTGGATCTCTTTCAGGTGGCAATCTGTGGATTCCCTGAATACTTATTTTGCCCCCTGGTTCTAGAATCTCAGGGCAGTTTTCCTTGATAATTTCATGAAAGATGATGTCTAGGCTCTTCTTTTGATCATGGCTTTCAGGTAGTCCCATAATTTTTGAATTGTCTCTCCTGGATTTATTTTCCAGGTCAGTTGTTTTTCCAATGAGATATTTCACTTATCTTCCATTTTTTCATTCTTTTGGTTTTGTTTTGTGATTTCTTGGTTTCTCATAAAGTCATTGGCCTCCATCTGTTCCATTCTAATTTTGAAAGAACTATTTTCTTCAGTGAGCTTTTGAACCTCCTTTTCCATTTGGCTAATTGTGCTTTTGAAAGCATTCCTCTCCTCATTGGCTTTTTGAACCTCTTTTCCCAATTGAGTTAGCCTATTTTTCAAGGTGTTATTTTCTTCAGCATTTTTTTGGGTCTCCTTTAGCAAGGTGTGGACCTGCTTTTCATACTTTTCTTGCAACTCTCTCATTTCTCTTCCCAGTTTTTCCTCCACCTCTCTAACTTGATTTTCAAAATCCTTTTTGAGCTCTTCCATGGCCTGAGCCCATGAAATATTTATTTTGGATGTGTGGGAGAAGAAGCCTTGACTTCTGTGTCTTTCCCTGATGGTAAGCATTGTTCTTCCTCATCAGAAAGGAAGGGAGGAGATATCTGTTCACCAAGAAAGTAACCTTCTATAGTCTTATTTTTTTTTCCCTTTTCTGAGCATTTTCCCAGCCAGTTACTTGACTTCTGAGTTTTCTTTCCACCCCCACCTTGCCTCCAGATCTGCCCAGCCAGCGCTTGGGGTCTGAGATTCAAATGCAGCTTCCCAGCCTCAGGGCTTTGAGTGGGGGCAGGGCTGCTATTCAGTGTGAGATTAAGTTCAGGTGCTCAGGTGGGGGCAGGGCCACCTCACGGGCTCAGTTCCCTCAGGGGCTTTATGCAGAGACCTTCAACAATGGATCCGCCCCAGTCTGCTCCCCCCTCCACTGCTACCTCCCGAGGGGGCCTGAGTTATGGGGGCACCCCACTCCCCTCTTGGCAAGCCGAGAAGACTCTCTCACCAACCTTTGGGGCCTGTGGGTGGAGGGACCTGCATGGCCACTGGAGAGTCTGTCCCTGAAGCCCACTCGGATCCGCTGCGTGGCCAAGGCAGGGCTGGGCTCGGCTCCGGGTCCGGGGCGCAACGGACCTTTCGCGAGAGGTTTTCAGGGCTCTCTGGAATAGAAATCTTGTCTGCTCCATTGTTCTGTGGCTTCTGCTGTTCCAGAATTTGTTGGGAGTTCTTTTTTACAGATATTTTATGGGCTGTGGTTTCGGAGCTAGGGTATGTGTGTCTTTCTACTCCACCATCTTGGCTCCGCCCCCCAAACCTTGGCTTATTTAGATCCATACAGAGATCTGGGCAGCATAAGCCAGTGGGAAAACAAGGGCCTGGGAGTCAGGATGCTTGGGTTTTAGACTTGCCTGGGATGTTTAGCCTGTGATGTTGGACCAGTTGTCCTCTCTGGGTCTCAATTTTCTTCTATAAAATGGAATAATAATATAATATGATTGTGATTCATTGTAGAATGGTTATTATTGCAGAAAAAGCATAGAGAACATTTTGAAAAAAAGTTTAGAGGGCACTATGCTTTTATAGTATAGCCCTTTGGCTTCCTTCAAGCTCTGCTAAAGTCCTACCTTCTTCAAGAAGCCCATCCCAGTTGATCTCAATTTTAATGCCTTCCATCAGAGGTTATTTCCAGTTAACTGCAGTAGTTTGCCATTTCCTTTTCCAGATCGTTTTACAGCCGAGGAAACTGAGACAAACAGGGTTAAATGATTTGCCCAGGGTCACTTAGTAAATGTCTGAGGTCAGATTTGAACTCAGGAAGTTGTGTCTTCCTGACTCCAGGCTTGGCACTCTATCCACTGTACTATCTGCCAAGGTCCTCTTTGAGAATCAAAGATGAGCCACAAACCCCATTTCCCTTTTATCTGGTTTGTACGTTGTTGTTTGTATGTTCTCTCTCACTCACTTGTGCGCTCCATGAGCAAAGAATACCTCATCTCTTTTTGAATGCCCAATGCTTAGCACAGTGCCTGTCGCATAGTAGGCCCTTAGTAAATGCTTGTTGTCTTGACGTAGATGAATAAGATTTCTTAGATGGGAGGGTTTCTGTCAATCAGAAAATATTCCCTGAGCACCACCACCATAAGGCTTGGCCTCTGTCCCCATGGAGCTCACGATCTAATTAGAGACAAGACGCAACCATTATAATTTAAGATCTGTCATGGAGTAGATATTTATTAAGTTCCTATTCTGTGCAAGACCCTATCCCAGGAGAGCTTGTAGTTTGGAGAAATTGAGAATTAGATCTGATACAAGTTAGAATGGAGAATTTCAGCTGAGGATTAGATGCTAAGGGGTCCAAGGAGGGTGAGGTCACTTCTAGCTGGGGTGATCAAGAAAATCTTCATTGAAATGGTCACATCAATGCTGGGCCTTGAGGAGTGTGGAGAGAGGGCGATTGAGAAGGCCGTGTATAGTTAGAATAAAGTCTGTGTGGTGTACACAGAAGGTGCTTAGAGGTGAGGGTGAGAAAACGGCTTGGTAGATCTAGGGGTGGGGAAGGTTGTCTGACTTTGGGAGTTGGTTAGGCCTAGAATGATGAGAAACGGCCCAAGGCTTTTCTTTTGACTTTTCACTATGTGTCCTTATTTCTTCTTCTTTTTTCATTTCCAGGGACTTGATATAAGAGGTGGGGGGGAGGGGGCGGGCGGGGAGGTAGGGGTAAGGAGGTGGTGGAGACAGAGAGATAGAGACTGAGAGATTTTAAAGTAGTTCCTTTTTTAAAGTAATCTTAATTGCTCCTAGGTATATAGGTGAAACCCAGTTCTTATAGTTTTTTGGGTTTTTTTGTGATGGGAAAAAGTTAGAAACAAAATGGGTGCTTGGGACTGTTTTCATTTTTGTCTTTGTAGCTTCAATGCCTAGCACATAGTAGGTGCTTGATAAATGCTTGCTAAGCAGAATTGATACTGGTCTTCCAGGTCTTGGCAGATTCAGCTTCCCATTGAAAGGTATATTTTTCTCTCTGTACTTTAAGCTTCTTAGATTTCAACAACAGGTATTAAGATCCTGCAAAGAGCTGCCAGGGGGATGCTGAGGAGGACACATAGGATAAGCATTTATTAAGAGCCTACTATGTGCTAGGGACTGTGCTTAAAGCTTTGCAAATGTGTCATTGGATCTTCACGACAACCCTGAGCAGTAGGTGCTGTTATTATCCCTATTTTACAGATGAGGAAACTGAGGTCACACAGCTAGTAAGTATCTGAGGCTAGATTTGAACTTAGGTCTTCCTGAGCTCCAGGCCCAGTGCTTTATTTCTCTCCTCTTCCCTCCCACTCCCATCCATTCATCACTAATGTCTCTTCTAGGTTCAAATTTATGATCTTACAATGCAACAAACCTTGATTGTCCCTACTATGTGCAATGTCGTGTGCTAGGCTTTTTGAACGAGATTCAAAATTTGATAAAACATAACCCCGTAGAGCTTATATTCTAGTAGGGAAATAAGATTCTTACTTTAAGATTTATGCACTCCATGACCAAATGCGAATTCATAGCCCAACAATGCTTTAGTAAATAGTCAAAACAAGCACTTGTACCCCCCAAAATCTTCCTTCCTGTTGCCCTAGTTTCCAGGGGATAATTCTATATTTTGTGAACTCATCCATGTGGCCACCCCTGTTATCTGATGACTTCTCATCCATTCTTTGTGAAACCTGTCTATGTTTTTTGGTAAATTCTGCTAGTGACCTTCCTCTAGTCTAGAGCAAAGGGTCTTAAGCTTCAGTGTGCCATGGGTGCCTTTGGCAGCCTGGTGAAGCTTATGGACCCATTCTTAGAGTCATGTTTTTAAATAATTAAAGGAAATTCTAAATTTGGGTTAGATAACTTTAGTAAATAAAACTGTCATCTCCCCCCCACACCTGTGTTCACAGACCCTGTGAAATTTCTCCACAGGCCCCAAGCTAAGAACTCCAACTTTAGCTCTTTTGACATTGCCTGGGTACAAGGACTCTCCATTCATTAGCTCCCCTTTGACGAACCCACCTCTTTTCTGGTGGTGCATACAAAAATAGCTGTTACTCAGTAACACATAATAAGAACATGAAAAGTGTTCGGACCAGGACAAAGGAGTTATTACTAACTCCCAGGAGCAGGTAAAACTTCATGGAGGCAGTGATATTTAATGTAGGCTTTTAAAGCTGGGTAAGAATTCAGTAGGTGGGGGAACCAAACTTTGTAGCAAGCGCCCTGTGGAGTGTTCTGTCTGCATAGGGTAGTTAATTAATTCGCATTTATTTCGTTGAATTCCCAGCATAGGAATGGGCATAAGTAAAAATGGGCCTAAGGTGTGCATAAGGGTAGGAGAAGATGAGATCATAGGGTTATAAATTAAGAGAAGGAAGGGATTGTAGAGGCTAGTCCCCTCATTTTACAAATGAGGAAACTGAGGCCCAAAAAGATTAAAGTGACTTGCCCAAGATCATACAGATAGTGGCAGAGGCTAGTTTGGAACTGATATCCTCTCGCACCAAATGCAGGCCACTTTCCACTGTATCTGCTGCTTCCCTTAAAAGGTCTGTTTCATGAAATTACATACTATGGTAGATATGATACCATTTTTTTCCCTAGCAAATCTGTGATACAGTTGATGTTGGGAACTTCCAATAAAGAAATTGCCTCTGCCCATGCAGACTTGCCACTGTTTTGCAACTTAGAGACTTAGTTCCTTGGGGGACCCTCAGAAAATGACCTGCCCTGGGTCGTTGTTGTGTTTGTCTTTCATTCTCAAAGACCCTGACATTAAGATGATGACATGACTTGAAGCTGACTTTGATTTGAGTGAGGGAGGGCTGTGCAAGGTCACCAACCTCACTTTCTTCTCCTGAGTCATCTGGGTCCAGTGATCTGATGTTCATCAGGATGACTGGAGATGGCCCAGGATGCAATGGGAGACCCTGGCCCTTCCAGGCTAAGGTCTTATCACATTCTCACCTTGGATGAGATACACCCATTCAATGAATAAGCTTCTTTAAGTAGATTCTCAAGGGATGGTCCAACATGTGTTTGTCTTCTGTTCTCAAAGAGGACCATGACATCAAGATGATGACATGACTTGCAGTTGACTTTTGTTTGAGTGAGGGAAGCTGAAGATTTGGAGCTATCTTGAGTGTAGGCAGTGGTGACTGAATGAGTAAAGAGATGGGGGCAGATGTGGAAGGAGAATCAAAAAGGTTGGGCAAATGACTAGGTATGGTACAATGAGAACTGAATTAGCCAAAATTATGAAAAGTTCTTGCCCAGGGTCACATAGCCAGTATATGTCAGAGACGGAACTTGAACACAGCTCTTTTTGGAGGCCAGCTTTCTATCCACCAGGCCATATTGTCTCTCAATATGAAACCAGATAAGACTAAATATAAGAAGTATTTATTAAACACCTCCTATATGTTTAATACTAGAGATTTAAAGAAAAAAAGTCTTGTCTTCAAGTAGCTGACAATGGAGGAAAAACACAAGTAATACAATTTGTTGTGTGTGTGTGGGGGGGGTTTTGAGATGGAGGACACTAGTAAGGGAGGGAGAGGAAGGGGATTCAAAATCAGCTTGCTATAAGATATGACCCATGAGTACCTTTGAAAGAAACTAAGGGTTTTAAGAGGTGAGGACAGAGGGCATACCTGGCAGGGGGGAGAGAAAACCCCTGCAAATGATTGGAATTGCCTGAGCTGAGAGAAAGAAGAGATCTAAGGATTGGACTGTGATCCCTAGGTCCCTTCCATGTCTATGAGTGCTTGGCCAAGTGGTAGTCAGGGAAGGCTTCTGGGAGGAGGAGGGGAATTAAGCTAAACTGACTATTGTTCTTGGGGGGCGTGGGGGTGGGGAGGTGAGGAGCTTGTCAGCACCACCTCCTGGTTGAGCCTAGAGGGTAGGGGAGGCAGCTGGGAGTAAGCTGGTGTCATTGGATGCCTAGTGATGTCCCGAATCATTCGTTCATTCATTCATTCATTCAAAGCCTGGCGGGATCAAGTCCCACCGCATTCATTCCTGGGCTGGTTGGGGTGATAGAGATTCAAGGTCGTGGGGGCTGGCTCTGGGTTTGGGGGGAGGCAGGCGTCAATCAAGTGCCATCTGCAGTCTTTTGCAGCCTAGGTGCTGGAGAGTCCTCTCCCTGGGTCCACTCTCTCTCCTTTGCCTTCCCTCCCCGCATCCATGCAGCATCTCTTGCAAGGAGGAGCTGAGCTGAGCGTGCTGCTGCTGCTGCAGCTGATGCCTGTGCCCTGTTGAAGGGCAGCGGCGGCAGCAGCCTCTGCCACCGCGATTCCGGCTGCCTGGCTGTGATGTCAGGCGGGGTGGTGGCTCTCCCACCTCGGATGGGCGCGTCGGGATTGAGGCAGAGCAGAGCGTCCACCACACGCGTTCACACACCATGTCTGGCAAGGGCCCCGCCACCCTGCTGCACCCTCTCGTGATCTCCAGCAGCGGCTCCCAGTCCGAGCCTTTGCCTCTGCCAGCCCCGCGCCCCCAGGAGCAGGGACACTGACCCTGGGCTAGGCGATCCCTCCCTCCTGAGAGAGCCCATGGACAGCCCAGTTTGCCTGCCCTCCCGCTGAATGTGCCATCCCTGGACCGTCATGTGGAGTCAGCCCGGAATTTCCAGATCTGTTTCCCGGGTACGCCAGGTGGCCTGCAGGTGTGTGTGGGTGTGTGGGTGTGCGTGGGCTCTCGGGTGTGTGTGTCTTTGGGAGTGTGTGTGTGTGTGTGTGTGTGTGTGTGTGTGTGTGTGGGCGCGCACCCTCGCGTGCCTGCCTGTGCCGGCTCTCACCAGGCTAAAGGGCTTAGGATAGCCCAACCCACACAGGGCGCCTCTGCCCGTGGTTAGCCACGGTTTCAGTGTGAACGGTTAATTGAGGCGCTGCTTTTCAGGGGTAGACCTCCTAGGGCTGCACTTTGGGCTGCTGGGATAGGCTGTGTTTTACCAAGACAACTCCTTTTTGTGTCTGGAGGCTCCAGGTGAAGGGGGGGCGGTACCCTTCTCAGCATGATCTTGGCAATAGTTTTGACTTACAGCTTCATTCTTGTAAAGCAGCAGCTGTCCGGGGAGTTAGTTTCTAACCAGGGTTCCTTGTTGAATTGGTGCCTGATTTGAGATTAGTTATTGATTGGAAAAGGCTCCCAGTAAGAAGAAGATTCTTTTCCCTGCTTTTCTTCCTGCAAAAATCTGCAGTTTTGTGGGAATGGGGGAGGGAGCCTGAAGTTATTGGGAACCCAGTCTTGGGAAAGATGATGTATGATTTGGGGGCTGGGTGTGTGGGGAGGAGAAAGTAAAATCTCCCCCAAGTGTTGTACTGGAGGAGGGTGGCTGTGACCCCAGTTTTGTCCTCTGTAATCTGGGTGTGTAAATTGGGAGTGCCCTCCCCTCCTTTCCTACCTCTCCCTAGACTTCCCAAAGTGTCTGGTAGAGTGAGAGGTGAGGGCTAAGCCTCCTGTCTCCCAAATGGGTATCTGGTTTCAGGCACACCTTCCCAGAGGAATGTGGAGCCTTTGTTCATAGACTAGAGAGTCTCTGGTACCAGCCCCTTCCCATTATGAAACCCTAACAAAAGGCCAGAACTACAGCTACCCAGAGCCCCTGGACTGATGTGACATTACTCATCCCGAATGGCATTGCCACAGAGTGATATGGTCGTAAAGTTAATTATTAATGTGAATAGGCAGAGAAAGCAAACCTGGAAATGTGGAGGATTGAGAGAGATGTGTGTGTGTGTGTGTGTGTATTTTTTGGCTTCAGGACACAAGTTCATACTTTGGATAATAAAGGTTAAAATTCCTTTAGTGGGACATAGGGTAAACAATGGCTCACGTTTCTGGAGGGCTTTCCAGTTTTCAAAGCACTTTCCTTATGAACACTCCTGGGTGGAGCATGAACTTGTTCAAGAGTCTTATTAACCCTGAGCACTAGTAAGGCCCTGAAAACTCAAGCCTGCCTCCTTCCAGTCTCTGTGCCTAGGTCCTGGGGCCAAGGCTTGGACACACCACATACTCATAGACTCTTGACTTTGAGCAAGTCACTTTTCTGTGAGCCATGGTTTCCAATTCTGTAAAATGAGTGGGTGGGTAGTTCTCTAGGGCTGACATTTCCAGTAGATCATAGAGTTGGGGGAAGGGCTTATCAGGTCCCTTGTCTAGTCAGAAAGACTTGTTTTGAGAAGGGAAGAACAGGGATTGACTCACTTAACAGAGCTAAACTGGTCCTCCATTATGCATGATCCAACCGCCTGGTCTGCCCCCCCTGCCCCCATCCTTGTTACATAAGGGTTGGGGGATCTTAGGGTTTAAAGCTCATCCAATCCCCCTCAGCTGACAATTCTCCCAGTAACTAATGCCTTCACTCAGAATTAATATTTTATATCTTATGAAGACAAGGACTATTTCATTTTTGTCTTTATATCTCTAGTATTGAAAAACTAGTAATAATAGCTAGCATTTTGTTGTTGTTCAGTTGATTTATAGCTGTGTCCAACTCTTTGTGATCCCATTTGGGGTTTTCTTGGCAAAGATATCAGAGTAGTTTGCCATTTTCTTCTCCAGCTCATTTTCTAGTTGAGGAACTGAGGCAAACAGGGTGAAGTGACTTGCCCAGGGTCACACAGCTGCTAAGTGTCTGAGACCAGATTTGAACTCTGGAATCTTCCTGACTCAGGGCCCAGTACTCTATCTAGTCACCTTGCCACCTGACTAACCCTAACAATTATATAGCATCTACTGTATTCCAGGCACTTTACTAAGTGCTTATAATGTACTTAATATTGTCATTATATATTATTATAATTATTAACTCATCTTTGCCCCAGAGATGGGTGCTATTATTATCCCCATTTTACAGATGAAGAAATCGAGACAGGCAGAGATTAAGTGACTTTCCCAGGATCATACAGCTAGTAAGTGAAGCTGTATCTGAACTCAAGTCTTCCTGACTCCAGATTCTGTATTCTAACCATTACACCACTTAGCTGCCAGTATAGTATCTGGCACAGATGTTTAATCAGTGTTGGTTAACTGAGGCAAAGAGTAGGAGAATGACTTGCCCAGTTATTGACAGTGAGAGCAGGCATTTGTCCTTTGTCTTTCTTTGTATCCCCTGCACTTAGCACAGTGCCAGATGGATAGTAAACATTTGATAAATGTTTATTAATTCACTAATGACTAAGTAGCAGAGCCAAGATTTAAAGTCAGGTCCTCTAATTCAGATTCACCATGGTGATTCAGGACAACTGTTCTTCCTCTCCCCGCCATATCCATTTCCTTTTCCCCTCCAAAACTTTGTCCACCATCAGAATAATAAGGACCATCATTTTTATACCATTTTAAAGTTTTACAAAGCATTCTACTTATGCTATCTCATTTCATCCTCACAACAACCCTGGGAGGTAACTGCTATTATTATTCCTGTTTTATAGCTGAGGAAACTGAGGCAGACAAAGGTTAAATTATTTGTCCATTGTCACACAGCTAGTGAGTGTTTGAGGCAAAATTTGAACTCAGGTCTTCCTGCTTCTGAGTCCAAGGCTGTATTGCTTATACTACCTACTTGTTCAGTAAACGTTTTGGAAAACCTCCCTGGCATGCCTCCCAACCCAGCTCAATTAGTAACCAACCCAAGGTGTGGTTTTTTTTTCTTCCCCATCTCCCACCTAAGTGGGAGCCCTTCTGAGTGATCCCATGTCTGTGTGTGGAACAGTGACCTAAGTTTGCTGCTATTAGCTGACCTTCCTTCTCTGGAGTCTTTTGTTTGGGGTTGAATTTGGAGGTCTAGAAGATGTGTGTGGGGGAGCCCTGAGTGATTGGAGAAGAAGAAACAAAGCTCTGTCTTCCCACCCATTCAGTTGTTCTTTGCTGGATAGAGAGGGTGGGTTCAGAGATCAGGTCCTGATAGAGCCTGGCTTTTCTAGGTGGGGTCCTGAAAAGTGGAAAGACCCTGCACTTTCATTGGCAGCCTGGTGGTGCAGGCTAGGTTTGAAGGGATGTCCTGGTGGGGTGGCTGGGGGATGGGCAGCCAGGAAAGGAGGGTTTCTGTGCCAGCTTCAGTCTCCGTGACAAAAGAGGACAGCAGAAGCTGGGGCCCTTAGCCTACAGCCTTGAATTTTGGGCAGAAGACCCAGATCCCTGGTAACCTAGGTAGGAGACATCCTGAGGGTTGGGCCTGAAAGGGTAAGATTTCAGGTCTGACTGGTGTTGGTCCAGCAGGTGGGGTGGGGCAGCTATCGTGTCTTACCCCACAAAATGCCCAGAGGTGGCCTGTGGATGGATTTCTGATTGTGACTGGGGCCATTAAGAGTGGAGTTTGTATGTATGCCTAGGGGAGGAGGGAAGGAAGAGACTGCCTTTCCTTCCTTTGTCCCCCTCCCTCCCTCATGTTCCTGGCCTGACTTTCCTGGAAATCCAGTTTGGAGAGGGCATTCCTCCAGCCAACTCTCGGCCTCACATGCCTGCAGCTACCACCCTTCCCTCCCTTTTGAGGGTGTGGCTGCTGGAATTTGGTTGCTCACCCTGATCTGCAGGTTACTAGAGTAGCCACTATCTTCCAGGAAAAAAAAAGTGATCTTGCTGTTTTAGAGAAATGAACTATTGTGGCCTTAGTGGAAAGAAGGAATAATGGCTAGAGAGGGGTCCAAAGCCCAGCTTGGCCATCTGTTTAGCTGTGTGACTTGAGGCAAGTTTCTTTCCCTCTCTGGGCCCTATACCCCTTTTCTGTAAAATGAGTGATTTGGATTGAAGTTACCTTCTAGCTCCCAAATCCTAGGAACTGAGTGGTTGAGACCTGTTTGGGGGCTTATCTTTGCATCTAGCTACGAAGCTGTGTGTGGAGGCTTCTCACAAGCCTTCCTCCTGTGCCCATGGAGGGCTACACTAATGGGCTACCATGGCATGCTGGGCTCTGAGAGCAGAGAGATGGACCCGATTACTAAAGAGATACTCTTTCTATTATGGGAAGGCTGCCATCTAACGTCGGGCTCACCTCTGCAACCTCTTTGTTGTGGCTGCATATTCATTGATTCTGGGCTGGAGCTGCCTCTGCCATCAAGAAATAAAAAAAAGCCCTTGGGAAGAGAGGGTAAGGGACCTCTGGGGCCTCTTAGAACCATTTTAGCTGTCAGCTAGTGGGAGAAGAGGGCCTGAGCCCCTGGGAGACTGTAGATAGAAGCTGGAAAGGGGGTATTTATGAAGGGAGAGGATGAGGAAGGAGGAGGATGCAGAAGGAAGAGGGAGAATAAGGAAGAGGAAGGAGGAGGGCCACTGTTGGGGTCAGTCTGGTACAGAAAATGAGGGCCCTAGTCTTATCTATGCCTTTAACAGTTGCATGACCTTGGGCAAATCATTTCCCCTCTCTGTGAAATAAAGAAGACTATGTCTGCTAGTATCATAGTTTGATAAAGCTGTAACAGAGCTCAGGGGCTTGAGTCAGATGAATTATAGGATTAAGGGGCATCAGCAAAGAGGGGGTCACTGAAATTATGGGGACAAGAGTGGCCCCTGTGAAAGTGGGGGAACAGGAGGCTGGCTTTGTGGGCTTGTGGGGAGAGCAGGAGGGAATGAAGAGGTTATGGGATAGATTCTGTTTGTTATATTGGATAAGACTTGGTCTGTGGGTCAGGCCTAGCTGACCTGCCTAACATTTTTAGCACAGATTAGGTGCTTAATAAATGCCTGGTGACTGCCTGTTGAGCTCCCTACTGCTTACCAAAAGAAGTCTGAATATTTAAGACTTGCTGCCCTCTGGCCTTCCCCCTCCTTTAGGATTACAACTTTCCAGCTGGCAGTGCCCTTATGTTCCAGCTTTCCCTCCCTCAGAGCACTGTCCACTCCTTCATGGAACCTATATTCTCACTGAATTTGGTTGCTGAGTAATCCCAAATTCTTTCTCACTATTTCTGTCTAGATTCTGTTCACCCATCTTCCAGCTAGGAAGAAACTCTTGGTGCCTGGCCTCCCTTCCCTTCCCTTTTCTTAAAAAACCTTCCCTGTTTTACTCCCAGAACTGCAGAGTGTCTGGCCAGGATATGGCCCAGAGTGACCAGGGTTATGGAATGTAAATCATGGTCTGGAACCAGAAAGTACCTGCTGACTCAGTTATCAGTTCAGTGCAGCTCTTAGGCAGTGATTCCAAAACTGAGTGGATTAAAAGGACCTGGATATCTCAGGAGGACAGTGAGTCAATCAACAAACATTTACTGAGAGTTTACTCTGTATCAGGCACTGGAGATTGAAAAAAAGGGCAAACCCACAGTCCCTGCCCTCAGGTAACTCACATTCTAATGTGTAAAAGGGGACCACAGGCAAATAACCCTACATTCAAAATATATAGAGAGTGGATATTAGATCTGGACAGCTAGGGAGCACAGGGTGTAGAGCTGAACCTGCAGCCCTGAGACCTGGGTTCCAATTGGCTTTAGATGCTAGTTGTGTGACCCTGGGCAAGTCATTTCACCCTGTTTGTTTCCTTTTCCTCATCTGTAAACTGAGTACGAGAAGGAAATGGCAAACCACTCCCGTGTCTTTGCAAAGAAAGCCCAATTAGGGTCAGGAACTGTCAGGCAGCCACAGGTGTTAGGTCAGGGAGCGCAGTGGCAGGGAGGTTGTTGAGGAGGTCCTTCTGCCTTTCTTCCCCCCAGTTACCTTGGGTTTGCTGCCGCTCATAGACTGTAACCTGCTTGAGGTTGTCTTTATATCCCCTGTGCTTGGACACATAAATATTTACCAGGTGCTTAATAAATATTTTAATGTTAAACATTTTAATTAATTATTACCAGCTCCGTCCCTTGCCTACTGGAAGCACTTAGTAAATATTTGTTGAATTACCCACAATTGCTTCTGAAAACCTCTCCGATGAGCCTACATACCTAGTAGGAAAAGAAAGGGGAAGAGAACAGCATTTATTAAGCACCTACCATTTTCCAAGCACTTTTTTATGCCCATTTTACATCTGAGGAAACGGAGGCAGACAGAATTTAAAGGAGCATCTGAGGTTGTATTGGAATCCAGATCTCCTGGATTCTAAGCCCAGAGCCCCCTCATTGCCTTATGTGCCAAGTCAGAATTTCACAATTTGACCTGTGTGGGAATGTGATGGAAGAGGGGTCTTCCTTCTGCTGCTTCTCTTTGGGGTGCCTTCTGCTTGCAGACGCTTGTCTGTTCTGTTATTCTTCCCTTTGTAGAAGGGAAATTCTAGGCCCACAGGATTGGAACCTGGGAGATCCAGAGCCCACAGCTGGGATTGAGCTGGACTCTCGTCCTCTGGAGGAGTTGCCCCCATTTCTCCCGTGGCCTCCAGGCAGGAGTACTCCAGTGGCTGCTTACCCCTCAAGATTCATAGGCTGGAGACAAGCTTTGGGGAAGGGGCAAAACTCTTAGTTTCAAGGAGATATGAGAAATGAGGGGGATTCAACGAGGGAAGAGATTCTTGGCTTTCCAAAACTGACTGTTGGTGAATATAGACCGTGATCGCTGATGATCATGTTTATTAGCAGGAAGTTATGGTCCAGACACCAAATTTGTCCTTCTAATCACCCTTGGGGCATATTAGCAGGCGTAAAAGGCTGCACCATGTATGAGGGTTCGATAACGATTCAGTAAAGGGCTGGCAGCATAAATATGTGAATGGGCCTGTTGGAGATAGATGCCCCTGGAAGAAATCGTCACAGTCATTGGCTCTCAGAGGGTTCAGACCGCCTCGTTTTGTAAATCACTTGGGCCTCTCCCATCTCTCTTGATTCTCACAGTCATTATTGCTGGTAGGAGAAGTGATCAGGCTTGGGGGGTGTGGGAAGAGATGGGGTACCCATCTAATGGGGAAGAGAGGGGCCTAGGTCGAGCTTATCCCCCAACTTCCCTAACATGCTTTGCTCCCTAAAGTCAGGGCCCTTCAGAAGTGGTTGAAGAGCCAAGGTTATGTCGGGGCTGCACTGGAAATGGACAGTCCCAGGGAGAGGCAAAGGGGGGGTCTTGCTAGCGAGTTCCCAGAATTAGTCATTTCCCCAGTCATTCTGGCATACAGGGGCAGTACTTTCCCCTGGGCCTCAGTAGCAGGATGTCCTTCTTGGAAGTGGGGTCACTTTACCTCATGGCTTAATTAGAGCATGGGGACCCCTCATTCCTTCTTCCTGGCAGGAGATCAGTGGGGTTGTGTTTTCTCCACTGGCTCCGCCCTTTCCAGGTCTGTGATCCTGAGCAAGCACCTTTGCTTCTGGCTTCAGCTTCTTCCTCTCTAAAAGAGGGCCTAGAAGGGGGATTCTTTACCTTCTTTGAATTAGGAAGCCCTTTGACAGTCCCGGGAAGACTATGGACTTGTTCTCAGAGTAATGTTCTTAAATACATAAAATATAACACACAGGATTATATGTTACTATAAAGACATAGGAAATCAGTTATATTGAAATACAGTTAGATGTTCTCTCTCTCTCTCTCACATACACACACACACACAGAGTTCATAGGCCCATGGTTAAGAATTCCTGGAGATAACCTAACTCCCATAATCTGAGTTCATCTGTTTTATATCCAGGAGGGCAGACAGAGGATAACTCTTCATGTTGTGATTTGGGCAGCAGTCTTGGGTCTTCATCTGTAAGATGGGGATGAAAATTCCTGTTATATATCCTGAGGCTTAAATGAGAGAATGTGTGCAAAGCACTTGTGGTTTTTTTGTTTGGTTGGTTTTTTGGGTGGCAATCGGGGTTAAGTGACTTGCCCAGGGTCACACAACTAGTAAGTGTCTGAGGCCAGATTTGAACTTGGGTCCTGACTCCAAGTCTGGTACTCTATCTACCACACACCCTCGCAGCCCCTGCAAGGCACTTGTAAGCCTGAAAGTGGTATATTATGTCAGTCATAATAATGACGATGATGATACCATAGCCTGTCATTAACTAACAACAGAGAGGTGGTGTGGGATAGGGGACAGAAAGCTGGCTTCAGACCCAGTCAGATTTGAGTTCAGGTCCTGCCTCTGATGTATCCTCGCTGATCCTGGGCAAGTGACTTTCTAGGCAAGCCTCTAAAACCCGTAGACTGCGGAAAAGGAACAAACAAAATTAAACACTTACCAAGCTCTTTACAAATACTATCTCATTTAATCCTTTCAGCAATTCTGGGGGTTGGTGCCTTCTAATGACTGAGGAAACTGGGGCACATAGGGGTTAGGTGATTTGTCCAGGGTCACACCACTATTTTCTGAGGGTGGATTTGAACCGGAGTTCAGTGCTCTCATCTATTGTGCCACCTACTTGACTCAAAATGTTTTTTTTTTTAATCTTTACAATGATGCTGAAAGACAGGTGCTAGTGAGAATTTCCACATCTAGGAATTTACTATGTGTTGCTATATACTATAGACTGAAATAATAGATCTAGTCTTCATTGTTGTCTTTACCATTATAATTGTTACAGGATTCTTGAACAGTGGGGCAAATGTGTGCAAATTTTTCCAGTAGCCTCCTTTGCCTTCATTAGAGATTGCATACTTCTTAGAGTAAGGGAATGAGGCTGCAGGCTTCCTCTCCCTAGCTGCTTTGAGGTCCCCTGCCCCCTTCATGGAATGCTGGATTTTGGTTCTATGTTCCACTTACATCCTGTGTAGCCTTTTTTTTGTTTGTTTACCACACATATTTACCCCCTCTGCCTTTTCCCTTCCTCAAACCCTTCCACCTCCCTCTGCCTTTTTCTTCTCTCCTCTTTCGTTTTCTGTCCCATCACTTCCCTTTTCTTCTAGGTCCCCCATTTCCCTCTCCTACGCTCCCTAGCTCCTTCTAGATTTTGCCTCTCTCCTTCCCCCTGCCTCTGTCTTTCCCTCTAGCCCCCCACCTTTCTCCCTCTCCTGCCCTCTGCTTCCCTCTTTCTCTCTAGCCCCCTCTCCTCTCTTTTCCCTTTTTCCCCCTCTCCCCTCCTTTCTTCTTCCCTATTCTCCCCCTTATCTGTTTTTCTGCCATCTCTTTTCTTCCTTTCTTCCTTCTTTCTTTCCCCTTCCACCCTTCTTTCTTCCCTCTACTTCTTCCCTCCTTCTTCTTCCTTCCACCCCCACCCAAGCCACCCCTTGGGAAACAGAATTCTTTGGAAGCTTTAGGATAAAGTTATAATGGCATCTCAAGGTGTCAAGTTGTCAAGGATCCTTTCTGCTGGTGGAATGTAAAAATGTCTGGCTATGCTGTCATCCATACGGCCACAGCAAGCTGGCTTTTTTCCAAAGGGGCTTATGCTCCCTCCAGCTCGTCCCTTCTGGCCAAATCGACCAGGGGCAACTTAGATATGTTCAGAGCTCCATCTTCTCCTGTCCTGCTGAGGTTCTGGCTCCTCCTTAGAGTGTGATCTGATCTTGCCCCAAGTACCTGGCTGAAAGAGAGGTAGACCTGGCAGGATTGCTAGGTTGCCACGGGAGCTGGCTAATTTAAGGGCTGGTTCTGATAGGATTTCAGAGAATGTGCCTTCTGGTGAGTGGTGAGTGAAACGATCTTATCTTAGGAACTCTGACTTGGCTTAGCTACAGCTGTGAGCTTCTAGAGGACAGGAGCCATGTTGGTTTGACTTGCTCTGGACAGACCTACCTGAGCACACTAGGTAAAAAGACTATTTAATAATAATGACTAGCATTTATACGTTACTTTAAGGGTTACAAGGCACTTTTTCACAATGACTCTGGGAGGTGTGTGCTATTATGACTCCCATTTTGCAGATGAGGAAACTGAGGCAAACAGAGCAAGTGACTTGACCAGGGTCATGAAGCCAGGAACTATCTGAGGCTAGATTTGAACTCAGGACTTACTGACTCCAGATCTAGCACCATGCCACCTAGCTTGCCTTATTGTGACAGCTGTACAAAAATGTAAATGCATTGATGAATAGAAGCATCCCCAGGGAATTTACACATGGCCAATGTGAATGTACAGTTGAGATGTGAGTTCTAGCATCCACTCCCCACCTCCTGCCACCACTACCTTGGGGTTGGCTAGATAAGTTCAGGCCTGAATGTCAAGAACTCTTAACCATATCTGGAATTAGAAGGAGCTCTCCTTCCTAGACAAGTATGGCTAGATGGGAAGATCTTGAGCAGAGAGGGATAGTACCTGGAATCGGAGTCCTTCCTAAGCCAGTTAAGAATCAATCAGTTTAAAAAGATCAGAAGACTGGATGGAAAAATTAGGTCAGGTCCTACCACTGAGGAGGTAGGTTGAAAGGGCAGTGTGGAGGAGCTGATGGAGGCTGGAAGATGACTTTGAATTCTGTTTCAGATGCTGTGTGACCCTGAGCAAGTCGACCTCTCTGGGGAAAGTAGGGAGAATCTTTTAAGGTTCTCTTTTAAGAACTGTGAGGATCAAAAGAGGTAATGTGTGTGAAAGACTTGCTAAGCTTTAGAATGCTGTAGGTTCCTCCTCTTCCCTATGTGACTAAGTCAGAATGAAGCCTTTCCTTGGTATGGAGCAGGATTCTTAACATGGGATCCAAGGACCTCAGATTTGGGGAGGGGGACAGGTCTGTGAATGTGGATGGGATAAAAATGGTATCTTCATTTTCATTTACTTCTAACTATTTAGAAACGTAATTCTGAGTAAAGAATCCATGACAGAGATCTTGGAGGTCTACAGCTTAGATAGGCACCTTTTTCTAATACATATAATTTTTCTCAAATGGACACTTAAGGGCCCATTGTTTGGCTTCAAAAGATACTTAGTGGTATATTCACTAGGCTGGTGAGTGAAAGAGGGACAGGAAGCAGGGTTCCCAGAAAAGGGGTGTATGTAGAAACGGCTAGGTGGTGCAGTGGATAGAGTGTTGGGCCTGGACACAGGAAGACTCATCTTCTTGAGCTCAAATCTGACCTCAGACACTTACTAGCTGTACGACCCTGGGCAGGTCACTTTGCCTTTTTTGCCTGTGAAATGAGCTGGAGAAAGAAATGCCAAACCACCCCAATATCTTTGCCAAGAAAGCCCCAAAAGGGGTTACAAAGAGTCAGACATGACTGAAAAGAATGGGACAAGACCAGCAACAAAGTTCCAGCTAGGATCCAAAAAGATCTTGATGTACTAGAATGATATGTCATATTTAATGAGATGAAAGGTATTGGGCATATATATGTATATATATGTATATATGTGTGTGTGTATATACATATATATATATGTATATAATCTTCCAATTACATAGAGTTGATTTTTTTAATCCAAGTACAGATTTGGAGGCAGCTTGGTGATGCAGTGGATAGAGCACCAGTGCAGGAGTCAGGAGGAACTGAGTTCAAATCTCACCTCAGACACTTGATAGTCACTAGCTGTGTGACCTTGAACAAGTCACTTAACCCCAATTGCCTCATATTGGGTCATCTCCAGTCATCCTGATGAATATCTAGTCACTAGATTCAGATGGCTCTGGAGGAGAAGTGAGGCTGGTGACCTACCCAACCCTTCCTCACTCAAAACAAAGTCAAGTGCAAGTCATGTCATCATTTCTCTGATGGCATGGTCTTCTTTGGCAACAAAGGACGAACACACACACACAGATTTAGGGGTAGACGTGGCTAGATAGCAATTCAGGGGAAAAGATTTGGACTGTGAATTTCTTATGAATCAGCAATGCTACAAAGCGGCCAGAAATCACATAAGCTATATGGCATATGTAAATGTTATATATAAATACATGACATATATAATGCATATATGGCTGGCCAGATCCCATCTGGAGTACTGTGTGGTCAGTTCTCAGCTCCGCATTGTTGATAAGCTCTAGCTTGTCAGAAGATGGCAACCAGAATGGTGAAGACACCAGACACCATGTTATATAGGCATGTTTAGACTTGGAGGAGTTGGAGAGGGGCTGATTATCATAATGCTTCCTGCTCTAATGTTCCTTGATTGGCTGTCATGATGGCATACCTTATACTGACTTGGGTTCTTTTCCCAGGAAAGAAAGGTGAAATAGGCAGGGAACCCAAGTTTCTCATCCTGATGATATGGCAGGTGCTGGAGTAGTTCCTGGAGTACATGCCTAGGTGATGTTTGGAAATTGTTTGAGTGGCATTGTAGTGATCCAGAGCGCTATATTTGAAGACAGAAGATCTGGGTTCAAATCCAAGCTTTGAGATTTCCTCTCTTTGTAACCATTGGTGAATTACTCACTTTCTCCAGGCCTCAATTTCTTTATTAATAAAGTTAGAGTGCTGGAATCTGGGATCAATGACCTTTCAATACCTTCCAGCTCCCTGGTTGGATCTCTTTGCTGGTTTGTACTGAAGGTTTTGACTGAGGATGTGACTTCTCTGCAATCAGCTAATCTTGCAGTTAAATGATGTTTAGGCTTCAGTGAAAAGAATTTGGCTCTTTGCAGAATTCAGGGTTCGTTTTACTCCTTCTCTTGCTTTTCAGACTCATTTCTGTGCCTCAGAATTTGATGAGAAGTGAGTGCCTGGCTCTGGGAATAAAATGCCTATGCGTCTTAGAAGGGGAAAGTACCATGCCTTCTAGGTTGGAAGTAATGTATCGATGAGCAGTGTTCACTGGAAGAGAGCATGGGAGTTCAGCCATTTGGGAAATCACAATACATTTTCTTTGGCAAAGACAAGCTTGAGTCTGGGTACAATGGCTGTATAACAAAATGACTTTATTGCACTGATATTTTTCGATGTGCTATAGAACAGGCAGGCTGTTCTCTGTGCTATAAACACAAAAATAAAAAAAAAAGAAGAAAAATCTGTAGCCCCAGCCATCCCTGGCTTTCTTTCAGAGGGCCCTCAGTTACCATTATGCCAAGCGACTCCTCCCTCCCTGCTGAGTTTCCTGGCTGACAATGCAATCAGTCACTTGTGACGCCATAGTGAAATTTAAGTAATCAGAAAATCTTTCCAGGACTGAACCCTCTGTCAGGAAGTTCTTCCTTGGATCTAACCTAAATCTCATCTCCTGGATTTTAAATCCACACACTCTCTCCTCTAGGCCTTGGTGGCACTGCAGAGGACCTGGGTCCCATCCATGGGCTATGTTTTCTGGAATATGCATGACAACCCACCAATGTGATGTTCTCTTGGAAGAAACTTGGGGGCCTTTGGTTGTTGATGTCAGGAACAGGGCAGCGTCCTGTGGCTCGCCGTGGTACTGACTGGGCCAGGTAGGATTTCAGAGGTGGAGAATGCTGTTGATTCTGCACAGAGACCAGGGCATATTGCACCTTCTGCAGAAGTCATTAGGGAAATTAGCATTCAGAGGGATACTCCTTTACTGATACTGCAGCCTTATCAAATTCCTTCCACCAAATAAAAGTGGAAGGAGCAGGGATTAACTGTGCTTCACTCAGGAGCCCATTGGTCAAGGGTGTGATGTTGGTGGTAGGGTAGAGGGAGTGATGGGTATTTGCATGCTTTTCTAAGAATAACAACAAAAAAAGGTGGGTTCTATAGAAAAAAAAAACCAAAACTGAAACCATGATGATCCCCAGCACCAGCCATATCACCAGAATGAGAAACTTGGGCTCCTTGCCTTTTGGAAACTTCTTTTCTGGGAAATGACAGTTTTATCACTCAGATTCTTGGTTAGTTATGGAATGTTAATTTGGAAAGGAAATGAATAGACTTATCTTATGGTCAGGAAGAGTCCCCATGTGGTATATAATAAAACTTTCTCTCTCTGGCTCATGGGGATTAGTGGGATGCACAAACAGAAAACAAAGGGTAGAAATTCAGGATTCTCAGAGCACCTGTCTAAGGATCACAGAGAAAGATGAGCCATAGTTTGAGAAGATGGGGTACCTTAAGCCTAGTTGCAGAGAATCTCTCCTGCGCTCTCTCTCTCTGTCTCTGTCTCTCTCTCTCTGTCTGGGTCTCTGTCTCTCTGTCTCTCTGTCTCTCTCTGTCTCTCTGTCTCTGTCTCTGTCTGTCTCTCTCTCTCTCTCTCTCTCTCTCTCTCTCTCTCTCTCTCTCTCTCTCTCTCTCTCTCTCTCTATATATATATATATATATATATATATATGTATATAATCTTTTTCCCTCCTCCCTCTTTTTCTGTCTCTCTGTCTGTCTGTCTCTCTGGATGCCTATCTGCTGGTGGTACCCCTGTGGTCTCGGGTTTGCCTCTTACCATCAAATGCAATGGCCTCTAATTTAATTCTTTCTTATATTGGATGATTTTTCTCCCCAATTATAGTTAAATATTGTTGAGACCAGGGACCCCATGCCTTTCTTCCATTATTTCTGCATCCCAACAGGATGCCTAATCCAAGGATGGGCCAAGGAAATACACATGAATTGGAAGGAGAATTTCAGAAGCTGTTTTGTGTATTGGTGCAGACTGTGAGTGAGTTCTCTCTCCTTTGACTCAAAAGAATTTTTAAACATCTGAGTACATCTGAGATCTTTCCCCTTCCTTTCAGTCAGGGAGAGGATAGTCCCCAGGCCTTCCTTCATTGTTATCCTAAGCACACTGCTGTGTTGAATATGTCTCTGCTGCCTTTTAGTGCGGCGCCTCGCCCCTGGAAGGCACTGTGTCTCTGAACAGCAGCTCTTAGAGACAGCAGATTATCTTGGAATAAATAGTGACTTATATGTGGACACTCACCGTTTGGACAGCACCATCCCTGTTTAGTCATTTTTCCTAAGGTAAGGAAGTCAGTGCAGATGCTTCTTGGTAGGGCTAAATGTATTCAGACACATCATGCTTCCCTTTACTTTGTTTTCCTGGGACAAGAAGCAGTCCATACTGATACAGGCAAGAAGGCCTTGCTAATAGACATGCTTAGTTGTGGGCTTTAGATGGTGGACTTTCAACCTCAGGATGAAAACGACAGCTCCCTTTCCTACAGCCATTTGTGGCTTACAGCCCACTTCCCTGCTACCGCCCCGTGAGGGAAGTAGTACAAACATTCCTTATCTCCGTTTTGTGGATGGAGCTATAATGACGATGATGGATGATGACGATGACGGTGATGATGGTGGTGACGGTTGGCATTATAGAGTGCTTTAAAGTTAGCACAACACTTATATACATTGTCTCATTTGTTCCCAGCACTCTTGTGAGGTAAGAGCTATTATTTACCCCCATTTTACTGATGAGGAAATGGAGGCTGAGCAAGTGTAAATAACTTTCCCAGCGTCTCGTAACTAGTGAGCGTCTGAGGCAAGATTTGAATTCAGGTTTTCTTGACTCCAAATCCAATGCCTGCTCTTTACTGTGGCAGACATCTACCTGTCTTCCTAGAAACCGAGTCTCAGGGAAATAAAATGTCTTGCCGAAGGCCACACAAAGAGTTAGTGGCAGAGTCAGGATTATACAACACAGGCCCTATGATTCCAAGGTCTTCTTTCCATTTCCAAACTGTATTAATGTGCTTCTTAATTAAAGAGCCAGTGCGTCACACTCAACTAGGGATCCCTATGGGCTTCACGTTGACTTAGAAACCCACAAATTAACATCTATGTTTATATTTATATATTTTTTGCTAAATTTATATATTTATTTTGCTAAACATTTCCTAATTAGGTTTTAATCTGGTATAGGTAACACTTGGGAGTTTGACTGAACTCCTGTTTGATACCTGTGGTGTATAGTGGATAGAAGATTGGTTCCAGAGCCAGGAATATCTGGGTTCAAACTCTACCTCTGACCAATGTTGGCTGTATGAGCCAGGGAGGTTGTAGAAAAGGTGCTGACCTGAATTGGTGGAGGTGGCTTTCTTACCCCTGTACCAGTGAAATCACAGATCTAATATCTATCCCCTTAATTAAACAAATGACTTCATTAAACTCATACCATTCTGGCTAATGAGTCCCCACTGTTAAGTATAAAGAAGAAATCTGAAGAGTTTGATTTATTTAGCTATAATTCAGTGCCTGTACTAACACTTTTCTTTGCCTATTGGGATCAAAGTCAGGGTAGTATGTGATGGAGAGGAGAAGACCCTGGGTCAAATCCTGATGCTTTTACTTGTTAGCCGAATCACTCCCCTTCTCTTGGCCTCAGTTTCTTTATCTGCAGAAGGAGAAATGTTGAATTGGATGACTCCTAAGGTGCCTTCCTGCTTGGAACATTAGCCCTGTAAAGGCTGTTGGCTCCTTTGAGGACAAGCCTTAATGGTAAACTGTCCAACCCTGCCTGAACACCTTCACTTGTCTCTGGGTCAAGTGTCTCCAGTGTCCCCAGAGACTGTGTTTTAGTTCACTGTTCAGAATTTTAGGTCAGCCTTCTAGTCATTGAGTGGTGAAGGAGGACTCTGGGCCAGGAGCAGGTCATTGTGTGTGGTGTGAATGGGTACATTCTGTTGGCTTCTCCAGGTTTCCCAACACAGTTGGAAAATTATCACCCCTTTTTGGCTTAACTCAACTGTGATGCTTATCTTCCCCACCTGCACTCCTCGAATTTCTAATTCATATGGCTCCTTTGGGGCTTTTTTTTCCCTGTCCAATCCATTGGTTCTCAGCCTCAGATATGCTTTGTTTTTGTATTTCACTAACCCTCTGCTTTCTTGTCCTTGCAACTGGCTCATAGATTTGTCGAATGTCAGAGTTTGGAAGGGCCATTTAGTCCAACTACGTGCCGAGAGTGGCAGCTCTGGGGTAATTCATCCTGCTTTTTCCTTACCCTTGTAGGACTTAACTGATATAGTGGAAAGGGGCTGTAGGTATGTAGTCCAGAGGACCCTGGTTCAAATCTTGCCTCGGCTACTTACTGCAGACCTTAGCAGGTCCCTTCTTGAGACATTAATTTCCCCATTTGTAAATAAAGGTGATGAACCAGCAGTTCTCAAAGGTCCCTTTGATCTTTCTAATGACCTCCACATGGGGTTGTTAGTTGTAGCAGTCTATACAGAAGCAGGGACTCTGCTTACTGAATCCTTCACATTCTCTAAAGCCCCTTCTTCTGCCACCTTCTCTATGTCACTTTCCCAGACATTCCTGATAGTGATAGCTTTCCCTCCACAACCACACATCATTACCATCACCACCATCATCACCATCACCATCATCATCATTACGATCACCATTATCACCATTACATTTACATAACAACTTGCTATGTGCCAGGCACTATGCTAAATTTTTTTACGAATATTATCTCATTTGATTTCTCATTACAACTCTGGGGGGTGGATACTATTATTGTCATCTCCGTTTTACAGATGAAGAAACTGAGACAAACAGATTTGCGAACAAATTTTCTTAATACCTCTCTACATATCACATAATGCTGTCTGTCAGGGACTCCAAAAGTCTCCTTTCTTGATGCAAGCTCCTCACGCTTGTATTGCAGATCCTTTCTCCTTGGCATAGATATCTACCCTGGAGAATTTTCATTATGTTCTTCACACCTCCTTTTTAGAGAGCTACAGGAAGTAGCCCAGGATAATGTATGTGGTCCAACCCAGTTATCCTGAAAGAAAAATAAAAGTGAATGAAAAGGCAAATGGAGAGAATGAGGAGGAGTGTTACTTTGAACCCCCAAACTCAATGGAAGTTGTTGACTAAACTGAAGGCAAATTTCTAAGGCCCTTGGAGAGGTAGGAAGTAAACAGAGTGTACTCATTCTGAGCTCACCTAGAAGAAAGGTATTTCTGTAGCCACCTGAAGAGAACCTTTGCCTGTAGGGTGGGTCTGGCGGGTTCTGAGTAAAGCAACAGATCATTTAAATGGATCAAAAGCATTCCATTTCCCACGGGCTGAAAGAGTTGCAATGCTGGTAGCCAAGAGAGTGTACTTCTGCCATCCACTTAAGAGCTGGTGTCATCTCCTGGGATGGAAAGCTGTAGGGAGCATGAAAGTAAAACATAGAACAATGATACTAATGAGGACCCATGACACCTACCCAGAACTAAAACTAGAGTCAGTAGAGAGGTAGAATATAGACGCTTGGCAAAAGAACATGAACACAGAGAGCACTTAGGTAAAGTAATGAACCCTGGGTCCTTTCCCTTATTTTAGGTCTCATCTAGAGCATATAGGTCATGGAGATTGAAAAGGTATCATGGTGCTCTCTTGACTCTTAGCCTTGGATAAAAGCCCTTTCTCTGTAAATAAAACCAGTATATATATTTTGAAGCTTTGTGAACTTGAATGCTTATAAGGGGTGGGGAGTATGCCCTAGATATTGAAATTCTGGTTTCCCTTTGGATGGGGGTAAGAGAAATGAGAAGTCTCTAAAGTGAATCAGGCCTTTCATGTCAGGAGGTGCATTGACACATGTACTACATGTGTATGCTATGTCTATGTGTGTTTCTAGTGTGTTTCTCTATTAGATTATAAACTTCATAAGTGGAGAGATAGTATCTTACCTGAACTCCAAATCTAGCTCAGTACTTTTTTCAACTGAGCATTAGGCTTATAAAAACTGAATTGAATTTATTGATGTCTATCATTTCTAAGCACTTTGTGCAGATGAACCAGATATGGAACAGATTTCTGGTGTCTTTCCAGCATCTTTCCTCAAAGTCATGAACCCTGGAAAGCAATACACATTTCAGGGAATTTCGGAGAATGTTAGAACTGAATGGAACCTTAGGGGTATACAGATTTCACAGAGGACCAAGCTGAGGCCCATTGAGATATGTACCCAATGGTAGGTGAATAGCATGGCTACCCCAGAACCATCATCTGCTCCAAGGGCTCTTTGCATGTTTGTCAATATGGGGGATATGAAATATTGCTTCCAGTTCATGGAGAAGTATATATAAGATTTTAGGTCCAGACCAGGGGTTCTTAACCTGGGGCCTAGGAACTTCTTAATTTATTGTAATTTTGTTTTATGCAGTTAAATCTGAGAAGAGGTCTATAGGTTTGCCCAACCTGCCAAAAGGATCCATGACATAGAGAAGGTTAAGAACCTCTACTTTAGAGTTGGAAGTAAACTCAGAGGCCATCGAGCCCATTTTACAGACATGAAATTGAGGCATAGAGAAGTTAAGTCACTTGCCCAAGGTCATACAGGGAGGAAGTAGAAAAACTGAGATTGGATCCCAGGTCTTCTGATTCCAAAGCCAACCCCCTACTCACTATACCAGGGCAGCTAGGTGGTGCAGTGAATAGAATTCTGGGCCTGGAGTCAGGAAGACCTGAGTTTAAGTCTGGCCTCAGCTCTGTGACCCTGGGCAAGTCACTTAACCCTGTTTGTCTCAGTTTCCTCATCTGTAAAATGAGCTAGAGAAGGAAATGGCAAACCACTTCAGTATCTTTGCCAAGAAAACTCCAAATGGGGTCATGAAGAGTCAGACATGACTGAAACACACAATAACAGTCCACTATGCCAAACTGCTTCCTAATTTGAGACTTGCTCTGGTAGTGGCTTCCTGGAATATTTATTTTGGTTATGGGAGGGCTTATTCTCTTCTAATTGGCATAGCTGAGTCTTTCCCCCATGGGGATTATTTGGCTGGATGGCTTGTGTCTCGTTACTTCTGCCTAAATGTACTCTTCTCTGGAATTTTCGTGTATGGCACTGAGCACAGAATTATTTTTCAATTATTTGCTGAGTGTCTGCGCTCCCCTTGTGGTCTTTCTGCCTGCCCATAAAGCAAATCTTTCATTTTAGTATTTAATCATCCTTCTCTCAGCATCCATGGTATCTCCCTCAGGTCACTGTCTCAGCAAGGTTACTTGCTTCCTTTTTTACCCCTGGACCATAAAGGCTAATTTCATTTTTATGGCAAGTTTTCTTGAAATGATAACAAAGATTTCATGAAAATCTAAACCTAAAAAAAAGTTACAACTTCCTCCTTTTTAATCTCTTAAAAAAATAAATTATTTTATTTCATTTCATTGTGTCTACAACTCCATCTCTCACTCAGGCTAGATGTATAGAGACCATTTACAGGTCCAGTTCTATTACTGATCAGCATAGGGCTCTGGCCTTTTTGGGTTCCAACCTGTGCAAATTTGCAGCCCTCAAGGGCCCTTTTTCTTTTCTTTCTACACTCTTTTTCTTGGTGATTTCATCTACCCTTATGGGTTCTTTTATCACCTCCCTTCAGATGATTTCAAGCCTCCATCTGTCCCCTAAATTCCAGTCCCATATGTCCAGCTGCTCAGTGGACATCTCTACCTGGATGGTCCATGAGATCCTTTAACTTCACATATCCAAAATGAGGTTATTGACCCACCTCCTAATTGGTCTCCTTGACTCAGGTCTCTCCCTTATCCTGTTCATTTTCCACTCAGCTGCCAAAGGGCTCTTCCTAAAGAAAAGATCTGACCACATCATTCTCCTGCTCAATACATTCCAGTACCTCTCTTATTACTAGGATCAAATACAAATTCCCATTTGGCAACCCTTCACAACAAGGCCTCAACTTATCTTTCTAGATTTTATTCTGTGCTCCCCTTCCCCTACTCTGTATTACAGTCAAATTGGCCATCTTGTATTCCTCATGTACAATTTATCTCCCCCCTTCAGACCTTTGCAGAGCCTGTGCTTTGTTCTTATAATGAATGCATTCCCTCATCATGCCTGCCTGTTAGCATATCTAATTTTTATCAAAACACAGATTAATTCTTTCCTTTTACATGAATCCTTTTTTTATGTCCTCAACTGCTGGTACTTCCCTAAGTAATTACCTTGGGTATATTTTCTTCATACTTATATATTCATACGTTGGGCAGCTAGGTGATGCACTGGATAGAGGACTGGGCCCTAAGTCAGGAAGACCTCCGTACAAATCCGACCTCAGACAGTAGCTGTGTGACCTGAGACAAGTAATTTAACCCTGTTTGCCTCAGTTTCCTCATCTATAAAAAAATGGGCTGGAGAAGGAAATGGCAAATCACTCTAGTATCTTTGCCAAGAAAATCCCAAATGGGGTCACAAAGAGTTGGACTCGACTGAAGAACAAGGACAAAATTCATGTGTGTGTCTCTTCAAGAGAATGTTACTTCAAGAGAAGTAAACATTGGTTTACTGCATCCCAGGTGTCTACTATAGTCCCTGGCACACAGTAGGCCCTTAATAAATGCTTACTGATTGTTGATTCCTCCCTACAACTCACAAATCATTTTGTGTTGGGCTAAGGTCTTGTGAGCATCTAATTCTTCTTTTCAAGTACCAATATAAGAATTAGCTAAACTTCCACTAAAACTTTTTTCCCTGGCTTCTCTAACACATGTGTGCTTATGCATAACCACCTGTCTTTATTCTGAATTCAGAAGCATTGGCTTTCTTGCTCTTTTAGCTGAAAGCTATAATCTGAAATGTGAAAGTGAATCCTTCTTTCAACTTAGCAATGAAGAAGGAAAGCAGTATTTTCTGGAGTCTCTAGTCCTTCTGAATTGAGCAAAGCAATGAAAATTCTTTGAGGCAATAGGTCTTTGCTGGAGGTGTAATTCAGAGTGAAATATAGCACCATTTGCTACTATACTTTCATACCTGTGAATCTTCCAGGTTCTGACCTCCATTTCCATTTGTCCATCTGCATATTTCCATCATCAACCACCATGCCCAGCTTCAGGGACCCAACAAATATTTATTGAATGGAGACCTTTTCCAGCCATTGCTAGCCATAGCTCCGCCAGATAACTCAGGCACCACCATCTAGATCTGCTCTACTTAAGTTACTCTCTTCTGCAGTCCTTGCCTTTTTGATTTTCTGCTTCTGAATTCAAATTCCTGGGTTGGAAGAGGTTTCCTAAGCCATCTAGTCCAATCTGTATGTGGAAAAAAAAAAGCATTATGCAGGGACATCCTTGACAAAGGTCATCCATCCTTTGCTTAAAGATCTTAGGTGAGGGGGGGGACCCTCTGCTTTTCCAAGACAACCCCATTTGCTTTTGAAAGCTGAATTTTATTTTTTTAATAAATGAAAATCCATCTTCTGCCCCTCTCACCTCTCCTCCACCCCTCACATAAAGACAACAAAAATCCCTGTTACAAATGTTTTAAGTCAAGCTAACAAATTCCCACCTTGACTGTGTCCAAATAAAAATATCTCAGTCTACATTCTGAATCTATCACCTGTCAGCCCATTAATAAGCGTTTATTAAATACTATGTCTCAGGCGCAATGCTAAGTGCAAAAGACATTGCCTTGAGGAGCTCAGACCTGGGGAGCGTGTTCCAGCTTGAGTCCTCCAGAATTGTGGTTGGCCATGGAATTGATCAGAGTTCCTGAATTCTTTGTCTTTACAATTCTGGAAATTGTTCTTCTGGTTCTAGTCACTTCACTGTACGTCAGTTGATACAATTCTTCCCAGGTTTCTCTGAAACTGTCCCTTTAGTATTTTCTGACACAATGGTATTCTAATATGTTCTTCTACCATGTCTAACTTAGCTATTCCCTAGTTGATGGGCAACTCCTCAGTTTCCAATTCTTTGCTACTGAAAAAAAGAGCAACTAAAAATATTTTTGTTCATATATGACCTTTTCCTCGTTCTCAGATTCATTTGAACCTCAGTCTATTTCAGAGAGCTCTAACAGTATGCATATTTTCCCTTGCTAGAGCTTGTGCTCTGCCCTCTGTATTCAAGCAAAACATGTAATCAATCTTCCATGAAACAGCATTTCAGAGGCTTAAATAACACATATCATTCCCATCCCCACCCATGAGTCTTTTCTTTTCCAGGAAAAACATTCCTAGGTCCTTAAGCTAAAACCTGTGGTATGATCTTGAGACCCTTTCCTATCCTGGTTGCCCACCTTGGAATTCCTTCAGCTTCTCAATGTTTTTCATAAAGTGTGATATCCAGTACTCAACCCGTGTTCTAGGTGTTGTCTGATCAGGACAGAGTACAGTGGGGTGATCACTTCCTTATTCCTGGAAGTTATGCCTTCTTAATGTAGCCTGAGCTCAAATTTGCTCACTTAGTTGACTCACTGAGCTATTTGAAAACCTTTCCCTTTTTGTGTCAAGAACAGGAGTGAATAGAAGGGGACACAGAAGACAAATGTTGTGAAGGTAGAAACTACAAGACTTGGCAACAGATTTGATATGTGGGATAAATATGAGAGAGGAGTTGAGGAAGATACCAAGGTCATGAGCATGGGCAGCTGAGAGGATGCTTCTTCTGTTGACAGTAATAAGGAATTTCGGAAGAGGGGAAGATTTGGGTGAAGAGGAGAGAGGGAACATAATGAATTCTGTTTAGACATTTTGAGTTTGTGATGTCTTGTGGGATGTCCAATTCAAGAGAACCAAACGACAGTTGGGAATGTGAGACCGCAGCCCAGGAGGGACGTTAGGGTTGAGTATACAGTTCTATGGATACATAGTGGGTTCTCCTCACTGGAATTTTTCAAACAAAGTTGCCATGACCATTTGAGGATCTCATGTATCTTCTCCAACCTCTATGGTTCCTGCCTCCAGCCCAGGCTATTATTACAATCTGGCCACTTTCCATGGTATCACTATGCACTTGCTCTGGAACTTGGTGAAAGGGATCGAAGTTTTAATTCTAGGTATAACTTTCCTGACGCAGAAAAAAGATGAAGATGTCCTGAGTTGGGTCGGAAGGGCAGTGTGGAAGCTGGGGCTAGGGTAAAGGCTGGTTACATCCAACTGATCAGAGAGAGAAAGAGAGAAGTTGGTTGTGTATAATGTATATAGACTTCCATTCACTTGAGCATGTATATCCCTCTGTAATACTGTTTGTTCATTTTATCATCGTTCGTGGCTGCGTTTCCCCACTCCCCCATTGACTTGTAGACTAGCTTATAAATGTTATGAAGTCTTAGTCCCGTGAGAATGCACTTGGTATTCAGTCTAAGGTAAGGCCTGAGCTGGCAGCGTGTGGTGCTTAACAAGATGGATAGGATTTATGGGTCAGTGATGTGAGATTTATTGACATTTCACTTTTTGCTTGAAGGTGGAGTTTGCTGTCAGCTATCAAAGTCAAACTGCAGATTTACTGCTTGGCAGAGCAGGCTGTATAGGCTTCTAGGTTTCCATTAGCTCCCTAACACAGGAACTATGGAGGACCCAAATGCCATGAACTCAGAGAGTCCTGGATGGTGATCATGCTGGGCCCCAAGCTTTCCCCCTGACCCCATATAGAGGGGATTGAAATCCAGCACACCTTCTGGGAGCCATGCCAAATATGTGAGGGCCAAGTGCATTGCTTAAGATAGTCAGGGAGGAGGAAATAAGGGGGAAAAGAGGATTGTGGAGATAGTGTAGAAGTCATCCACTGGCCTTAGCACACCCTTTCAATGAGTCAGTGCACTGGTGAGTGACCAGTACCAGCCGTGTTCCCCTCCCTCTCAGGACTCTCTCAGCTTTCTGCCTTGAGCTACAATTCCCTCATTTAGAGGGGATAATAGGGTAGGAGACTATCTTGGTCTCTTGCTGGAGAAAAGACCCCCCTCTGTCTCCCCTGTCCGAGAAGAGGGAATGTCTCAGCTTCTTCCCACTCAGGAGCCTCCAAATCAGAAGTTGCTGAAGTTTTCATTTTTTAAAATTAAAATTGCATCCCCCTTCCCTTGTTTTATGTATTCAATTTAAATCTGGATTGAAAACATTTCCCAAAATTACAACCTAGTGAAATGGAAATCTGGGGAAATCAGGTAGAATATAGCCAGATGCCAGGTAACCAAGGGAGCACTAGTTAATTTCATTTCTAAATGGAAAACACATTTTGGATATCTGCCTTTCTTCTTTCCCTAGTTGGTATTTTCTGTGGTCTTTAGGCAAAACATAAAGATACATTAGACATTGTTTTGTGTTGGTATTTCTCAAGGATGTAGCTGTGCTTTGAGGCATTATTTCTCTCTCTGTCTGTCTTTGTGTCTCTTTCTCTCTGTTTCTCTGTCCTCACCACATCAGTCTGCTGGTCTCTGCCTCTTTAGTGTCTCTGGCTTCCCACATCTGCCTTCCCTCTGATCTTCTCATCAGCTCTGAAAACATCCCTGTCTCTTTAGCCTCAGGCAAAGCTATGAGACTAAAGAAGACTGACTTGGGTACTCGCCTTCCTGTTGGCTCCTTTCTAGGCTCTGAAGCCATGTCTTGGTCAGCTGCCTGGCCTTCTTATCTTTTCTAGGTAGCCAGGTTTCATGGGGAAGTTTGAATTTTTGCTCCAGCTTCATGATCAAGGTTTTCCTAGTATCCCCATCTGACTGAGGCATAGATTATTCTCTTAACCATGTATGTCCTACCCTTCCTGCCTACCAAAATGTTAGCTTCTTGAAGGCATGCTCGCAGTAGGCGTTTAATACATGCTTGTGTTATCTGGCTATTTGGATAGGATGTTGGTGTCCAGTTTACTGAAGTGGTGAAAACTGAGTGGTAATGTGATTGACCACCTCAAGTCACATTTGCTGCTTCCTTCAAGATCTAGCTCAGAAACTCACTTCCTTCAAGAAGGCTTCCTTGACTCCCTCCTCGTTTTACCCCTTCTCCCCATGGTACTTCTGTGGTTAATTAGCACATGTATTGGTGTAACTTGCTTTACACAAGTAGGTGCATTTCTGAGAAGTGTTGTCTAAGTGACATTTTTTAAAATTTTATTTATTTTTAGTGTTCCACAATCACTACCATAAAACTTAGATTTTTTTTCCCTACCTACCCCACACCTCCTCCCTCCTTCCCCAAGACGGCATACAATTCTATATAGGATTTGCACATATGTTCCTGTTAAATACATTTTCACTATAGTCATGCTGTGTAGAAGAACTGAAATAAATGAGAGATCACATAATAAACCAAAACATAATACACACACAAAAAATGACCTGCTACATTCTGTGATTGACTTCCATAGTTCTTTCTCTGGATGTGGAGGGTATTCTGCCTTAGAAGACCCCTGGGAATTTTTTTTTTAAGTCTTTGCATTGCAGTGAAGTTCCAAGTCTACCAGAAAAAACTCTCGCACACTGTGGTCATTACTGTGCACAACGTTCTCCTGGTTTTGCTCCTTTTGCTCAGCATCAGATCATATAAGTCTTTCCAGGCCTCTCTGAAGTCTTCCCATTCATCATTTCTTATAGCACAATAGTATTCCATTACATTCATATATCATAATGTATTCAACCATTCCCCAATTGATGGGCATCCCCTTGATTTCCAGTTTTTGGCCACTACAAAGAGAGCTGCTATAAATATTTTTGTACATGTGGGACCCTTTCCCATTTTTGTAATCCCTTGGGAATACAGTTCTAGAAGCGATATAGCTGGGTCAAAGGGAATGCACATTTTTGTAGTCCTTTGGGCATAGTTCCAAACTGCTCTCCAGAATGTTTGGATCAGCTCACAGCTTCATCAACAAATTTTACGGAAACCCAGAGTGGGGTGTGACCTGCCCAAGGTCACAGAGGCCTGGTGGAAGTAGAACCCAGTTCCGCTCATTTTTTTATCCCAAGAACACACACACACACACACACACACATGCACATACATGCACACACGCACATACACACACATGCACGCATGCACACACACACACACACACACACACACACACACACACCCATACCCCCTTCTTGCCTGAAGGAGCTTCCAGGCTGTGCAGAGGGATTATAGATTTACAAGGTCCTATGCTATGGGCTAGCAATAGAAAGAAGAAAAACAAACAGTCCTTGTCTTCAAAAGGTTTAACAAGAATAACAGCAATAACCTTTATATGATGCTTAGGGTTTGCAAAGCACTTTACAAATGTTATCTCATTGGATCATCACAACAGCTCTAGGAGGTAGGTGCTACTATTATCTCCATTTTACAGATGAGGAAACTGAGGCAGGCAGCAGCTAAGTGACTTGCCCAGGGACACACAGCTAGTAGGGGTCTGAGGCCTTATTTGAACTCAGGTCTTCCTAACACCAGGACCAGTGCTGTATCCACTGGTCACCATATTTTACTGTGGATCCTGCAGTACATATACACAGGTAAATAAAGGTGATGTAATTGGAGGGAGTACTAAAAACAGGAGAATAGGATCAGCAGGTGGCTGCTCACCTGAGCTTTGGAGGAAGTGAAAGATTCTGGGAGGTGGAAATAAAGACGAACCACTTTCCAAGTAAGGGGGCTGGCTCAAATTTGGTTGGGAAAATGTTTCAATTTATAAAAAATGTCACTTATTTAGCAAAATGAATACAGCAGCTTATCATGAGAATAATACATTATGATCAGGTAGGATTCATAACAGGAATGCAGGGCTGGTTCAATATTGGGAAAACTATTAGCATTATCAATCACATCAACAACAAAATTAACAGAAACCACATGATTATCTCAATAGATGCAGAAAAAGCTTTTGACAAAATATAATACCCATTCCTATTAAAAACGCTGGAGAACATAGGAATAAAGGGAACTTTTCACAAAGTAATAAGTAGTATCTACCTAAAACCTTCAGCAAGCATTATATGCAATAGAGAGAAGCTATATGCATTTCCAGTAAGATCAGAGATGAAAAAAGGGTGTCCATTATCACCACTACTGTTCAATATGGTACTAGAAATGTGAGCTGTAGCAATTAGACAAGATAAAAAAATTGAAGGAATAAGAATAGGCAAAGAAGAAACTAAGTTATCATCTTTGCATATGATAGGATGATATACTTAGAGAATCCCAGAGATTCAAGTAAAAAACTACTTGAAATAATAAACAACTTTGGCAAAGTTGCAGGTTACAAAATAAACCCACACAAATCTTCTGCATTCCTATATATTAGTAACGAAGTCCAACAGCAAGAGATAGAAAGAGAAATCCCATTTAAAGCTAGGGTAGACACTATAAAATATTTGAAAGTTTATCTGCCAAAACAAACCCAGGGACTATAACACAATTATAAGACACTTCACACAAATAAAATCAGACCTAAGTAAGTGGAAAAACATCAGTTGCTTGTGGGTAGGCCGAGCCAATATAATAAAAATGACAATTCTACCTAAATTAATTTACTTATTTAGTGCCATAACAATTAAACTATCAGATAATTATTTTCTAGAGCTGGATAAAATAATACCAAAATTCATCTGGGACAACAAAAGGTCCAGAATATCAAAGGGACTAATGAAAAGAAATGCTAGGGAAGGTGGCCTAGTGCTATCAGATCTCAAATTGTATTACAAAGCAGCAATTACCAAAACCACTTAGTACTGGCTAAGAAACAGAAGGGTAGACAAGTGGAATATTGTAGGTACTCAAGACACAGTAGGCAATGAATGTAGCAATCTACATAGCAATCTCCTGTTTGATAAACCCAAGGACCCCAGCTTCTGGGATAAGAACCCACTGTTTGACAAAAATTGCTGGGAAAACTGCATAACAGTGTGGTGGAAACTAGGCATAGACCCATGCCTGACATTGTACACAAGAATAAAGTCCAAATGGATACATGATCTAGGTATAAAGGTTGATACTATGGACAAATTGGAGGAGCAAGGAATAGTGTATTTATCAGGTTTATGGAGAAGGGAAGAATTTTTGACTAAAGAAGAGATAGAAAGCATTATGAAGTGCAAGATGGATAATTTTGATTACATTAAACAGAAAAGTTTTTGCACAGCCAAGCCCAATGCAACCAAAATTCGGAGGGATGTAGTATATTGGGAAAGAAGTTTCACAGCTAATCTCAAGGACAAAGGCTTCATTTCTAGAATATATAGAGAATATATAGAGAACTGAGTCAAATGTACAACAATATAAGTCATTCCCTGATTGATAGATGGTCAAAGGATATAAACAGGCAATTTTCAGAGGAAGAAATTAAAGAAATCTATAATCATATGAAAAAATGCTCTAAAGCACATTTGATTAGAGAGATGCAAATCAAAACAACTCTGAGGTACCACATCACACCTATCAGATTGGCAAACATGACAGAACAGGAAGATGATAAATGTTGGAGAGGATGTGGGAGAGTTGGAACACTAATTCATTGTTGGTGGAACTGTGAGCTCATCCAACAATTCTGGAGAGCAGTTTGGAACTATGCCCAAAGGGCTACAAAAATGTCCATACCCTTTGACCCAGAAATACCACTTCTAGGACTGTATCCCCAAGAGATCATAAAAATGGGAAAGGGTCCCACATGTACAAAAATATTTATAGTAGCACTCTTTGTAGTGACCAAAAATTGGAAATCAAGAGGATGCCCATCAATTGGGAAATGGCTGAATAAATTATGATATATGAATGTAATGGAATACTATTGTGCTATAATAAATGATGAACAAGAAGACTTCAGAGAGGCCTGGAAAGACATGATCTGATGCTGAGTGAAAGGAGCAGAATCAGGAGAACCTTGTGCACAGCAACGACCACAGTGTGATATCCCAACAGCCAGAAAACAATGAATAGTCCCATTTAAAATATCTATTTTCTTCCTTATGAGAAAGAAGGAAGCTTTTGGGTGGTTGTCATGGTTACATGTGAAGGACAGTTTGAAATTAGGGAGTGATTGCAGCCTGGCAATAAGCAGTTATCATCTTTCCCCCAAGAGAGGTGGGCACATTTCCTTAATCATCTTTTAAAGTCATGTTTGGACCAAATATTTTGGTCGGTGAGTGCTAGCTGAGCCTCTCTGGGTTGCAGTCACACTTAGAGTAATAAAGGCTGCGTTCTTATTTCTAATTGTTTTTGTGTCCCTGCAGTGGAATAGCATATGTGATTTGATCATGAAAACTAGGGGAAGTAATTAGAAACTACCAGCCGCTCGCAGGGCAGCATTGCCAACTTGCTGGGCCCCTCAGTATCTCACCAACCTTCCTTTCCTGCCACCTCCTTCTTCCCCCACCACTCATGAATGCACATGCTTTTCTGGAGTGAGGCATCTTTCTTTAGCGATCTCAGCAGGGTATCTCATTTAAAACAGCACTTTCTTAATGTGTGGTGACTTTAAGTCATGCCACTCATAGCTAGCCTTTCTTTCCTCCCTCCAAAGAGCTTGGAGAGAGCCATTTCAGCATGGAAGCAAGAGCTGTGGATTGTTTTTTTTTCCTATTTGCAATAAGGTTATAGCATGCTTTTTAACCTAACTGTAAGGAAGGGGTTATAACTAGGGTGAAACAACCAGAACTTTGTTCCAAGGTGTTGAAATTTAGAGGGCACTGACAGCACTTTTCTCTTTCAGTAGTCAGAAAAAACTGAGCTTATCACCAATTTAGCAAGAGGAGCTAGTTATAAATAGGAAATGCCTTCATGCTGCTTGCCTTCAGTGTATTTTATGGTAGTTGGCCTGGGCAGTAGAGTTACCAGTTATTCCTCTGTCTACTTGCCAGTGTTATGGAAGATGTATAAAGTGACAGTTGTAAGATTCTTTATTTTTGGTGAGGATACCTAAGTGCCTTTTCCAGATGAGGATGGGGATGGGTGGGACTGGACCTGTGATTTCACATATAGAGGGAATTCTTGGTGAACAACTTTTACCGGTGCAGATTGTCACCTTCTCTGCAATTTTTTACTTTTAAGGAGTTGCCTATGGTAAGTTGAGTGACTTATCCAGTATCACACAGTTAGGATGTGTTGGATTGGAACCTAATTGTACCTGAATTTGAGACCAGCTCTTTATCCACTGTGCCAGTGTTGTCTCTAGGCAGATGATATTGTATTATTACATGATTCCTCAGAACACTATGAACTATTCATGGTGAAATCCAGTCAAGTGAAAGAGATCGGACTAATAATCATTCACACTAGAAAAACAAAGTGGATGAAACACACTCAGATCTGTCTGTCTGTCTATCCATCTGTCCATCCATCCATCTGTCTATTTATATATCTATGTATCTATCCATGCATGCATCCATCCATCCATCCACCCATCCATCCATTTCTCAAAGAGGACCATGACATCAGGAAGAAGATGCCATGACTTGCAAGTGAATTGGATTTAAGTGAGGGAGGGCTATGCAGAGTCACCAGCCTCACTTTCTCCTCCAGAGCCATCTGGCTGCAGCGTCCAGATATAATTCAGGACGACTGGAGAGGGCCCAGCTGTCACTTTTCTACTCAACACACTGAGAGAAAAAATAAGCATTTATTAAATACTTACGATGTGCTGTCACTGTGCTAACCTTCAGCATATAAACACAAGCAAGGAAAAGACAGTCCTCACCCTCAAAGAGCTTATATTCTAATGAGGGGGAAGATAATCCACAAAAGGGAGCTGAAAAGGGTCAGGGAGAGGAAGAACAAAGGTGCCATATTGGAAGTGTGGTTTTGAAGTCCGCTATACTCTATTGCTACTTTAGAAAAGTCATCCAGAGAGATGGTGAGCTGGGTCCAGGACTGAGTAGGAATAAGAGATCAGATTGGAGCTCATTTGGGAATGTGCGCACAGAATGCTGGTGACTCTAAACCACTTCTTGCTGCAGAAGGCTGGCTCTTTTAGACAGCATCCTCCCACTGGTGTCTTATGGCTATGAATTCTGAAATCCCAATCTCTCTCTGTCTCTCTCCCTTCCCTCTCTCCCCTATTTCCTTCTCTTTCTTTCTCTCCCTTTCTCCTTCTGTCTCTCTCTTCTATCTCTCTCTGTCTCCCTCCCTCTCTTTCTCTCTTTCTCCTCTTTCCTTCTTTCTTTCTCTCCCGCTTTCTTTCTCTTTCTCTTCCCCCTCTCTTCTCTTTCATTCCCTTTATCTCTCTACCTCCCTGATTCCTTTCTCCTCATCTTTCTTTCACCCTGCCTTTCTCTCTGTCTCTTCCTCCTTTCCTTTTTTCTTCTCTCTGTTGCTCTTTCTTCCCTCCCTCCCTCTCCATAATTGTAAGTAACTCAATGGATGATGGAAAGACTCGCGGTGGGCCACAAGGGGTCACAGAGATTCACCTGTGAAAAATGGCATATAGGCTCTGCTTGAGGGACATGGGCTAATCATATAATGAAAACCAGTAGGCAATAGATAGGAAGCCTGATTCTGCTGGCATCTGGATTTGGAGCAGAGGACCAGAGGAAGGTTTCCTGTACATTCAGTCAGGCAAGAGTAACGCAGGAGGAGAAGAGGCAAATAGCTTGCAGTCTATCAGCAGAGGGGATATTCACATGGATGAAATCACAGATCCACCCAAACACCAGAGGAACAAGCTCTATTTATGTACAAGGTGAAGTTGCCAAGTCACTCTCCTGTATCTTCCCCTATTGGATTCCTCCAGCAGTTCTGGGGGTTGGATATGCCAAATGTTAATATCCCTACTTTTCAGATGAGAAAACTGAAAGTCATAAAGTATATTAAACTTACCCTTCTGTGCCCCATTGCTTCTCCAATTCTCATTTTGAGGAGAGAACCCACATGTTCAAGGGGTAACTCAGAGGACCTGGTTACTCAAGGGTCTTTCATCAGTCCACAGCAGCATTTTCCCCTAGTGCAATGAGTCCACATCCCTGGAAGTTGCTCCCTCCCTCTGGTGGCTGCTTTCTGTCTTGCTGTGAATCTGTGGCATCCCCTTTAGATTATCTATCTTGTTCATACACACATGTTTCATACTGTTGCCCTCATTTTAGACTGAGATTTGCAAAGCACTTTATCTTTGTTACATTAGTTGATCCTTACAACAACTCTGGGAGGTAGATATCATTATTATCCTCATTCTGTAGATTAGGAAACTGAGGCAGACTGAAGTGAAGTGACTTGCCGAGGTTTACCCAGATTGAAGCAGGATTTGAACTCAGGTCTTTCTGACTCCAAATCTAGTATTCTATGTATGATGTCACCTTACTTTCCACTGCCTTTTGTGCTAACTTTCTACAGAGCAGAGCTCCCCCCTGAGGAATTAGACATCAGAACATCAGATCTGAGAAAGATTGTATTTCACCCCTGCCATTTTATAGGGTTCCCCACCTCCTTAGTCAAACAGGTGGAATGAGTTTCTCTATGATGCTCAGCCAGTGGGGTTTGATGTCTGTTGATGGTAATGCCTGGCCTGTGCTTGGGTTCAGAAACCTTTGCACATAAAGAATGAAATATCCCTTTTCTCCCTACCACTCCCCAACGCCCACACCTTCTTTGGCCTTTTATGAGGCTGTGGTTCACTGGATGAAGAGGTGTGTGTGTGTTGGAAGACGGCATTTCCCAACACCACAGATGGAGGTTGCTCACTACCAGTGAAGGATTATCTGGAGCCCTGCCCCATCATTTCCTTGCTGCAGAGTTCTGAAGTTGGGGAAATGGACCAGGAGCCTGAAGACCAGAGCCTAAGCCGAGATTCAGTCAGTGATAAAGAACGTCGGGCATCCCAGGGTGGGGAGTTGTGTTAGTACAACAGCTCTGGGTTGGCCTGGCCACTATCACCTTCCCTGAGAGTGTCTCATTTCCTTGGTTAAGATCACACAGAGGTTACTAGGTTAATTCTGGTCATGTCCTGGAAATGGATGAATCTAGTGATTGAGAATACGTGTCTTTGCCTGGTTCACACGTCTGCTTAACATAACACTGTTTTAGACTCACAGAATAAACTGCTCAGTCAAGCTATGTTGGCACTTGCCTCAGTTTCCCCATATGTAAAATGAAGATAGTATTTTCCAAACTATTCGACAGAAGTAGTGTTTTGAGGAAAACACTTTGGATGTTGCAATGCTAGAAATACAAACTGCTAATATGATTGAAATGACAAGAGATGGTCTTATTCATCTTGTTGAGTGCAACAATGATAAGCATGGCCAGGGAGCAGCACAGACAGCCCTTAGGGTGGGGGTAGGGACAGCATCTCCTTCTAGAATGGGGCCAGTGGCCCTCTTGTCTCTCCCTCCACCCCCAATTCTTTTTCTGTTTTTCTTTTTTTGAAAAAGTGGCATTGTGCCTCAACTCCTCGTGGCTTCCCCCTGCTGCTATTGGCCTACTCAACCCCTTGATTTTTGCAATGATGGGTTGCTGCAGTGGCCTGGTTTTTTAGAAATAAAGGCTTGAATGTCAAGATTTATATGGGTCACTCCAAGCTGTGCACTCCTGCTACTGAGCTTGTGAAGCAAATTCTTTGCCTCAGCTTGACTTCTGGTGAAGCCTTGTTGTGGCAGAGAAGCTTCTGGTTGGCTATGTCAGCCTTGGAAAATTAAATCAAGACGTCACCACCCCAAGAGCAAGACAGTGAGGCAGGGCAGTTGATAGAATGTGGGATTTGGTGTCAGGAACACCCAAGTTCAAATTCTGCTTCCAGTGTTTACTAGCTAGGTGACCTTTAAACCTCCCTGAGCCTTAGTTTTCTCATCTGTAAAATGGGGAAAAATAATAGCCCCTACCTCCCAGAATTGTTTTGAGGATGGAATGAGTTAACGATGCTCTGCAAACCTTGAAGTGCTAGATAAATGCTAGATTATTACTATTATTGACAATAGCAACAAAAGTGTGACCATCCCACCATCAGGAGCCCAATCTGGTGACACCAGTAATCTGATTATTTTAGGATCCTAGAATATACACTATGAAACACACTATAGACATTTAAGATCTAGCTTTGAGTCCCAGAGAGGGGATGAATCTTGTTTTCTAGAGATAAAGTGTGGTTCACCTTAGGTAGGAAAGGAGAGGGTTCCAAGGCAGCATTAGTTTCACTTGTCTCCGGATAGAATCAATAGCTATCAACAATATATTTTGGTTTGCCTGCTCTGAGTGTGCACAATTGCCATGCGCCCTTAACCAACCCAGAGGCAGGGCTTACTTATGCATGTTCTGATTTCTGGAAGGGAAAGGAAACTGTGACAATATTAATCCAGTTTGGTACCTCAGTTGGGCAATGACTGGATGGCCTTTCACATATGTGTTGGTTAAGAAGATAGTCATTCACAAGTAACGAGCAACTCAGCCCTTTTGTTCATCTTTGACAAGACTTAGAGATTAGAGTGTTCTATGCAAAATCCGGAGATTAGGGTGCTAGGTGTACCCTCCCTGTACACATTCACCACTCTGATACACGGTGGCACCCAAGGGGTGATGTCATGCCATCCCTGTACCTTAGGTAAGAAAGAATATTTATGGGCTTTTAAAATAGTAGCAACTTTCCTTTTGGATGTTCACTAGCTATGTCCTCATTGTAGGCACTCAACACGGCCATCAGTCAGTCAATAAACTTTTATTGAGTGCCTACTGTGTGCCAGGCACTGGGCTAAGTGGAGACCCCAGTGTTAGAGCAATCCTGTGGTGTTCCAACAAGGATCATCTGTAAGCTTCTTTTTCTGAAGCCTCTAGTTTAAAATCAGGATTTTATAGCAAAGTATGTGGTCTTTCTCTATGTTACGTACTGACCCATGTTCTTTTGTATCCAAGCTTTTCTTTCCTTTTTTTCCCTTAAATAGTTTTTTATTTTTTTCTCCGCAATTATATATCAAGAAAATTTTTAGCATCCATTTTTACAAGATTTTGAGTTCCAGATTTTTCTCCCTCCATCTCTTCTTTCCCCTCTTCTGTATCCAAGCTTTCCACCTGGAACTTCTCTTTCCAGAAGATGGATTTGGCTGCTTCTAGTGTATCTTAGCACCTGAGACACCCTAGGATCTTTAGGGGTACTACTGGTAAAAGCTGCACCCAGAATGCTCCTGGTCAAAGGAATTTGTAGTGAGAAATGGCTTGGAGTCAGTAGAAACTGGGTTCAATTCCACCTTTGGCTCTTATTAGGCATGTATTTGTCAGCCTCTCTGAACCTTAGGGTTGGATGAGATGGTCTCTGGGCTCACTTTAGGTCTAAATCTATGATCCTATGACACCCCATCCCTCTCTCAGCCCCTCCCATGCTGATCCCCAGAGAGATTATGGAGGAACATCAAATTCTTCCAAGATGTTGTCAGGAAGAAAAGCTCTTGCCACATTTCATGCCAACGAGATCTAGTAGGTTCTTGCCCTTGCTCAGTGAGCCTTTATCAAGGATGGCTCTCCTTAGGGCTTGGGAAAAACCTCTTTGAAATCAGCAGGCTTGGTGTTTGACTTGGCAGGCTTTTTGAAGAGGTGGTGGGGTGTATTCTCTTGGACTGATTGCTCATCTTGAAATGATCTGCCTCTAATGCTCACTCAAGCTAGGGTTGAATCTGGGGCACTGTGGTTCAGATGACCCATTGGGCACCAGGGAAGCTTCCCTTGGTCCCTCTGTAGCGTCTCTATCACTCACTTTCCTATCAGTAATTCAGTTCAGCAGACACTTAGTGAGAGCATGTACCATGTGCAGGGTGGGCATGGACAGATGAGGATGTCACGGTCTTTGTCCTAGAGGATTTTACACCTGGGACAGGAGCATTAGACATGACCACCAATAAAAATGATTCAAAGTCAAGTGTGAAAAGTATATGAGAGTTCAAAGTCCTGAGCATCCCTATTTGATCATGGGAAGCAAGGAGGCACGTTATTCCTTGGCCTGACATTGTATTCCTTTGGTCAAGCCTATCTTGGAAACACACGGCTGGAAGCTTTACCTGCTAGTCTCATGTCTTGTCTCTAACCAAGAACTCAAACAGCGTCAGAAACTAAGAGCCAGAGGCCAGTTAGAAGACTGCTGCCATGGGGTTCCCTCCTGTGCCCTTTTCCTCATTACTAATCCCTGTTCTGCCTTTAGCTGGTAATTAAGTTGTTAGTTGATGCCAAGTCCTCTTGCTCCTTTCCCCACCCCTGGCCCCACTACAAGAGAGTGAATAAACAGACAATTGGTGCCTCTGATGGGCTGCTGATCCCTGGCTGAAGAGTTAGAATAAACCAACTCACAACATAGCTCTGTCCTTTGGAAGTTTACATTTTGAATGTCCTCAAAACTAAGGAAAGTTATGTCTTTTCCAATAGCACTTAGTTACTACACTAACTGAATTGTGATCAGCTGAAGTGCATCTATACTCAGACTGTTTTTGCGAGTCATTCTGTGCCCAGAACATCCCAGAACATACAATTTAGGAACGTCATATATGGGGGACCATTTTCTGTCTCTGAGTTTTGAGTCTGAACAGCCTTTCTTTTTCTTTTTAAAAATTTTTTTATTTTGTTAAATATTTCCCAATTAACATTCATTTAAAAAAAAATCTCGAGTTCCAGATTCCTTATCTATATTCCCTATCACCTATCCTTCACCCCTTGAGGAGGCAAGCAAAATATCGCTCATACAGGTGAAGTCATGCAGAATACATTACCATATTAGTCATGTTGCAAAAGAACACATACACACACACATGCACAAACCAAGAAAAATATAGAAAATGAAAAAAGTACGCTTCAGCCTACACTAAGAGTTCATCAGTTCTTTCTCTGGAGATGGAGAGCATTTTTCATCACGAGTGCTTTGGAACTGTCTAAGATCGTTGTCACTCACGGTTGATCATCAATGATACAGTATATCTTACTGTTTACAATGTTCTCTTTCTGCTCACTTCACTTTGTATCAGTTTATAGAAGATTAAACAGCTTTTCTTGCCACCTGACAATATAGTGGCTTCATACAAGGCTTAACTCCAGTGAAAAGTGGAATCTGAAATCCTTTCCTTAATCCTTCCTTATCTCCCTAGGTGGGCTGAAGCAGATCACTGCTCCCTGCCTCAGTTTCCCTTTCTATAGTGGGAATCCTAAAGTTTTTCTTCTACTTCCCAAGAATGCTGTATGAATGAAAGAAATAGAATCAATCGAGCAGCAAGTATTTGTTATATACTTACCATCTGATGGGCATCCATGCTAGATCCTGGGGATACAGAGACACAAATAACTGTCTGGGGCAGCTAGGTGGCATAGTGGTTAGGGTACCAGTCTTGGAGACAGGAGAACCTGAGTTCAAATATGACCTCAGACATTCACTAGCTCTCTGACTCTGGATGAGTCACTTAACCCCGATTGCTTCCCCCCCTCAAAAAATCAAACAGTCCCTGCCTTCAAGGAACTTATATTTGACAAGGGGAAACAATATGTATATATATAAGTATACCTACCGTTTCTACAAGGTAATTTGGGGAGGAAAGATGCCATCATTTGGTGTGGATCAAAAGGCTTCATGGAGAAGGTGGCATTCAACTGGGTCTGAAGAAAATCAGAGAAAGAGGTAAGGAGGAGGTACCTTCCAAACCCAGAGAACAGTTTATGCAAAAGTGAAGAGATGGGAGACAGAGAAGGTGTGAAGAAGGTGTGGGTTGGACCATAAGAGGGCAGAGGGAGTTATATACCCAGAATATTGCTGGAAAGGTAGTATAGAGCCAGGGTGTGAAGGTCTTTAAGTGTGGGCAGAGGAGTCTGTGTCTGACCTTGGATTAGGGCTGGTTTATCCCTGGGAGGGAGCTCAGGGAGCCCGCTATAGAGATGGTAGCATCAGAACCTTACTGATCAGCCAGTTCAACCTCTCACTTCCACAAATAGGAGACTGAGGCTCAGGAGAGCTAGGTAACTGGCTTAAGGACCCTTCATTGCCCATTATCAGAGCTGAGATTCAAACCCAGAGCTCCTCGCTGTGTGCCATTTTCACCTCACAGGTCCTCAGCCACAGCTCTCCTGGGTCTGTGACTCAGAGCAGTAACTCTGCCAAAAATCAGCTAGAAGAGAGAGGAGGGGACACGGTGAAGAGGAGGAGGAATGAATGAGCAGGGAAGGAGGGTTGGAACACCGTGGGAGGCGGGAGCTCAGAAACTGAGACAGAGAGGAGTCCGGGAGAGAGGGAGGGAGAAAGAAGCAGCTCAGGTGCTGGCCGGTAGGGCTAACGGACACTGTGGGAGCCGGAGGCAGGCCAGGACGCCTCCACCTGAAACTGGCATCGTTGGTTCAGGGTGGTGCCCCAGCTGCAGCAAAGACCCGGACTCCGGCAATGGAGCCAGAGCAGAGTGAGTCCCATCCATCCCTCCTCTCCCTCTGCTCCCCTTTGGCAGTGAGGCTTAGGGAGAAAATCTAAGCAGGAACCCATTTACAGAACTATCTACTGCAAGGGAGGCTGGAAGCACGGGAGAGGCATTTCTGGGGTAGCCGCTCCTGTTTAAAAAAGCCAAAGTAAGAAACCACAAGTTAGTTGGGGAAAGGTTGGCCTCCTAATCGGTGCCTGACTTACCTAGAGGCAGGTGAAACCCGAGCAGAGACTTCTTTTGCTTTTGGTTTGGTTTTCTCATTCTGATTCGTGACCTGGTAGAAGACATTCTTTTGGGATCAATCTTAGCTAGAATGTCTGAGGGGAGTCACCTTAGAATATTTGTTTGAAGTGTCCTCACAATGAGGAATGTCTGGTTTGGGAGGGAGCTTAGAACAAGAGTATCAGGTCTGGACGGTTCTTAGACCATAGGCAGAGTAGATGAGTGGAAAGGGTTCTGGAGTCCGAGAGCCTGGCTGCAGAGCTGAACTCTGGCTGCCCATCTTAATTTTTTGGTGGCTTCAGTTGTCTCTTCTGTGAAACGAGGGGCTTGGACTAACTGATCTTTAAGGGCCTTTCAAGGTTTGAATCTATATATAGTCCAGTCCCTTCCTTTTTGCTGAAAAGGAATCTGGTTTGTTTTAGATCAGTAGTAGTTGTTGAGTTTTTTCATTCATGCCTGACTCTCTGTCACCCCATTTGGGGTTTCTTGGCAGAGATGCTGGAATGGTTTGCCATTTCCTTCTTCAACTCATTTTTCAGATGAAGAATTGAGGCAAACAGGGTTAAATGACTTGCCCAGGGTCACACAGCTAGTGATTTGCCATTTCCTTCTCTAACTCATTTTATAGATGAGGAACTGAGGCAAGCAGGGTTAAGTGACTTGTCCAGGGTCACACAGCCAGTAAAATATCTGTGATCATATTAGAACTTAAGTCTTTCTACATCCAGAGCTGGTTCTCTTGGATCCACTGAACCAACCTAGCTGCCCTAGATCAGTAGTGTCAAAGGACAGATAGAAACAGGGGCCACTGATCCATCCATGAGGGATCCCTGTGGGGTGTATATTGACTTAATTTCAAAATCTGTCACATAGGTTTTATTGTGTTTTTATTTATTTTATTATATTTTAATTTTGTTAAATATTTCCTGATTACATTTTAGTCTGGGTCTGGGGATAGCACTCAGAAATGTTGCCTGCCAGTGGAATGTTTGACACCTCTGTTTTAGAGCCTTGAACAGGTACATGACACTTTCAGAGGCTGAGTAGTTTACCCTGATACTTTTTAAGGTTCTGGAGAACAGCAACTCGGACTTTTCATTTCATTGCCTCCCATAAATGTGTGGTAGTGGAAATGGGCTTGGATGTAGAGACAGAGACCCTGAGTTCCAATCCAGTTCTGCTACTTATTACGTTTGTGACCTTGAAGAAGTCACTTAACCCTTTCAGGGCCTCAGTTTCCTCAACTGTAAAATAAATGAGGTGATTAGATTAGATCAGGAGTTATCAGCGTGTGAATTTCAGGGTATCCTGGAATATGGATAGGGAAAAAATTACACCCTTATTTCAGTATAATGTTTCCTTTGTAATTCTATGTATTTTGTTTTCTCCTTTTAAAATATTATTCTGAGAAGCATTCCATAGGGTTCCCCAAACTGCCCAAGGAGTTCATGATGCAAAAAAGAAACCCCCTAGACTAGCTGATCTCTTCAAGTCTCTTTCAATTCTAAAATCTTATTTCTTGAGGGTGGTGGTCACTACTGTTCCGGAGCTAATTTTTGGTAGCCCTACTTCCCCTGTAATGATGCTTTACGAATCTTAAAACTGGTGATGTTGGTTTCAGTTTGACTTAGCCTTACTTAGCCCTGTAGGTGAGTTCTTGGACATTTAAATAAGAACTTAATTTTATGATGTCATAACTTGCCCAGAAGAAAATGATTCTTTGGGTTCTGGGGCCAATATAGGACTTTGTATCTGGAGACAGCTTTATACTTAGAATCTCAATCCTAGAAATATCTAACAAAACCAATACTGGAGAGTTAATTCTTTTTTACTCTGTATCTTTTATGAGCACCAATCTCGGAGTCTGAGGTCCTGGGTTCATATCCTGACACTGACCTTGAGCATATCACTTTATGAGTCTCAGTTTCCCTATCTGTAAAATGGAGATAGTAATAGACTATGTGCCTGCAAGGTTGGTTGAGACAAAAGCCTTTCACCAACCTTAAAGTGCCGTTGAAATCTGAGCTGCTGCTTTTATCATTATCAGAACATGAATTTGGCTTAAAATCATTTCCTCCAGAGTCCCATTGAAGGCCCTGGGTTGACAAAACAGCAATGGAAGGCCAGGGCTGAATGAACAGAACTCAGGTGAATAGGACAGTTTGGAAGAGAGTTATAGGAACAGAAATCAGGATTTGAAAAAAAATGAGGACCTCTCCAACATCGGAGTGTTTTCATTGTGCTGGTATATTAATGGATTATTAAGGGCAGGTTGTGTATTGTTTTTCTTTGGTCTTTAACTATACTAATGAGGATGGAATAATTTATCCTGGGGTTTGGCAGATGCCCCTTACCCTGGAGTTGGAGTAGTTTCAGTTCTTTAACTTAGTTTATCACCTGAAAGAGTATCTGTGTAGGACTTGCCAGAGTGGCTTTTGGATGCCCATTCAATTGGACAAACATTTATTTACCATCTACTATGTGCAGCGAGATCTCCGGGCTTTTAGGTGATGTGGATCTTGTGCCATGGCTTTGTTTGAATGTAGAAAGGAGACTGTGGTGTGCCTCTCTCTCAACCTTATTAAGCCAAAGAGGACCTCATCCACCCGTGTTTAGACAGCCCTCATTGTTAGGAAGTTTTTTCCTGACATCAAGCCTAAATTAGCTATTTTGAGACTTCTACCCATTGCTTTTGGTTGTGTCTTTTGGGGTCAGATCTCATGTCCCATTCACCCCACCCTCACCCCTTGAGTTTTCTCTTCTCCAGACTAAATATATGTTTCACCCATTCCTTATATGATGTGAACTCAAGCCCCTTCATTGTGCTGGTTGCCCTCCTTTAGACATTATCCAGCTTACCAGCTTCTTAAGTGTGGTCCCTGGAACTGAATACAGTGCCCCAGATGGGCTCTACCAGGGGCAGAACACAGGAAAGCTGTCCCCTCTCTGTGCCTACAAGCCATGCCTCTCTTAATGCATCCCAAGGTTGCTTTAGTGTTTTTGTCTACTACATCATCCTGCTGAGACTTACTGAGCTTGAAGTCTGCTAAAAGTCCCAGATCTTTTTCAGAATATCTGTTATCTGAGCATATCTCCCTCATCTTGTGTCCTGGGAGTTGATTTTTTTTATACTCAGGTATGAAACTTGACATTGATCCCCTGCTGAATTTTATCTTATTAGATTCAGTCCTTGGCTGTCATGTGTCATGAGTTTTGGATCCGGATTCTGTTATATTATGGGTTAATTCTCTGTCCTGCCTTTGTGTTATGTGTAAATTTGATGAGCAAACCATCTGTACTTTTATCCAAGTCATCAGAAAGAGTGTTAAACAGCACAGGATCAAGCTGTTGTTGTCTTTTGTTCTTTTTTTTTTTTTTTTTTGAGGTGGAAGGTGAGGTAGTCAGGATTAAGTGACTTGCCCAAGGTCACACCGCTAGTAAATGTCAAGAGTCTGAGGCTGGATTTGAACTCAAGTCCTCTTGCCTCCAGGTCTGGTGCTCTATTCACTGCTCCACCTAGCTGTCCCTGTCCTTTGTTCTTGAACAGGACCACAGAGTCAAGCATAGGTCACTGGGGGTACTCATTGACATCGAATCATTAACAGCTATTTCTGTTGGCCATCCAACCCAGTCTGAATCTACCTGGTTGTATTATCATCTAATATCTTTTCATCCTTTCCACAAGAATATTATGGGATTCTTTATCAAAAACTTGGCCCAAAGCATTCACTGGTTTAGTAATCCTATCACAAAAGGAAGTGAGGGTAGTCTGGCATTGATCTGTTTTTGATGAAGTCACAATAACTCTATGGACTCTGTTTTCTTTTCTTAGATCTTCATTAGCCTTTTCTTCAAAGACCCATTCTAGAATTTTTGCTGTCTCCTACTTACGTGGGCAGGAACTCCTAATTAGCCATTTTTCTTCTATCATTGCCAACATGATGGTTATTCTCCTTGACAGAGAAATCAGAAGCAAAAGAAAAAGAGACAGGCAGAGCAGAAGTGAGGAGATCAGCTAGAGGGCCGCTGTGATATTCAGGTGAGAGTTTATACCAGGCTAGTGGCCCTGGGAATAGAGGAGATCCTCTGAATACCTCCATTAGGAGGCATTTCCTCCAAGCCATCAGCCAATCCCTGTCACCTGATAGGATAGGTAATTGAATCATCCTGTTTTCTCTCTGTTGTCATTTGTCATCATCCACACTTAGTCCCATCTTTGGTCACCCTTTTTTCCCAGTAGATATTTATTTATTTATTTTTTAGTTTATTTATTTTAAGTTTTCAGCATTCATTTCCACAAAATTTTGAGTTTCAAATTTTTTCCCCATCTCTCCCCTCCCCCACCCCAAAGTGCTGAGCATTCTGATTACCCCTACCACCAATCTGCCCTCCCTTCTAACATCCTTCCCTTCCCTTATCCTCATCTTCTCTTTTGTCCTGTAGGGCAAGATAAATTTCTATACCCCATTATCTGTATTTCTTGTTTCCCAGTTGTATGCAAGAACAATACTCAATAGTTGTTGCTGAAACTTTGAGTTCCAACTTCTCCTCCTTCCTCCCTCCCCACCCATCCCCATTGGGAAGGCAAGCAATTCAATATAGGCTATATATGTGTAGTTTTGCAAATGACTTCCATAATAGTCATGTTATGTAAGACTAACTATATTTCCCTCCATCCTATCCTGCCCCCCATTTCTTCTATTCTCTCTTTTGACCTTGTCCCTGCCCAAGAGTGACTTCAAATTGCTCCCTCCTCCCATTGCTCTCTCTTCCATCATCCCCCCCACCCTGCTTATCCCCTTCTTCCCCACTTTCCTGTATTGTAAGATAGGTTTTCATACCAAAATGAGTGTGCATTTTATTCCTTCCTTGAGTCAAATGTGATGAGAGTAAGCTTCATGTTTTCTCTCTCACCTCTCCCCTTTTTCCCTCCATTGCAAAGGCTTTTTCTTGCCTCTTTTATGAGAGATAATTTGCCCCATTCCATTTTTCCCTTTCTTCTCCCAATATATTCCTCTCTCTCCCCTTAATTTCATTTTTTAGATATAATCCCTTCCTATTCAACTCACCCTGTGCTGTGTGTGTGTGTGTGTGTGTGTGTGTGTGTGTGTGTATAATCCCACCAACTACTCAGATACTGAAAAAAGTTTCAAGAGTTACAAATACTGTCTTTCCATGTAGCAATGTAAGCGGTTCAACTTTAGTAAGTCCCTTATGATTTCTCTTTGCTGTTTACCTTTTCATGCTTCTCTGGATTCTTGTGTTTGAAAGTCAAATTTTCTTTTCAGCTCTGGTCTTTTCATCAAGAATGCTTGAAAGAGTATTATACTCAGTTTTGCTGGGTAGATGCTCAGTAGATATTTTAAAAAAAAACCAAACCATCATTTTTTGACCAGCTTCTTTAACTAGCTTTAAATCATACTGAACATTAATATTCTTGACAGTGGTTTACAGCACCACATGCAGATATTTGTCCTCTCTCTTGGCCACCTCCAATATGAATTTGTTGGTGTCTTCCATTTACATCTGAAGTGGTCTCTTCAGACAAATCCCATTTCCCCACCTCAATAGAATTGTTTCCCTTTCACTCTTCAGAATCTCATTCTTGAGCATCTCCCAACCTTCCTTGGGTGCCTCACATGATGCCCATCTTAAACTGTTATAAAACAGCTCAGCCAAGAAGGTATGGAAAGAAGTTAACCTTGAACAATACAAAATTATTAAAGTGATCAGAAGATTGTAGACTTGGAAGTGAAAAGGATCTTAGAGGTCCTCTAGTCCAATCCCCTCATAATACTGATGAGGAAACTGAGGTCCAGAGGGACTCAGTGACATGCCTAAAGTCACACAAGTGATCAATGACTGAGACAGGATTTGAATCCAGGTGCTATGGCCCCAGAGTCAGTGATTAGAGACCACCCAATCCATAGCTGCCCCCCTTTTTTACAAGTGAGAAAACTGGCCTAGATGGGAAGGATTTGATTTGCAAGTCGGTGGCCAAGCTATGCCTAGAACCTACTTTTCCTGATTCTTAATTCAAGACTCTTTCTGATACACTAGTCTGAATTTTTTCGTAGTTGGAGTTGGGGGGAACACAGAAGGGTCTCTATGTCCCCTATAGAATCCGCTTGCCTATTGGAGCAGCTCTTTTTCTTATGTGATGAGGATTATAAAAAATACTTGCATTATGTTTCTATACTATGTTCTTTGAATTTACACGTCTAGCATTCCTCCTCTGGAATGCTGTCATGACGCTGAGTTGAAAGAGACTCCAGAAGCCATGTATGTGGTCCAACTCTGATCTGAAGCCTGTGTTCCTTCTGGGGTGCATCTCCCAAGCATCCATCTAGTCTTGGAGACCTTGAGTGAGGGACAGTGCCTTGTTTCCAAAGGTAGCCCATGCTACTTTGGGGGGACTCTGATTCTTAAATAGCAAGTAACTTCTCCCCATAGCAAGCCTAAATCTTCCTAAGACAACCATTTGCTAACTGGCTTCCTCAGGAGATTTATGTTCTCCTAAGGAGACAGAGAAGCAACATCCTTGATGTATGTTCTGAGCTAGGTTTTGGGCTCAACGGTTGAGCATTTAGGCTCATTTATAAATGGTTCAGGAATTTGCAGTTAGTGGCAAGAGGTGGTTTGGCCTTAGCAATATTCAGTGGTGAATGATTGTGGAGCAGGGCAATTAAGGATTTTGAAGGGTATCCTTAGGCAACCCACTAGAGCAGATGTGTGTCTTTTTTTTTTTTTTTTAAGTTTTTAAGTAGCCTGAGGCTGAATGAGAACAAAGTGTTGATGAGACACATCCCCACCCCGCCCCCCCCTCCATATCTCAGAGGAGCATTGCTATAGCCTACTAGTTATCACTGTTTTCTGCCCTTCAGAAAGGAAGCTTTGTTTAGATGGATCCAAGTTATTTCCGATATCTTGTTGTATTTTTGTAAAATATATTTTGTAAAAAAATATACATGAATGTATACATATATTCATATATATACACACATACATACGTACACACACACATATATATATGTGTATATATATATATATATATGTATATATATATATATATATATACACATATATATATGAAATGTAATTGAACCTTTTGATTTCATTTAGGAGAAAGGTAAATGGGACCCCGGCCTGAAAACAATAGCTCTCCTCCCTCTCTTTCTTCCCCTCTGTCTCTCCCTACCCCCACCTCTCTTCTCACTTTTCCCCTCTCTCCCTCTCCCCTGCTGTCCTCTGTTCAGAATCTCCTCCCAGGAAAGGTTCTTTGTTATAGATCAACTTATTCAGTTGATGTGTCTGTCTGGAACTACCCATTAATGTGACAGAGATTGGCTGATGGCTTGGAGGCAATGACTTCAAACAGAGGTATTCAGATCATCTCCTCTATTCCCAGGGCCACCACTCTAGTATAGCTCCCTTCACTTCCACTCTACTCTCCTCTCCCCTTCAAGCCATCTTTCATATCTGCCAAATGAATTCTAATGTGTAGATCTGCCCAGGTCACTGCTTTGTTTAGATAAATCTTGAGTAATTCCCAGTTTTCTATTGAATACTGGCCAAGCTTCTTGGCCTAACATTCAAAGCTATCCTATAAAGTAATCTCCACCTCTTTTTACAGTAAACGCAGCATCCCCTGCCCCCCCCCCCCCCCACACTTCTGCCCCATCATGAACTGGAATAGTCATCATTTCTCCAACCTGGCTCATTTTTTCCTCTATCTCTGTACTTGAAATGAATCTGCATTTACCCTCCTCCCCCAATCCCCAATCTCTGTTAAAAAAACTACTCAGTGTTCAAGGCTCAGCTCCAATGCTGCCTTCTCCATGAAGTCTTCTATGATTCTCCCTCACCTCCCACTCCCCCAAGTGCTTTCTCCCTTAGCTCACACTAGAACAATGCCTGGCACAGAGTAGACACTTGGTAAATGCTTCCCCCTCCTGTACTCTCATCACACCTTGTACCTCTCTCGTGCACTTAGATCCTGTATTGGCAGTAGAGTTGTTTCTGCCATATTATCACCCTTGCTAGATTTGAGCTCTTGAAAGGCCTTCTCGGTATTACTCATCCTTGCATCACCCCCAGTGCCCAGTACAGCCGTGTTCAAAGGAATGGAAGCAGTGCCATGTGGGAACTGATAGGCTGGGTTTTGCTGCCTCTTAGAAGTTTCATTCCCAGGATGACAAAGGAGGGACCCAAACCCTTATGTCTTCTTTTTAAGGAGGGAGAGCTCTTACTCTCCTTCTGAAACAGTCACCTGGCTCACAGCCTGACCCTCTTGGCCAAGGAAGAAGGTGGCAGCACAGGTTCAGAAACAGGTATTTCTGCAGATGTGTCTGTGCTTGTTCATCGTGCCCTGAGACAGGCTCATTGGGTATATTCAACCTAAGTATCAGGAAATAGAGCAGGCTGAAGCATCTCCAGGGGACCTTGGGCCCTGAGATAGGGGCACACTTGTATAGAAACAGGATGAGAACTGCACAACCCAAAAGTGGTTTTGATAGCACAAAGCAGTGGAAAGAACAACAGTCCAGAAAGTCAGGAGATCTGGGTTTGAGTCCTAACTTTGCCATGAGTTAGCACTGTGATCTTGGTAAATTATTTCTCTGTGGGTCTCAGTTTCCCCCACCTGTTAAAATGACTAGATGCTTTCTGAGCCCCACTCTAATTCTAAGTTTCTAGGAATCAATCAATGTCTGTGCTTTCTGCAGTTCTGGTGCCTGGAGCAAGAAAAATTCAACTGGGAGGGAAAGGCCAGAGTGAGACTTAGAGCCTTAAGACTCAAGAATCTATGGGATTGTAAACCTGTGATATCCAGTAGCTCCTTATTTTAACTGATTATTCTTACTAATACAGTGCTACCTACTGAAGGAATAGAATCGCTCTCAGCACCCTCTAAATAATTTGACAACTTGGGTCAGAGCCGAAGTTGTCCTGCCCTCGTTATGGCGTAGTATTGCTTTTGGCTGAGAGTGTTGGGTAGCCGTCTGACTGGCCTTCTTTCAGAGGTGAGGCCAGGTACTTGCCACCAGGCTTTGCCAAATGAGCAAATGACCTTCTCTTAACCCACTTCTTCCAGTGTCTCATTAATTGTGTTGGAGAGCAAGACCCACTTTGAAGCCAGCTTATACAGACTAAAAGATCTGTTGATACTAGAGCATGAGCCAGTTTGAACTGTTGGATGCCAGTAATGGCTGCTTGTGATTATATGGTATTTATCAGGTGCCCACTGGGGACTGCACAACTTGTCCAAAAAAAGAAATCAAACCCTGAGAAAGGGACCTATCTACGAATGCATGTCACCTTAAAGGGGAGCCACAATAGCAATATCTGCGAGTCGTCCAGTGCTCCTCCTTTGAGGGTGCCTGTTGGAGATGTCATCATCTCTGATGTCTATGAAGGGGAGCAGTGCATTTTCCTAACTGGGTCCAGGGGACTTACAGCCTCCTGTGTTTGTGGTCACATGGCAGGGGAGGAGGGAAAGAGGTGGCTCCTCCAAGCAGTCCAGAGTATGAATAAAGGCAGAGCTGGTCTAAGGTCTTACTAAACTGGGTGGTAGCCTGGGCTGCTTTGTATTAAGATGTGGCCACACGGATATACCTGAAAGAAATGGTGCATCCCAAGAGCAGCAATAAATATTCATTTAGTTTGAGGTACCAGTGTCCTGATGGTTGAGCACAGGGGGACAGTGAGCAACGAAAAGGACACTGGCTCTGAGATTAGAGGACCTGAGTTCAAATCTGAAGCTCACTCATTAATAACTCTTGTTTCCTTGGACAAGACAACCTCTCTGGGCTTCATGTGTCAATGGAAGGGGCTGGATAGGACCTCAGTGGTCCTGTCTGGCTCTGAATCCTGGGATCCTGTGCATGGATGGGGAACAGTGGGCCTGGATGCATTGCTTTTAAGCAGGCATTTCTCTTGCATCCTCTAAATCCTCCTTTTGACTTGGTGTGACAGGTCTTCTTCTTGCCTGCCTGATACCAGTGATTTGTTTCTTGTTTTATCCAGCCCAGAGAGCTGGAAAATGAAACTCTGTGGTGGTGGCTTTGCATGTTTAACACCAGACTTGTTAGGACCTGAGCTCCTCCACGTTATTAGATCCCTGCCCAATCCACAGACCCGCAGAGGGGACAGGGTGCCCAGATGATGTACCATCAGTGTTAGAAGGACCAGAGCAGACTTGGAGTCTACCGAAACTTTGAAGGTCTGGGCTTGTCTTTGTTGTAAATCTCTCTGCAAAGCTAAATTAATGGAATTCAGTATGATGTAGTCCTAAGCTAGCCAACTCAGACCACAGGCAAAGTTACAACCACTGCATGGCCCAGATCACATTAAAATATAATTGGGAAATGTAAAACATAATGTTAATTTGTGGTTTTCTAAGTCAATAGGGATCCATTTCTATTTGCATTTGAGAACACCAGTATTGTAGAAAGGGATTTGATGTCTGAAGACCTGTGCTCTACTCTCAACTCAGTTGCGTCATCTGGAAAATGTGGGGATAAGAACACCTATCCTATTTATATTATGAGGTTGTTGTGATGAAAGTGCCTTGTAATCCCGACGGTATTACAGAAATGTCAACTATGATTGTTATAAGCAAGATCCCATGAGAATGTCTTCCTCGAGAAGGTACCACCCTCAGGTTATGGCAGAACAGTAATAACCGTGGTAATGAAGCAGCTCACATCTCTTGAGTTTCACAGTTTACACAATACTTCACCACAACCCCTCCAGGGAGGGAATGCAAAGATTTTTATCCCATTTTACCGATGAGGGTGAGGGGCCATGAGTCCTAAGTCAGAGATAAAGTGACTTGTTCCCTTTCCCACGTTTTGAATCAACCAAAGTGACTGAACCCAGACTTGAATCCAGCTCCACTGATTCCAGCCTAGTGTGGTCTTTACATGGCATCCCAGATCATGAAAAGGAACTGAATTTTTATTTATTTATTTGGGCCCAGGAGCAAGATTCAGATCCTAACTGCCTTTTAACAACTTATGGAACCCTGCACCAACTCCCTCCGCCTTATTTTTCTCATCTCTAAAATGGACAGGTTAGACTAGAAAGCCTCCATGGTCCCTTCCAGCTATGGAACTGTTATCTCTGGGACTTATTGGTGGGGAAAACAAGAACCCTTTTGATGTGAACTTAGTTTAAAAAAAAAAAGTATTTCCCAACCTTGGGACCTTCCATATCCTGCGCTTACTCTGAGACTACCCTGGTTATGTGCCTGCTGCTCCCCACTCTATATGTCTAACTGCATTCCAACCATTAGTAAAAGGTTCTTTTTGTACCAGAAAAAAGATTGTATTTGGGCTGACCAGAAAAGGCATGCAACACCTGCCATGGGCTACCGCTCTCAAGGGCATCTGGACTCTCACCTTTCCCAAGGGGATGACAGTGCCATGGGGTTGAAACTGTGCTGCTCCGCACATTTAGACTTAAGAAATAGAAGCATTCTATTCGAACTCTGGCAAAACAGAAGAATTTTAAGTAGACAAAATTTGCAGAATGACTAATTCTTTGAATTATTTCTTTTTTAGAATTAATTTAATGAGTAGAATTTAATTCTTAAAATGTATTTCTTTTAATTTTATTGTTATTTTTACAATTGCCTAAGACATAAGATGCAGAGAGCCTTGGATGTAGAGAGAGTTTTGTCATTGGGGAGTTGTCTGTAAAAATGAAATAAGGTCCCATCCTTATCCCTTCTGTTTAAGTTTTAAGTACTATTGATACTGGGTGGCTGTGTGGCACAGTGGATAGAGTACCAGGCCTGGAGTCAGGAAGACCTGAGTTCAGATTTGGCCTCAGACACTTACTAGCTATGTGACCCTGGGCAAGTCACTTAACCTTGTTTGCCTCAGTTTCTATATCTGTAAAATAAGCTGGAGAAGGAAATGGCAAACCACTCCAGTATCTTTGCCAAGAAAACCTCAAATAGGCTCATGAAGAGTCAGACATGACTGAACAAACATATTATTGGTAGCATTTTTCTTCTATGACATCCTTATTTCTTTTCTTCTTCTTTTTTTTGGAGGCAGTCGGGTTAAGTGACTTGCCCAGGGTCACATAGCTAGGAAATGTCTTGAGGCCTGGTGCTCTATCCACTGTGCCATCTGGATGCCTCATCATCATTGTTTCTTAATGAAACCCCACCCACCAATGAACCCTCCTAGGTTTTAAAAAGGGGGGGGCAAGTATGCAGTATTCTGTACCCATATTCTGTCCCCCTCCCCCTCCCATCTACCAAAAGGAGGAAAATGTGTTTCATCCTGTTACGCATTTGGTCCTTGCTTTTTTAGATTATCTTGTTTGAAAATGACTTTAGGAGACTTCTTAATTTTGTCGAGTAAAGCCCTCATATACTCCTTCTAAAGAATGCTTGGTGAATTGTCATGATGCAAGAGCACATTTAACATCTGATGCCTTTCTCACTTTGGGAGACTGATGCTTGAGTCAGCCTGGGCAGTAGTCTGCTTCATAAATCCTGCATGCCCTTTCCACATTCAGCATACCTATGAGAGAAGGCTATAAACCCCATGACCCCCCTGGCAATTGGGCTTAGCTCGCAGGCTATGGTGGAAGCAAGGGTGTTGGGGGTGGGGAGAACCTCAGTAAACTGGGAGCCATTTTGGCAATATGATCTTGTCTCAAGTCATATTTTTCCCGGTTCAGATTCTCACTTATTTTCATTCTCATTTTCTCTCTCTAGCCACAATCAGCAGACCACAGCATTTAGGCATCCTGTGACTGGACAGTTTTCTCCAGAAAATATTGAATTCATTCTTCAGGAAGGGTAAGTACCATTTTTATATGTTCCTTTTATCCCAGGATGGTTCATCAGCTTGTGGGAGGGAGAGAAACAAAGATGAAGACCCTACTGTGTGCCAGGTCTTTGCAAAGAGCTGTACAAATGTTATCTTATGTGATCCTCACAACCTAGGGGTGTAAGGAGTGATTATTAGCTCAAAACAAAATCTGGTTACTTTTCTCTGTCTGGAAAAGATGGGATATAAAGAGTGAAAATGGAAATCTTATTGAATTCTGGAAGTAGCAATCTAGGGAAGGGCATGAAGGGGCAGGCCTGGGGGGGGTGTGTATGTGTGTGGGGGTGAGTGGATGGGGCACTATTGCACTGATGACCCTAGAACTTCTTTAAAAAACTAAATCTACTTTCCAATGAACCACCAAGCACACATACACCGAGAATACTTGCTAAGATAGTGTTATTTTAATTAATTTAGTATTTTTTGCAAGTGTTTTAAGTGCCTTTCAAGCCTGTTCATCATACTTTGAAGTCCCTGTTCTTAGCTGATTAAAATAGAGAGACAGGTGGCAGGGTTTCCTGGCTAAGGCGCTGGACTTGGAGTTGGAAGTCTTGGGTTCCAATTTTGCCCCAGGTGCTTACTGACTTTGTGACCATAGGTAGGCGTGTAACCTCTGTGGAGGCTGTAAAATGAAGAGAAGGGACTTTGTGTTCTCTAAGGTCTCTTTCAGCTCTAAATTTCTTAGCCTATGAGCATAGGATAAGATTTTAGTCATATCTTCTAGAGCAAGAGTTTTAACCTTCAAGAAAGGAAGGAAGGAAAAAAGAAAGAATACGAGCATGAAGTGCCTACTGTGTGCTAGACACCATGCTAAGAGCTTTACTAAATCATCTCATGTGATTCTCAGAACAACCCAAGGAGGCAAGGTGTTATCATTGTCCCCATTTTACAGTGGAGGAAACTGAGGGAGACAGGTTAAGTAACTTGTGCAGCATCACAGAGCTGGTAAGAGTCCATAGATAGGGACATGAAGTTGTGTGAACTTGATTGGAGGGAAAAAAAAAAGACCTTTTTACTTTCATTAGCCTTTGTTTTTTTCTTGGCAATCCTGTGTATTTTATTTTTAAAACATTTATTTAAAAACATTATTCTGAGAAGGGATCTATAATCTTCACCAAATTGCCGGAGGGGACAAAAACAATCAAGAGCCCTTGTACAATAGGCAGGTCTGGCATGGTGGGGAAGAGTCAGAGGCTTGCCAGTCCTACTTCTGACATTTACAAGTTGTGTGACCTTGGTCGAGTAACTCACCCTCCATATGCTGTAGATAATTTCTTAGTACTTGTCTAGGTCATGGATAGGTTTTGATTCTTACTGGGGCAATTGGCAAAAATCATAGATCCTCTGAGGATTCACATAGATCATAGATTTGGAGCCTGGAGGGACCTCAGAGGTCACTTAATCCAACCCCTTCATTTTACCAATGAGGAAACAGAGCCTTATAAATGTAGCTAGTTGACACAGTGGTTAAAGTGCTGTGCCTAGAGCCAAGAGGACCCAAGTTTGGATCCTGCCTTGGATACTTGCTAGCTCCATGACCCTGGGTCACTTAACTTCTGTCTGCCTCTGTTTCTTCAACTGTCAAATAGGGACAAAATAGAGCACCTGCCTCGCAGAGTTGTGAGGATCACTTAGCACAATGGGCGGCAAATAGTAGGCACTTAATAGATGCTTGTTTCCTTCCATAACTGACTCACTCAAGATAGTCATGTGGAAGATATAGGTCTTTTGACTTCAGACTCAGAATCACTGGACTTGTCAGTCCCAGAGAGGCAGGCCACTTGTGTGCTTATCTGGTTGTAACTATAGGACTCATGGCTCAGTTCTGGTGTCTGGGGCATTCCTGTCCTAAAAGTATATGCATTTGCTTTTGTAGGCAGAGGACTTGGGACTAAATTGTGACTGAGTGATCTTGAGCAAGTCTCTCTAACTTCCCTGGGCCTTCTTCTGGGTGGGGCGGGATTGAATAGATGACCTCTGAAATTCATTCCAGCTCTGAATCTGTAATCCCATCATTTCTTCTTTCTCTGAATCCGAGCCCAGGACAGATCCCTGTAACATTTCCCTTGACACTTTGCTCCTGGGTAATAGTGATTACTGGTCCTTCAATCTGATGGTTCAGCCATTTCTGAGTCCATTAAACTCAGCTGTCTCCTAGCTGGCATCTCCTCATCCTGTTCATCCTGCCTTTCGGGAGAAGCTTTGTTGAATGGGGTGTTGAAATCCGAGAATTCTGTGGACTTGTGTCTAGTAACATTATTCCAAATAATAATAATAAAGTGAGATGAGTATGACATGACCTATTCTTGGTGAACCTTGATTGGCTCTTAGTGGGCACTTTCCTTTTCTGAATTCTCATAAATCGTCTCTTTAATGATGTGTTCCAGAGTTTTACCGTGAACAAAATCAAACTCTCAAAGGTCCCTTTCTAGTAGTTCTGGGCTCGCCCTTTTCCACTCTCAGATTCCGGACTTCCTGGGCACCAAATCCTGGGCACCAAAACCTCTTTTCTAAACCCCCTATTTTCCTTATCCTCCCCCACCCCCTCCTTTTAAAATAGAATTTCATTCTCAGGAACTAGAAAGATGGTGCAGAATGCATTTCTCCAAACCCCTATCTTGCCTGTTTATATTGTTGGTCTGTAGCACCTTTAATAGGAACAAGTTCCTCAGTTTTATTCCTTGATGTGTTATTTTTTGGTCCTAAGATGAGCTCACGACCACTCTTCAAGGATCTATTGACCAATTGGGTCTGTGCTGTCTCTCCCTAAGCCCATCATAATTCTGTGAGCATAAGAAATGTCCCTTCTAGGCTTTCAGCCCTACATTCTGCAGGGACCTTTTTTTTTTTTTTTTTTTTTTGTAAGGGTAACATCCTAGTGAAACCTCTCTTTGGGCTCTTCTCCAGCCCTTTGGCTTTTTTTTTTTTTTTTGGAGATGCAGCAACAGCTGGAACATCTGTGGGGTTGCAGGTGTGTGTACAGCTGGCTGTTGGTTTTGTGTGCAGAAGGAGAATATTTTCTGGTTTGTTTTTCAGACCCTCTGGGCAGGGAGGAGAGGAATGGCAGCATGTCAGGTTGGTCTTTTGGTTGAAAAGTTAAGTTTGATTTATTTCAATAAATGTTTACTAAGAACACTATGCAAGGGTTGTGTCCTGCATACAAAGGTTTAGAGACGGGAGCCCTACACTCAGGTAGATTGTAGTCTCAGAAGTGGAGGGAGTATAACATGGATGTAGATAAACAAGAAAGAGGGGAAATGGGATTGAGGTAAAGGGAAGGAGTCCAGAGAAAGTGCTTTATTAAAATTTGCAGAGCAAAAGATCAAGTTCAGCTGGAGAGACAGAACCAAAAATGAAATTTGAAACACCTCAAATATTGGATCTTCAGACAGCCTTCTGGATGATTTGTTCTTGTGACGGGGCTGAAAGCTCAGAGCGCATCATCTTGTCAGTTTAACATGAATTGTTTTCCTCTGAATGTCTCACCTTCCACTTGCTGACCCAGAAGCAGCTCACCTGCCACTTCTCTGCCTATGCTCAGCCTTGAGAACTTTTATTATATCTGTTAGCTCTGGTGATTTACCAGTTGTGTTTGCATTAGCAGGTCCACTTTCCTGTCGCAGCCTCAGTCTCCTCACCTGTAAAATAAGGGGATTGGGCCACATGGCCTCTAAGGTCGCTTTCAGCTCTAAAGTCTTACAAATCATCCCCTGGGAACTTGGGTTTTCATTTTTTACTACCAAGAGAAAACACCAGATTTAAAGCCAGAAGGTACCTTTGAGGTCTCTTCAGACTCCTTATTTTACAGAGGAGGAAATTGAGGCCCAAATCAGAGATCTGACTTATATAAGAACTACATTGCATGAGAAGGCATGAATGGGGTTAAACTCTTTAGCCAAAGGGTTCTTGCCCCGATGAGATCAAAGATCTATCTGAATCCTTAAATGCAGTTACGGAAGCTCTGGGTGGGAAGCGACAGCAGAGTCCATCCCATCCAACCTGTACATGACCAAGACTCCTCCAATGTCCCCAGTGAATGGCCATCTAGCTTTTTCTCAAAGACCTTTAGAGAGAGAGATGAGCCCACTGCTTTCAGAGACAGTTCTTAGATAGTTCTGATTTCTTCGATGTTAAGCCTAAAGCAAGTTACCAAGTTAGTGGCAAAGCTGGAACTTGAGCCTAAGTCCTTGGAAAACCTTAGAGGTAATTCAGTTCACCTTCTTCATTTTGTTGGAAGACAAAACAAAACAGTCCTGAGGACCAGAGATGAGCAGTGACCTATCCAAGTTCACACAGCTTGTCATGAGGCAGAACTGGGGCTAGAAGCAAGGACTCCAGACTCTCATGCCCACTACACCTTGGTTTACTGTTGTCATTTCAGAAGAGGGACAGCTTCATATCATCTCAAAAGTTATCACTTTCACTGTACATCACCTCTTTTTATTTTTTTATTATTTTTTTTAATGTTCTACAATTACTACCATAAAACTTAGATTTTTACCCCCCCACACCTACCCACCACCACCCCGCTCCCTCCCCAAGAGGGCATACAATTCTGTATAGGATCTACATATACTTTCCTATTGAATACGTTTTCACTATAGTCATGCTATGTAGACGAACTAAAATAAATGGAAGAAATCATATAACAAATCAAAACACAACACACACACACACACACACACACACACACAAATGATCTGCTACATTCTGCGAATGAATTCCATAGTTCTTTCTCTGAGTGTGGAAGGCATTTTGCCTTAGAAAACCATTGGGAATTTTTTTTTTTTAAGTTGTTGCGTTGTTACAAAGTTCCAAGTCTACCAGAAAAAACTCTCTCACACTGTGGTCGTTGCTGTGCACAAAGTTCTCCTGGTTCTGCTCCTTTCACTCAGCATCAGATCATATAAGTCCTTCCAGGCCTCTCTGAAGTCTTCCTGTTCATCATTTCTTATGGCACAATAGTACTCCATTACACTCATATACCATAATTTATTCAGCCATTCCCCCATTGTATCACCCCTTTTTAAACACTTAGAAGCGCTGATCCCCTTGGAGTGTACTATTAACATTTCTCTCTTTTGAGAAATACTCATTTTCTTTTCTTTTTTCAAGTTTTACTGCTGCTTTAAAAAAAATCATTATCATTTCCCAATAATTTTCCTACAATGCTACCTACCTTTGAGGCAACTAATCAATGAGGCTAAGAGCGTTGGCCTTAGAGTAAGGAAGACCTGAGTTCAAATGAAGCTTTAGACATTTCCTAGCTGTGTGACCCTACAACTCAGTTAACCTCTATCTACCACAATTTCTTCATCTACAGCTCATAGAGTTGTTGTGAGGATAAAATAAGATAATATTTGTAAAATGCTTTGCAAACCTTAAAATGCTATGTAAATTCTGTTTGTAACAAAGCAGCAGCAAACCAGTACAGGAACCATGCCTGACAGCATATGCCTCATTCCACACCTATGTACCCTGTCTCTGAGAAGGGATGTGTGTTTCATCTTGAGTCACCATCTTTGAAACCTCAGAGTCATCCTCAACTCCTCACCCTCACTCAATCAGTTGCCAGTTTTATCTCCACAACATCTCTCACGTGTCCCCTCCTCTTCACTCCCACAGCTACAGTTCAGGACCTTATCACTTCCCACTTGGACTATTGAAATAGCCTCCCTTAATCCTCTCCTCATTTCAGTCTGCCTTCCACAAAGCCACCAAAGTGATTTTCCTGAAATACAGGTCAGGTCATGCCAATACCCTTTTCCCCCATCCTCCTCAGAAAAATCCAGTGGCTCCAATTATCTTTGGAATTAAATAACATTTCCTCTCTTTGGCATTTGGAACTCTTGACACCTACTCCTTCCTACCTTCCCAGTCTTTTTTATCTATTACTTTCTTCCATATACTCTGCTATCCACTGTATAGACTGTATTCTGTTTGTCACACTTGACACTCTATCTCTTGTCTCTATGACTTTGCACTGTCTGTATCCCATACCTGGACAGCTTTCCCTTCTCACCCTCTCCTTTCAGAATTCCTGATTCCCTTTAGGACTCAGCTCAAGTGTGACCTTCTACATGAAACCTTTCCTGATCCCCCTTCCTGCTAATGCTAATGGCCTCCATCCTCAAACTTCCTTATATTAAATTTGTATATGCAGGCATTATGTACATACTCATACATATGTATATTGATTAGAATATAAACTCTTTGAAGGCTCCAAAGGTAGCTACCTACCTTTGAATTAAGAAGTCTTGGGTTCAAGTCTTGCCTTTCACATATATAAAGTGACCATGAGCAAGTCACTTAACCTGTCTCAGCTTCCTCATTTGCAAAATGGTTATCCCCACTTTATAGCATAATGCTTAGCACATGGTAGTTCCCTAACAAATGATGGTTGGTTTATTGATTTCACCGATCTGAGTTCTGATGTTTCTTAACGTTCCCTTCCTTTCTGTTGTTTTCTTCGTGTGTAATAGAAACATCTTTTCCTTTTACCTTGCTTCTTAACTGTTCCCAATAGAACAGATTTTTAAGATAGATTCTTATCTCACAGGCATTTAGATTTTTAAAAATTAGCTTTGCTAGGGGCTTTTTCAAAGTCTACATCATTAGTCAGAAAGCATTTATTAAATACTATTTCCCAAAGCATTGTATTAGACAATGAGAATAGAGAACCAAAAATGCGTACTCAATTCCTGCTCTCCATAAGTTTACATTTTACTGCGGGGTGGGGAGGGGTAGAATTCAATATTATGCAAAGGAGTGTAATCAATGAAAATTGAGGGAGGAGAGAGCTTGAACACCTGGAGGCATCATGTAAAGCTTCACGGTGGGGGGGAGGGGGCGGGCGGATGGACACGGGACACACCCACTCTGCACCACATTAAGGGGCTGTAGGCTGTGGCTAAGAGTTCATAAGACTTTGGCATTGTGTTAAGTAGGAGAGGAAGGGAGACCCACAAACCAGTCAAGAATTGTCTCTATGCGCAGGGGGAGGATATGAAAAAACATCAGTCTTGCTTCCTACCCTCAAGGAAGGGAGCTTAGAGTCTGTTCAGGGACACGAGATCATTACACAGAAAGATAATGAAGATGTGGTACTCACACTAAGTGTCAGGAGTTCTCAGAACTGGGAGAGGTGGTAGCCTAAGGTTGAGCACAGATGATCAGGGAGGGCTTCCCCGGAAAAAGTGGATCTTTACCTAGGCTTTGGGGAAGGCTGCAGGGTTCTGATAAGCAGAGATTAGAACTCAGGGGGCAGAAGATCACTTGAGAAAAGAAAGGTAAGGAGGCAGGAATACACATGGTCTAACTCAAAAACAGGGAAAAGATTCAGCTTGTCTCTAGATTGGGAAGCTCAAAGAGTTAGGTTGGGACCAGTTACATACACTGAGCTGTCTTTGTCCGTTTGCTCATTTGTTTCCCTCAAAGAGCTCATGTAGGCTAGTGATGAATGATTTCCCTGCTCACAACTCATTCTGTTGCATTTTTTATGTATGTCTTGATGGAGATTCCTGCTTGCCCCTTCAGAACGTCTTAATTTTATTGCATAATATGTTATATGGAAAAGATGAAAAGCTGAGGTTGGAGTTTGTGTCCATATAAAATTGCTGTCAAGCTACAGATCTTTCCCTGGAGAAGAAAAATGGGCTCTTTTCCTCCTCATTCTTCTTCGAGGATTTGCTAAAGGAAACTCACACACACAGTCTCACACACACACACACACACACACAGTCTTACACACACACACACACACACACACACACACACACACACACACACACACACACACACACACACACACGGGCACACAGTGAGTGGATGGTTCTGAATGCCACAGCTGCTGTTCCCTCCAAGTATTCCTCCTCCCAAGCAGACATTTGGCCTTTGCTGTGGTCCTTTCTTTGGGATGACTATGATCATCCCTCCCCCAGCTTTTCTTCTTGCTGTTTCTTGCCTCTTAGACTCAGGGACAGGGCTGTGTTGTGGAGAACGCTGTACTTCAAACTCAGCAGATCCAGATTTGAATCCTGCCTCAGACACTCACGAGCCTTGGACCTGAGACAAATCATTCTTTAAGCCTCAGTTATCTCATCTGGAAAACCAAAAGGCTGGATTTAATGATGTTGAGGGGTCCTTTGAGCTCTGAATCTATGATCTTGTGGCCTGTGATATTAGGGTACTCTCCCTTCTGTGAAAACTCTTGTTCTCCCCTTTGGCTTTGAACAGTCTTCTTTGCAAGTGCACCAGGTGCTCAGCTCCCTGGGCCTTGGAAGAATGAGGTTATGGACTCTTGGTCATTTCTTTGTTTCTTGAGATGGATAGAAACTATCTCCCCCAGCCTCTGGGCAGTGCAGAGGCTTACCTGAACTTTTGGAGCCTGTTCTTGGGAGAATGGTTCCCTTCAGGTGACCTCCACTCCTGTCCTCTCACTGTTGTTATTACTCCCCCTTTGGAGGGAGCACTGACTTTTGTTAAGTGCTTGATGGTTTGTGAAGGACTTTAGAGGCACCAGGTGGTGCAGTGGATAGATTGCCAGGCTGGAGTCAGGAAAACTTATGTTCATGAGTTCAAATTTGGCCTCAGACACTTAGTAGTTGTGTGACCCTGGGCAAGTCACTTAACCCTGTTTGCCTCAGTTTCCTCACCTGTAAAATGAACTGGAGAAGGAAATGGCAAACCACTCCAGTAAGAAAACCCTAAATGGGGTCACAAAGAGTGACAGAACTGAAACAACTGAACATTGATGACCACAAAAAGGACTTTATAGACATCTTGTTTGAGCTTCTTAACTGCCCTGCGGGAGGCAGATAAACTGCCTACCTCTGAATAAAGAAGGCTTGGGTTCAAACCTTGCCTTTGTTGTGTTTGTCCTTCATTGCTGAAGAAGCCCATGCCATCAGAGAAATGATGACATGACTTGCACTTGACTTTGTTTTGAGTGAGGGAGGGCTGTGCAGGTCACCAGCCTCACTTCTCCTCCAGAGCCATCTGAATCCAGTGACCAGATAATCATCAGGATGACTGAAGATGACCCAGGATACACTGAGTAACCTTGGCCTTTGATATATATAGGAAATGTGACCATGGGCAAGTCCCTTAGCTTCTGTCTGCCTTGGTTTCCTCAGTTGTAATATGGGGATAATAATAGCACCTACCTCTGAGGGGTGTTGTGAATATCAGATGAGATGATACTTAGCACAGTACCTGGCACAAAGTCGGTGCTTAATAAAATGTTCCCTTCTCTCTCCACCCCACTACCCCACACACTTGAAATGTGGTGCCAGGAATCTGGAATGAGCACCAACTCTCATTTGGTTCTGTGTAATACATGGAGGATCTCTTTGGTCTGCCGTTGACCAGGCTGTTGTATTCCTGGCTCTCACTGTGGCTATGATTCCATTCAAACAAGTGCCTGCTTTATTCAGAGCACTGTTAAAGGTAGGAGAGGTACAGAACGTATAGAAGGTGAAGTCCCTGCCTTCCTGGAGTTCACAGTGCAGCAGAGGGATAAGGCATATATTGAAGTTCTGATTTTATTCCATAATATTTGATAAGTATGTTAGCAGAGGGCAAAACAAAAATATCATATGTGGTCCAAGGGCAAGGGGAAGGTCATTATCTTCAGGGAAATCAGAGAAGTCTTTGTAGAGAAAGTGGAGTTTGAGTCAGGTGTTAAAGAATGAGTAGGCTTTTAACAGGTGAAGGGGGAGTGGAGTGGTATTCCAGGTATAAAAAACTGTGAGCAAAGGCATGGAGATGATAAAGTGAAAATTGTGCATGGTGCACCAAAGGGTCCTCTGTGGCTATAGCATAGAATATGCAGAAGGGAGAATAGGTGGAAAGGTTTGGTAGCAGCAAGATGGGAAAGACTTGAATGTTAGGTGAAAAAAAATTAAGACTTGATTTTATAGACAATAGGGAGCCATTTAATATTTTTTGTTATTTTGTCTATATTTGTTTCTCTGATTTTTTAGAGGAGAGTTTAACCATATTTACGCAAAAGATAGATTAGGTAATGAGAAAAAGGCTAGATTGGAGGGGAAGAATGGAGAGGTGGTAAGAAGCTATGTTAAGGATAAAGGCAGTGGGAATAGTCAGCAAAGCATGAATTGTCAAGTCAACTGCATTTCCAAGTGTCCAGAGCTTTTCTAAGTGCTGTGGATACAAAGAAAGGCAAAAAATGATCCTTGTTTTCAGGGAACTGAGTCTAACAAGGGAGCCAGTGTACAATGTGAAATGTATTGTGGTGTTAGAGTCAGTGGGACTTCCTAATTAATTGACTCTTCCTTCTCTGTCCCCTCTGGTATCCAAAGATAACACCAAGATTTCAGACCGGAAAGGCTGAGAGAATGGTTATACCTCCTCCAGAAATAGTGAGGTCAGAAGGAGGAGCAGGTTTAGGAGAAAAGATAAGCAGTTCCTTCTGGGATGTGTTGAGTGGGAGGTGCCCCAGAGACTTACTGGTGAAGGGGTCCCATCCAGTCTGGAGCTCAGGCGAGAGGTCAGACTCAGGAGTCATCTGCGGAGAAGCAAGGGGAAGGGAACAGCTCCACTATGTGCCGGGCATGATGCTAAACTCTTTTTAAATATTGTCTCATTTGAGAAATAAGCACTGAAGCTGCCAAGGAGAGACAAGAAAAGGTCCGGGGCAGAATGTGGGGAAAAAAAAGTGACCTTAGGGGATCAGGAAGGGATTAAGTCAGAGAAGTAGCAGTCAGTGGTTGGAGAACCAGAGGAATGTGGCCATTGGGTTTGATGAGCGTGAGATTCTTGTGGGTTTCTGAAAAAGCAGCTTTGCCACAGGGTTGGACTGAGAAAAGAGAGGATAGAATAGTGAGAATGTGGAGGTATCGTCTGTAGGCAAGTTTTTCAAGAAATTGGGCAAGGAAGGGGACGAGAAAGATGTCAGAACAAACAAATGAAATGGAGTCAAGGGAAGGCTTTTTTTTGGATCGGATTTGTTAGTCAGGTGGGACCAGTCTAGGAGAGGGGTTTGGGAAGGAAAGGCTGATGATTGGAGCAAAGTCTGAGAGGGCTTTGGGACTGAGAGATTAACTTCTCTGAAGAGAAGGAATGCCTCTTTTTGCCATGACTGGAGGGAAAGAGAGCTAGGGGTTTTGAAGAGTAGAGAGGAGGTGAGGGTGCTATTATCATGGCTATTTTTAGCAATGTCCTCAGCTAGGTGGCACTGTGGATAGAGTGCCGAGCCTGGAGTCAGGTCAAATATGGCCTCAGACACTAGTTCTGTGACCTTGGATAAGTCACTTAACTTTGTTTGCCTCAGTTTCCTCATCTGTAAAATGAGTTGGGGAAGGAAATGGCAAACCACTCCAGTACCTTTGTCAAAAGAACCCCAAATGTAGTCATGAAGAATTAGACACAACTAAAATGACTGAACAAGAATTTTTTTCTCAGTAAAATAGGGTGTCATCTGCTGTAGACACTTGAGGAGAAAGGACACGGCATGAAACAGCTGCTGTGGGGAATTTCTGTCCTCTGACCAGCCCCCTTATGTTTTTTCATGATCTCAGAAGATTCACTGAAGGTGCTTAATTAGTCAGTCAATAGGGAGGTTGGTGTGTGCTGCAAAACTCTTCTGCTTGTCAAAGTAGTCTAGAGAGAGCTGTATCCATTGTCGACCCCCCTCTCCTTAAGCTCTTGCTCTTATCCAAAGGCAAGAAATCCTACAATTTTCTGTAGTCATTTGTTAGCAGACTCTGAGAGTTCTTTGAATGGAAAAGGGGTCATCCCTTTTGCCATCTGCCTTCTGAGCCTAGGAACAGACTGGGCTTTTCTTGCAAAGGGCGTCAGCCTCATTTAACTGAACTCAAGGGGAACAATCCAAATTCTTTGGCTTTATTGGAATTTTGTTGTATCAAATAATAGGCTATTTTTATTAGCTTGAGACTTTCACTGTCGATGTTTTTGTTGTCCTGGGACATAAGATGCAATCATCCCCTCTTCCCTTTGGGTTAAACAACCCTGGTTCCTTCAGATATTTTTTCATCATGGGTCCTGTTTTTCTTGTGCTTGGATCCTTTCTTTAGTTCTTCTCTGACCTAGTTCTCTGTTACATTCTTGAATTGTGAGCCCAGAGCTGGATGCAGCACTTGGTGTCAGTGTCTGGTGGGGCTCCTCAGCCCTTTGCAGGCAACGTGGACTTGAAGAAAGCCAACATTTGCAGCAAGTGCTCAGACCAACAAGCATCTTCTTCATGCCGTCCTCTTACGTCAGTTGCTTTTCTTATTTTTGTGGGTCTCCTACTTTTTTCCTTTCCTACTGTACCCTGAAACATAGGTTGATGCTGCTTCTCTGATCCTGTTTCCTTGTTCTGTCTTTTTCTGTCTGCATTCTTCTTCCCCCACTGCAGATTTTACCCCAGCAAAAAAAAAAAAATCTTGACCTGGACCTAGTGCCCTGATTCTGCCCTTTTCTTGGGACTTTTCACTTCTGTCCTCTGCTTCATTAATTTTGTAGGAGAATTTCCCTGACTGGATTCTAATCCAGTACCCCCTACCTCTCCTCGAGGCTGGGTCTGGTCCTCAAATTCTTGAGGCATTATTCATTTCTTGGGGGAAAAAAGATGGGAAGGGTGCTACAGGGAGCCTTATTAGAGGTGTCATGAAGCTGGAGATTTAAATTTTGAGATGAAACTTCAGTGTGAGGGGAAGTCTCATTGGGAGGTGCTTTGGGTGTGCAGCACTTTCATTAATGGGCACCCTTGTTACCATGCTGCCTGGGAGCTGATCACAAAGGCCTCTGCCATCCTCAGCAAAGAGGAGAAAAGCCCAGGAGCAATGGAGCAGGGGTGTGACTGGCAACAGTCTTTGTATACTGAGCATTCACCAGGCTCTGGGGAGAATTTGGGGCTGGAGTGAGACTCGGGAGTTGTCATTCTGCAAGTTCTGTAGCTCCCTGTCCTCACAAAGGCTTTTTGAAAGGATAGATGTTCAAATTGGAGCCTCCTCCCTAGGGAGGTAGCTGGGCCTGCCTGTCCTTTAGTGCTCTAAGAGCTCCATGGATGGGAAGAACCAGGGCCTTCTGTCTGAGATCTGAGCCACCCAATGAATTTCTTACTTGGATATTTAGTAAGAAGCCACATTTTCTATCCTTGACTGAATATGTCACTGGTGCTATTCAGGACAGGGACATACACAAGTTTTAAAGATTTGGGTCTCTTTGGCAGAAACAGATGTATTTGCCTATTTAATAATTTTTTTCCCCAGTTATAACCCAGTTATTTCTGCAGGCAAGGCAATGGAATGGCAGGCGTGTGTGTGTGTGTGTGTGTGTATGTGTACACTAGCTATTCTGGACAGGTGCATTGTAGTGACAGGGTCAAGAGGTAGAAGCTGATGGGTTTCTGGTGATCTCTGCTAGAAGCTGCTAAATGTTGTGACTCTAGTCCTGACATGAGACTTTTGAGTCCAGGAAGAGTCATTGCCTTCTCCAGAGGCCTCTTGGGGGCTGTACAGAATGCATAGCCAGCTCAGATTGTCAGCATCCCTTCCTGCTGGTTTGTCAGGCTGTGGGTGACTATGGCTGATCCAGCCAGTACCAGGCCTCGCGAGACAGTCTGTCTGGGGCTGCCTTTGCCTGTTGCATTTGGTTACCATGGCAGCAGGAAAATGGGGGAGAAACTGAGACACCTGAAATGCAGATGCAGAAACTTGAGACGTTTAGTTTTCCTACCTAGAGGAGGTGGTGCCATGAATGAAATGAGCAGGTAGGTGGATGACTGTGGTGCTGCCCAGAATCTGGGTGGGTGTTAGTTTGATTTTCGGCACTGTTATGTACGGAGGAGAGGCTTGGTTTGGGGGCATGATCCTACTGGAGGCAACCGTCTTGATAGATCACTAGGGAAACACATCAACCACTTCATGGCTGCTAAACCCTCACTCTTGGGTTAGGTGAAAAAGCTTATGGTTCTGTCTAGTTTTGTGTGGACAGGCATCCTACAAGTGGAATCCTGTTTTTCCCTTGTCCCGTTACCTTATGTTTGCTCTGTCCTACTTTGCTTAGGTCAGGGATTTTTAACCTGGGTGTATGAACTTGGTTTTTTAAAAAATATCTTCATAACTGTATTTGGATGTTGACTGGTTTTCTTTGTAATCCTGTGTACCCTTATAACCACGATCCCTACAAGGGATCCATAGGCTTCACCAGTCTTCTAGAAGGTCTCCTAGAAATAAAAAGGTTAAGAATTTCTGACTTAGATGCACCCCAGAAAATGGATGTATGGGAGATGTTGGTGATCGGGGGTGCGGTGGTCATGAAAGAGAACTGAGCTTCCCAAGGCCGAGATAGGGGAGCCAGATCCGAAAGAGGCATGTGTGTCTGGCTGCCTACCAGATGCTGTTTTGCCAAGTGAGGTGATGCTGTTTGGGCTGGCTGTCTCCCCACAGGGATGAGATGTGTGTGTATGTATGTGTGTGTGTGTGCAGTGGTTTGGGAGGGAGGGAGGTGGGGAGGCAGAGACAGTGTAGACATACAGAAGAAATTGGGAGGTTGGAGAAGGCGGCACACTGAAAGTGAGAATTGAGTAATAAGTGTGGGGGACCTGGGGTGAATGGGACCCAGTATCAGACAGTTTCCCCCCGGGGTGTTGGGAGTTTAAAGGAGGCGTTGGCAGTCTGTCTGGTGTCTGGGCCTGGGACATTTACCTCCTTCTTTCCCTACTGCTTATTCTATCTTCCTTTTTCTTTTTCCTCCAAACCTTTTAAAACAGTGGGTGTGAACATGCTTGAGTTGCCTTAAAGAATTCAGTGTCATTTGTCTGTGGGTTTTCTGCCCCCTCCCTCCTCCAGTGTCTCAATTATTTCAAATGAGCTGTGTGTGATTCCTGTAACACAAAGCACAAAGGTGTGAGCCTCTTTTTTGAGCAATTGGTGAGCTACAGGTGTTGTTTAATGACACTTAGCTTCAGTGGTCCCCATGCTGCCTCTGTTTCCTCCCCCATCCCCCATCCCCCATCCCATGCCTTCCCAGGCCAGAATGGGATGGCTCTGTGCTAGGGACCCTGTGGGGACTTCACTGAGCCCCCAGCCAGCAGCTGCTTATCAGCCTAACAAGCCTCATGGAAAGGGTTTATGGAACTGTTTATAGAAAATATTTGCTGTTTTTTGAAGTTAATTGTATGACAGCTTGAGTTCTCTGGAGAAAGGGTACCATGGAAATAAAACAAACCGTGAGTTTAATTTAAATTCTGAAGTCTCCAAGTGCAATTCGGTTGGTAGTGTTTTCTAATGGTAAAACAGTATACACATGTGCATGCATGTGCGTCTATGTGTGTGTGTGTGTGTGTGTTTATGTTTACAGAAACTGGGCAGTCTGCTGTTTTCAGTGTAATACAAATTCCAGTGCCTCCCTACGTACACTAATCTGTGCTTGCTGTGTGTGACCTACAAGGGGTTTGTTTTTCCCAGAGGATGATACTGGATCAAGGCATCTTAACCTTTGGGGTCCCTTTCCCCTTTTGGCAGTCTGGTAAAGCTTATTCCAGTGAACTCTTGTCATATTTTTAAATGCATAAAATAAAATACATAGTATTAGAAGAGAAATTAATGATATTGAAAGATTTCCAAAATATTAAAGGGAAAAAAATTCAAGTTGACCTTGTGTGGTGGTGCGCACCTGTCCTCCCAATACTGGGGAGGCTGAGACTGGTGGAAATCCTATATTTAGGGGCCCTGAGCTACAGTGGCCTCTGAAGATTGGGATGTCTGCGCTAAGTTCAGCACCAATATGGGGAGCCCCTGGGAACCGCCTAAGGAATTGTAAACTGATCCATGTTCCTGGGCTGATCAGTAGTGGGATATGACCTCTGAGTGACCACTACAGACTTCCAACCTGTGTGAGACAGAGCAATCTAATCTTCTAAGAGTAAGTACAAGTTCACGGGACCCCATGTTAAGAACCCCTGTACTCGACAGAGATTCAGTTCAGTTCCAGGCACAGTGGTAGGCATAGAGTTGACATGAATCTTTCTCTCCAGGAATTTCTGTGCTGATTGGTGGGAAGAGATGTAGACTTCAATACATGTCCTGTCTCTGCCCCTCTCCCCCGAGAGACTGCAGCCCTTTTGGACACAGGCTTTTTTGTTTCTCAGCTCCACCTTGTCATCCTGTCCTCTGTGCTGAGCACAACGCCTCTCACATAGTGGAGTCTGGAAATGACCTTAGAAGTTTTCTGGCTCAGCCCCCTCATTTTTTACAGATGAGAAAATTGAGGCCCTCAAAAATTAAATAACTTATCCTAAGTCCTGTAAATAGTTAGATGGTAGAACTAATTCAAGCCCAGGTCCTCAGGCTCCAATTCCAGCCCTCTTTCCACACTATGATGCTTAATAAGTATTTGAACAAGAAAGAAAGGACACCTCTACTTCTCCCTCTGCAAAATGAAGGGGTGGCACTCAGCCTCTAAAGGCCCTTTCAGTTCTAAATCTGATTCTGATCTGGACAGACAGATGGACATGGGCACACATCACTATGACATGTTCAGTGCAAAGGATAGATAGAAGTGAAATGTTTGAAGAAACTGAAAGAGGAGGGAAAGGAGAGGATCTCAGAAAAGGCTTCATGGAGGGAGTCAAACCTGGAACGCACTTTAAAGCGAAAGAAAGGAACTTGACCAGATGGAGGAGATGTACATTCCTGTACATTCCTTGGAGGACCACATGAGCCAAAGCATGGAGATGGAATTGGGTTTTTTTGTAGGACTTGCTGCCTGAGACCTTTTTTTTTATGTACCTGAGGGCAGTGTCCTGGCTCATAATTAAAAAAAAAACTAATTATTTAGAATGGGATGGTTACAAAACACAGTGTATATTTTATCTTATTTGATCATAACCTCGAGTGAAAAACAGTTAGCCAAAGACCCTGTGATTAAAGAATCAACTCCTTTTATTTTTATTAACATTAATTTTGTTCAGTATTGATTAAATTCTACTGTCCCTTTGAGGTTATGTCATTTCTCTGAATCTTAGTTTCCTCATCTTCACAAGGAGAGATTGTACCAGATGACCTCTTGGGCAATGGTGTGATGGGAAATTCTTTAACAACTGATTCTCTAGGGGGAAAATGCATGCATGACACATTTTAGAAAGTAATCTCCAGGTAGCTAGGTGGCACAGTGGATAAAGCACTGGACCTGGAGTCAGGAGGATCTGAGTTCAAATGTGACCTCAGACACTTGACACTTATTAGCTGTGTGACCCATCTTAACCCCAACCGCCTTGCCAAAAAAATTAAAAAGTAGTCTGCATTATTGTTTTTCCTTTACTTTCATAAGTCAACAGTCAACACAACAATAAATCAAGCCTCCATTTGTAGTTTTTGCCTATTTCTAGGGTGTAAATGCTCACCCTGACAATTTAACAGTCAGCGTTTTCTCTCTCTCCTTCCCTCCCTCCTCTCTCATTCATTCCAGCTTGAACTGGCTCGAACCCACCCTTGTTGAGACCCCTTCTAGGTCCATGATCCTACCTTTTCTTCCTAGAGTCTTGCATCTGCCTTTTCTACTTCCTAGTTACCTACTGAGAGGTAAGAATTAAGAGGGGATCCTCCATTTTATAGAAGGGAAAATAAAGGACACAGTCACCTGTATCTAGTCAAATAAGAGATCACTGGCCAAGCCAAGGTCAAAGCCTAGGCTCAGAGGCTTGGAAACCCTTTTCTTGCTAGCTTTTGTAGACAAATAGATTCTCATATCCTTCTCCCCTCCCCTCTTTTTAGTGGGAGGACTATTGAGTTAACTTTCTGGCTCACTCTTTATCCTCAGCCCACAACCCACCAGCCAAATAATCAACATTCCTGTAACCTAAGACAAGGAGAGAGAGGTCTTTGTTTGCATCATCCCACTGTGGTTCAGGAATCTCAGCACGGAAAATGGACTTTTACGTTAATAGGCTTCATGGAACGACACTGAGATGCGCGTCTGGTGGCTCTTCTTGTCATCTTGTCTCTTTCCTCCCTCCCAGTGATCTCAGTGACGCATGTGCTATAAGCCATCTATGGATGCTTATAGACGGTGTAGTTTTCCCACAGATGTCCATCTCAGCTCAAGAGATTTCTTCTTTTTGGGGACTGAGAAGTTTCTCTGTAAAAACCAGGGTAGGTGAACATCTTCCACCCCAAAAAAGCTGAGGGTGAATTGGTTTGGATTCCTCCAAGCCCAGGAACTATAAGATCAAGAGTGATCCTACAAAATGTAACAGCAAAGTGAATTGATTGATGGTTAATAATAACAGCCTCTAGTATTTATACAGTTCTTTCAGGTGTGTAAAGCACTTTACAGATATCTCATTTTGTCCCCACAATAGCCCTGGGAGATTGACTGTGAGCTCCTTGAGAACAGGGACTATCTTTGGGCTTTCTTTGTATCTCTTACACTCAGCACAGTGTCTGGCATATCATATTCATTAACTGTGTGCTATTATTATCCCCATTTTACAGGTGAGGAAACTGAGGCAAACAAATTAAGTGACTTGCCTAGGATCACAGTTAATAAATGTCTAAAGTTGGATTTGAATTCAGGTCTTCATGACCTGAACTCCCACCTTCATGACCAGCACTCTTATTTACTGAGCCACTAAGCCTGTTAGAATAGATATCCAGTGGGGTGCTGGCCCCTTCAAAGAGTATGGGAAACCATACTCTCATTTCATGATATAGAAGATGGAATGCTAGGCTTGGTGTTAGGAAAGCCTAGTTTTAAATTCTGCTCCAGGAACTTGGAGTGAGTTGCTTAACTTTGCTGAATCTCATTTTTATCATCTGCACAATTAAGGAATTGGACAAAATGATCTCTAAGGTCCCATGTAGACTTAAATCCTTGTCCTGTACTGTTTGCTACTGGGATGTTTAAAATAACAAGAAGCCATGGGAACTCCCTGCCCTTGGGAGATCCCTGGTCCAAGAGGGTGGTGGATCATGGTCCCTTCCCTTGGACAGCCCTTATTCAGACAAAGTGGATTACCTTGGGATATATCCTCTCTCAGACCCTTCAGCCCATGTGTCCCAAAGGCCTTGTTCAGGTTCCCTGGAGGTCCATTTCATTTCAGCACTTTTAGAAGATCTTAGAGAGAATTTTCACATGAGAGTCAGGCTTTTGCATGAGAATCATTGGTTATGGCAAGTTTTAAGCCCTGGGCTTAAACTGAGACTCTTTGAGATGGGACCCTGGAGGACAAGGAGTTGGGAGTTAAGCCACAGCTGGATCTCAATGTTTAGAGCAACAGGACTGGATCTGAGGCAGTGATTGTTGAGCCATGGCAGGAAGAGGATCATGGGGGTGAGTGATGGTCCTTTGGAATGGCTTCCCCAGTGCCCATCCCCTTCTCTCCCTACTCAGTCTGTAGAATGCCTGGTGCTCCCATCTCTTCCACAACAGATTAGGAAGGGGCAAGTTCTTACTCAAGTGTATCTTGTTCTTACCTCCAATGTCACAGGGATGGATGCATGAATGGATGGATAGATGGATGGATGCATGAAAGCTAGAGATTAGCAATCAGCCCAAATAAAGAAGATAAGCCTAGCGTATGGAAGCTTCCAGAAAATGCAAGAAGAGGAGGTATTAGGCAGGAGGAGGTAGGGTCAGGTCTAGATGAGAAAATTTCACTTCAAATGAACTCTCTAGGTCTCTGGCTATAGAAAATCAGAGAAGTGTTTTTGTATGGCATTGGGGGCAGAGCTGATGTCATAGGGACATATACTGAGAGTTGGAAGATACCTTACAGCCCATCTATTCCAACCACTTTGTTATACAAGATGAGGAAAAGAGAGATGAAGTGACTTACCCACCAGGTTACTCAGCTTGTGAATGACAGAGCCATTGTTTCATAGTTTCCTAGAGCTGGACAGGTCTGTTCCAACACTTCATTTGACAGATTGAGAAAGTGAGGTTGTGACTTATCTAATTACTTATTTACAGCTTAGTAAATGACCAAAGTGGGATTTGAACCCCAGGCCAATGCCATCACAAGCTTCCCCTATATTCTATTGCTTCTTGCTAAAATAGTTATTGGAGGACATGAGTCAGTGAAGACCTCTTGTTCCCTAGCCTGGATCTCAGTGTGGATTGACTTAGGAAGACTCAGTGATATCTACCCCACTCCTTCTTTATCTCACTTCCTACTGCAGGAATATAACCTCCATTCAGTCGATGAAGGATTTTTAGTTTGTCACAGGTCACACTGACCAACTCACATTCTCAGAATCTAGTGTAGGGAAAGGAGATGGGTCTCCACAGACCCTCAAAAGACAGAGTAACTGAGAGACTGTAGAATAAATATTCATCCTCTCTCCCAGCCTTGGGGCTCTTATGGGATGGAGGGGACCATTGCGGAAGCCCACAGAAAGCATTTTTGAAACAGCCCTGCCTAGAGGCAAGGGGACAGACTCAGCACCCTCCCACATGCCTTCCCACCTCCTGAATTTGTACTGGCTTCCTTGCTGAACACTGCCTGTCCCCAAAATGAGTGTTTTGGACTCAGTGACATTTTCTCAGTGGAGAGAAGTAACCAAAAGCCTGGCTAGGAAGGAGAAAATGGGTGGGGAATCTGGGAAGCTTGTGCCTGAGCTGATAAGAAGTCAGTGACGTTTTTTGGTTTTTCTTTTTGCTTTGGGTTTTTTTCCCCCTCCTAGTGGAAAGCAAGCCTCTTACCACCCAGTGCCAGCAATAACTGACCCCCTGGTCACTCCAGAAGTCTCCTATCTACCCATGCCTTTGTTCAGAGAATAGGGTGAACTGACTGCTTCTGTGAAGAGTTGGAGGATGTCCCAGCTCTGTCCTTAGGGGCTCAAGAGCTCTTGTCCTGATTCCAGGGGTGGTTTGGAGGATCAGTGGATCCCCAGCTGGAGCCTGGGACTCTTCCCTTGGGCTCCTCTTGGACAATTTTCCCAGGTAATGACTGGGTCTAAGTGGATCTCTTCTCTGTGAACCTGCGAGGCCATGGAGGGGTGTGGCAGCCTCTGCCTCTGACTGCAAGATCAGGTTTCCACCTGCCCCGAAGTGGAGAGCCTCAGTTTGGCACTGAGCATCCCTTGCCTGCCCGCTGGGCAAGTGGTAAACAAGAATCCAGTATCTATCGGAGCTTGAGCTCTGCCGCTGAGAGGGAGGATTCCTCTTCGGGAGACAGGAGGATTGGTGAGTTGGGTGGGAGACGTGAGCTAACTTCTTTGTTTTGTCATGAACAAGTAGTATTGAAGTTTCATTGGAGGCATTTCACTGACTGTTTGCAGCTGCCACAGTGTCCCCACTGGGGGTGAGGGCATTTCAGAGGCAGGTGATGGAGGACCTCAATGCCAGTGTCTTGTGATGATTTCAGGAAGGGGTGGTAGGGGGCTGAGTGGGCTTCCTTGAATGAAACTGTGTTGTAGGGAGTAGTAGAATCATTTTCTTTTTTCTTCTGGTCCAAAGGTATGTTCAGTTAGCGTTCCCACCTCCTTTTCCAGGTGCCGTACAAAGGGTTAAGCATCTTTGCAGGCTCTATTTTGGGGAGAACCAAGTGTTCTCAGAATAGAATTCTTTGTTATGTGATCTATTTTGGGATGTGGGCCCCGTGGGCGTTTATGTAAGCATTTCTGTATGTGTGTGTATTTAGGGGGGCAGGGAGCAAGGAATCATCTCTAGTTACTAATTATAAATAGTTTTTTCTGGGATCCTGGGCAGATGGAGGTGTGTGTATGTGTAAGGGGTGGATTACTGAATGCCAAGTGATGACTACAGAACAGACAGTTAGTGGCTGTGCACTCATGGAGGGCAGGAAGAGGGATGCTTGGGTCCCTTGAGTGTTTGATTGGGATGGAGAGGGAGGCCATTAGGACTGAGTAATTCTGCCCTTCTGTCTCCTTATTGTCTAGTGCATAGAGTCCCATCCTGCCTCTTTACCTTTAGAATTTGTGAGATCCTGGACAAACCGCTAGGTTCTCTGAGCCTCAGTTTCCTCCTCTGTAAAATGAAAGAGTTGGAGTATCTGGTCTCTGAAGTCCTTGATAGGTCTAGAGCTATGGTCTGAAGAACCTGCATGTATTCACTGTTTATCAACCCAACACTGCTGACTGTGTCTGGCTGATGGACAGATGGAGTGTTGGGAAACTGAGGGAAGAAAGTTACACACAGTCAGTCCACAGGGACCATAGGATCATAGAACTTGAAGAGACCTTAATGGTCAAATAGTCCAAGCCCCTCTTTTTATGGATGAAGAAACTAAGGCCCAGGGTGTTTAAACGGATTACCCAAAGTCATCAAAGTAGGAAATGACCAAGTTAGGATTCTTCTGATTCCAATCCAGTGCTGCTATAAGGGAGTTTGTACTACACCTCCTATGGACCCTGATCCTTTCTCAGGTAGAAGCTGTCAGTCTTGTCATGTTTAACTGTGTTCTTTCTCCCTTCTGTCTTTAGGCCAAATCCGCATATGTCAAAGCAAGAGTTTATGAACCAGAGACCCTCCAGCATGGTCAGTGAGACATCCACGGTCGGAACTACATCCACTCTGGATATGAAATCAGGACCAAGGGTGAGTCCCAGGTGGCTCTGGTGTGCCTTTCCTTCTCTGTAACCTTGCCCATGGCCTGTCCAGGTGAAAGCCAGAGTCCAGACAAGAATTTTGGAAAGATCCCTCCTATTTGCACAGTGCGTCACACTCTTTGGAGAACTTTCCCACCCATCGTCCAATTTCATTTACTTATTTAATTTTTGCTGTATTTATTGATCGCATTTATTTATTTATTCATTCATTCATTGACTTACTTTTGAGGCTGAGTCTCCTGGCTAGAAGTATAGTGGCTATTCATGGGCTCAACCCCACTGCTGTCTATCTGGCTCTGAAGCTTGAGCCTTCTCTGTTTCCCAACTAGGCTGGTTTGAACCTCCTTACACAACTTGGTGGTCCTTCCTACTCCCTGGGGGTTCATCATATTGGTACCAGATTCAGTACAGACTCCCAGTCAATTTTAGCCCACTGTGCTTCAAACTCCTCAGCTCAAGTGATCTAGCAGTCTCAGTCTGGAATCCGTATCTTGGATTTCTGGTTCACTCTAGTATGGCTGAAGTACCTGTACCTACCTCTTTGTACCCAAGAGCTTGGGTTCAGTGCAGCCCATTAAAGCTGCAAGTAGCATCTTTCTTTCATCTTTAGCACCTGTGTTTATTGAGACCATCCTGTGCACATGGCTCTGGGCGAGGACCTGGAGACATCTCCAAAGTTAAATCCCACAGAACCATAGGAGTTCAGAACTGGAAGGGACTTTTGGAAGCTAACTCCTTACGTTTTTGAAGGAAGTTATAAGCCCAGAGAAGGGAAGTGATTTGCCCAAGAAAACACAAAAATTTGCTCCAGGTCCAGTCACTATCCCTTGTGTGAGTGGTCGTGGATTAAGCAGGCTGTATCTGCTTCAGGCTACCAGAGAACACATTGGGGTCATTATTTGCTAGTGGTGGCTGGCAGCATTTGATCTGGAGTCTAAAGTTGTTTTTTGGTTGCTGTTAAGTCATGTTCAAATCTTTGTGACCCCATTTGGAGTTTTCTTGGCAAAGATATTGGATTGGTTTGGTCATTTCCTTCTTCACCTCATTTTACAGATGAGGAAACGGAGGCAAACATGGTTAAATTACTTGCCTTGGATCATACAGCTAATAAGTATCTGAGGCTGGATTTGAACTCATGAAGATGAGTCTTTCCGATTCCAAGCACAGTGCTCTATCCACTGTGCCACTTAGCCAGCTCTCTGGAATCTAAAGACTGGTGCTCAAAACCTGGCTTGGCTAATGGCAAGTTACTTAACCTCTTTAGGCCTCAATTCAATGGCAGGGTTAGACTAAATGAGCTCTAAGTTTCAGACTGGCCAGCCGTAAATCCTGTGAGATTCTCTGCTGGCTCATGCCTGCCCAGGGCCATCTTTCTGGGTCTTAGGAGTCTCTTTCTGTCTCACTTCTCTTTTTGGTGATCATTACCTCTTAGGTTCATTGCATGTGGCAGCCATACATTTCTAGGACTGGAAATTACTGCCCTGCCTTCCATGTTTCAAAGTCAAATGGTAGTCCTTGATGCTATTGTTAAAAAAAGGCAGGGGAAGGGGGGGACCATAGCTCCTGGCACTGGGACGTTCTTTCTTGAATCAAATCTAAATCCTTCCTAATGTTCTAATTAAAATCTTGAGGTTATTTTTTTCCCCCTAGGTTATCAAGACTAGCAAAATCCACAGCTTTGGGAAAAGGGACCAGTCTATCAGAAGGAACCCCAATGTCCCTGTTGTGGTGAGAGGCTGGTTGCACAAACAGGTAAGGGCTTCAGGCAATGAGAAGGGGCACCAGGAATGGGGGATCTTCCCCTAGAAAAAGTAAAAAAAATTCAGAAAGTGTTCCTATCGTGAGGTGACCACGTAATAGACGCATTCAAAAAGTGCTTTTGGTTAGGAGCTCATATCTGCATAATCTAGCATTTATCTAAAGCAGGGGTGGGGAACCTGCGGCCTTGAGGCCACTTGTGGCCTTCTAGGTCCTTGGGTGCAGCCTTTTACCTGAGTCCAAGTTTTACAGGACAGATCCTTTAATTAAGGGGATTTGTTCTAGGAAGTTTGGATTCAGTCAAAGAGCCTCACTTGAGGACCTAGAGGGCCACATATGGCCTTGAGGGTGCAGATTTCCACCCTTGGTCTGGAGCATTAAGGGAAGCGTTACGCTGGGTAAGTTAGTCAACTCATCTGAACCTTAGTTTCTTCATCTATAAAATGGGCGTGATATATTACTCATACTCCTTCCGTGCCAGGGTTGTTGGGAGAAGGACACTTTGTAAACCTGGAGTTCCATGGAAATGTATCATTATTATATTTCTCCCAATGCTACAGTGAGGCTTCCTTACTGACCCGCTTCACTTGCGCAGCAGCAGTGGGCTGGGCAGGGCTGTGCTTGCGTCCCTCTGAATTGGCTTGTTCTCCTTTGTAGGACAGCTCTGGAATGCGATTGTGGAAGAGGAGGTGGTTTGTGCTTGCAGATTACTGTTTGTTCTACTATAAAGGTGAGCAGACATTGTCCCTGGTGGAGAAAGAAGGGGGTAGGAAGCCCCTTTTCTTGGTCAGTTTCGTAGTCTTCATCAAGGTGCCCAGTGCTGCCAACCCACCTGGACGTCTCCACGCCTGATCAAATGAAAGTGCTCTGGGCGTTCATAGTTTGTGATTCTTATATGGTTCCCACATTTAACTGATGACAGGTCTCTGAAACTGTATAGCCTGAAAGGTTTGCTCTCTGTCCCTGTCTCTGTCAGTCCTAGCAATTCAGTTCAGCAAAAATTATTATGTGCAAGAAAGAAAGAACAGAAAGAAAGGGACGACCCAGGTGCTGCTTTCAAGGAATTTATAATCCAGCCTGGCAAGGATGGGCTTATAAATGACTTGATAGGAGAGAGAGTACAGATTAAAAATACCATGTGATGTGAAGCTGGAGAGTCACTAGGAGGCCAGGTGACCAGGGAAGACTTCCTGGTGGAGGTAACTTCTGAGCTGGTCTTTGAAAGAAGGGAAGGACTTTAAGCAACTAGATAGGGAGGGTAAGGGGAGCACCCATTCCAGGCACAGGGAATAGGGTGAGCAAAGGCGTGGGCATAGGGAGAGAAGGCAAGATGAAAATGGGAGACAGAGAAAAGTCTAGCTTGGCTAGAGCTTTGGGGGAGCAAAGGGAGGGAAGAGGGGCCATCCCTCCTGTTGGAGGTGCCTGAGTTATTTACATCCTCTTCAGTTTGGTTCATTTGCACATCCCACCATCCTCCCAAATCCTCTCCCACTGAGGGCACAGCCCTGGTGTGGAAACTATCTAGTCAAATTTAAAAGAGGATACGAATGCATACGTGTGCATGCACAGTGTGCTAATCAATTGTTCCACAGTTAATTCAGTGGAATTCAGTGCTCTACATATGTGTTGAGCACATGTATGTAGAGCACTGTGCTAGGTAGAAAATTCAACATCTGTCCTCTTGCAGTTTATAATCTAAGAGAAGCCTGCTTCTGCCTCTCCTCCTGTGAATTCGCAGGTGACCACTAGAGTCCTTCCATCTACAAACCCAGGCTCCTTTGATCCTATTCATCTTTTAAAGCTTAACTCAACTACTCAACTAACTTCACTCACCTACTACATGGTCCACTATGAGGCTCCCCCAATGTTTCCCCCTCCTACCTCACATAGTGCTTGATTTTGTACCCCTCCAGTTACTTTATATTTTATAGTCCTGTCTGATGCATCTCATCTCATCTTTCTGCTAGAATGGGAACTCCCTGAGGGTAAGGGCCTGCCTTATCTAATGTCTTTATGTCACATCTCCACTAGTGCCTAGTGCAGGGTTCTGCCCAACCCTGTCACCTATTAAATGTTACTGTTCAGAGGCAGATTGGAATACAGGAAAGAATGATGTATTTGGAGTCAAGAAAGGCCCTAGTTTAAATCCTGCCCCTGATAAGTACTGTGTGAGCATGAGAAAGTCTCTTTCACCCCTCTGAGCCTCAGTTTACCGATCTGTAAAATGGAGACAATAATGGCTTGTTGCAGCTGCCTCACAAATTTGTCATGAACATCAAATTGAAAGGATGTGCATGAAACACTTTGAAGAGCTGTCCAGGTTTTTGTTGTGTGTGTGTGTGTTTTTTTTTTTTTTACTAGACCTATGATTTCATTGGTGGCTCAGTGGATAGACTGCCAGGCTTGGAGTCCCTAGCTGTGTGACCCAGGGAAAGGTACTTAATCCTGTTTGCCTTAGTTTCTTCATCTGTAAAATAAGCTGGAGAAGAAAATGGCAAACCACTCCAGTATATTTGCCAAGAAAACCCTGAAAGGGGTCACGAAGAGTTGGGCACGATGGAAAACAACCAAGAAAAGTTTATTTCATTGGTGTAGGGAAGTGAGGAAGTCCCCTCTACCAGTGTATTGGATCATAGATACAGAGATGGACTGGGCTATAGAATCTAAACCCCTCATTTTAGAGATACGCAAACTGAGGCCCATGGAATTAAAGTGACTTCTCACAGATGGTGGAGATGCTGGTTGGCCCAACTAAGTGTGGTGCCAGCAACTTTGCAGACTAGATCCAGTAGGGGAATTTGTGTATCATGAGGTTACAGGATTTAGAACTAAAAGGGATCCTCTTGTTTTACAGAAGCAGAAACCCAAACCCAGAGAAACTAAATGATTTGCCAAGCTCAGTCAGGGCAAGCAAAGCAAGCTTCACATCAGAAGCAGAGTCCCTTAGACTCCACATTCCCTGCTCTTCCCATTGGACCATATTGCCTTCCCTGTGCTGATCAACTGTTCTGCATCTTCAGTCAATCAATACGCGTTTATTAAGCACCTACTATTGAAGTCCTGGGGATACAAAACCCAGAAATGACCGAACCTGCTTCCAAGCAGCTCAGTAATAAATTGCAGCATTAATTATTATTAAGTAATAATAATTACAGCAGCTGTAATAAAGAGGTGGGTGGGCACCGTGCAAACAGTTATGGACGAACCGGATGCAATCTGGACAAATTGGAGATAATCACCAGGGGAAGGTCCTGAGATTAGGGGAGACTGGGAAAGCTGGACTTCAGCTGAGGCTTAATGGAAGCCAGGGAAGCCAGGAGGTGGAGATGAGAAGGGAGAGAGGGCCCAGAGGGCTCTGGGGGGCAGCCAGAGATATTGGGAGGGAGGAGACGAACGGTCTTTTGTGAGAACTAGGGAGCAAGTCCGTGCTGTTGGATCCCAGAGTACAGGGGAGGGAGGAAGCTATAAGAAGACTCGAGGAATAGGAAGGAACCAGGCCAGCAAGGATTTTGAAAAGCCTACTTGTAGTTTTAGGGAGTTTCCCAGAGTACTCCAAACTTAAGTGACTTGTCCAGGGTCATGTAAATATCTGAAGCAGGATTTTTACCCGAATTCTTCCTTTTCCTGAAGTCGGCTCCCTATCCATGATGGTATACTGCCTCTTTGCAGCTGTTATTATTGTTTAATCAGTTCATTTTGTAACCCCTTGTTTGGGGAGAATGCTTATCTCTTGTCTCTTCTTATCTCCACCTGTTGAAACGTGTTTCTCCATCTCTTTTATGTTTAGGGTTAGATCCCCTTGGAGGTCCCTTTGAGCTTCGAGATTCTTGGGTTCCAATCCTTGAGGGCAGAGACTATGCTGATTTACATCTTTATATTCTAATACCCAGGACAAGACCTTGTATTTAGTATATGCCTAATGTATGTTTGTTGACTCCTCCTGTCCTTTTGGTGAGCGCCATGGCTCATCCTGATCTCCTTTTTCCTTTTCTGCTCAGACAGTCGAGAAGAAGCTGTCCTAGGGAGCATCCCACTGCCCAGTTATGTGATCTCTCCTGTTGGACCTGAAGACCGTATAAACCGCAAGTATTCTTTTAAGGTACAAATCATTTGTCTTTTGGATTATGTTTTTGAATATTAGCTTAAATATTTTTGAAAGTTAATTCAATCAAATGAAAAAACACCTGGCTTTCCTAAGTCACCTGTTAATGTTTGAAGCGAAATGCCTTGGCAACTGCATTTTTTGTAGTGATATGTCTGCATGAACAGGCCCCAGATTTTCTAGGGCCTCTGTCCTGCTCCTTATGAGCCAGGGGCTCCCCACAAAGTTAACCTTGGGTCCAGGCTTGGTATATCCCAGGGTCCTATTCACTGGTTACAACCACAGACTCTTTGGGGAAGAAGACTTTCATGGCTTCTGATGATGCTAGCCAAAGCAATCCAAAGCTGGGGGCTCTGCGACATTTATAGGCAGCTTTAATTGCTTCTCCAAGCGCAGACTATCTCTATTTGGAGCTCCCCCCCCACCATGTGACGCAGAAGGGGAGCTTTGGGGCACAGATCCCAGCCTCATCACCTATTTTTTGTGGAACACCATGACTAACGAATGGGTGTGGAATGTATGGACATTCCACAAAACTCCATTTCCAGACATATCTATTTGAAGGGCTGTGAGATATTGATACCCACCATCTTTTACTGGGGTTCCTATGGGTGTTAGTTATGCCCTCTGTCCACAGAAAACTTTTAAAAATTCACAGCGACTGACTCCACAAAGACATTGGCTTCAGGATTGGGATGGAACCGCAATTTCTTCTTATGGAAAAGCCAGGCTGCTTTTCTTTCCATTCTTTCTTCTCTGTGGGATAGACCTAGAGCTGACCTAGGGGTCCTAGAACTGGGTACTTGGATCAGGACCTGTTTCATTCTTCATTGTGTGGTGGGATTACTACCCTGCCTCCAACAGCAGAGGAATCATTTTTTGTGGTCCCCCTCTGCCTCACATTCTCTCATACAGGGGGTGAGTGGTCTGACCCCCATCTTTCCCAGCCGGTGAATATATGTTTGGTCCATGTTCCATTTTCTTATGCTTCATTTGAGAAGAGTGGTGCTGATTGGAATACACTTAGGACTTAGAATTAAAAGGAACTTTAGACATTCTGTAATCCCACCTTTTCCATTTATAAAAGAGGAATCGGAATGGACTCAGCCAAATGCCTACAGAAGGGAGAGCTTCCTGCAGAGCTCGATTTTGAACCTGGGGCCTCTGACTCAACATCTTATGCTCGATCCATTTTCATTGGTGCTTTCAGACTTCTTCTATTGGGTTGCTTAAAACTTGCCTCCATTCTTTTGTTTTCCTGTTAGTTTTCTCCTTGGCTACTGGAATCCTCTTCCTCTTCCCCCTCTCCTCTTTCTCCCCCTCTCTCTCTCCTTCTCTTTCTCTCCTTTCCTCTCCCCCCTCTCTTTTCCTTTCCCCTATCCCTGTTTGTTTATTCCTTTTCCATTTTCTTTCCCTAAGTCATGGGTGTCCCTGGAAGTTCTGTCTTGGGTCCTCATTTCTCCCTGTACCTTCTCCCTTGGCTTTCTCAGCAGCTCACCTATATTTGAATGTCATCTCTTTATAGATGACTGCCAAAACTTTATACTCCAACTCCACATCCCCAGCCACCTGTTGTTCTTTTCTGCCTCACTGGCCTATTGGGACCCCATGCTCCAGAGTCATCATCTTTCCCCCTAAAACTAATCCCTCCCCAGTATTCTCTCTGTCTAGGGCGCCACCGTGCTCCCAGTCACCCAGGTCCCGAGTTTGCATCTTCATGGACATCTTGGATGTGCTCTCCCTTGTCCCACATGTCCAAGTGGCTGCCAAGTCTTGGCAATTCTGTCTCCCCACCCCCCTGGCATCCATCTCCCTCTCTACTCACATATCTCCTGCCCTTGTGCAGACCTTCATCCCCTCTTGTCTGGACTATTGGAACAGCCTCCTGGGTGCCCCCCATGCCTGCCCCACTCCCTCCGCCCCCTCCCACCATCCATCATTTACGTAGCTGCTCGAATACTCTTTAAGGCATAGATCTGATCATTTTGCTCCTGTGCTCAAAGATCTTGAGTAATTCTCTGCTGCCTCTAAGATAAAAATATAGACTCCTCAGTGTGGCATTTAAGGCTCTCACAGTCTAGCATCCACCTACATTTCCAGTCTTATTTTATGTGATTTCCTTTCATACACTCTACATTCCTTTCTACCTCCTACCTGTACACACTCCCACAAGTTGTCCCCCATGCTTGAAATGAATCTTTCCTCATCTCTGACTCTCAACATCCTTACCTTCCTTTAAGACATCACCTCTGGCATCAACGTTTCTGGGAAGCCTTCCCTGATTGCCCCAGTCGTTAATGTTCTTTCCTTCCTAGTATTACATTATAATTATGTACATGTACACCCTGCCCCTTCTCCCCCAGCATAGATCATAACATAGGGCACATAACTGACTCTAAATAAATTGCTTTTTGACTTGAATCAGATTGGTTTGGGGAAGTTCTCTTACTGGAATGCACACTTATTATTAGCCAGAAAGCCTTCCTTTAATTCCCTCTGAGAGCAGATATCTAGTGACAGATTTCAACAATTCAATTCAGTTCAACCAGCCTTTTTTATAACACCCGAGCATCCCAAAGTAGCGCCCCAAGATTCTATATACCATATGCTAACACTTCATGAGAAGGTGTGAAAAATATATTCTAGGAAAGCCTTGTTTATGATTGTATTGTCCTTCTGTCCTCCTTTTTCACTCTCCCTTGTTCCCTCCCTTAGATTTGCTTAGAAAAACTCATCCAAGAGTATTCAAGAGAGTGCATCTTGTCACTCTGAGATTGGAGGTTTGTCCTCTGCAGTCTGAGGACATCAGTCCATCTTTCTTAATTATCAGCAAACATTTTATTAAGAACCTTTGTACTTCATTTGAACACTGAATTTGAATTTGAACACTGCGTACAAAATGCAAGTAAAAAAATGGTCCCCTATCCTCCTGAAGCTTGCTACCAGTCTGGAATTCTAGGGATTAGACGCAAACACAAATATAATGTTACATGCTAAGTGCCTTGGAGGTACAAAGCAAAGAACCACGTGATGCCTGAGATGGGACAAATCAGGGAAGGTTGCATGAAAGAGGTGACATTTGACCTGTGCTTTAGATGAGCAGTAGAAATCCAACAGGCACCAAGGGGAGGGAGCAAGAGAAAAGTGACCATACAAATATCCCATAGTAAACATTTAGAGACAGGTTAGGACGTTTCTGTTGCAAAACACATGTTCTGGGGATGGAGAGGGTGTGACTGGGGTCTTGATGGAGTCTAGCAAGCCCTGCGTGGTGTCTGGCTGTAGGATAAGTGGGTGTACTTCCTGTCCCAAAAGAGCTGATGTAGCTGCAAGTTGTCTTTGTACTCATGGTGTAGTGGGAAGAAAGTGAAGGAAGGAAGGAGGGAGGGAAGAAAGAAAGGAAGGAAAAGAGAGAGGGAGAAAAAGGGAAAAAATGAAGGAAAGAAAGGAGAGAAAGAGGCAGGGAGGAAAGAAAGGAGGGAGGGAGGAAAGGAGGAAGGGAGGGAACAAGCATTTATTTAGCCCCTACTATGTGCAAGGTACTCTGTTAAGTACTTTGCAAACATTGTGTCATTTCATCCTTACAATAACCCTGGGAGGTAGGTACTGTTAATATCCTCATTTTATAGTTGAGGAAACTGAAGTAATCAGAGGTTAAATGACTTGCCCAGGATCCTACCAACTAGTAAGTGTCTGAGGTCAGTTTGGAATTCGAGTCTTCCTGACTCCAAACCTAGTGCTTTAGTCACTGAATATTTATGCTGCCTGGGGTGTCCTTGTCAAGTTCTCATATCTATCAAATGGTGGCATTGGTTTATATTGGGGGCCCCTGGGACCTCCAAGGATTTGGGGATAGGGTTCAGGGGTTCTGTGGAATTGGATGGGAAAAAATTAGATCATCGTTTTTGCTAACCTCCCACTGAAACTGACCTTTCCTTCTGCTATGAATGTGGGTAACAAACATTATTCCATAGACTTTACCAGGCAACTGAAAGGGTCCATGACATAGAAAAGGCTAAGAATCCCTGCTCTCAGTGCTCTCCAAGGGCCTCTCTAGCTTGGACACCTCACAATTATGGGCAGCTCTGCCCTTTACTAGGTGGCTGACATTAGGGAGTCATTTTTAACCCCTCTGAGTTTGTTTCCTCCTCTGTAAAGTGGGAATGATAAGGCTTGGCTTCTTTATTTCATGGGGCTATTGTCAGGGGAAAGTTTGTAAACCTGTAGGAGCTATAGAGAGAAATGTAAATAGTTTAGTATTGTCATTGGGGGCCAGTCAATGAAACCTCTCCCTGAAGTCCGCCTTCGTCATGTATCATTGCTGTAGCTCCTTAAGGTCCATGGGAAGGACAAGGCAACAGAGGGCTTCATTGTCTCTCCACTGTTCCAGCCCTGGGGACGGCAGGGCAGCCATCCTCTCGTTAATACACAAGCTTACATTGACTGGCATTGCCGTCCTGGTTGAGCTATAGCACCTTGGATGCTCGGCGGGCTCTGTGGGCCAAGTGTACAAGATGTCCTGCACACTGAAGGATGCTCCGGGGCTCTTGGGGCACAGTGTACTCAGGTGTGGTTGCTTTCAGGACTCACTGACATCTCTGGCTGACTGCAGAGTGCCCAAGCTGGGCCTCAGCCCATCATTTTACTGGCCATTTAAGTCTCTGTTTCTTTCTTCAGGAAACATCAGCTACTAATTGAGAACCCAGAGTAACTTCAAGTAGATCATCTTGTTATCTTTGGGCTTGCTTTCTTTCTGTCTCCAGCTCCAGTGCCTAACACAGTGCTTGCCTTGGAGTGGGTGTTTAAATGCTTGCTGGTTCATTGATTGAATAAACCTGTTGTGCAAAGCTAGCAGCCCATCCCTTGAAAGTTTTATCATTCCCTTCCTTGGAAGCAGAAAAAGTGCTCTGCTTTTGGGAGTGGGAGAGGGTGGTTCTTAATCTTAAACAGCTAGACATTGCTAATGGTAAAATGGATTGAATGCTGTAGTTAGGAAGACCTGAGTTCAAATCTGTCCTTAGATACTCACTAGCTCTCAGCTGTAAATTGGAGATAGTAATAGCACCTACCTTGCAGGATTGTTGGGAGGATCACATGAATGAATAACTGTCTAAGTCCTTAACGTAGTGTCTGCACATAGTAAGTGCTGCATACATGTTAGCTGTTATTATTATTATTGAGATAATGTTTATTTAAATAGAATGCTTTACGAACCTTAAAGCATTTTCTAAATACTAGCCATCCTCTATGATGTCAGCCTCAAGCTGCCTGTTATTACAACACATTTCTGGACTCATTCCAGTGGGAGCCAAACAGGGAGCTCCACGCTCCAGCAGCTCCCAAGCATGTTTGCTTTCTAAGGGGAGAGTATGGGAAAAATCTGGTTCTCGTGTAAACTTCATCTGCAGGACCCTCCTCGAGTTGTCTGGGAAGAGTAAATAGAAAACAGACGTAAAAGTCTGTGAGACTCCTAGAGGAAAACAAACGTCTGTCTCACTGTGTTTTATATGCTGTGAGGAGCCTTTGGTATTTCAGGGCTATGGAAATACAGTAGTTGTTAGGGCTGATGTGCTCCTGAACTCGTGGGGATGGGCAGGCCTGGTATTAGACTCTCCAGGGCAGAGGAGCACATAGCATGAATGATGCTTTGTTGCTTTTTCCTTCCTTCCTTCCTTCCTTCCTTCCTTCCTTCCTTCCTTCCTTCCTTCCTTCCTTCCTTCCTCTCCTCTCTCTCTCTCTTTCTTTCCTCCCTCTCTTTTCTTCCTTCCTCCCTCCCTCCCTTCTTCTCTCCCTTCCTTCCTCCCTTGTTTCCTTTCTACCTTCCTTCCCATCTCTCTTCCTTCCCTTCTTTCATTTCTTCCTTCCTTCCTCTCTTTCTCTCTCTCTTTCTTTCTTTTTCTTTCCCCCCCTCTCTCCTCCTCTCTCTTTCTCCCTCTTCCTTCCTTCCTTTTTCTTTCTCTCCTCCTCTGTCTTTCTCCCTTCCTTCCTTCCTGCAGTAGGGTATGAGTTTCCCTGTGCTTTCTGCCCTCTAACACATACCTCCCTCCCCTGCATTTGCAGGCCGTCCACAATGGCATGCGAGCCCACATCTACAGCACTTCTGGCATTGACTTTTCGGCGGAGCACTCGGGGATGAGAACTTACTATTTCAGCGCTGACACTCAAGAAGACATGACCAGCTGGATCAGAGCCATGAACCAGGCTGCCCAGCTGAAGTCTCGAGCATCGTTGAAGCGGTCAGTGCTCCCAAGGGAACCCCTCTTGTGTCGAGCTTTATGTATCCACCTCTATGGGATGACTTTAAGGGCACCTGAACAATCCCCTTTCCTGAGACAGGTGCCTGAAATCTCATCATTCATTCATTCATGTTCAGCCTTACTCCTTCTTTCCCTTAGCTCCTTTTTATAATTAAAAATACTCCCAGCAGACAGTTGGTGGCACAGAAGGTAGAGTGACAGGCCTGGAATCAGGAAGACTTGAGTTCAAATGTGACCTCAAGTACTCACTAGCTCTTTGACCCTGGGCAAGTCACTTAACCTCTGGTTGCCTCAGTTTCCTCAACTGTAAAATGAGGATCGTAACAGTACCTCCCTCCCAGCGTTGGTGTGAGGATCAAATGAGATAATATTTGCACAAGTGCTTAGTGCAGTACACAGCACATAGTAGGTCTTATATAAATGCTTATTCCTTTCCCTTCTCCCTCCACTCTCCCCCATCCACTGTCCCAGACATTAATACACAAGTTTCTAAACTCTTAATGTGACTATCAAAAAAGATCTTTGAAGTTTACAAAGCACACTTACTGTCAGCATTTATCAAGAGCCTACTATGTGCTAGGACTGTGTGAAGTGCTAGGGATACAAAAAAAGACAAAAAACACAAAATAAACACAAACACAACAGCCCCCCAGTCACTGCTGACATAACCTATGATGTTCACCAGAGCCCTGTGAGGTAGGCGGAGCCAGATGTCTTATCTCCTGGCTGTTTTGCCTCAGTTTCCTCATCTGTGAAATGAAAATCATAACAATAACACCTGCCTCCTAGAGTTGTTGTGAGAATAAAATGGGATATTGTTTGTAAAGCGTTTCACAAACCTGAGTGCTAACTCTTTTGTAGATGAAGATAGCTTAGAGGGGAATGAGATGAGTTAGGCCCAGTACCTCTAGAGCACTGGTTGGCACAGTAGATTGAAGGGTAGACTGGGAGTCAAGAAGAACCGCATTTCCATTCTGCCTCAGACATTCACTAGCTCTGTGACCCTGCACACATCAATCTCAGCTTCGGTTTCCATATCACCTGCTGACTAAGATATAGTGGGAGTCTTTTGATGAACAGGCTGGATGGCATGACCTCCGAGGTCCCTTCCAACTCTCAGATCCTGTGATTCTGTCAAGGCAGGTGTATGGATCCGTTATTTGAGTCCCTTTATATAACACAGGTTCTGCTGCCTCCCTGGGCTGACCTTGTGGCCCAAATGAGACACAGGCTGGATTGTAAAATAGGGAGATTCAGAACTGGATCAGTGGCCAGCCCCAAAGAGGGGTCATTAGTAGAATGAAGTCATCTGTCGAATGGTGATGAAAATAATAGCTTCTTCTAAGTAGTTGTGAAGACCAAATGAAATAATATATGGAAGCCCTTTGCAAACCTTAGAGAGCTTTATGCGTATCAGTACTATATTAGCACATTGTCCTCTCCGTATCAGGAGCTAATCAATATTTTTTGTTGAATTGAAAGCCAGATCTTCTATCTTCAAGTTCGGTGATTTTCTTATTGCATCCTGCAACCTGCCAAATCAGTTTTCCCTATGTTAAGAGGGGTCAGGGCAACATGAATGTGCTAGGAGATGAGCCGAAGTGACTCGCAGCAGGGAGCTGAAACAACCTTGACAACTTCATCATTTTTCTGAGTGTCATCCCTGCTCGTGGCCCACTCCTTCCAGCAAGAACTACTCTTAACCCTGTCCTTCCTCAGGGCCTTGAGGAAACTGAGGCAGACAGAGGCTAAAGGACTGGCTTAGAATCACACAACCCCCATACCCTTGAATCTCAGTCTTTCTGGCTAGCTCTCTCTGGCCACTCATGATGCCTCTTAGCTCTAATATGATGAATTTAATAGGGATCAGTGTAAAATTTTACAGTTGCTATACAAGTATAGAAATGATATAGACATTATTTAATTTGTAAAAGGATTATGGCATTTTATAGACTGCCAGTGAGTCATCAGTATGACACTATGGCTAATAAAACTTATGTCATCTATGGCTACATTCATAGAAGGAGGAAATAATGGTCGTGGCCTCCTCTGTCTTGATCAGATGACCTCTGGAGTATTGTTTTCTGTTCTGAATGCCACATCTTAGGAAGGATGGTGGCCAGCTGAAGTTATTGCAAGGCCAATGACCAAGATGTTGGGAAGACTGTGCATTAAGGCCATCAGTTTGAAGCACTGTTTAGCCTGGAAAAGGAGACTTGAGGAAAACACATTCCCTGTCTTCAAGCATTTGGAGGGTTGTTAGATGGAAGAAAAACTGTTATTAGAGTCATTTTTTTCTTGGCCCCAGAAAGCAGCTACGTAGTGCCCTGGACTTGGAGTTAGGAAGGCCTGAGTTCCAATCGTGCTCTAACATTTACCAGCCCTGTGACCACCATGGACAAGTCACTTAATCACTTTCAGGTTCATTTTCCTTATCTGCAAAATGGAACTAGTAACATAATAGCACCTGCTCCCAAGGTGATTGTGAAGATCAAATGGGATGGCATATGTAAGGTATTTTGCAAATCTTAAAGTGCTATATGAGAAAATAAAAAAGAAAGGAAACACACATTTGTCATATGCATGCTGTGCGTCAGGCACATTTATATAGCTCTATAAATGCTTGATATTATTATTATGGGGTAGTGGGTGGATTTTTCAGAGAGGCTGATTTCAGGATTTAAAGAAAAACTTCCTAAAAATTATTGCTGTCCCAAAGTAAAACGGACCCTTTGGGGAGTCATTGGGATTGTCTTCATTACATTAATTAAACACCTACTATATTTTAGGACCCTGTGCTTGGCAGGGCTTTGGGGTAGGGGGCAGATGAAGGTAAGGAGAGGGTGAAACTACAAATATAAATTAGATGTAGTCCTTGCCCTAATGGAATTTACCCCTTAATAAAGGATTCAAATCCTTCCTCATATACTTCTAAACTGTGACCTTTTTCAAATCATAACCTCTCTGGGCCTCAGTTTCCTCATCAGTAAAATGAGAAGATTGAATTTCTTGTTCTCCATGACCCCTTCAAGTTCTAAATCTATGATCCGTTTACAAGCCAGGAGCTGAGTGACGTTTACCGGAGTATAGAACCCCAGCAGGGTGGCTGGTTTAGTGCAGAAATTAATGAGTATAAAATATTAGCAACCTCCTCCGAGAAGGGCCCTGACTCCAACTTCCCAGTGCATTTAGTTTGTGTTTCTCTCGCTTCCAGATGCCTGGAAAGCTTAAATAACAGGAATTGTATTTATTTTTGCCTGGCCCCATCTGCTTCTGCTCAGTTTTGACAAAAGAGTTAGGTGACAACTAAACAAATGGGGATGTGGAATTTATTTTTTAAAAAGCCAACTCTAGGTTTGGGACAGGATGCAGCCTTTCCCCCTCCCCCTCCGAGGTCCAGGCTTTGAGAGATGAGAGGAATAGAAACCCTGAGGCCCTGGGAGAGCTTAAGGTGCTTAAGGGGAGGACTTATCAGACAAAGCCTGAATGGGGCTCAGTGGAGTTTGGGTCCTTCCACCTATCATTTAGGATTTCATTATGCATGTCTGATGAACAGGGTAACTCAGTAAGGTGGAAGGGTCATGTTTGCCCAGAACACCCTCTTCCAAATGTGATAGGTAGATAATGGCAATTTGCTGCCCACAAAGAAACCTACCTAGCCTTATGTACAATAGGATGCCTTCCAGGGCGCCAACGAGTGTTATTAACTTGGTGCCTAGTGCTGTGCTGGGCACTCTGGGGAGGAGAGGAGTCCTACTAAATTTAGAGTCAAAAGACATGGGTTTAAGACCCATCTCCACAATTTACTAGCTGTATGAACATGGGCAAGCCCCTCTGGGTCTCAGTTTCCTCTTCTATAAAAGGAAGGGGCTGGACTCAATGGCGCCTTACAGTGGCCTTTCAACTCCAAATACTTATTTCAGTGTTTCTTGTCCTCATTGAGCTGACATTCTAGTTGGGAAGACAAGACCCAGCATCTTTCCACAAAGCTTGATTCTTGACTGAGGCTCTTGTTTGTGAGCTCCGTGCTATAGACGAAAGCAATGGAAAGAAAAGTATAAATCAAAGATCTTGACCTCTGAGTGCTTACAGGAGATGAAGCCATGAGGTCAGTTACATAGAGAATTCCCAATGAGAAAACTCCCTTTATTTTATTTTGTCTTATGCAACACCAAATAAAATGAGCATTTTCACATATATGGTTTCATTGATCCCATTGTCTTAAAAAACTTAAAAACTTGAACTTAAAAAACAGCAAATAAAATGAGCATTTCTATATGCATAGCAGAAGAGGACAGAATTATACATGAAATGGCAAGTCTTTATTGAGCAGAACTTGATTTTATTTTTAAATATATAATAAATTCAGGAAACTCTGAATTTTTACCAATGGAGACAGATCGTCCATTTAACCAACATGTATTTATTAAGCACTTACTGTGTGCTTGGTTGGCATTGACCCCTGAGATTAAAAGTACAAAGAATGAAACAGTCCCCCCTCACAAGGGCTTCCTGTCTTAAGAGAGTAGACAACAAGTACATTTATAAGTGTATGAAAAATAAATAGAAAGAGAATGGATGTGATAAATGTGAAGTAGTTAAATATAAAATAGTTTGAGAGGGAGGGCTTTAAAATTGGGTGGGATCAGAAAAAGCTTCTTGGACAAGACTGTGCCCTGAGGGAAGAAATGGATTCTGTGAGGCTGAAGGGAAGAGGGAGTACATTTCAGGTATGGGGGATGACCAGTGCAGAGGTGAGGAGGGAGGCCATGGAGCATCCAGTGGGAGGAACAGAGAAGGCCAGTTTGTGGATTAGGGTAAGATCCCTTGTGACCATCCCTATGTATGACTGAGTGAGTGAAGGAGCAGGTGATGGGATTTAAGGAGATTGTGGAGGTTTTAAGGAGTTTGAGAAAATATCAGCATTGAAGCTGGAGTCCTTTGATAAAAGATTAGGGAAGACAGGAAATCAGTGTGCCCGTTGAAAATTCCACAAGAAATGAGGGAGAATGACCTGAAGGCTCATATGTAACAGACACTATTGTTTGGATTAAGTGGAACATTTTTATACTTTGAATTCTGAGGGGGAGTGAGGAAAGGGAGCAAGCATTTATTAAGCACCTGCTGTATATGCCAGACATTGTGCTAAGTGTTGCTGAGGGCTAGTGGCAAAAGGAGAGTTTAAAAGGAGCAGTAATAGCATTCTGACCACTGCTCCTACAGGACCAGAGTAGGTGTTTGAGGGTGGAAGGTGATAAAGGTGTAGCAGTGGAGGAAAGGAATGCCAGGGATGTGTCATCAGGGGCAAGTGGGGCCATGGTAAGGACTAGTAGATAGAAGAAGGAATGGGAAAAAAAAGATCCAAATAAGTCTTTCTTGTGGAATCAGAATTCCAGAGGGTGTAGTGAAAGCATCAGAGATGGATATGGGTGGACTAGGGTTGAGGAAGGTGGGGATGAGATAGTAAGTCAATCATAAGGGACCAGTGATTAATTAATACAGGAATAGAGAGAGATACAGATAGTAGGAAGTTATTAGCTATTGAGATGATAATGGGTGGCAGATGAAAAATAATGCTCCCAATTTCCAAAAAGTGTTGCTGCTGGGATATAGGGCCTAAGTCATTGTTGCCTGCTAGTCCTTTAAGGGGGTAATGCTGTAGCTGGAATCCCCACCCAAGAGGGTCTGGAGCTGGGTCTAGGTCAGCTCCAGCCCATTGCTGCTCCTCTGGGGGGGGTGGATGAGTAGATAGGTGGTGCTGCTACCACTAGGTCCTGGCAGAATGTGCTTGGCCAGGCCTGGGTCTTGGGGTCACCCTAGCTTGTTGCTGGTGGGTGCTGCTATTCCTACTGGGTGGTCAGGAGAGGGAATCAACAACTGTTTTGTTTAGGGGCACTAAATGGTTAACTGACTAGGCTAGGGCCCCCTGGCTACTGAATAGTCAGAGGTCAAATTTGATCTAGGTCTTCCTCAGTCAGTCAGTTCCTATTTATTAAGCCACAAGCACTGTACTAATTTCTGTCATTGCTTACACCAGACTAAGACTTGTTATAGAACAAGAAAGCAAGGCAGAATGTGAGCACATAATGAAAGGCTGAGCATTAAGACTAATCAGAAGAGTTCTGAGTCCTAGAATCTCAGAGCTGGACAAGACCTCAGAGGCAGTCTAGTATAATCCATCCCTGAACAAGAATGCCCTCTGTGCCTGACAGGTGGCCATTACTCCTTGGCTTGGAGACTTCCAGTATCTCAAGGTATCTTTTTTCTCCCACATCTGGAGAGTCCCAAGCTCATCCTGAGGCAGCCCATTCAATGTTTTTGTTTCTGTTGAGTCCTTCTCTTCATGACCCCATTTTGGGATTTTCTTGGTACAGTTACATTTCTTTTTTTTTTAAGTTGGTTTTTCTTTGTTCTCAATGTATTTATTTATTTTATTTTGTTTGTTTGTTTATTTATTTATTTTTAGTTTTCAACATTCATTTCCACAAGATTTTAAGTTTCATATTTTCTCCCCATCTCTCCCCTCCCCCCACCCCAAAACACTGTGCATTCTGATTACCCCTTCCCCCAATCTACCCTCCCTTCTATCACACCCCTCCCTTCCCTTATCCCCATTTTCTCTCTTTTCTTGTAGGGTAAGATAGATTTCTATACCCCATTACCTATATTTCTTATTTCCCAGTTACATGCAAAAACAATTCTCAACATTTGTTCCTAAAACTTTGAATTCTAACTTCTCTCCCTTCCTCCCTCCCTACCCATCCCTACTTAGAAGGCAAGTAATATAGGCTATATATGTGTAGTTTTGTTAAAGACTTCCATAATAGTCTTTCTGTGAAAGACTAACTATATTTCCCTCCATCCTATCCTACCCTCCAATTCTATTCTCTCTTTTAACCTTATCCCTCCCCAAAAGTGTTTACTTCTAATTAACCCCCTCTTCTCATTTGCCCTCCTTTCTATCATCCCCCTATACCCCACTTATCCCCTTCTCCCCTACTTTCCTGTAGTGTAAGATAGATTCTCACACCAAATTGAGTGTGCATGTTATTCCCTCCTTAAGCCAGATGTGATGAGAGCAAGTTCACTTTTTCCCCTATCACCTCCCCTTTTTCCCCTCCATTGAAAAAGCTTTTTCTTGCCTTTTTTATGAGAGATAATTTGCCCCATTCCATTTCTCCCTTTCTCCTCCCTTATATATTCTTCTGTCACCCCTTAATTTTATTTTTTTTACATATCATTCCTTCCTATTCAACTCACCCTGTGCTCTCTGTCTCTCTCTATATACACACACACACGCACACACACACATATACATATATACATACATATATATGCACATATATACATATATATGCACATATACATATATACACATTCACACACACACATATATACGCACACACATATGTGTGTGTATGATCCCTCCAACTACCCAAATACTGAGAAAAGTTTCAAGAGTTACAAATATTATCTTTCTGTGTAGGAATATAAACAGTTCAACTTTAGTAAATCCCTTATGATTTCTCTTTCCTATTTACCTTTTCATGCTTCTCTTGATTCTTGTGTTTGAAAGTCAGATTTTCTATTCAGCTCTGGTTTTTTCATCAGGAATGCTTGAAAGTCCTCTATTTCATTGAATGACCATTTTTTTCCCTTGAATTATTATACTCAGTTTTGCTGGGTAGGATTCTTGGTTGTAATCCCATCTCCTTTGACTCTGGAATATCATATTCCAAGCCCTTCAATCCCCTAATTTAGAAGCTACTAGATCCTGTGTTATCCTGATTATATTTCCACAATACTTGAATTGTTTCTTTGTGGCTGCTTGTAATATTTTCTCCATGACCTGGGAGCTCTGGAATTTGGCTACATTATTCCTAGGAGTTTTTGTTTTGGGATCTCTTTCAGGAGGTGATTGGTGGATTCTTTCAATATTTATTTTACCTTCTGGTTCCAGAATATCAGGGCGGTTTTCCTTGATAATTTCATGAAAGATGATGTCTAGGTTCTTTTTTTGATCATGGCTTTCAGGTAGTCCCATAATTTTTAAATTGTCTCTCCTGGATCTGTTTTCCAGGTCAGTTATTTTTCCAGTGAGATATTTCACAGTCTTCTTTTTTCATTCTTTTAGTTTTGTTTTGTAATTTCTTGGTATCTCATAAAGTCATTAGCTTCCATTTGTTTCATTCTAATTTTTAAAGAACTATTTTCTTCAGTGAGCTTTTGAACCTCCTTTTCCATTTGACTAATTCTGCTTTTTAGGCTCATTGGCTTTTTGGGCCTCTTTTGCCAATTAAGCTAGTCTATTTTAGTCTATTTTTAAAGGTGTTAATTTCTTCAGCATTTTTTTGGGGTCTCCTTTAGCAAGCTGTTGACTTGATTTTTTTTTTATTTTCTTGCATTGCTCTCATTTCTCTTCCCAATTTCTCCTCCACTTCTCTTACTTGATTTTCAAAATCCTTTTTGGGCTCTTCCATGGCCTGAGACCATTGCCTATTTGTTTTGGAAGTTTTGGATGCAGAAACCTGGACTTTTAGGTCTTCCTCTGATGGTATGCATTGTTCCTCCTCATCCAAAAAGATGAAAGGAAATACCTGCTCACCAAGAAAGTAACCTTCTATTGTCTTATTCTTTTTCCCTTTTTGGGACATTTTCCCAGCCAGTTACTTGACTTTTGAGTTCTTTGTCAAGAGGAGGGTATACTCTGGGGACCTGTAAGTTCTCAGTTCCTCCAAGGTGGCACAATCAAGGGAGAGGAGTTCCTCTCCCAGCTTGCACTCTGGTCTGTGCAGAGCCTCCACCAGCTCCACCATGCCAGCCAGCATGCTTCCTCTCCGCAGGGCCACTACTCAGGGCTGAGATGCAGATCAGCTGTTCAATTACCCCAGGATCTTTAGGCCAGGGCTCCAACAATGAAAGCTGCTGCTGCCTGGGGCTGGGACTAGACAGCTGCATTCCCTTCTCACCCAGGTGAAACAGCTTTCTCACTGACCTTTGAAGCTGTCTTTGGCATTTATGAGTTGAGGAATCTGGGACCTGCAGCTGCTGCTGGTGGTGCCTTGAAGCCTGCTCCAGCTCTGTTCTTGCCACAGCATAGTCAAGACCTTTGTGTGTGCGATAGACCTTTCCTGTTGGCCTTTCAGGCTGCCTTGGGCTGGAAATCTCTTTCACTCTGTCGATTTGTGGCTTCTGCTGCTTTAGAATTTGTTTAGTTATTTTTTACAGGTATTTTATGGGCTATGGGGGTGAGCTTCTACAGGGCCATCCTTCTAATCTACCATCTTGGCTCCGCCTCCCTACATTTCTTTCTTTAGTTCATTTTACAGATGAAGAAACTGAAGCAAACAGGGTTAAGGTGACTTGCTCAGAGTCACATAGGTAGTAAGCATCTGAGGCCAGATTTGAACTCAGGAAGAGAGTCTTCGTGAATCCAAGCCCAGTACTCTATCTTAGTTGCCCAGGTCTGTTAAGAAGTATTTCTTTGTATTTACCCAGACCCACCTCTGCAGCAACCACCCACTACTGCCCTTTCTGCCCTGTGGGGCAGAATGTACTCTTTTCTACCCAACAGCCCTTCAGATACTTGAAGAGATACATTAAATTGTAAATTCCTTGAGAGCAGGGGCTGCCTTTTGCCTGTTTTTATATCCTCAGTGCTTAGCACAGTACCTGGCACAGTAGCAGGCCCTTAGTAAATACTGATTGATTGTTTATAGTACATTATAAATGCTAAACAATTTGGTTGAGACAATAGTGTACTCTAGAAATGGAAGATTACTCATCCCAGGCTTCCTGGAGGAGGTGGGATGGGAACTAGGTGGTGCTTGGATTGGTGGAGGGGATAAGACAGGTACACCTGGCTAGGGGGAAACTTGCTTGAGCCATGCCAGGGAGGCAACCACAGGCTATGCCAACGAAGCCTTGTTGCCCTTTCAGCTCTCCTTTGTCAACTGCGTTGAACCAAAAATCTCTTAGACCAGCATTGCAAATAGTCATCCACCCAGAACCAGTGGTCCCTCCAATCTGCTGTCTAGCACACAGGGGCAGTCTGGCTCATTTTACAAGCTGCCTCTTCCTGTGGGGGTGCTGGGCTGGTGGGCTGTCAGTCTGTATTTTCAGAGCTGTCATGGCATCCAGTGTTAATTTAGAGCCAGACAGTAGAGGAGGTGACAGATAGGTTACTCCTTGGCCCCAGGGGGCCTGCTCTATTTAACTCCAGGGAGAAGAATAAGTCAACACACAGCACTCTCTCTAGCTGCCTGCTTCCTTGAATACCAAAGGCTGATTAAAATTGCCTCACCTGGCTTAGGGCTTCCAAGAATTTAAAAAACAAACAAACAAACAAAAATACGCTGCTTCCCAAACTCACAAGAATTGGGTTTTTTTTCCCTTCAGTCTGTTAACACAAGTCTCTTCCAGGCTCTGAGAAATGTGAATTATCCTGCCTGTGGTGCTGGCTTTTGGGAGCTGGGGATTCTTTCTGAATGCTCCCTGCCACAATGCGCCACGGCTAAGCTGACGGAGTTACAGGGCATCTGCGCCTCCTCCTGGGGGCTCATGGGAAGCTTTCTAAGGATGGCAGTAGTGCCTGTGGTGTTATTTTTGTTGTTCTCATTAATCAGCATTTATAGAGCGCAAATCTTAAGGTTCACACAACACTTTACAAATATCTTATTTTATCCTCGCAACAACCCTTGGAGGTAGGTGCTATCCTTATTCTCATTTTACAGAAGAGGAAAATAGAAGTCATTTACCCAGAGTTGCACAACCACTAAGTGGGTGGCTGGATTTGGATCCTTTCTGAGTTTGAACTCAGGTGTTTTTTTTCACTTTGCCACCATGTCCCTGCTACTCTTTCTCCTTCTTCTCTGTTAATGCCTGATGTTTGTATAACGTTGTAACGTTTGCAGAAAGATGCGTATACATTGTCTCATTTGATCCTTGCATCATGTTATTCTCCCCATTTTATAGGTGAGAAAACTGAGACTTCAGAAGGTTAGGTTCTTTGCCCATAGTTACACAACCAGTATGTGTTCTGGGAGTTGAATTCAGATCTCTCCTGATTCCAAGGCCAATATTCTTTCTACTAGACTATGATGTAGTTACTCAGCTGTAAAGGAGAGTGTGTGTGTGTGTGTGTGTGTGTGTGTGTGTATGTGTATGTGTGTGTGTGTGTGTGTATGCACACTCACTGTCTCTGTTAATAGAATGATAGAATGGGAAGAAAGAGATTTCATTCTAATTAGAAAAACCTTGACTGCTGGGATGGTCCAGAAAAATGGAAGGAGGGGCCTAGTCCTCTGTGGCTTGTAATTTTTGAAAGTTTATTCAACTCACATGGCCCATGATTTAAAGAGAATGAAGAGTTCCCAGGATGCTTTCCTAAAGCCTCAACTGCTAATTCATAGGGTTACATGCCAGGCCTAGAGGCCTGAGGGCTACCCGAGTCTTACCTTACCTCGAAGGTCTTCGGCTGGCCAAACTGGATAAACGTATGAGAGAAGAGACTTTCCGGAGTCGAACAAGGGTTAGGCTTTATTCAGGGTCTCAGTTACATGTGCAGGGGGAACTCTTCCTTAGGAGGGAGAGAGAAATCTCCCAAGGAGGCAAAGATCTTACAGTGAGGAAATGAAAGCAGAAGTGGAAGTGGGGAGAGAGGGGGGAGGGAAGAGCGAAGAGAGAAGGAAGAGGGGCCTTCTTTCCTGTCAGGGCCCCTCAGCGCTAAGAGCGCCTTCAGGCTTTCCTGACCCTACTTAAGCTCTCCTGCCGTATAGTTTGCACCTGAATACCGTGCCTGTTAGATAACAATAGGTGTGCCCAGATCCGGGCCAGTCTCGAGGGCGGGGATGCTCTCTCCCATCACGTTCTCATGGGAAGAGGCGGAAATACACGAGATCTCACTCCTCAATTCCCTGCTGTTTCCTGGGGGGCCTCATGAGAACTCTAAGGTTTTGAAGCTCTCACCTTTACCCGCCCGAGACTGTCCACATGGAACTGAGCTTACACCCCCAACAGTTACAGACTCTGGCCAACAAGGGACCTTAGTGGTCCAACCACCATTTGAAAAAAAGGAATCCCCTTTATATATTATCTGTTCTCAAAGCCTGGGAAGCTTGCCACCTTCCAAGAATAACTGATTGTCAATAAGCTGTTCCTTAGACTCATAGAAGAACAGATTTGGAGCTGGGACCTTGGAGGTCATTTAAGTCTAACCCTTTCATTTTGCCCATGAGAAAACTGAGGCACAGGAAACTTAAGCAATGTACCTGTGGTCAGAGAAGTTGTGAGTAGTCAAACCAGGAATTTAAAAAAATCTCTTGAATCCAAAACCAACCTTCCTTCTACCACACTATTGCCTCCCTTATATTGAGCTAAAATGAATCTGTCTGCGTGACTCCTATTCATTGGCTATGTATTTGTACCAAACCCATTACTGATCCTGGAAGTGGCTTTTTAAAATCTACTCCCCTCCTCCCCCTCCCCCATTTTACTGCTAAGGATTCAAGGATTAGCTGATACCAGGAGATGTGTTTAGGTCATACATCCAGCCGTAATAGAAATGGAAAATATAGACAATGTACAGATACAGGGGGCTGATATTTGACCACAGCTGGAACAGGACTTTTAAATGAAGACATTATGTGGATATCTGTCTGGTACAGGGCGTTGTATCCTATGAACATTCAACCAAGGCTTCTCTAACAGCTGGACCCTCTGGAGCTGGGCTCAGTTCTGGCCGCCCCCGGCCTTCTGATCCTGCTTCCACTGAGACCAGTTTTGTGCTGTCATTGTAGGGATGCCGAGAGGACAGAGCGGCAAGCTGTCCCACAAGCCAACCACACAGACCCCTGTCAAGAGTGTGGCCGCATGGGCCCTGGACATACCAGGGGCTGCTCCCACAGAGCCCACAATGAAGCCTTTGGCTTTGACAGGCCTGAGCAAGACGATGAGGAACGCTACGGCTTCCAAAGGGACCCTCTGGAGGGGAATCGGGAGAGGGGGAAGTCCCCCTACCCAGCAGCTGAGGCAGACTCCTTCTTGGTGGACTTACCCAGTGGTCCCAGGGCTCAGTCAGCCCAGCCTCAGCTAATGGAGAGGAACGGCATGCTGCCTAGTTCCTTTGGTGGGGGCTCTGGGCTTGGGGAGCAGAATGGTTCTGGTGGGTATAAGAGGGTAACCCATCCCCGAACCAACCCCGAAAAGCATGCCCAGAGAAGGAGTAACATGGCGCAGGTGGAGAACTGGGTGAAGGTGCAGAAAGGAGACGGCAAAAGGTCAGTAACAGACCAGGGCTTTGAGCCATGGTTTCCCCATCCCAACCCTGAGCAAACAAATCCAGTTCTGAGGTTGATTCCCCAGAGAGCAGGCCCCCCAGAAGCCTAGAGGGGTGCCAATATCTCATTTACCCTACCATCTCAAGACACTGCCTTTGTATATCCTAGAAATATTGGATGCTCTTAAAGTAAATACTGTCCCTTTTTTCATTATCAGCCTAGAAAGAAGGAAATGCCTGTTCAGTATTTACATTAAACCTTATCATCTTTTCAGTCAGCCTCTTTTTAATTAATTCAGAAATCCATATAACACTTGAGGTTTTGGAAGTGCCACTTCTAACACTTTGGTTTAATTAGAAAGTATTCCAAAATTCGAGGAATTCTGGATCACCTTCCTGTCCCCCAAAGTCTGTCTACATTTAAGATGTGAATGAATGAGATGGTGTCACGGCACCTTTCCTCAGGCAATTGAAGTCAGGAGTTCTTAACCTTTTTGAGTGACACATGTGCCTCCCTTGGGAAGGCTGGGGAAGCCTGTTCTCAGAATAATGTTTTTAAATGTGTAAAATAAAAATGCATGAAGTTACAAAGAAAATACATTATTTTAACATAAAAGTTATAAAAAAAATTTTTTTTGAAGTTCCCAGACCTTAGGTTTGAGAATCCCTGATTAAATATTCTTTGTTATATGGGATGCCTCTCCTGGAGTGAAAAAAGGCAGGCTACAGGGGGAAATTTCAGCAATGGAACAACAAAATATATGAATAAAAATGTATTTAAAAGAAACAAAAATCCCTGATTAGATCCGCCCTTTCCAATCAAACAGACTTCTTAAATAGTATTGGCATCTTTTGCCCTTCCACCGTCATTTCCAAATATTTTTCTCCTCCAAACACTCCCCATGGAGTCATCTCTTATAACAAAGAAAAAAAAGAGGGAGAAAGGTAGTCCAGCGATTCAAAAGTCTGAGCGTACGTCACGGCCGGCAGAGGAGGGAGGTGGGGGGTATTTTCTGCTGTCCTTTTGGGGGGGCCAAGCTCAATCACTGTAATTGCATAGCTTTTGGTTTCATTTTTGCTTTTGTTTTTTTTCAAACACAAGTGAAGAAAGGAAAAGCAGAAAAGATGCCCATTGTTCATTCACACACCAGCCCACAAGCCCCGCTGGGGGATGCGGAGGCTGGCGTGCTGCTATTGGAACTCAGAGCAGCCGCTGAGCCTGGTGAAAATGTTCTAAATAGGCATCCTTGAGTCTCTGCATTCATAAGCCCCGTCTCCTCTGCCTCTGCTTATAGGGGATGGCGGAGCTCCCTGGAAAAGGGAGCAAACTAGGGTCAGGTATGAGTGCCCGTTGGTGGTCCCAGCCAGCAGGCCAGGGGTTGATCTCAGAGCCTGCAGATGCCAGGGGTGGGTAAGTGATGGTATGGGTATGAGCCCCAGTTGTTGGGTGATAGATGCAAGGAGAAGGAAAGATATCAGCTGTGGATTTTTTCCAAAATAGATTTCCTTTTCTTTTCTTTTTCTTTTTTTACATTGTTGCTGGGGGCTGCTGGGTTGCTGACCTGTTCTTCTCTCGAGTCTTATTTCTTATTGAAATAGAAAAGGCATGAGTCTGCCTGATGGCTTAAGGAGAACAGGATTTCCTGCTGATAGACTGATTTGGGGGACTGACAGGAGCTTGGAGTTGTGTGATAGCTGGATGGAGAGAAGGCCTGGGATCAGAGCCTGGCACTGGTATTTATTAGCTGTGTGACCTTGCACAAGTCCATTAGCCCCCTTGAGCCTCAATTTTCCCCATCTAGAAAGTGAGATGGTTAGGCCTAATGACCTCTGAGGTCCCTTTCAGATTTTGCTTCCTATGATTTTATATTCAGATGCTGAAGATTGGATGGTTTGACTTTCCTGGGCTGTATTCTGACTGACGCCATCCTGTTGAGTTGGCATATCACTTTATTCAGTATTTACTGTGTCTATCTTCATAGAATTTTAGAGCCAGAGGGACCTCAGAGGTCAGTTAGTTTAAACTCCCTCCCCATGGAGGATTCTCTTCTGTAACTTTCTCAAGAAGGTGGCCAGTTAGCTTCTGTTAGTGCACAGCCCAGCATATGGGTGGAATGGAATGAAATGGAATTCCCAGGTAGTTCAGCAGACTGAACCCCTGTAGTCCAGCCCTAGTTCCTCATGAAGCAGGTGCAGGAGCTGAGACCAGGGACAGGTTGATGAAAACCCTGTCCTCCCCTTCCCACAGAGAACCTGAGGGCTTTAGTGTCCAAGTCTTCCCAAAGGCCTGCTGGGCCACAGAACCAATTTTAATTCATCATGAGCATCCAGGCTTCTCTTTCAGCCCCAAAAAAGTGGGGCGTTCATTTGTGTCCAGCACCTTGCTCCCCTGTTTTTCCCTGCCTGCCTTCATGATAAAAGCTGATGATGACATAGCTAGAGATGCTTTGGCTGGAGGACAAATGAAGGAGGCCCTTCCCCTCCTTGGCCATACCCACCTGAGCTAAGTACAATGCCCTGGTCCATTCTAGAATTATCGGTATTCTTTCTCCCACTGATTCCTTCAGTGCCAGGGTAGTTCCCCTCATCTCTGACATCAGGGCTCATGCCCCTAGGACCCATGGTCTGAACCGATGCCACCTTCTGCAGTGAGAATTCTCTAGGGAAAAGTCAGAGGAAGAATTGTCTGTGGGATAAAAGAAACTCATACACAGACTCAGCCTAGTTTTTTCTGAATAGGTGGGAGGACATCAGACATACTTCCCACACTTCCTGGTTTTCCCCAGGGCCTGAAAGAATGACGGTTAACAAAAGTCTAGGTTAACACATTTCTCAATGTGGGAAACATACCAATAGTTGGCAGGTCATTTTGGCATCCCCTTGGTTAAGGAGCTGCAGCCCAGCTTCCTTTCTCTACCCACCAACCACCTACTGGTAGGTTCCTTCCTTGGTGTGATATTTCTGGGGAATGAAATTCCACTATTTGTTAAATAGCATACCACACCATCTAGTGGTAAGCAGCTGAGCTCAGGAGACAGGTCCCCCTAGTTAATACTTATAAAGTGCTTTAAGTTTTGCTGAATACTTTATATACGTTATCTCATTTGAGTCTCACAGCGATCCTGGGATTGGCTGATGGGCTGTAAATGTTATCGTTATCCCTATTTTACAGATAAAGGAACTGAGTTTGAGAGAGGGTGACTTGTCCAGGATCACATAGCTAATAAGTATCTAAGGCAAGATGTGAACTCAAGATCTTACAGAGACCGAGTCCAGTGTTCTACCTACCAAGCCACCTAGCTACCTCTTGATCTCCATGTCTTTTTTTAAATTTATTTTTTTCCAGTTAACGAAAATCTACCTCCTCTAATGAAAATGAAAGGAAAGCAACAAATATGCATAGTCATATGAAACGAGCATTGGCCATGTCCAAATAAAATGTGCCTCAATCTGCACCCTGATTTTATCCCCTCTTTGTTAATCAGCTAGCTTTTATTAAGTACCTACTATGTGCCTGCCACTGTGCCAACCCCTGGGTGTACAAGGAAAGGTAAGAAATAAACATTCCCCAGTGGGGGTGTCAGGAGGTAGGCAGCATGTTTCATCATGTGTTGTAGTATCAACCCCCATATCTATTCAGTCAGGTTAACTAGGTCCTCACCTTTTCTTCCTCTCAGAACTTGTGTTCCTCGATGATTGGTAATGGGTGACCATATCTACCACCTTTTTCAGTTGCTTCAATTCTAAGCACTATTGTGTAAACCCCAGGGTTGAGATTGTACCAGCATGAAGAGTCAGTAGGATAAATGCCATTTCTGAGCTGGCCCAATGCAGAATTTGGCATCTTGGGTATCCTGTAATGTTGCCTTACAGATAGGTTTCAAGGTTCTGAGTTTTCTTTCTTCTGCTGACTATTCCCTAGCCTTTCTGACAGTAATCTTTTCACCTCCATTCATCGTCCACATTTATTAACTCACATACACTTCAAGTTGGAATGAGTCTTGGAGGTTATCCATTCCAACTATGAATCTCATCTACAATGAGTTGTCATCTGCCCCTGCTTGAATAGTCACAGAGAATCAGTAACACAGTCAGTTCTATTGTTGGAAAACTTTGGGTATTAGAAAGTTCTTCCTTGTGTTGAACTGAAATCTGCTTATATTTTTGAGTCAGGGAGTGATATGGTTAGAACTATGCCCGCAGACTATTAATTTGGTTACCCTATGGAGGATGAGCCAGAAAAGGAGGAGATCAGAGGCAGGGAGACCAATTAGAAGCCTCTTATAACAGTCTGGGAAAAAGGTGCTAAAGACCTGAACTAGAGGGGTGGCCAGGAGAAAGAGGCCAGGTGGAAGAGATAATGTGAAAATAGACTTGGCCACTGGCCAGTTATGAGGCATGAGGGAAAAGGAAGAGGCCAGGATGATGCTAAGATTTCAAACCTGTGTGACTGGAAGGATGGAGGTGCTATCAAAAGAAAGAAGGGATGGCTTTGGGGAGAGATATGATGAGTTCAGTTTTGGGATGTGTTGAATTTGAGATGCCCACAAATTATCCAGGAGGAGATGTCTCAGAGACAGGTGACAATATGGAACTAGAATTCGAGAGATTAGGAGTAGACATATATTGATTCAGGAGTTGACTGTATAGAGATCATAATGGAAACTTATGGGAGCTAATGAGGTCACCAAAGGAAAGAGTATAGAGAGAAAAAAGCCCCAAGACAGTTTGGGGGGATGCCATACTTAGTGGGCAGGCAGGAGGAAGTGCTGATCCAGTATAGGAAACTTGAGAGAGAATGGTCAGATAGGTAGGAAGACAACCAAAAGAGATCAATGTAACGAAAGCCCAGGGAGGAAAGGGTGTTCAGGTAGAGGGGGGTGGGCAGTGGTGTCAATAGTTACAGAGAAGTTAGGAAGGATATGAACTGGGTGGGGGGGAGGAAGCTATTGGATTTGCCTTGGATAAAAGTTTCATTCAAGTGATGGAGTAAAAAGTCAGATTTCAAGGGTTTGAAAAGAATGTAGAAGTTGAGAAAATTAGTGTAGACAACTCTTTGTTTGACTATGAAAGGGAAAAGAGATATGGGCAGATAGCTTGAAGAAATGGCAGAGTTAAGATTTTTCAGATGAGATGTTTGTAGGTAGTGGGAAAGGAGCCAGTGGATAAAGAGAGATTGAAGATAAGAGAGAGATAGAGGATAAGAATGATCCAGGGGGAAACTCTTGGAAGAGATAAGAGGGTATGAGATTAGGAACACAAGTGGAAGGGTTAGCAAGGAGAAGGACTAGAGCAAATTAGGGAAAACTAAAGCAGATTGGTGTAGACTAGGGAGAGTCCATCTGAGATTGGTAACACATTTGCCATGAACCCAGTCTTGTGGTTGTGTGGCTTTCTCTAGCTTTGGGGTAGGAATAGAGAAGGGGGATGGTGGAGGAGACCAAGGGTTGAGTTTGGATAAGTTGAAACTGCCAGTAGTGCACTGGGTCAAGGGACTCATAGGTAACTCAAAGGTTGTGTGTTGTTTGAGCTGGTTAATATGAGATCAGACCTGTGAAGAGATGTAAGTGGGAAGACAGAGTAGGAATGATGGACTAGGAGAACAAAGAGAAGTAGAGAAACTGGTGGTCATAGTGAGCATAAAGAAGAGATTTAAGAAGGATGAGGCAGAGGGAGAGATTGCAAGGTAGCAGGTTGTGATCAAAGAGGAATTCCAGTATTCTTATTCATGGAGGTAAATTGGCTATGGGCAATGGCTGGATCAAGTCTATGAGCATCCCTCTATATAGTTGAGGTAGAATAAAGGTAGAGGTCATGAGAATTTAGGAGACTGAGCTGGGAGGGCAGGTGGTTCAAGAAAACTTTACCATTTATGTTGCAGGTGTCAAGTATTTGGACAGAGATTGGAATGAAGAATATGTCTACCGGACTTCCTAGAAAAAGTGTTGATTTCTTCTAGGTCTTCAAGAGTGTGTGGAATTTCACAAAGAATAGAGAAGGGATGATGTTTTGGTGGGATGATATGGAAAAAGCAGTGAGGTGATGGGCTTAGATAAAGTGGTTGGCACATTTAAAGGGGATAGAGAAAAGCAAGATTGAGAGAGATATACAGCAGGTCTCCTAGAGTTTAGAGTTCCAAGCTAGCCTTTCCACTTAGCCCCATTCTTTATCCTCTAGGCAATGGGGAGCCACTTAGGGGTTTTGAACAGCAGAGTGATGTCAGGAAAGCCATAATGGAGGAAGACTACTCTGGTGGTCTAGATTAGACAAGAAGAGAGACTAGAAATAGGGAGACCAATCAGGGGACTATTACAGTAGTGCAAGTGAGAGTTGATTGGGACTTGAATTAGGGTAGTGGCAGTAGGAGAGAAAAGGAACATATGAATTTGAAAGAAATCAAAGAAAGAGTCATTCCTCATTTTATGTTTTATTTAATTTTGTGTTCTTTATAGAACACTTTCAGTTCAATAAATGTTTATTAAGCATCTGCTGTGTTCCAGGCCCTGTGCTAAGCACAGGGGATACAAAAAGAGACACTTTCTTCATAGCAATATTTTGAGGTAAATAGAATACAAGGATTATTATCCTCATTTTACAGATGAAAAAATTAAGGCCCAGAGGGACTGAATGACTACTATTAGAACCAGAATCAGAATCTTAGGTATTTTAACTACAAGTCAAGGCATTGTCCACCATCCCACACAGAGCTCAAGGGGACCAGGCAACTCACTGGATGCTAGGGATGAAGGAGGATGAGTCAGAAGTGACTCTGAGGTGTCAGTAAGGGGCAGAATGTTGGCACCATTAATCAAGATAAGGAAGTCTTAGTGGATGAGGCTGGGGGAGTAACAAGTTGACTCCATCCTTATTTCACATGGTTTCTCTTTACATAATGAGTATTCCAGCTAAACTGGACACCTCATCCCTCCATGATCTCATCATGTCCTGTCCCTCCTCTAGGGATCACTCCATTCCTCAGTTGTGTTCCCTTCTCTTCTTAGCTTGCCAGAAATCCTTCTCAGACTTCTTTATGAAGTTATATCTGATTCCTCATGCCCCAGCCATTAAGTCTATCTCTTCTTTCTCAAACCTTCTCTTTGAGAATAATGATATTTTACCTTATATCATGCTTGTGTGTTGTATCATACTTGTGTGTATATGTATATGTGTGTGTGTATAAACACACACATATACACATGCCGGAATTTGCTATTTTTTATTGTTACCTTGCCTATAGTAAGTGCTTAATAAATGTTTATTTCATGGAATTGGAGAAAGAGATTTTGGAATTGCCTTCAAAGAGGTAAAAGGTTAAAGAAGTGGCCATGGGCTTAGGGTTTTAATTGTTACTAAAATTCTGATCTACAGGACTGAATTCTTAACATGCAAGATTGTATAAAGATGAAACAACACTGGTGGACATGCCTTTGTATGGTGATTTCTATCTGTTTTCCTCCAAGCCTGCTGACTGACAGCTGTGATTAAGGTGACTGACAAACCCCTTCTCTCTTCTCTTCAGCCTTGTCTCAGACCAGATACGATTCCTCCAGCAGGGTCCTGGCCAGTCCCTTTCCTTCTCAGAGAACTACCAGACCCTGCCCAAGAACACCCGCCATTCCTCGGGCAATTCCCCACCTCCACTCCGCAACTTACCCAGTGATTACAAGTATGCCCAGGATCGAGCCAGCCACCTGAAGATGTCCAGTGAGGAGCGCCGGGCACACAGGGATGGCACTGTCTGGCAGCTATATGAATGGCAACAGAGACAGCAGTTCAAGCATGGGAATCCCACAGCCCCCATCTATGCGGGCTCTCCAGAGTTTGCTGACCAGGGCCGGAGCAGGAGCATGCTGGAGGTGCCTCGATCTATCTCCGTGCCACCGTCTCCAACAGACATCCCTCCCCTAGGCCCACCCCGGCTGTTTCCAACACGGAGACCACACACACCAGCTGAGCGGGTCACCGTGAAACCACTGGAGCAGAGGCGGAGTGTGGACATTTCCCTAGGGGGGTCACCTAGAAAGGTCCGGGGTCACACTCTTAAGGTGAGAGCAGGGAAATCTCTGAGCCTGTAGCCCCCCATCCCCTGTTCTACATTCTATCCCTTTTGATCTATGCATTCTTCTAGTTGAGGGTAGACTGGAGCTTCAAAGCAATGGCCCCTATGGACCAAGGGTTTGAGCCATTGATAAAACAGAGCGTCTTTACTATATCCTATTATTGTGGTTACCTAGCCCTGAATAAGCTTACGGTTTCTCTGAGCCCCCGTTTGATTATCTACAAAATGGGGATGATTTGTATTTGTTTTGGTAGGACATATTGTATAGGTTGTCTGCTCTTGTAGAATGTAAGCTTCTTGAGGGCGGGGACTGATTTGGTTTCTTTTCCTCTCTAGTGTCTAGCACACTGCCTGGCACATAGTAGGCTTTTCATAAATGCTTGTTGATTTAATGATAATTTTTGCCTATTTCTTGGGCTTGTGAGGATAAAATGAAATTGTGTGTGATTTCGGTCAGTCGTTCAGTCAGTCAACAAGCATTTATTAAGTGCCTACTGGGTGCTAAACTTGGGGGATAAAATAAAAACAAAAGATAACCCTTGCTCTCAAGGTGCTTGAGAGTCTAATTGGAATGATGCCATGCAAATAACCATAGGTAGGATAAATTGGAGATAATCAATAGAAGGTAACTAGGGAAATTCTCAAGAGAGACAGGCCATGTGATGGCAGCATTAGACTGGGATCAGGTTGGAATTCTGCATCAGATACTTATTGGTGTGGCCAAATCACTTAATCCGTCTATCACCATTTCTATGAAATGGTGATAAATAGCACCTGTCTTCGAGGGCTGCTGTGAGAAGCTTAAAGGAGATAATCTGATTAAAGCATTTTGCATATCGTAAAATGCCATAGAAAGATGAGCTATTAGTAGTAGTAATATTAGCAGCATGCTTCAAAGATCCACCATGCCATTGATTTAGTTACTCCCCTCACCAATGGAGATAGCAGCTCCTCAATTACTAAACGAATTCTCTGGTTGAATTTTTCTTTCCCTGGCAACCCACTTGGTGAAGACCTTCTTTGCACTGATCCGGGCTGGTCTTTAGAAATAGATATATGGTCTGCCCTCAGGTCTAGACTGAAATCTTTCTAACTCAATAAACGCTTCTGGGGCTTCCCTTTCATCAGTATCACTTTCACAACCTCTATCTTCAGGGAGACATTTTTGGAGAAGATTGGAGCAGGTACTTTGTGTGAACATCATTGTTGTGATGGTGGTTATCTCATCCTCTTTTTGATGACATTCCACTAGAAATAGTCCTGGGACAAGTCTCCATCCCACTGCTATTTAATGTTCAATGGACTATCTTTTTGTAGAGGCTCATGATGTATAGCCCCCTTCCAGAGGGCTATCATGTCTACTATTTCATTTTCTCCTTACAGCAGCCCTGTAAAGTAGCTATTTTTAAAATTATCTTCATTTTCTAGGTGAAAACACTGAGTCCTGGGGAGGGGAAGTTGATTGTCCAAGGGTGGACAGCAAGCTAACAGAAATTGTGATGTAGTAGAATCTTGGGCTTGGAGCTAGAAAGTCTTGGGTTCAGATCTTCCCTATGACCTTGACAAGCTGCAGAAATCTGGGAAAGTCTTTAAACATTTCTGATCCTTAACTTTTTTTTCATATAGTGAGGGCATTGGACTGAATGATTCCTTCCAGCTCTAAGCTTTTCCTCTTGGGTACCCATATCTCTCAACTCCTAATTTCATGCTGCCTTGTTTTGCCCCCACCCAGAGGGTGACATTACATTTTTCCCATGGCTGAGGTTGTTCCGTGTGTGATTCCCCCATCTTCCCTTCTACAGAACTCCTCCCATGTGGACAGACGCTCCATGCCATCCATGGGGTATATGACACACACTGTTAGTGCTCCCAGTTTACACGGGAAGTCGGTGAGTAACAATGGGTGGGGCTAAGCCTGTTGGGGAGTGGGGGATGCTGGTGGGAAGCTATGTTGTTGGTGGGGTGAGAGCAGGGAGAATTGAAAAACTGTACTGAATTGTCTCCCAGGGCAGAGTCTTAAGAGCTTGTGGCATTTTCTGGCCACAAGTTTTTTTCCCTTTGGCTCTAACTCTTACAAGTGGCCGTTAACTGTGAACTCTCTGGCCATGTGCACAGTCTGGTGGTTTTGACCTTCCCATTGGGCTTCAGGCAGCCTCTTTATCTGCTCTTGCACTCATCTGAGCTAAAAGATAGAATTAATGGAATAATTGCTTAGTGGCATCCAATGCCATGCTTCTCCGGCACCGTGGTGGAGAGCGTGATTACGGTGATCCTCATTGCATGCAGATGGCTAATTTCCTCTTTACAATGTGTCTACATACTGCAGCCTGAAGAGTTAACATTACTTCTCATTCGATTAAGGAGACATCAGGCTAAGTTGGCTAGTGTGCGAAATTACACAATCGCCCAATTACTGCAACATGAGCCAACAATTCCCACCTACCAGGTCAGCTGCTAACGGGCCCCACCTATTCCATGCGTTACCTTGTGGGGATCCACCCGGGAGCTGGGAAGTGCCATGCTTGCCGCTCATGCCCTCTTCTGCCAGCCCTCTTGATCTGCTTTGCTTTCTGCTTTGTCCACTCCCTCACTGCCCTTTAGTGTCATAGAGCGCTGGTTATCCTTGTATTGCCCTGCTTCCCAGTGGTCCTGGCAAATCTCTAGCCACAGGGGAAGGGGGCTGCATGCAGGCTGAGGGTGCTGGGGGCTGCTTCTCTGAGCTGGACGGAATGGCTAGGAACCTTGGCAATGTGGAGACATCCTTGAGCTCCTGAGGGCAGCTGTTGCCACCAGTGCCCCAGGGCACATTGTAGAAAGCCCGGCAGAGCAGATTGGAAGGCACTGGTGCCACACAGACTAACAGTCCCTGGGCTTGATTAGTCCAGCGTGGCCTGTTTCCCCTCCCATGGCACCTCAAGTAGCTTGTTAGTGCATATCTCATCAGCCTGTGCCCAGGCAGGACAGGAATCAGTTGGAAAAGGCTGTTGCCATTCTCTGAATTCTCAGACTGGACTAGATGCTTTTTAAAGTATTTCCCAACTCTGAAGGTCCTAAGCTCAGACCTGTAGAGCTAGAAAGACCCTCAGGGGCCAATACATACACTCCAACCCCATCATTGTATAGATGAGGAAACTGAGACCCAGTGAAGTCATTTCCCCAAGGTCACACACATAGGTAATAGGAGGGTCTGAACTCAGATCCTCCAACTTCAGAGCCCATGTTCTGGACAAGAAGTCATCTCACATAATCATACATAGAATTATAGAAAGTCTGAGGTGGCAAGGGTCCGGTTCTGCCATTTGTCCATTGAAGTACCCAAGGACCAGAGAAGGGAAGGAGGTCATTTGCTTAGGATTACACAGTGTGTACTGACATCTCCTGATGACTAGTGTCCCATCGTCCCATCAGTACAGATTTATAAGGCACAGTAATAAGGCCATGAGGATGGAGGCCGTTTAACTGCCTCATCTTTCCTTTCCTGTTGTGATTAAGAATCAAATACTTTGGGGAGATAACTGGAGAAACATGGTTTAGGAGAATGATGTCAATTTTTAAACAGAACTGAATTTGGGTGTGCTTTTTTTGTAAAAGCCAACCAGAGAGTAGCGCCCCTTTGTCTTTTCCTGCTACTGTGTCTTTTTTGTGGGACAGTGCGGCCAACCCTTAACAAAACGTCAGCCCTTCAGCTGGCCAGTGAAGAATCCTGTTTCCGTGAAGAAGATGGTAGCTAAGTGCAGAGCTAATGCCAACAGGTAAGGACAGGAAAGGCATCCCAGGGAGACTGGATGTTGCCACTTAGTATCTGGAACTCTGAATAGGACAAAGATTCATTAGCCACTGAGTGTGTCCCTCTTGTTCCCTGGGATGGGGACACAGGGACTCCAAAAACCATTTTAGTATTTTCTCTCCTTCATACCCTTGATCTGTGACCCCAAACACCTTCTGAGATTTTCTGCAAGTCCTCGTTTGTTTTAGGATGGTTTTGTTAACCATGAAGACAGCCTACATAGCTCTGGTTTGCCAAGGGTTCCTCCTCTGCTGTCCTCTGCTCACCTGATCGCTGTCTCTGGCTGCAGAGAAAGTATAGAGTCTGAGATTCCTATTAAGTTCTCTCACGTCCTCACCCGCCCTTTCTGTGGCTGCCGGGAAATGCCTGTTTTCACCAGTTATCAGAAATCGAAGTACCTTTTCTTCAATTCAGAGAATGGCAGTTCTTCCTGTTCCTGATAATCCTATCAGTGAGTGAGGCCAACTTTTGCATATGCCACTGGATTTATTTGAGACACCAGCAGATAAGCCTAGCGGGGGAAGACTTCCTGGGTCTAGGGACCCATAACTCAGACTCCATGCTGAGCAGCAGAATGGGCATTGGATAAGGGACTTCTTGAAGGAAGTAAGGAGTGATTATTCTAGAAGCCTGGACCTGAGCAAGAGCCTCCAGGGGCAGCTAGCCCCCCTCTGCTCTTCAGACAAGAATGTGCTCAAACCATGGAGTGGTTTTCTATTATGCCTCAGCCCAAAAGTTTGTGAATGATAACAACTGCCATAGCACTGTAGTACATAGAGGATTATCCTTGGAGTCAGGACAAGCCTGGGTCAAGTCCTGCATCCAACTCATTCTGGCTGTGTGGTCACTGCCCTTAGCAGCTACCTCAGACTAAGTTACAGATGGATTTTCCATCTGTACCTGTGAAATTTCCACATTGAGAGCCCTTCGCAACAATGAAATTGCAGGTGTACCTCTCCCCACAAAAAATACCCCAACTCTGATATTTCAGTTAGTGATTATAGTAGTAGTAGTGGTGGTGGTGATAGTAGTAGTGGTAGCAGCAGCAGTGGTAATAGTAGTAGTAGTAGCAGCAGCAGCAGCAGAAAAAAGAAGAGAAATTAGTGTTTATATAACATTTTAAGGTTTTCAGAGCTCTTTACACATACAACCTCATTTGATCCTCATTATAATCCTGGGAGGTAGGTGCTATAATCATCCCCATTTTACAGATAAGGAAACCAAGACAGAGGTTAAATGGCTTGCTCAGGCTAAATTTGAACTTAGGTATTCCCGATGGTAGTTCCAGTGCTATATCCACTGGGACACTGCACTGTCTCTAACATCTGTTAAGTGTCTTGATTATGCGCTAGGCACCAAGTAGGATACATCCACAAAAATGAAATCTATCCATCTATCTACCTAGACAGTGGGGTGGGAGAAAGAGAATGGGAGTAGGGGTAGGGAGACAGACCAAAAGAGAGGGAGTCCCCACTCTTAAGAACTTATCATCTACTTGGAAGAACACATAATCCTAGATAAATAACTAGAAGATCCTAGGATCCTAAGTCTAAGGCTTTTAAGGACTTTAGAGGTCATCCAGCCCAAACCTTTTACATGAGAAAACTAAGGCTCATGTAACTGAGGTTAAATAATTTGTCCAAGGTCACATAGGTTAAGTGTCAAGAGTGGGTTTTTAACTTAGATGTTCTGACTCTATATGCATAGATATTTCTACTGTATTGTGCTGATTTGGGTTTGGTGATAGGTGAATCAGTGAAAAGTTGTTGGAGAGAGTTGCTTGAGCTGAACCTTAAAGAGAGCCAGAGGATCCAAAAGGTAGAGGGGAAGGGAGAAAGACTGCAGTAGCACCAAGGTAGTAGTAGATGGAATGTTTTGTACTGGGAACAGTATGCTTCTTTGTCTAGAGCATAGAGTGCTTGAGAGGGAGTGATGTGTGATCAGTCTGGAAAAATAGATTGAAACTAGATTGTGAAAGGCTTTAAATGCCAGGCTGAGGAGTTTATGTTTTATCCTAGAAGCAATGGGAAGCCACTGAAATTCAGTCAAGGGAACAAGTGTCAGACGTGTGCTGTAGGAATATCCATTTGACAACTGTCTAAAAGATGTATTGGAAAAGTGAAGGCCTGGACATAGGGAGATCAGTAGGAGCTATTGCAACAGCCCAAGAGAGAGATGCTAAGGACCCAGACTAAGCTGTTTGTAGTGTAAATGGAGAGAAGGGGACAGATGGGAGAGATGTGGAGAAAGTGGAATTGCCAAGCCTTGGTAATAGATTGGATGTGGAGGATGTATGAGTGACCTGGATGACTGGAAGAAGCCTGGAGGTCTCTAGGCATGAATTCAAATCCAAGGACCAGAGCATGAGCTGGGTCCAAGGGAAACAAGGGCACATAAGAGAAGCAGATGGCAGGGGATAGTCATGGGGCAGGGTTCAGATCAGAACCTACAGTTAAGGTAGGGTAATGAAAGTAAGGCATCTTCCAAGACATCTAGTCTGTCTGGGGACTGAGGGTTCAAGTGGCGTCGCTACCACCAGAGCCACACCAAAGAAAAGACGGAGACAATTCTGTTTATCTACAGAGGGCAAACTTAGGAGGAAGGACAGGGAGGCAAGGCAGGTCAGAGTAACTCTTCCCCCAACTCCTTCAGTTTAGGCACCTTTAGGTCATGGCCTTTTATGTTCAGGACAGGTAAATAGGAAAAAGCTTCCAGAGCGTTAAAGTTTGCAGAACTCTTCAACAGAGGTTATCTCATTCGAGCTTCACCATCACCCTAATGCTATTATTTGTTCCCATTTTGCAGTTGGGGAAATTGAGGCATATAGAAATCAAGTCAAGAGGCTTGCCTATCGTTACATGGCTAGTGTTAGAAGAGGGATCTGAAATCCAATCTTGTTGAATCCAGGTCCACCACATTTATCCATTTGTGCCTCAAATTCATTTCAAGCTTTTGTCAGAATGATGAGCCTGGTATAGACTCTTCTTCTCTCTGATATAGCTCTCTGGCTCTATCCTGGGGTAAGTGACAGATATAGAGTTTTGACTTCACAGGGTTGTTGGGTGAGCTCCTTCTGGGTGTCAGCATTACATTCCTCTGTGACTTGAGAATGGGTAAATGAGATGTGGTGGTCCCTCGGTCCCTCTGGGACATCTCCCATTGGATCATGTCTCGAGCGCTTTGCTGCAGGAGAGACACATGTTGCTTCTGTTGTGATGGATTTCTCTCATTTCTTTGTTAAAATATGCAATGTGGCCGACTCATCCAAGAAGTCTTGACCTGTTGTTGCTCTGCTGCTACCGCTGCTGTTGCTGCTTGGTAAAAGATGTGAGGAAACCCTTGGTGTGTAACTTATTTTTTTTTCCTCTGTGCTTCCTTGAAGGCTGACGACACCTACCTTCAGCTGAAGAAAGACCTGGAGTATCTAGACCTAAAGGTGAGCAGACTTAGAACGTACTTCACTCACTGTCCTTGTCCTTGCCAGCCTACAGACTGCCAGCCCTGGTAGACTTTGAAGACTAGGAGAAGGATGAATTGTATCATATATAGATTTATCTCTCCTTTTTATTTGGAGATACATGGCTCTTACCCTTACAAACCATGGGCCAGTCACTTAACATCTCCGACGCTCAGCTTGGTCATCATAAAATGGGACTAACGATCCTTTCATTGCCTATTTAACAGAACTTATTTAAAGAAAGGTGGAGTTCTTGTTATTATTCCTATTGTTTATGATTCAGAAAATGGGAGTTTCTTGGTCTGGACCTGTGATTACTTTGGAATGGGAACTTCTAGGGTAGAAACTCCCTTCATCCAAAGCAACCCATCTGTAACTTTTAGCATTAGACAGTGACTGTGTAGAGTCACTGAGAGGTTAATTCCATGGTCACAGAGCCAAAATATGTTAGAGGCAGAACTGGAACCCAGGCCTTTCTGATACTTAAGGCTGAGCCTCTGCCCACTCTGCCAAAAACATCTCCTTTTAGTTGACTGCAACCATAAAAGTAGACCACTCCCCTCTCCAGAGGTTCTGTCCATTTTAGCTATGGGTCCTTTGGATAAGGATTGATTGTAGAACTTCCCTGGGTTCTGGGTGTGGTGACCACACAACTGGGGTTTTTTTTTTCAAAGCCTAGGATTGATGAGGGTTTTATTTTTGCGTATGTGGTGGCCAGCATTAGTCTTTTGGTCTAGTGATGTCCTGGGACTTATTTCCAATTATCCTCACACCCCTGAGTGGTTTTAAGTGTTGAGGCAGCTCAGGAAGGCTGACAAGAGTGATCTCTGAGTGGGTGATAGGTAGAGCTGAATGGCTTTGAGACTTTCCCAGGATCTCCCTTCTCTCCCCTTCCCTTTATTATGTTTGATTTTAAATAGGTCTATATAGCACTGAGATAGGATTAAACCAGTGCTGGGAGCAGTCCAAAGGCCAACTCTCCAGGTCATCTAATTCAATCTTCTACAACACCCCCAATAAATTATTCCTCTAGACCAATGGGGTCAAACATCAATAGAAAGGGAGGCAGCATGTTGATTTAGAAAACCACAAATTAGCATTATCTATGTTGCACTGTATTTTTATTTTGTTAAACATCTCCCAATTACATTTTAATATGGTTTAAGTTTCACTAGGAGCTTGGCCTATGGACTGTGAGTTTGACCCCTCTGTTATAGACTCTGCTGAAAGACCTCTTAAGGAAAACTGTTTCACTCTTGGACACCCAACTATGAGAACGATTTTTATTATATTGAGCCTATTATATTGCCCCTCTGCAATTCCCTTTGTTTTTAGTTTTTGCCTCCTGAGAGTAAACAGAACATGTGTAATCCATCTTCCACATAATTATCCTTCTAATTCCTGAAGACAGTTTTCACATCTTTCTTTCCCACCCAACCTTTCAAATCTTCTCTTCTCTAGGTTAACTTGTCCCATTTCCTTCACTCATTCCTCATAAGGACATGACCAGCAGATGGTGCAGTGGATAGAGCACCAGTGCAGGAGTCAGGAGGACCTGAGTTCAAATCTCATCTCAGACACTTGACACTCACTAGCTGTGTGACCTTGGGCAAGTCACTTAACCCCAATTGCCTCATCCTGGAGAATATCTGGTCACTGGATTCAGATGGCTCTGGAGGAGAAGTGAGGCTGGTGACCTGCACAGCCCTCCTTCAATAAAAACAAAGTCAAGTGCAAGTCATGTCATTATTTCTCTGATGGCATGGTCATCTTCGGCAACGAAGGATGAACACATACATAAGGACATGATCTCCAGGCTCTGCCATGTGATTGCCAATTCTTTCATTATAAAGTTTAATGCTCTGTGCCTGTAATGCCCTGGGGTCAAGTTAATAAGCATTTATTAAGATCCTCCTACGTGCCAAGCACTATACTACGCACTGATGATACAAATAAAGGCAAATAATAGTCCCTGCCCTCAAGAAGCTCACAAATCTAAAGGATATCCAATATGCAAATAGCCACGTAGAAGCAAGATATGTACGGGATACATTTTAAATAATCTCAGATAATCATTGTGGTTTATGTAACATCTTCCTAAGAGTCCTCAACCCTCAAATACAAATTTCTCTGTTAAAATGTTATTATTTTTTCTGTTTAGTGCTAGTGTGGTTAATATTGGCCATTAAGGGAATGTTGATGGGAATAATGTAGACATCTGTAGTAGGAATGGGATGTTTTCTACCTTACTTCCCCAACATCTTTCTATTGTTTGGGTCACAGTCACTGAAGAGTGACTGGTATCCTAACATAATGTGTGATCATTGCTTGGCTCTCCTCTGCACCCTCCTCCTAGTAATCATCCATTGCTCTGCTTGCCCTTTATCTTTTCTGTAGGGGAGGGAGGTCAGAGGGTGAGCGATTATTTACTGCTAGGTAATAATTATAATAATAGCATTCATCTCTTACATTGTGGTTTCTGAACTTTAAAGAGCAACACCCTCTGCCTTTAAAAAAAAACCTCACCTTTTCCCATGAGATAATCTATGCAATTTCCTTAGTGTGTAATGAATTCAAATAAAATTATGAATTTATTATAGTTTTATAACAAATCTTAAACATACAATAAAGATAAAATAACATAACATATCTAATGACAAAAATGCTTTATGTTTTTGGTGTTTGTAACAAAATAATCACAATAATAACATGATTAATAAGAAAGATGAGCTTGGTTTTCTATTAGCACAGAGTTTCTCAAAATATGGTGTCATGGATAGCATTCTCATTGTATGCTTTATTAAAATATTCTTGTAACTGAGAATGATCTCAAAAGGTAAAATGGCAGCAGTTTTCCATCATGCTAGGTAGACTCCAGTTAGAATGGAAGCACCCCAGGAGGCCATGGGCCCATCCATTTAGCTGCCACCTGTCCATGGTGCTGACAACCTCCCCAGCACATTCAGGGTCCTGTTGTTGGCAGACAATTCACAGAAACGTTCAGTAGTTATATTTCACGGAGACCAAACAACTGATCTCTGAAATAGCAAATCCTTGTGTTTGATGGGGTCTGTAGTACTTGCTGCTTCTCTTTCCAGCTGTAGCAGATCAGAGAGGGTTATTTTTACTGTATTCTCTTATTCCTAGATACATTTGATTTTCCTACCATTCCCCTTGAGAGGGTTCCACTCCCTCCAGCCCATCACTTGGTGAAGGCCCATTGGTAATTTCTTGTCATCTTAACACCTGTAGCCCCAAGTGCTTAATCTGCATTTTTTAATCAATGAATGTTTTATCAATGCAATGCAAGGGAAATTAAAAAAACAACAGCAGCAAAATTTCACACCTAGGATAATTATGGCTGCCTGGCACATGAGGTCATCCAGTGTTTGCTTTGAAGGAAGAAGACTGCTTCTGTGTCCATGCTTCCACCAATAAAATCTGTGATTTTTATTAATCAATCAGCAAGCATTTGTTGTTGATTGACAGCTGCCAGACATTATGCTAGACCCAGAGATAAAAATAAGAATCAAACAGTCCTTTCTCTTAAGGAGTTTATGTTTTGTTGGAAGAGACAACATAATCCAGCAATTAACAAGCATTTATTAAGTGTTCTGTATATATTAGGTCCTGTCCCAGGTACTAGAAACATAAAAAATAAAGGCAAACAGTTCCTGTCCTCAAAGAGCTTGCATAATGTTGGTTCATAGCATCAATTAGTGAGCATTTATTAAGTGCCTCATGTATGTTAGGCACTGTGACAGGAGTGCCTGTGATCCCTGCCTCTGGGGAATTGTTTAAATGCCAGAATAGGGCTAAAGCCCCATTGTGTTTCTGCACTAAGGCTGGCACCAGTGAGGTGAGGCCCCAGAAGTGTAAGGAGGGGAGTGTGTGTGGGGGACAGACCAGGCCATTTAAAGAGGCTTGGAAAAATGAGATGGCTTAAAGCTTCTATATTGATCGTTATTGGGATTGGGCCCATGAATGGCCACTGCACTTCCAGCCTAGGAGAGATAAGGAGACCCAGTCTACAAAAAACTCAAACGTAATAATAGACTTTTAATTTTTAAAAATGTGTTAGTGAGTGGTACAAACATTATATTTTAACTCAGCATAAGAAAAGACATCCTTATGATCAAAATAGTATAGGCTGCATCAGAAAATAAAAATTTCCTGTTTCTGGAAGTCTTCAAGTGAACACTGGATGATAATTTGGGGATGTTTTAAAGAAGATTCCTGTTAAGGCATGAGTCCAAATAAATGATAGATACTGTGTCAATTGCAATTGTTATTTCTGTTGTTACCTTTTGAAATTCTGTGATTCTATGAAACTAAAGCCAAAAGAGGGACCAGTGAGTAACGGCTCTGTTGTCTAGGAGCTTTGTTGTCCACCACCTGGCTTTCCCCAGCAGGGCATCAGATGGTGGTGTCCACAACAAGACCTTCAGAATGAAATGCAGGAGGGCATCCCATGGTGAGGTGCATTCTTTGGAGAGACTTACTCTGAAGTTTCATCATCCCTGAGGACTGACTTTACCTATACCTGATCATGGCTGCAGAAATGATCTGCCTAGTTATGCTTTGGGTGGTGCCTAGAGTTTGGGAATTCACTGTTTGCAGGACAGACTGGGTAGCTATGACTGAGGTTTGTTTGCATTGATAAATGACCTGCTCCCTTGGAGTGGTGAGAATCTTGAATGAGATTTGGGTTTTCTGGGAATTGTTCTTATCTCTAGGAGATTTTCTTCAGTGTAATGTTATTGCATCAGTGTAGAACTGTTCCTGGTCATATAGCCAGTTGATGCAGTTGATAAGAATTTTGGACTGGGAGTTAGAAGGATATGAGTTCAAATCCTGTCTCAGATATTTACTTGCTGTGTGATTCTGGGCAAGTCACTTAACCTCTCTTAACCTAAGTTACTTCATCTGTACAATGAGGAGGTTTCCTGGGCCAGTCAACACTGAAGGATGGTCTCAGTGTCTTTTTTTTTTCTTTTATGGCAGTTGGTGCTCAGTGACTTGCCTGAAGGTCACATAGCCAACTGTCTAAGGCCAGTTTTGAACTCAGTTCCTTCTGGGCCAGTGTTGTATCCAAATTATCCTAACTTACATGGAGGGAAAGGGTTAAACTGTTGCTCCCACAACACATCTTACTAGAATTTCTGACTTGGTTACATTTGTAAGTAGATGTTATATGTAATAGTTTATATTAATATGTAGCATTTTATGTAGATATAATATAACACTATTGTATTAATATAATGTATACATATATAATGTGTACATATTATAATATTAACATGTAACATGTTTATGTATAATAGTTGTGATAGAGAAGTCCACCACTTGAGATGGTGGTACTTTTTTTTGTTTAAGATATCAGAAACGACTAATACAATCTTGATCAGGCACAATTTTTCTTCTTTTTGCAGAGGTGAACTGGGCCTGAACTGGCCTGAAGCACTCAGTTTCTCTCCCCTCTGTCTTTTCCCCTTCCCACCCACCTCCCGATACTTTCACAGATAATGAATTTTTACTCTCTAAACTGCTGAGGCAAACATGGCATGCCTGCTCTCGTGGGCTTGGCCTTTACCGACTTCATTTCCTAACTCATCTTTAAATTGCTTCCTTTGTAGATGACCCGTGACACTCTCAAGGACAGAAGTCTAAAGCCTGTGAAAGTAGCTGAGAGTGATATTGACGTGAGTCACTGACCACCTTTCCCCCTTGTCTCCTCCATCCATTTTTCTTCACCTCAACTCCCCAAGTCCGAGTAGAAGACTGGGAAAGGTCATTGTGAGGTCTGAAGGGTTCTGGGGAACTTAACAGTGGGCAAGTTTCATTCCTTCATTCCTTCCAAACTCTTCACACCTTAGCAGACAGTTCTTTAGGAATTCCTGAAGCTATAAAAATTAGTCCCCTGGTAACCAGACTTAGCTGGCCTAGAGCTCCCAAGATCCTCCTCACTGGCCCACACTCAGCCGTTTTCCAGTGTGTCAAGTCTGAGCTTTTGAGAGATAAGCCCAAGGTCCTCTTAGCTCCAGGATGAGGCATTAGGGCAGATTTGATGGGACAGTGGGCATCATAAACCAGCTTTTATATTGTTTCATTGCATATTTGATCTTTATTTGTAGGTAAAATTGAGCATCCTATGTGAACAAGACAGGGTCCTGCAGGACTTAGAAGACAAGATAAGAGCCCTCAAGGAGAACAAAGTAATTAAGACTTCTGATGTGTGTGTGTGTGTATGTGTGTGTAAATGTATGTTTATATATTTTTTTAAACAGTAAGAGGAAGGAAAGTGGGCATTCTGTGGTTTTTGTCTCATTTTTTCCTGAATCAGAAACCTGAGTGGTCTCTTTAAACCATGTTGCCAGGAGTGACAAGGAATAGACTTCCTGAGAGGTTTATTGGGTGACTTGTGGAAATTTAGAGCATGACGTTGTCAAGTTTTCCTGTGGGCCTGCTAGAAGTCTTATCTAAGGAGATGATCTTAAGCTTGCCTGGACTCTTGGCTCCTGGGGAGACTGAGGCTGGTGGTTGACTTGGGTCCAAGCATGGTGGACCCTCCCAACCTCCTGATACTTTCACAGATAATGAATTTTCCCTCTCCAAACTGCTGAGGCAAACGTGGCATGCTTGCTCTCATGGGTTTGGCATGACGCAGTACAGGGTCACCTCTGATACTTGGTAAGAGATTGGAAGAAGAAATCAGTGGAATTATTGTGTAACTCATAGTTTCCAGTCAAAAGACAAGTGATTTTTTGTTTGTTTTTTAGTTTTTTTGAAGTACCTGGGGGTGTAATGGATAGAGCATGGAACTCAGAATCAAGAGACCTGAGTTTGAATCTAGCCTCCTTCAAATTCCTTACCATCTCTTCATCTTAGTTTCTCATTTGCAAAAAGGGGATAAATCTTAAAATGATATACAAATACTGGTGTTCTTCTTCAACATCATCATCATTACTGCTACAGCTGCTCTCTAGAAGAAGATATTAGGGATGATCCTGCGAGTCTGTTATCTTGTTTGTTAATAGAAGTAGAACACCCCCTTCTCTGGAGGTATTCAGCAGATATTGGCTAAACACTGTCAGAGGTGAGGGAGAACAAGAGTTCCTACCTGGAGTCCTTGAATAGATTTCAGTGGGATTGGGATCTGTGAAATTGGACAAGGGGAAAAAAGTAACATCTATATTTTCACAAACCTGTAACTGAAATTTAACTTCTCCTGTTATTGTGAACATTGACATCAAAGATTATTCTGAAAAGAGGTCCACAGACATCACCATACTGGCTAGAGTCCCTGATGTATACATGAATGATCATGGGCCTGTTCTGTAAAGAGATTCTTGCACTGAGTGAGAGCTTAGCCTGGAGGATCTCTACCACTTGAGTCTCTGTAATAACCTGATTCCTCCTTGTGCAGGATCAACTAGAGTCAGTCCTGGAGGTCTTGCACAGACAGATGGAACAGTACAAAGACCAGCCCCAGCATTCAGAAAAGATATCTTACCAACAAAGACTGCTGCAAGAGGACCTTGTTCACATACGAGCAGAGATATCCAAGCTTTCAACAGTATGTATGGGGTGGTGGCAATATGGGGGAGCAGAAACTGAGGGAAAAAAGACAGGGACTGTCTACCGCTGGACAGCTCCCCCTTCATGTTACTTGGGAAGGGGACTGCTTTTCAAAAGTCACAAAAAGTAGAAGAATTCTGCTGGGCATGTTGATAGCACATCAATTGGAGGTCTTCATTCTAGAATTCAAGAGTCCCAGGGAACTACCTTGTGTCTACTTTGGAGGAGCTGGGTCTAGGGCTTTTGGTGTTAATTCTGTTTGTCTCTGTCTCATCAACCCTCCTGTCATATTCTCTTCTTCCAAGTCTGTTCCTTGGTCTTTTCTTGAAGATGTCTCAGAGCTACTAATGGGATGGTTAAAGCCTTGGTTGGGGGTTAAAGGGCCCAGGACATGCAGTACACCAGTGTAGCACCTAATTTTACATGTGAAAGTAACTCAAGGAATTCATTTGAATATATATTTATTAAGTATATACTCTCTCCTAGGCACTGGACTAGGGAATGCAAATATTTCTCCTCTGTCTTTTAAAATGAGGTTTTTAAATTCAGACCCTTTCTCCCTATAACAAAGGATTCTGATATTTGAGAGCTGTGGGGGGCAGTGGGAGGTCTCCTACCACAAGGATCATAGCTATATATAAGGAGGTGAGGGTTGTCCCTCCGTTAGCTGGGAATTCTCCAAATTCACTTGAGTTGGTGGCACCTCACTCTCCCTGGGGAAGGCTGGTCTTCCTCGTTTCTTTGCCTGACCACTGTACTGTAGTGGCACTCATGTGGAACTGTGGAATGCTCAAAAGAAAGGGAGCCCCAAGCTCTGTAGACTGCCAACTGGAGTTTGTGCATTCATTAAGGGTGTGTGTATGAATGGGTGGATTTGGGGGTGCTTTTTGGTTTTGAGATACCATCCATAACCTTTATGAAGCATGCATGACTGATATTCCTTCCCCCACACACCTTAGGGTGGAGGAGGAGGAGATGGGGGCTGTATAAAATAGTGACTGAGTTTGTGAGCAAATGGGAGTGTGGAGGCACAATCAGCCATGATTGTGGTGTGAATTTTTTGAACTAGCTCTTTGGCAAAGCCGTGGGTGCTATGAAAGGCGGACTCTATCCCAGGGCAGAGGGTATGAGAGTCATAACTAGGTCAGGGAAACTGGGGGTTTGTCCTAGGGATTGAATTTAGAGGAGGTTGATAGTGTTTAAGGTTCTTTGGTACTGGATGAGCTCTTCTCCACCCCCATACCCACTCTGTGGTGACTTCCCCAGCAGCAGCCTCATGCTGGCTTCCGAGGGTCTCTGTCTCCCAACAAGAGGATGGGATTCCACCCCCTTCCTTACAATCCAGGGCACCTTTGATGCTGTTTACCCTGGATATGGTTTGTGGTACCATCCCTTAGTGCAAAAAAATTTTAATTATGCCTTGGAGAACAGTATTTTCAGGAAGGGGAAACTCATAATTTCCTGAGGGGAAACGTTAAAGGAGGAGCCTGCAGTTGTGATGACTTTGTCATAGCTGATGGAGGGGGCATGTTTGCTTTAGAGACCTTTGGGCAGGGGATGTGGGGATGGAGGATGGGAGGTGGCTGACTTTTTTTAAACTATTTGGATTTGGGACTTTTAGGAGTATGTATGTATGTACATAAATAAACGGATATACACATGCACACGTATACATATATGTATGCATATATAAATATATGTATATATAGGTACTTATATATAATATAGTATATGAGTACTGTACTGTATGTATTCTATATGGTATTTATGTGAATAAGTGCTTGTAGTACTTAGATAGTATTTATGAGTATATACAGTACTTTAAGCACAGTAGGTATTACAAAATAAAGTGCTCTCATGTATATAGCACTTAAACACTGAAAACTTAATTTTGTGAGCGCTCTGAGTATTCTTTTCCTTTGCTAAGTAAACAACATATAACTTTATTCCTCTCTTATCTCCCCATACCTCTCCCTTCCACCTCTGCTCGCAGGAGGAAATAGGGGAAGAATGGAGGACAAGATCCTAGGGTCTGCCTAGCATGCCTCTCCAGACTTGTTCCACATTCCTATCCTAAACACACACACATACACATTCGCACATAGATACATACACACACTCAAGCACACACACATACACACGTATGTACACACATATACACGTACAGACACACATGCACACACGTACACACCCACATATAGACACACATGCATACACACATATGTACACACACCTACATGTACGCACACTCACATACACACATGCATACACATACTCCATCTCTTGCCTTCAGGCTGTCCCCCAGGCCTGGAATGCCCTCCTTTCTCACATCTGTCACAGAGCCCTAAGTTTTCTTTAAAGCATGCAGCCTGTCCATGTGGTCATGCCCTCCTTCTGCTCCCCTCCCCCTGAAATGACTTCGTCCGTATTTTGTATTTACTTTTCTAAGTATGTGTTATTTCCCCCTCCCCTTTCAAGGTGATATAACTGTGTAATGTATTTTATCTGAGTATCCCCAGTACCTGGCAGAGAGTCTGATGCATAGTCTTTGCTTAAAAATTTTTATTGAATGACTGCATCCAAGGGCAAGAGATCTTTGACCTGGTCAGGGTTTCATCTGATAAAAAACAGAAGCCGCCTGGAACAGGCTCCCCTCCCTCCTTTGAAACAGGTCTAGATGTAACCCTGTCCATCGGTTCAGCTAGGCCCAGGGTGTGCCCTGACAACAGCTGACCACGTGTCCTTTTGCCACCAGGAAATGGAAAACGCCTGGAATGAATACCTGAAGCTGGAAAATGACGTCAATCAGCTGAAACAAACTTTACAGAGGCAGAGTCGACGATCCTTCTTTCTGCCTCAGGTGACCAACCAACAAAGTCCATCACCAGTTAGTCCTACTCCCCAGATACAGAACTTCTTCCTTCATAACCTACTCTCCACAGGAAGCCTCTGTCCCCTTTAACCATAGTCACTGCCCTGGGCCACCCCAGGGTTCAGGAAGACATACATGGTACTTTCTCCCTCTCCCTCTTCTCCTTCTCCTTCTCTTTCTCCTTTTCCCTCCCTCTCCCTCTCCCTCTCCCTCTCCCTCTCCCTCTCCCTCTCCCTCTCCCTCTCCCTTTTCCTCTCTCTCCCTCTGCCTGTCCCTCTCCCTCTCCCTCTCTCCCTCCCTCTCTCCACCTTCTCTCTCCATCTCTTTCCCCCGTCTCCTCTGTACTCTATCTTCTGTTTTCCCTCTCCTCTTTCCTCTTTCCTTTCTTCTTTCTCTTTCTGACTGTATCTCCTCTCTTCTCTCTCTCTTTCTCTCTCTCTTCATACACACACACACACACACACACACACACACACACACACACACACACTCACACACACACACATCCATCCATCCATCCATCCATCACCACCAGAGGCACAGGTGATACAATAAATAGAACTCTAAGCTTAGAGTCAAGAGGATCTAAATTCAAATCTGGACACAAGCATCTACTAACTGTGTGATCTTGGACAAGTAACTTAACTTCTATTTGCCTCAGTTTCCTCAACTACAAAATAGGAATACCAACAGTACCTACCACGTGGGGTTGTTGTGAAAACCAAATTTGTAAAAAGCACTTAGCTCAGTGCCTGACACACAGTAAGCACTATATAAATGCTTATTCTCTTCCCTTTTACAGATGAGGAAACTGAGTCTGAGAAAGGTTCAGTAACTTGTCCAGGATCACATAACTAGTAAAGTTTCTGAGGTTGGATTTGAACTCAGGTCTTCCTGACTCCAGTTCTAGCAGTATATCCACTGTACCAGCTGGGTTTGCATGTGGATGCCTCAGTAGTATTGAAAAGTCAGATCTCATGGAGGAAAGTTAAGCATTTTCTTTTATCTTCAGGAGAGATCTCAGATACAGAAGGATCTTTGGAGGATTGAAGATGTCACTGCTGGCCTGAGTGCAAATAAAGCAAACTTCAAAATCTTAGTGGAGTCCTTCAAGAATCCAGGTGGGAGGAAAGTTCCCCTTCTGACCAAACAAGGACTTGATCTGGCTGGGATGGGTGGGGTGGGGTGAACCAGTGCTCTCAGAGGTGTGGGATGACCGCTGATCAGCAATGTTGCACACGCTGTAGTGAGTCATAGGCAGCTGAAAGTTGACATTTGAGAAGAGAAACCCTGTCCTTTATTTCACAGTCTGTCCCTTTGTCCCTTAGAAAGAAAAACAGTGCCTTTGTTTCTCCACACGCCTGTGCCTTCAGTCCTCAAGTCTCTTAACACATCGGAGAGCAAACGACTCCCTCAGACCAGCCCTCCTAACAGCCCTCCGTGGACCAGCCCTGCGAAGACGCCCCTGGAGGTTCGCCTCTTTCCACAGCTGCAGACATATGTGCCCTATAGAACCCATCCGCTCCAGCTGAGAAAAGTCACCTCTCCTGTCCAGTCCCCTACAAAACTGACGCCAAAGGCTGTAAGTATGGCCGACCAGGAGCGAAGCAAACAGCTACTGCTCCTTGTTTGGGAAATCTACATCCCTTCCCTAAAATAAGGTGGTCGCCATTGCCAGACTGTGCCTCAAGTGCTGTTGGATGTGGCCACATGGGAACCTGCTTCTTTTCTGGCCAGTGCTTCAGACAGGAAGTAAGAAGACTAGGCTGTATGTATCAGGGAGCCATGCACCGGTTACAAATTCTACTTCCCTTTCTGGCACTTTTGTCCACCATCTTTACAGAGGACTTGAAAGCAGAAAATGGGCCTAAATTGGCACCAAGGAAATTGCTTCAACATAAAGAACCAGAGAGCAGTCAGGGAAGTGATGGTTTGGACAGGCTGGGCTAAACATCAGTATCCCCAGCAGCAGAGACTATGAGGCATGGGCCATCGTGGCACCTGGCAATGTCTTTTGTTTTTGTTATCTAGACACTCCCTTGTGCTCCTCCCGCCATTTCCCTAAGAATTTCTCTTTTTAAATGAAAAAAGAGAAAACAGAGGGGAAAAAGTTCAGCAAAAGTGATTGAATACATTTTTAATTTATTATCTTCAGTGGCCCACACCCTTCTGTCTCCACCTTCCTCTGTAAAGGACTGAAGAGGGTAGATTCTTGTAGCTCTCTATGGGGCCAAGCTTGCTCTTCAGTGAGCATCTATTAAGCACCTACTGTATTCTGGGTACTGAGCTGCCTTATGTTACACACCTCTGCTGCTCATCTGCTGGCCACATCTACCTTCTCTAAATAAAACTGTGTTTGGAAATGTGAGACATGGATCAGAAGTAGAAATTCCAGCTGACTGGGAGGCAATCAATGATAAATGGCCTACTTCACTTACCTGTCTGAGTGATGGGTCAGGGATCTCCTCAGTGAGCCTACTTCCCCCATTGCTAAGATCCCCTAGGATTCTTCTCCATTGTCTTCCTCTCAGTCTTCCACAGAGGGCCCACCCAATCCTATACCCTTCCTAAACTCCTTTTAATATTTTGAGGGGCCAATATAGTACCATGTGAGTTGGCCCTCAATTTCATAACAGGACTGACCTGTTTCCTTTTCTGATTCTGTTTATCAGAGAATCATAGGGTCATGGATAAGGAACCCCAGAAGCCACCTTGTCCATCCCCTCTCCCATCTTATAGATAAACCTCAGAGAGGTTTAAATAACTAGCCTAACACCACACAACTATTAAGTGAAAGGGTCAGGATTTGAACCAGACAACCATAAAAATAGCATGAAATAGTTATCTCTTCTATCCATGGGGATGATTCTGGCCTCGTTGACTAGATAGGTGTTCCCCCTTGCTCAGGGCTGAGCTCAACATGTGGCCAAGGTGACGTACCTTCAGAATGGGGGCCTGGAAGATAGAACCCATGTGGGATCAGAGCCCATGGGTTTGGATGACATAGAAATTAACCTGACCTGGAAACAGATCAAAATGAACACCATACTGAAAAAGGCCTGAATCTGTTGCCACTATGTGCCCGATAGGACCATATTATTGGACAGTCCTCAGAGTGCCTCTAGGGTATATGACATCTTCCCAGACGCTGAGCCGGTGATGACAAAATCTTCTTAAGAGCTCTTCAGGGGGATGTTATTGTCCTCACTTAAATCATAATCCAGAGGGGGATTGGAAGAGAGAGAAAGCAGTCATTTCAAAGTCAGGGTCTAATTTCACAAATTTAAAATATGTGCTGGCATCAGAGAAGGAAGTGAAGGAAAGGGAACCTCTAGATCCCTGTGCTGAACTAGGCAGAACCCAATCAAAGGAGAAAGAAAAGCGAGACTGGGGAGGGAAAGGGGGGTGCAGGGAATTAAGAAGAGCCCTCCCACCTTTGTGGCAGCAGTGATGCTCCATTGATGTATCAAGAAACCACAGCCCTCATCAAATACCACAGACGGGACATTTTAGAAAAACAGGCACATTCATGGCAGACAATGTGGGAAGCCCAATGTGTGAGTGCTTTGAGTCACCCACGAGGTCTGGAGGGTTAACCCACAGACATTGGGTCACAAAAGAGTTTGTACCTACACACAGAGCAGAGGGAAAGACCAGGGCCTTACAGACATCCAGAGACTTTTTCTCTGTCCCCTGATCTGCACATTGTACCAAGACTGGTTAAAAGATTTGCTGTTCATGGAATAACAGGGAGCCCACGTCCCATAAGACTCTATGCTGTTGGCTAGAAATCTTTCATACAGTGGACTCCATGGTATTCTAAGCTTGTTAATAAGATTTGCCAATCTATTCCCTACCCTAGGGAAGTTATCATGCAGAGGGCAGACAAGAGGAATAAGACGTTGTGCATTGTGGAATGCTGAGAGGCAGGGACTGAGTGTCTGCTGGGCCTGGCTCTCAGCCGTGGGACTGCTGCTAGCTCATTGTGTGTCCTGAGTTTAAGCCACTTAACCTAGATGATCTTTGGGTTTTCTCATCTGTAATACTCCACCTTACTGCCTCACTGATGAGGGGTTGAACACCTTCAAGAGTCTCCTGGTATAAAATAGTATGGGCTTGGCATGAATGGTGGTGAGCAAAGGCAAAGTATCAATGCTTTTGTACTTTGATGACAGTGTCCCGCTAATGACCTTCTTTTATACTGTTAGGATTCCAAATATTTATAGCAACTCTTTTTGTAGTGGCCAAGAACGTGAAGCTAAAGGAAAATTGTAAACCAATTGTGGCATAGGAACGCCCTGAGCAAAGTGAGCACCTCTCTAGTCAGCGAGGCCAGAAGCATCCCCACGGACAGAAGAGAGAACTATTTCATGCTATTTTTATGGTTGTCTGGTTTAAATCCTGACCCTTTCACTTAATAGTTGTGTGGTGTTAGGCTAGTTATTTAAACCTCTCTGAAGTTTATCTATAAGATGGGAGAGGGGACAGACAAGGTGGCCTCTAAGACTCCTTCTAGCTCCTTATCCATAACCCTAAAATTCTCTGACAATTATTGGGCCGTAATAAACGACAATGGCAAGTTCAGAGAAAGTTGGGAAGATTTGTACGAACTGATGCAGAGCAAAGTGAGAAGAACCAGGAGAAAAGGTTTACAGTAATAGTAACATTTTTAAAGCAAACAACTTTGAAAGCCTTCAGAATTTTGACCAATGCATTGACCAACTGTGATTTCAGGGGATTAATGATGAATTCGTCTACCTATGTCCTGACAGAGAGTGGATGAACTCAGGGGTCGAACGGGATATACATTATTAGATATGACCGGTGTAGGAATTTGTTTTGTTTTAAATGGGGGAACAAGGTGAAAGGGAGAAAAAAATGCTTGCTGAAATGAGAGGAGAGAAAAAGATATTCCTGACCCATTTCTAGTGTTTCATTTCCACATGTTGGATACCTTCCACTTTTATTCTCCTGAGCAGGAAGATGAGGCACCACCCCGACCCCCCCTTCCTGAGCAATACAGCCCCGAGGACCCACCTCCGGCCGTGCCCCCTCTTCCTCGGGAAGCCACCATCATCCGCCACACCTCCGTGAGGGGGCTCAAGAGGCAATCTGATGAGAGGAAGAGAGACCGGGAGCTGGGGCAGTGTGTGAATGGGGATTCCAAGGTGAGCGTTGAGTAGGGGAGAGTCACAGGTCACTCACAGTCCAGGGGTCAGAATCTGGGAGCCAGGAAGGAAGAGACAGAGAGTCTTTGGGGGTTGAATCAGAGGGCCGTGGACCTTGTTACATTTGTCAGGACCTTTGTATTAACCTTGGGCTCTACATCTTCTTCCTGTAGGTCGAGCTCCGTTCATATATGAGTGAGCCCGAGCTAGCATCCCTTGGTGACATGAACCAGCCCTCCCTTGGATTTGTGGGCCCTGATAGTGGCTACCAGACATTACCTGGAAGAGGTAAGGTGGGGCCCTAGCTGTTGGTGAAGAGGAGAGCTAAGCTTCATCTTTTTAATGATGGTGATAATGTTAATGGTAATAATTAGCATCGCATAAAAATGTAAGGTTTGCAGGGCATTTAGAAGTATTGTCTCACTTGATCATCACGATTTACCCCGTGAGGCAGGTGCTATTATTATCCCCATTTTACAGATGAGCAAGCTGAAGCTGAGACAGATTAAATGACTTATCCGAAGTCCCATAGGTGTTTAGTATGTGAGAAAGCATTTGAACTCATGTCTTCTAGACCCCAAGCACAGCACTCTATATACTGCCCTGCATAGTTGCCTCCTTAGGCACTTAATGCATGCTTACTGGATAGAGCCGCATTTCCCTTGGGGGAAGGTGTGTGTATGTGTGTCCTTTGGGATCAACAGTGACAGGTTGGATGCCAACTTTATTAGATGGGACCTGGATCTCAGGTTTCTCAGCTCCAGGCTCGGGCTTTGTCTGGGGAGTGAAGGAAACTGTCTCCTAAGACATCAGCCTTTTGGGGGCTGACACAGCAATAGAATATGGCTGAGGGCTTCAGAAATCAGAGGCTCGAAACCCCTATGTAGATGTCGGGATCTCTACCTTTAGAGTCAGCCCCCCAGGAGCTATTCACTGAGTGCCCCTGAGAATGGAGCTTAATAAAAGCCAGAGAGTGGAGCCTGTCCAGGAGCTGGGGGAGATGCCCTCTCCTTCATCAATATGCCATCATGAAAGGTGCCGGGCAAGCCCTATCTCCCCAGCCCCCCATCGTGGGGAAAACTGATTTGGCAGCAGGTATCCTGGGCACTGCCTCCCAGTCTAGCATGTGGGGCCCTTTGAAGTACGTGTGGCTGGAGAGGCTGGATGGATCCCCTTGGTCAGGCCTCTCAAGCACACTGAGGTGTGTCTGTCTGCCTCTTCCTAAGACTTCCTGAAGAAGAAACAGTCCCAAAGAGAAGGAAACTGACTTGCTCCAAGACATTTAGCTAATGGAGACATACCTAGTGTGAAAACCCAGGTCTCTTCCTCAGTTTCCTCTGTCCCTCAGTTTCTCTTCCTACTGAATCATGTTCTTTCTTCTTGAGGAATATTTATTCCGTTCTGCTGATCCTCTCCTTCCAGCCCCCTCCATATGGAGAGCTGACCACGCCAAGCTGTAAGGACTTTGGGGGTTGTTCCTGGACACATGCAGAACTTTCAAAGGAGGAGTAGGAAGGGAAAGAGGGAGAATCTTTGGCTTCAGGGGCGCAGAGAAGGGGAGGTCTTGGGCAGATCTGGGCTGGTCCTCAGGGGAGTGTGGGTAGGCACGTTGTCTATGTATGAAGCCTGTTTGCCAAGCCCACTTCTTTTTCTTCTTCTCCTTCCACTGCAAAGGATTTTCCGGTTCCACTTCCAGGCTCCAGCAATCCTCTACCATTCCTTCCTACGTTACACTCAGGAGGGGATTAAATGCGGATGGCTCAAAGGTAACCTCTGCTAGATGGCCCAGGGTTTCCACATTGTGGTCAGAAACTTGTTGGCGGTCCTATCCTCCCTGTCCTGTGCTATAATCACATTTCTTTTGGCAGAACCATCTTCCAAACCCTATTTCCTGGGGTCACTTATCTAAGATGGGCTACATAAGGTCCTCCCTGGAGGCAGGAAAAATAATTTCTTAAGATCAGAAGAATAGTTAGTGAGTAGTGACAGATACAGAGTTGGAGGAGGGAGGAGGGAAGAACAGTTATGAGACCTTTTAAAAACTAAAATTAAATTTTTTAAAAAAAAAATCACAAGATCATAGAGCTAAAACTGGAAGGAGACTCCAAAGCAATCTAGTTGACCTGCCATTTTTTTTTATAGATGAAGAAACTGAAAAAGATGAAGAAAGGTGCCCAAGGATATATAGTCAATTGATAGAGTCGGAATTCAAACCCAGGTCCACTGACAAAGCCAATGTACTTCCCATTGCCTCCCTCTGTCTTCCCAGCACTCAAATCTCCCATCCTTCCAAGCACTTCCTGGGAGCCAAGACTCGCCAGTCCTTCAGGAGTACTGATTCAAATAGATGAGGTTCATTTGAACTTGGGATAGGGGGTTGGAGGGAAGGGGCATGTAAGTTTCTGGATGGCCCTCCTTGGCCAGCCCAGCCTGGGGGTCAGCTTGCCCAAGTCTATGCTCCATCTACGTTTGGGTGAAGGGAGCAGGACAGGACTTAGGACTTCATTGTTGTACAGATCTCCAGATAAGAAGCCTTCCTCCGTCAACACCATTTATGTTTTTCTTCTGTGCCTTACTGTTGCCCAGAATACTTTGCCCCCTCTTAGTTTCCTAGACTTCCTTCCACACTCAGCTTGTCTCACCTTCTTCAAGCCTTTCCTATTCTCCCCAATTGCTAATCTTTTTTCTTTAACATTGTTCCTTCTATCTTGAGTCATTTTTATGCTATCTGTCCCAATAGAAGTTAAGCACCTTGAGGGGGCAGCTAGGTGGTGCAGTGGATAGAGCACCAGTGCAGGAGTCAGGAGGACCTGAGTTCAAATCTCATCTCAGACACTTGACACTCACTAGCTGTGTGACCTTGGCCAAGTCACTTAACCCCAATTGCCTCATTCTGGGTCATCCTGATGAATATCTGGTCACTGGATCCAGATGGCTCAGGAGAAGAAGTGAGGCTGGTGACCTGCACAGCCCTCCCTCACTCAAAACAAAGTTAAGTGCAAGTCATGTCATCATTTCTCTGATGGCGTGGTCTTCTTCGACAACCAAGGACGAACACACAAACACCTTGAAGGCCTGCGCTGGTTTTTTTCTGCCTTTGTATCTCCAACATACAGTGCCTGGCACATAATAGCATTTAACAATTCCTTTTTTAAAAACTAATTATCTTGAACCTTAATTTAACTGATTGTCTAACGGCCTTAAAGAGTTTCCTGAAACTGTGAGAGGTAACTGACTTGCCTAGGGCCTGAAGATTAGCTCACTCCTTCACCATGCTGCCTAACTCTGTGGTCTGCAAAAGAAAGAACCTATATAGTGCTGCAAAGAGGCCCTTACCTGCCCACATGGCCCAACCATCTTCCTTTCCCATCTGACAAAATCTAATTCTGTTCTTAACCTTTTTTATTGTTAACATCTGGTGAAAACTGTGAACCTCTCCTCAGAATAAGTTTTTTTCCAGAATGTTTTTAAATGCATAAAATAAAATACGTAGGGTTACAAAATAAACCAATTATATTAAAATAGAGTTATCACAATGTAGACTTCAGATTAAAAATCATTGTAAATTTAGTAGAAATCTCCCTAGGGCTGGGACTTAATGAATTGTAGTAGTTCATCTGTCAATGACAATATTTTGAGAAACAGTTCAGTTAAGTCATTTTTTAGTCACATCTGACTCTCCAAGACCCTATTTGGGGTTTTCTAGGCAAAGATACTGGAATGGTTTGCCATTTCCTTCTCCAGCTCATTTTTCAGATAAGGAAGCTGAGGCAAATAGGGTTAAGTGATTGGCCCAGGGTCTCTTACACAGCTAATAAGCATCTGAGGCTGAATTTAAACTCAGGAAAATGAGTTTTCCTGATTTTAAACCTATTTAAATTCAGGTCTTCTTGACTCCAGGCCTGGCGCTCTGACCACTGCGCCACATAGCTACCCTTGAAGGTGAATAGTATAAGTCAGTGACACCTCAGCAACTGGAATATCTAATGGGATCCCAGGTGGTCTTGGCCAGGACAAGGGGAGAAGCTGTAGCCTCACCATGCTCCAAAGTATTGTGTTCAGTTCTACTTGTTGTGTGCTTAGAAGGGGAGCACTGACAAACCAAAGACTAGTTACAGGGATGGTGAAGGAACTAGAAACCATGTCTTGGGAGGACCAATGGTTAACCTGGAGAAGGGAAGACTTCAGGAAGCCATATTCACTGTCTTCCAAGATCTGAAAGCTGTCCATCCAATGACAGAGGGATTAAATTTATCTTTCTTGGCCTCAGAGGGCAAAATTAGAAGCCCTTTGGATAGGTAGAAATTGTAGAGGCAGATTTCAGCTTGATTTAAGAGAAAATGTCATAATTATGAGTCAGAGGATGCCTGAGGGTGCAGGGCTAGGAGTAAGATCTGCATTCAAATTCTGACTCGTACACCGACTGGCTGTGTGACCCTGGACCCTTACCTTCTTTCAACTTCAGACTACTCCCTAAGACCTCACTGTGGAGTCCCTGTCTAGTTGTGTTCTGAGTTGGTAGGAAATCACTAGTCCTTGCATATTTGAGAGTCCATTTACACAGAGAGAGTCTGTCTGGACTAGCCATTGAAGATGAAGGTCCATAGGATCTCGGAGTTAGAGCAGGAAAGGACTTCAGAGCCCCCTCATCTTATAGAGGAAGGAGCAGAGAACCAGAGAAGTATAGCGATTTCCCAATGGTAGAACCAGTATTCGAATCCAAGACAGCTGATTCCACAGCTTTCATTCTTCCTATGGCATCATGACATAGAAGGTTCCCTGCTTGGGTGCAAATGGGACCAAACCACTCTCCCAACAGCTGCTGAAATAAGCTTCCTATAACACAAGTCTGACTATGCCACTCGCCCAGTTCCCATGCCCTTCACGGTCTGGCTCCAGCCAACTTTTTCAGGCTTATTTCATGTTCCTCTTTCCCACATTCCGTATTACACCCAAACTGGCCTCCCTATTTCTTCTTAATCTTAGCCTCCCTCCGTGCTTTTGCCCAGGCTGTCCCTCATGCCTAGGTGTACTCTTTCCCCTCCTGTGATCCAAGACCCCTCTCATGTACCGACACCTAGAGAAAGACTTTCCCCAAGGATTAATGTTTGCTTCTTCCTCCTCAAATAATTATGCATGCACTTGTTTGTTTGACATGTTATTTACCCCCACCAGAATGAAAACTCCATGAGATCAGGGACTGTCTTTTAAAATTTTCATTTGTATCCTCTGCACCTAGCAGGATGCTTGCTGAATCTGATTGTATAACCTCTGAAGTGTCTCCCAGCCCTGAGGTTATTCTCTGTGAAAGTGTTTGTAAGAGGGCACAGTGGCAGTTAGCACTGGTGGTCTGAGGACTTCTGTGTTTCGGGCCCAGCCACTGAGATCATGTGTTCTGTCTGTCACATGCCTCCTTCCCAGAGACCCAAGAGTGCCTTGGAACGCCTGTATTCTGGAGATCACCTGAGGGGCAAGATGAGTGCTGAGGAGCAGCTGGAGAGGATGAAGCGTCACCAGAAAGCTCTCGTCCGGGAACGCAAGAGGACACTGAGCCAAGGCGAGAAACAGAACATGGCCTCATCCCACACCTTCAGCTGGGCCAGCCCTGGAGATCTCGGCTCAGTATGTTACTAGGAGGACCGGGCTGCTTGTTCCTCCCCACTTGGCACTTTAAGGCAGGGCTTCTGAACTCCTGAGAGAGCTCTGTGCTCCAGCAGGGCCAGTAGTCCTAGTTAAGGTTTTCTCCTCAAAATGAGGGCTGTGTTTGAGCAGGGGAAAGATGGTCAAAGAATGGAGTGGAAGATGTGAGAGAGAGAGAGAGAGAGAGAGAGAGAGAGAGAGAGAGAGAGAGAGAGAGAGAGAGAGAGAGTGTCTACAGTTCATTTCAGGAATCCCCTGGAGAGGCCATTCTAGGAATTCTCTACCAGCCTTTCAGAACTTTATGACTGAGTTTGTATGGCGGATGGAAGAGGGAATCCAGTGATTTGCTAGGGAAGGAGCATAATAAAGTAACCGTCCCTGGAATCCTCAAAGTGTGTGTCACAGGAGGGCCTATAGATACGTGTTGGGGCTCCTTTAGTGAGCTCTGCCTTCAGGCAGGCTCCATCAGCTCCTTCAGAAGCTGGGACATGTTTGGGCTCAAGCAGAGAATATGGGAGTTTGTGATGCTCCTCTTGGTCACTAACCGAAGCCAAGCTAACAAAGGGGGCATCCTAATTTGCAGGAGTCCAAACGGCACAGTAGTATTAGATGTCTGTCTGTATCTGTCTGTCTCTCTTTGTCTGTCTGTCTCTCTCCCCCAAATTTTAGTTCACTTGTGTGTTTTGCGTTTAATAATGTGTTTCCCTAGATGTTTATAGCCTGATTCTTCCTTACCTGATTCATTGCACAAGTTTTCCTGCTTTTAGAGTTATCGCTCATCATGCCTCTAATGTCACCTGTTTTGTTTACAGAAGCTTCTCATTTGTGTTGGACATTTCATAACTGGCCTACTCCGTTTTTACCAGGCTTCATTGCGTTAGCAGCTCTGCCTTAATTGCTTAGCTGATCCCCCACCCCAAGTGTGGCTTCTCCTCCCTCCCCTTCAGTCCTTTGTCTAGCATCCTTTCCTCCCCAGCCCAATGATGCTGATCTGTGGTTCACTTGTCTGTAGTCTCTGCATTGCTGATCTGTTCCCTGCCAGGGAATACTAGTGGAGAGCTAGACAACACACATTTATCTGAGTAAAGTCCTTCACCCTGGAAAGCATAAATATGTTCACAATCTTTGCACATTCCAGTGAGCTATGCTGAGTCTAAGTATTTTTTTTTTGTCATTGTAGTTCCTCTGATACATGCGCACAGTTTCTTAATGACACCTTTTGCTATTCTATTGACAAGAATTAATGATTGGAGTGAATATCAAAACATGCTCCCCTCCACCCCCCACCAGTTAGCCACACAGCCTGTTTGTAGTGTTAGTTTAATGGCTATAGAGGTGAGCTTCGGGGGCACTAATATGTACAGAGCTGCTGATGTCCACTGGCTCTCTTAGCCTCCGTGTGTGGGTTGCTGACCAAATAAGATAACATAGCCTTTTTTGGTTTCGGTTTTTGCAACCAGGTGTCTCTAAATGTAGAAAGAGCACAGATACAGAGTGACTCTTGAGTAGCTCCTTGTGGGTTTTTTATTGTTGGATTTTGTTTATTTTTCTTTTTTTTTTTTTTTGAAGAAACACATGTACAAGTCTCTGCATTGACACCAATAAAAATGTTGCTTGATGATAATGGATTGATGTGTTTCTTACTAGAGCGCACCGTAGCATAAAGTGTTCCTTTTCTTTTGATGGAGTCAATCAAGCCTGGCTTAAACAAGTAGCTGTCACTCTTCCAAGACTGGAAGAAACTACCTGTCTTCTTTGTGGATCATGACATGATTTCTCTATCACAGGAGCTTCCACATCCTAACCATTTGAGACATTCAGAATCATTCACCAAAGAGAGAGCGATGACCATTTTGATATAGAGCGTGGAAAGCTTGTGCATGAATAGGTTGAAATCGGCTGATTTTATCTTGGTTATTATTGTCATTAGCATTGTGGACAGATGTGCCCAGGACTTTTTGGGTATCTGAAAAGTGGGGTAGGAGGGGACAGGGGAAGGGAGAGGATGGACATCTGCTACTGTCTAAGAGAAGAAAAACATGAATAAGCCGTCTTCACCATTCACAATAACATGGTCAGCATGAACACTTTTTAGGGTACAAGGGGATAGAAGTTGGCCTTTGCTGCTTTGACCATAAAGCATTTTAGGGAGATTCACCTTTGTACAGAAAGAGGGCTAATAGAAGACTCACACTGAGCATAGTTTTCGAGGTACCTATGGCTTTGCCATTGAATTAAAAGTGGCCTCACTGATTCCACTTGAACCCACTCTAGTTTCAGGTAATCAGCTCCAAAGCTACCTTTGGGTTCTGTGTGCTTAACCATGGCCTGCCTCGTTAACTGATCTTAATAGCTATTATATATGGAAAGAATTCTCTAATGTCCCCACTCTACCAAAGGATCAGTGAAGGTCTTTGTTTTTCCCTATTTCCAAGTCCAATATATTGGTCTGATAATTAGAAAGGAGCCCATGGGCCCACGTAGGCTGGCGCTGACTGTCCTAGCATCATGGACTTACAGCTAGAGAGGAGCTTAGAGATTATTTAATTCTGTTCCCACATTTTGTAAATGAGGAAACTGAAGTCCAAAGAAAGATAAAGGATTGGTGAAGAGTTACATGTGTAATAAGTAGCAGAGCCAATATTTGAACCTATGACTCCAAATCTGTCCCTGTACCACTCCAACAATCCACATTTATTAGCCTGACCTGCAGGCAATCCTCTACAGGCTTTACACAGTGCAGCTGATTAGCAGATTTGGATCAGGCCCTGGCTGAGGGACTGACAGTTACCAACTGGGCCCCTAGCTTGCTCTCACCCCAGCAGAGGTGAGTGATTCTGAGTCAGTATCCTAGAGTGAACAGACATCCCTTAGGCCTAGACATGGCCTCCAGTTGTGTTTTATAAATGTAGTTAATCCCAAAGCTCCAGATAGGCATCAGCTATTTACTACTTAAGATGCTAAGCCTTGGGAAGCTGGCTGTTTGTTGAAGGAGTCAGAGATTTTTCATTTTCCTCTCGAGCTTTTCAATAATGACTACCAGAAGCCTGGGTCACCACTTTTCACCCCCTAAGGAAGGGCAGGTCTCACTTGGCAGGGGGAAGTGACTACTTTTTAACCCTTTTGTGTCTGTTACCAGTGGAAGCGAGAACAGGACTTTGATTTGCAATTACTTGAGAGAGCCATGCAAGGAGGGGAGAAAGTCGAGGATGGCTGGCTGAAAGTACAGGCTACGCCCGTGACTGAGATGGATCTAGAGCCTCAAGACTATGACATAGACATCAGCAGAGAGGTAAGATTGGTGGGGCTGTCACCTTACTGATGGAAGCATCGCCTTCTGTGGCATTCTTCTTTAGGGCTTTCTCAGCCCGGGTGTGCTGAGTGCTTCTTCTATAGGTCACAGTAAAGTGTTTCCCAGATAATCCCAAAAAGACGGGCCAAGTTAGTTCCATATATGAGCCTAGGATGTCAAAGCTGACCTCGGGACAGAAAATAGTGCCAAGGAGAGGTCAGCTCCAGGTCTGTTAAAGAAACGTTCTCCAGTTGGCAGTTGAAGGAGTCCCTTGAGTCGAGGGACTGGGCTTTGTGAGAGACAGGGCTGAGGGGAGAGGAGGCGAGCTGTCATGGAGTCCGTTAAGTGTCTACTCTGTGCCGAGTGCTGTGCTAGACACTGGATGTAAGGATAAACGTGACGCAGACCCTGTCCCCGTGGAGCTTGCATCACGCAGGAGGAGACAATAGGTAAGGATGATACAGGAGAGTCTGAAGAGGGAAAGGAGAAATTCCCAGGTGCTGTGTTAAGTGCTTTACAAATACTATCTCATTTCATACTCACAACAACCCAGGGAAGGGGAAAGGAAGAAGCATTTATGGAGCTCCTACTATATGCTAAGCATTTTACAAATATTGTCTCGTTTGGTCTTCACAACAGCTCTGTGAGTCCCATTTTATAGTCAAGGAAACTGAGGTAGACAGGAGTTAAGTGAGTTACCTAGGGTTGTATAGTTAGTGTCTGAGGCTGTATTTGATCCCAGGTCTTCCTGACTCCAGCCCCAGCTCTCTATCCTCTGCACCATTTATCCAGGGTTATTGTACAGCCAGTATGCGTCAGAAATAGGATTTGAGCCTAGTGAGGTCAAATAACCCTGGAAAGGTGGGGAAAGTTAGATTGTGGAGAGATTTAAAGGTGTCGTGCTGAGGAACATGTATGTTGTCCTGGAGGCAGCAAGGAGTCTTTGAAAATTGTTCATCCAGAGAGTGATCTGGATAGACAGGGCAGCTGTGTGGATTGGAGAAAGAGGAAGCTGGAAACGGGGAGATTGGTTTAGGGCTTCTGCAATACCTCAGGGCCTGAGCAAGTGAGAAGAGCCTGCCAAGTGGATATGGGGAGGAGGCAGGGATGCTAAGGCTGCACTGGGGCCATGGGGAGGAAGCAGGGATCCTGAGGGCTGCACTGGGGCCATGGGGAGGAAGCAGGGATCCTGAGGGCTGCACTGGGGCCATGGGGAGGAAGCAGGGATCCTGAGGGATGCACTGGGGCCACCCAAAGAACAGGAGTGCCATCCAATGGAAATCAGAGCATTTGAACAAAGAGTGGGTCCAGGGAACAAGATCATGAGTAACCATTTGGTACAAGTTCTTTTGGGGCTCACCAAGATGTTTTAGCTTTTCTGGGCCTGGAACTAACCATAGTGCTTTTTGTATAGAATAGGTATTTAATTAATGTTGGTTAAATACATGAAGGAAGGAAGGAATGAATGAATGAAACAGCTCCTACATAACTTCACACGCGGCACCAGTCTGCTCCACATCTCCATCTCTAATCCAAAGGGGGCTGTATATGATAATATTAAATAATTAAACAAAACTGAAGACCTCTTAATCATTTATTAGACCTTTCACAGGATTATTGTGAAGATCAAATGAAATAAGATATAGAAAGTATTTTGCAAAGCTTCAAATACTATCTAAATGTGAATGATTAAATAATAGTTAAATGACTCCATATTTATTAAATATTATCTAGTTATTGTGAAATATGTAATAATTATTAGACATTTTATAATAGTTATTAAGGGATATTTCAGAATAGCCATTATGAGATAGTTATAATAAGAGGGCATAGTCATGTCATGTCACTAGGCTTCCGTACCCAGAACTCCAGTATTGGTCAGTGACCACCGAGAGGTAGATTCCCTAAAGAGAACTGCTAGAACCTTGGTCTTGAGCCAAGACCCGTATCGGTTGCTCCTCCTCACACGTACACATACATTACCCTCTTCTTCGTAGAGTCAGAGACTGACTAGGTTTAGAGTCAAGAGGTCCTGGGTTTGAATCCTACCGCTGACATTTACTAGCTGTGTGACCCCCACTTAGGGGTCACTTAAACTCTGGTTCTCACTTTCTACATCTGTAAAAGAGAGAAAATGAGAACACTCCAAAAGATTTGCAGCTAGGTGACACAGTGGATAGAGTGCCAGGCCTGGAGTCAGGAAAACTTCATGAGTTCAAATCTGACCTTACACATTGTGTGACCCTGGGCAGGTCGCTTCACCTTGTTTGTCTCAGGTTCCTCATCTGTAAAATGAGCTAGAGAGGGAAATGGCAAACCACTCCAGTATCTTTGCCAAGAAAACCCCAAATGGGGTCACAAAGAGTCAGGCATGACTGAAAAACAAAGGATTGTTCTACAGATCCAATGAGATATCCTAGAGAAAGCTCTCTGTAAACCTCCAAGTGTTCTCTCTCTATATTATGATAACAATTATTGACCAGCTTACTGAGTTACCTAGTACAATAGAGCAGCGTTGGGGGCAGAATTGTTTGCATCCAGGCCCCACTGGCCTCAGGAGTTATCTGGGCCAATCCCGTGGCCATGGAGTCTTTCCTCTTGCTATTTGAGATAGCCAGGAGCTTGACCGGTTATAGGTCGCCTTCTGGAAACACACTCCCATATCCTGTGTTGGCAGTCTGCTGTAGGGCCCAAATAATCCTGCCAGTCAGGAAGTCCTTTCTTATCTCTAACCTAAATCCCTCCTGCTGTAATGAAATCACACTTCCTTTTCATCTGCCCCCATTGGAAACAGAGAAGAGTTTATTACCTTTCTTTCACCATGAGAGAGGTAACAATTATGAATCAAAGTCTGAGTGTGTCCTTAAGTTGAATTTAATTTGATCTTTAAAAATTTGGTCGAACATGATCAAATTCACCCTTTGAGCACTAGGGAAAAACCTGCAAGTTTAGCCTATCTCGGCTATCTCCTTGCCAGCATGAGAGGACAAGCCTCTAACACTGGGGCTGCTGTGCTAAGTTGGGGCCGCCATGGCTCAGCCCTTGGTTGGAAGGATTCCCTCCAGTCCTGTGGAACCCAGAAAGTCACAGCAGTGATTTGGACCACTCCCTCGTTCAGTTGAAGAAAACCCTACTTTGGTCCTTGGTTTTCTTTTCCCAACCTACCTCTCAATGTCTGAGCCCATGGCTTAGGACTTTGAAACTACCCATCACAAACAACAAACAAACATATGTGTACATATAGTGACGATGGTAACAGCCAATATTTTTACAAAACTCTTCATATCCGTTTCTTCATTTCATCATTAAAGAGTTCCGGATCCGAGGATCTGGGTTCATATGCAAGGCTTGCCACTCCCTGGCTTAACAATATTGGGCAAATAGTTTCCCATCTCTGGGCCTCAGCTTTCTCCTCTGTAAAAGGAGAACCCCATGATTTCTAAGGTCTCTTCCAGGTCTAAATTTTGTCATGTGACTATCTCTGTGAGGTGGATCCTTCTCTCCATTTTACCAGTGAGGAGATGATGACTCAGAAAGGCTTAGTAAATTGCCTATGGGGTATGCCCTGTAGTTAATCAGTATCAGAGCTGAGATTCACACCCAAAACTCTGCTGACTGTCCTCCCTCTTCTCTAGTTTCTGTCTTTGCTGCTTGGAGACATCTCCCATTCCATACTCTGGCCACACCTCAGTTTCTAATCTGCTAATACCTCTTCTACTGCCCACTGGCTGCCCAGGCCCTCTGCTCCAGGCCCTCTCCCTCTTTCCTTTCCCTCTCTGCCAGCACAGAATCAGGCCTTAGTAGAGGGAGTTTTCCACCCTAGGGGGTTCCCTATACCTATGAAATCACAGGTCTGGTGCTTATACCTGCCCTTTCCCAACAGGGTATGTAAGGGATTGTGACTAAAGAAATCTGTTGAGTGTGGGCTGAGTGAATTTAGCATTTAGAAACTCTGAGGATAATTTCCTAGTCTTCTTTCCTCCTTCTCTCTCTCTGCCGCCTCTCCCACCCTAGCCCCTCTGGCTTCAGATGGGCAATGCCCAACCTCTCAGGCAGACCTCAAAGGATCCACCAAGTACGATTGACCAGTAATCTAATAAGCATCCACTAAGCACTTACTACCAGCTATTAGTTGCTGTGCCAACCCTGAGAGACAAAGGCAGGGCAAACACTTGATTCTGTCCTCTAGGAGCTTATAGTCACATGAAGGAAACAGTTGATGTACAAATATTGGTATATAACAGCTATGGTGCTAATGGATGGACAGTAATCAGAGAGGGGAAGGCAGTGAGAAACAGGTACTCAGCTTCAGTTTCTCTCTATTTCTTCTGTTTGTCTAGCTGTCCAAGCCAGATAAGGTGTCCATTCCTGAACGCTATGTGGACTTGGAGCCTGAGGAGCCGCTCAGCCTGGAAGAGTTAGAGGCAAGGTTCCGCAAAGCCGAGAAGATCCGCAACCTCCTTACCCGCTCGAGGTCAGCATTTCATCCTGGGTCCCCTCATCCTCATGCCTAGCCCCATCCATATACTGATGATGTATCAGGTCAGGCAAGGGTAGGGGGTACCTTATACTCGGGCTGCACGTTCATCTCCGCATATTCTCCCAACATTGAGAATTGCTTGGATCAGGGGTGAGGAACCTATGGCCTCGAGGCCCCAGATTCCCCACACTTGATATTCCTCCACTGTCTCAGTGGACTTGTCAAGTGTCCCTGGATCCTGGGAAGCTCTTCTTACGAAAGGCCCACATGAGCAGATCCTCCTAAAGTGGAACATTATTGGTTCAGCTAACGGCTTCCCCTCCCACCCCTCAAAGCCAATCAAGGACCACTAGCTGATTTCAGAGAGGTTGACCTCTAAGGCAGGAATTATTTTGTCCAAAAAAATTCATGAACCAATGATTATGTATGGAGGGAATGAGGTGAATAATAATGATAATAAGCAACTGGCAACGTAGCAGTTTTAAGATTTGCAGAGCACTTTATGGACATGGTCTCATTGGATCTTCCTAGCACCCTGAGGTGGTAGCCACTAGGATTATCCCCATTTTGCAGATGGGTACGCTAAAATTCAAGAGAGTTTAAGTGACTTGACTAGGATCACACAGTTAATGGCAGAGGTAGAATTTGAACTCAGATCTCCCTGGCTCCAAGCCCAGCCCAAATCTTCTCCACCATCTTGTCCTCTACTAATGTCACTGGAGGGAATGTCCACATCACTGAAGTCCTAGTTCTTTTGAAGTGTCATCATCATTTCTCTCTCTGACATCGAGTTGAAATGACCTGCTTAGTCCTGCAGGAATTCAGAGACAGGGCTCAGATGATAACTGCTGATAAATAATGGTTATTTAAGGTTTGCGTAGCAGTTTGTATACGTTATTTCACTTTATCCTCACACGAGAGTGGCTCATGCCATGGGCAATAGAGAGTTGACCTCAAAACCAAGAAGATCCAGATTGAAGTCCCGCCTCTATTTCATATTGGCTATGTTACCCTGGGCAAGTCAACGATCTTCTCAGTGCTCTAGGTAACTCTCTAAGACTTTAGATTTCAGAGAAGTAGCTGACCTGCATTTGTAGAAAGTGTTTCCTTACCTGGGATTTAGGTCTACCAGTCCAGCCCTTGCTACTTTACCCAAGCCTCATACCAGCCTTGTGAGGTAGGTACTATTAATATTTTCATTTTATACATGAGGAAACTGAGTCTTAAGTGACTTGCCAGATGGAAGTGTGATAGAATAGAAAGTGAATTAGCTCTAAAGGCAGAAGACCTGGGTTCAAATCCAACCTCTGATACTTACTATCCATGTGGCCACTATTCCATGCTACCCTGGATTATACTGGTGATCTTTGGCTTCTCATATACATTGAGCAGGTTTTTGGAGGAGAGACAAGGGTGGCAGGTAGAGGATGAATAGAGGATCCAGCCAGGCTGCTCAGGTTTAGGGTTCATGTATAAAGCCAGCCACCTTGCTGCCCTGCCCACTCCCTGGAAGGATCTGGGTACAGGGAGAGGGAGCTGCCCTTGCTCCTACAAGGGAGCCATTATCTAACTGTCCTCTGCTGGGTAGGTGACCACTTTCTTTTGTTCTTGGCTTCCAGCATGCACAACCTTCAGCCTCCAGCCACCCAGGACAAACACCGCTCAGCCGACCTCGACTCCCAGCTCCAGGAACAAGAACGCATCTTCCACATCTCCCACACCCTGGCTTCCGAAGCCTCCCAGCGTAGCAAGCAGGTGGCAGGTAAGCCTTGCCACTTCCTGTCCCAAGGGACCCCTTGTGGCCAGGCCCCTTCCTGAGTTCTGGGAACCGGCCAGCGTGCCTTCTCACATATCACTACCACTCATGCTGTATTCAGGGCACCCTCTCTTGGAGGCAGCGAGCCCCTGGCTGGGATATGCTGCCCCAGGGACATGAGGTTCATGCCAGGAGAGGATTGATTTCTTTATAAGAGGCAAGAAGACACTGTCCTAGGTCAGGCTCTCAGTCCTGAGGAGAAAGAAGTAATCAAGTGATCTGTCTGCCAATCTCAAGTATTGGGTGGCATGGGGTTGTTTTGCAGGGCGAGTTGGGGAGTGCAGAAGGGGATTGTGGTTGGAGTGGGGAGAGTGGGTGGGATGGCAGCATTTTTCAACCTCATACCAGCATCGTCAGCATGTCAGTTTTGGTCTCAAAAGGAGGATTTAAAACTTAGTTCTGTCTCTGGGGCTCTCAGGGTGAGTTATGGGATTTTGTGCTTATGATGAAGGAACTGGAGAGACAGTTTTCTGAGACTCTTTGTTGGGGCTAAGTAGGAGGAGAGGGATCAAGCTAGCCCTCCCTGGGACCCAGCAGGTGGGCTGCCTGCCCATCTGTCTTGGTCTTGATTGTCTGATTTAAGCCATAACTTCTTAGCCTAACTGAATGCCTGTCCATTCATAATGTCCCCAACTAGACACCTCCTTACTCTCCACTAAAGCTGAATTTTTCTAGCTTCCTCCCTACAGTGGTGACCAAAGCAAGCATTTGGACTGACCATATAGATCAGAGCTGTCAAACATGCAGCAACATTGTGGCCAGCAGCATTCCTGAGGCCAGGACCAGATTAAAATGGAATTGGGAAATATTTTACAAAATACATAAAAATACAGAAAACCACATATATATGATGTTAATATGTGGTTTTCTAGGCCAGTATGGCCCATAAGGATCCTTAGATATGGTCTAGTGATCCTTTCTATTTGAGTGTGACACCACTTATATAGATGACCCCTGTCCTCCCCCAGCACACATGAAAGGTAGGGGAACATTATTTCAGGAGCAACACTGACTTTTCCTAGGAACAGTTCCACTGTTGTGAACATTGTTCAGCTCCCCAAATGCTATCTGGCCAGAAATGAGGCCTCTCTCTTCGCAGGAGATGCATTGCTGTCCAGCTGGGCATTTGGGGGAAGGGAGTTCCAAGGGCTCCCACATCTGCCTAGGCTTCCTGAGGGGCAGAGCCTAGAAGGGGATTTTATGCTCTGGGACATCTGAGTCATTCAGCATAGGGTATCTCTGTCCCCAGGACCAAAGTCCCAGCAGGCACTGCTGTCATCTAGTGTTCCAGCCATCATGGCCTAGAGTGGACTTTGATAAGTAAAGGAAGGATTTCCCTAACAGTTACTAGGATCTTCATAGTGGATTTCTTGGAAAGCCAGTGTAGACATCCTCCAGACTGATGAGAGGACCCTACACATTGCTGGAGACTTGTCCTGTGGGCCCCAGGAGAGGCTGGTGATGGGCAGAGAGACCAGATTATAGAATCCTATCTGTGCCAATCCCCTCTGTGAGCAGACATGCCCTCTATGAGATTTCTATCAGTTATGTGGAGTTCACTAACTCCCATGGCAGCCCGTTGGAGTTTCAAATAGTTTTGATGGTTAAGAAGTTCTCTCTGGCTCTGTCATTTCAACCTGATGCTCCTTGGTCTGCCCTTTGAGGCCAAAGACAAACAGGTTAATCCCTTTATCTCAGAGTTACCCTTCAAATATCAGAAGACAGTGATCACTGACCATCCTCTTCCCTTCACGTCTTTTCTCTAGGTCAGTGATTCTCAAAGTATGGTCCGGGAGGATCCCGAAAACCATTTCCAGGGATCTATGAGGTCAAAACTCTTTTCAAGATAATACTAAGATGTTTTCATTTCTAAGATGGCAAACACTAATAGATACAACCCATGTAAACAAAAGATCTCTGCAGGGATGGGGAGGGGATTTCTGAAAAATGTTAAAGAGTGTAAAGGGATTCTGAGACCCAGAAATTAGACAACCACTGCTCTAGACTAAATAAATATAATTTGTCCCATGGATCCTGGTATAGAATCTAGTCCTTTCAGTAGCCTGATTGCCTTCCTTTGGTCATGTTCCAGTTTGTCAGTCTTTACCCTAAATTGTGGTACCTGGAAGCAAATATAATATTCAGGATGTGACCTGATGATAGAAGCTGAAAGACAGTCACCTCCCTAGTTCTGAACCCCCCACTTCTCTGAGGGCAGCGCAAGGTTCTATTAGTTTTTTTGGTGAGGTTTTGTTTTTTTAACTTCCATGGCACACAGCTGATTTATATTGGGCTTTGGGCCCACTAAAACCCCTGATCTTTTTCTTATGAACTTCATTGTTCATGGTTGGGGGTCTTTTTGGAAGACTTTCCATTTATTCCTATTAAATTTCATTCTATTAGATTTCTTCTAATGCTTCTAGAATATTTTGTTAAGGATTTCAATTAGTTACCCTTCCTCGATTCAGTTCAGTTCAACATGGAGACTGTTATCCACAAGACACAGGGTTTGGTGTTGGAAAATGACGAAGACAGATGTGAACAAGGAGTTTACCTTCTATTGGATTATCAGTGTCGTCTGCCAATTTGACAGCCACCCCCACTGATTACTGGATCTACTTCATGGGCACCAATGTTGAGTACCAGTAGACAGGCCTGTATCCTCTGAAGTGACTATTCTTTGTCCCAGGGCAAATCCCTTCCCAGCTAGGACCTTCCAGATGACCAGGGTACCTGAGATCATGCAGGTCTCAAGCTGAGTCCAAAGTCTTTAATAGAAGGGAAAGGCAGGCTAGAGAGAGATATTTGCAGAGCCTAAGATCCCTTTAGGCGTAGGTGGGTTGGGGAGGAGTTTGGCTGTTGAATCTTTGAACTTTCAATCCAGTCAGACCTCCGGACTGTTCCATAGGAACCCTGTGCACTTGTAGAGTCCATGTTTTTTGGAACCCAAGTGTAGAACTGTACATTTGTTGTACATTTGTTATCGAATTTCATTTTCATCAGAGTTGGCCCAAATTCCTCCAGTTTCTCATCACCCTCGGCCAGGGCCGTGCCTTTGCCAGCCTTGTGGTTTCAACCCAGGACTGCCTACATCTAATGTATTTCTCCCAACATAGACTCCCAACTTACTGCCTCTGTCTCTTATCAGCTTCTACATGGAACAGCTTGTAATCTTAGGCAGGCTGGGAAGCTGAGCTAGGGGGCTAATGATGAGGAAGACCAGGGTGGCGGCTTCTTCATAGGAATTCCTTTACTGATGGGAGTTCTTATATCCTCTGACCTATGCTTTGCTTTTACTCTGAATTTTTGCCACACACTTCATTTTAAAGCCTGGTAATTGCCTGGGCTAGCATGTACCAGATCAGCATCTCCACATCAGAGAACAGAGGTGTTCTGAAGTCTTCCCTGCATGTGGTCTGCTGCCTGTCTTTTTCCACTTTCCCAGCTTTACGAACTCCAGAGGGCCCTCCAGACAGGGCCAGTCTTGGGGAGGACCACCTGCCTCACTGCTACTCCCCACCACCTCCTTAATGCCCTGGGGTTTGAGGCTGGGTGGCCTTGGTGAGGTCACCTGCTCTGCCCCTCCCATGCCAGGTGTTTGGGGTGTCCAGCTGATTGTTGGGGATTTGTGTGGACAGTTTGTATCGATCCTATGTCTAACACGCTGCTTAATTCCTGTGTGATTCTGTCTAGCTCAACAGTCAGCCTTGCTGTCCAAGGGCCTCCCCTCACCTTCTGTACCACAGCCCCCTTTAAGCAATGGATTTCACTACACGTTTGTCTAAGCACCTTCCAAGTAAGCACTAATGATTACGTCTGCTCGGCGTGCCTGGCTTGCCATCTGTGGCGCTTTCTTGCCCTGCAGTGTGGAGCATGTCTCTTTCTAGATGCTTCTCCTTGAAGTAGTGATCGATTGGGGGCCACTCTCCTCTCCCGATGAGATCTACTTATTTCCGTGAACTTTGTCTAAACCATAGCTGGGAGAGAAAGTTTTAGTTCAATTTAGACACCTCTCCTTCCTAGCTGTGTGTTTGGGTGAGTCCCTTAACCTTAACCTTGCCAAGCTTTAGTTTAAAAAACAGACACACAAAACACACACACACACACACACACACACACCAACAACAACAAAAAAAAAAAGCGCAACAGGAAAAAATATAGGAGACAATTGTCCTAGCCTTGGCAGCCCCACAGGCTTGTTGTCATGGAGATCAAATGAGTTAGTAGCAGAGAAAAACACTTTGAAAACCATGAGGGAAAGCATCCCTCTATCCTCTGGGACCAAGATTCGTCACCGAATCTCAGAGTTCAAAGAGAATCAGGTGACTTGTCCAGCCCCATCCATGCCTGAAAAGGAATTGCAATAGACTCAACTAGGTGCTATCTAAGTGGGAAAGACTATTAATATCTTATTGCATGATGCAATCAGATCTCTGTGAACTGGTTCCTTACCACCTGGAAAACTCAAGAAACTCTCATTTCATCAGTAATGCAGGCTCAATTTGATGAGCACATGCCTGAACCTAACAGGTCTAACAGCCAGGTTGGATTGTTTACAGGATGGTTCCTTGTTGTTCCTGGTGTTTAGAGGAAAGAAAATGTTGGACTAGTGATAGAAGGCAACATTGGCGGCTATCGAATCTTCCTCTTTCATGTTATGTAGAAGGAAACTGAGACCTGGAGAGATGAAGGGATAGTTAAGGTTGCACAGATTGTTCACAGCTCAACCAAGACTACAACCCACTTTCTTTACTTATAGATTTAGATTCTTGGAACTGAAAAGGATATTTGAGATTGTCTACACCCATTTTCCAGATGAGCAGATTGAGACACAAGGAGGTTAAGAGACTGGCCCAAAATCACACAGATGGCTGGTGGCAGTGCCATAACTTAGAATCTAGTCTCTTAATGCCTTTTCATCTTCATCTTCTATCATCCCACCTCGCTCTCAGGGCATAGCTCTCATCCAGGGGTCCACATCTCTGGAGTTGCCTAGAAATTGCAAAGAGCCCGACCAGGAGGGAGTCTGGGCTTCACAGCCATGGGCGAGCGGCACCCAAGAGGCCTCATGCGGCTACCTCTGCTTGTGTGCCCCATCATGTTAGCCCTGAGTTTCTGTTGTGTGTATGTGTGTATACACTTGTGTGCGCCCATGTTCACAGACATGCTTTTTGCCCTGCTCACGTGCCCTATTTCTTCAGTATGCAGGCTGATGGCACTGACTGCTGCTTGGCTCCTAACTGTACTCTGTTTTACTTTTGTGCTAGCCCAAGCAGTGATTGACCAGTGACCAGTGACCCATGTCCCGAAGAGAGGCCTGGAGCCAAGAGCCCATGGAGCCAACACCCTGGGAGAAGATCACTTACTTTCCCCAAAGGAAATTCCAAGAGCCCTGGGAGGGGTTTTCTGAAGGGGAAACAGGAAAGGGACACCCGTACCCTTCCAACCATCCTGTGAATGAGTCACTGTAGGCTAGCTCCTAACACACACACACAATACACATACACACACAACACACACACACACCACTTCTGTTTTAGTTCTGACTTTTACATATGTATAAAAAGCACTTTTAATACATGCTGTAAAATACTGACACTGTATTTTAGAAACAGTATATTTTTTAACAATCTCAAGGGCTGAGTGCATGGAAAGGTATTTATATAGATGTGGCAGGTGAGGAGGGTCACACACACAGGTTCAGGTATACATTTGAAGGGTAGTGGGTTGAGTTGGGAGGAGAGAGGTGTGGAGATGGAATTCCAAATCATCACTGACATTTGAGAAGTACGTTATGTGTGAGATGAACCTGGGTGAGAATTTAGCTTTCTGGGAGCTGGAGCTAAAAGACCACAAGGATTCTTCCAGGAGGAGAAAGTCAATGATCCCTCCTGCTGTTTCACTGGACACATGGATTCACATCCTGCCTTGAATGTCACTTAAGCTTAGCAGCCAGTATTGTGAGCACAGGCCCCTGGAGTGTAGCTGCCCTTTGGTCAGAGGTGTGCAGAGACTGGATTGTGACCAGCAGGGCACCCTTTGGCAATGCATACACTTGCAGTATATGTACCTTTAGAAGGAATTGGGTCTTCATCTTCTACCAGATTTTTTTTTAAAAATTCACTTTTAAGAAATAAATGAATAAAATTTGGAAATACCAAATGGAGAGAGAGAGAAGCGATTTAAGTTGTATTGTAAGCAATAATTGAACCCAGGGGATGCTTGACCAACACATCTTGATTTTCTCTTCAATTTTCTTCAAATACAAGACATGACCTGCCAGAGTGTCAAATACAGAGAGGCCTTTGATGTCTGCCCAGGGTCCTCTGGTTCCAGCAGCCTCGACCTTCACTCTGAGGTCTGCTTCACAAGCCCCTCCTTGTTGGGTGGTTGTCTTGGGACAGTTGCTGAAGGCAGGCAGTTGGACTCCCAAGAACCATGTTAGTGCATTGTAGGAGGAAAATATTTTCCTGCAGAAGCTTAGTTTCCTGCAGAAGTGACACAAAGTCAGTGCTTTTGGATTAAGCAGCCAGTCTGGAAGGAGGAGGAGGCAGGTCACCAACATGTATGCAGTGTTTTGCAAGACTGGTAACATGCTTCAGTTACGTTTTCCTGCATTGAAAAAAAATGTTTTTTAAAAAAAATCTAGACAGTGGAACTACAAGTCACTGATGAATATAAAAATTCCTATTGTTTTTTGACTATTCAGAAAAAAAAATTGATTCTTGAAGTTATTTAGAAGACACAGTCTATTTTTAACTCACTCCAGTTACTGCCAGTGTCAACTTCATAACGCTTGCCAAAATGAAATTGTTTTATTTTTGCCTTTATAAAAAATTTTGTTGGAAAAAAGGAAATGAATATTTTGCAAGAAAAAGTTAATTTAAATAAAAGTGTAATGGTTTTAAAAAAAGGTATGTACAGATTAAAATATTAAGCAGACACGTTTCCTGGCTCTTTCTGGGAATCCTGGTAAAATGGCTGTTCATGGATTTTTCCACATATTTTGAAATCTGCTGTGGCAGCCCGGTGTCGTGCAGGCCTCCCATATGCTTTGACTCAGCCTTGGAGAGCACCCCTCCATCCTAGCCATTTCTTGATATTTGGTTTAATGAGAAATTAAGGATGGGGGCTAGGAAAAACACGTTTCCAGGGTTTGACTGGTCATTCTGCAGCTGCTGAGCCATTCTGAGGACAGGTTCTCTTTAGCTGGGTGGGAAGCAAGGAGGAGCAGGTCTCATTCCAGACCCGTTCTTGGAGACCCATTTCTGGAAAGTAGCTCCCAAGTGTAACAACACTGAAGACTGGCGTCATATTAAATAGCTTTAGCTTGTGACTTAGGCCCCAACAAAAGAAAGCAAAAATCTCATTTGGTCTTAAGTGATGTCCTGTAAAAAAGGTTTTTGTTTGCATTCCCCAAATGCTTCAGTAACAAGGTGTCATGAAGTGTTAAGAAAGGATCATTCCTAAGAGGAACGCCAGTGCTTCAGAGTGACTTTCCAAAGTGGGGAAACTAGACTCCAAGGTGCTTAATAACCTCAGGACACTGCTCCCTTAGGCTTCTGAGCTAAGAGTGAAAAAAAAATAGAAGTACACCTGGCTTCCTGTCACTCGTGGTGATGTCTTTGTGTAACTGTAATTCAAAGCAAATTTTGAAGAAGAAACTTGGGAGATGGATGACCCTAAAAAATAAAAACCACACCCCAAACCTCACTTTTCATCGCCGCCGCCACTGTTCTATTCTAATGTTCTTGAGCCCTCTGCTGGCAACTCATCAGATACAAATCTAAGGCATGCGTGTCTCTCTCTCTCTCTCTCTCTCTCTCTCTCTCTCTCTCTCTCTCTCTCTCTCTCTCTCTCTCTCTCTCTCTCTCTCTCTCTCTCTCTCTTTCTCTTTCCCTCTCCCTTTCTTCCTCTACACGGCCTCTTCTCTCTTCCTTTCATCTCTTCTCTCTCTTTCTCTTCTCTCCCCCTTCTCTTTCCTCTTTCCCCCCTACCCTTTCTCTCTCCTCTATTTCCTGTTTTCCCTCTCTCTCTTATTCTCTTCCCTTTCTCTCTTCCTCTTTCCTTTCTCCCTCTTTTCTTCCCCTGCTCTTTCTGTCTTCCCTCTGCTCTCCCTTGTCTCCAGTTCTTTCTTCTTTCCTTTCTTCCTCTCATCTCCCCCTTCTCTCTTCTCCTTTGTCCCCGCTCCTCCTTTCTCTTTCTCTCCTTATTCCTTGCTCAACTGAATTTTTTTTTAATTTTCCAAGCTGGCATCTTCTAAGCATAGCACACTTAGGGAGAAAGCGGTCCCTATACTCATGTGAATTATTGTCCTCACTTTAGCCAGTTAGACTCAATTTAGTGATTTGACTGCCCTGTGAATGTATAAGTATGTGTATGAGTATACACACACATATATAGGAATGTGTGTGTATTATGTATGTGTATGTATATTTTATGTGTGTGTGTATGTATGTATATTTTTAGGGTGAGCCTAAAGATTCTCTTTGGGCCAATGGCCATAATCAGGAATCTGCCATTAGCAAACACATTCTTGTTTACAACTGTTAGGAAAGCTAATTAATCATTTGTTAATTTAAGCATGATTATATCTTCCTGACCTCTGTCATTCTATGAAAAACTAAATGAGATCTGGTCTCTGGCAAGAAAATGAAAGATTGGCAACTCGTACCTACTGAGAAAATCAAGGGTGCTGCATCTTAACAATTAGTGAAAACTGTAATCAACCTAAAGAAAGCTCAGGTGAAACAAATGATTGCTGCCGATGACAGCTGTGAAAATATGGCTCCAGTCAATGAGTTGGTAATCGTCATTGCCTGTGTGACGATAGGAGCCCAAGTTTGGTTTGGTTTTAACAAGGCCAAAGTCTGGAATGACGTTATGTGGCTAACTTCTTTAGTAACCAGAAAAGGAAAGCCCTCGAAAGGAAAATTTAATAACTTTGCCTAATCTTCTACCCTACTCTATTGAAGCAGAGTTCTTCAAAACCATAATGGGTATTCATTATGAAATGTTCAGGTTACATCTTCTTCTGTTTGCTGTCTCGTCAGATAGTGAGTAACCAGATATTAACTCACCTCCTGCGGCTGCTTGATTTGGGGCTTCTCAGGGATTCCAGAGTCTTCCTTCTTAGTTGTTGCAATGAGTTTTGCTGAGCTAATAAGGCCTCAGACTAAAGATCGCTGTACCCCCTTGACTTGGTCATCGGAGGAATGGGGGCCAGTCCTCAGGCTTAGCCGAGAAGCAACAGTTAAAAAGCAACCTGTCTGTCGAGTCTGTCTTCCCTGGTCGTCATGATAACTCACCAAGCCGCTGTAACCTGACAGGCTTGAATTTTTCACCCTCTGAGGGAGGATTCACTGTTCCCTCTTGGGTTCCTGATGAGTAAAGGTTATTTTTCTAATCTTCACACCAAATTTCCTGAGACTTGGAAGTCAAACACTGTGGTCCTCCTGCTTCTGATTAACGTCTAATGTCGCCGGTGTGAAAGAATTTGGCTGTGTGAGTTGTTCATGGTTATAAAAAGAACAAAGCCACGTACAGGAGACATGAAAATGGCAATCTCTTTTCCACCTGGTAAACATTGCCATTGGTTAGCTGGCTCTACTCAAAAGGCTAACATTCTCATTGCTCTCCTTGCAAAAGAAACCTTTCTTCAGAGGGTCGCAGTACAAAGGAAAAATACAAAATGCACGTACATCACAGTCATCGGAATTCTGTTTGAACACGCGTATTGATTGGTGCTGACCCCTTTACATTTTTTTCCTATTATTTGAAAAGGTTCATCTAAGTGTAGTGAATTGAACTGGTGGGTCTGAACTTTCCATGAAAACTTCTTGAGGTATTTCTTTAGTTCAAAGCTTTGGAATTTTAAAGGGCATTTTTAATATAAGCCTGCTGAGGTATGCGCTGCCACTTTGGATGCTAAATTCCTCATAAACCTGGAAAGACAGAGCCCAGCAGCCCAGTGGACTGAAAAGACAGTGGGCAGCCAGAGGATGGCTGATCGTCTCCTGGACCAAATACTAACACAAAGGAAAGTCCTCAGTACTGGGCAGATGCTTTTGGCGCTTACAAATACCACCCAGCAGTGTATGACTTGGCATCTCGGCGTAGAGGCAAATCTTTCTTTAGTCCTAAGGCACAGACTTCTTCACCCACTGCAGACTCTTGCTCCCAGGATTTGGGAGAGAGGAGCCACATGGTGAGGGAAACAGAATCTCCCTCCCCTCCCACCTTCTCTATCAGGAGAAAAGTATTTTTTAAAAAAATTTATTTTAATAGAATATGAATATGAGGGCAAGAACCTCAGAGGGCACTCAGTCCTATCCTCAGCAGCAAGTCCTTCCTCCAGGGCTCAACTCACCTTCATTGGAAGACCCTATGTGACTTAGAACTCACAATCTCCCACCCCATTCGTGGACATCTGTAATCATTAGGAAATGTTTTCCTTACATTAAACTGGTCTGCTTTCTCGTATTTTCAGCCACTGATTACTTCCACTTTTAAAAATGAATTTTTTCTACTATCAAGCATTTATTTTTTTTCCCATTGATCTCTCCCCTCCCCCAGCTGGGGGAGAATGGGTGGGGGAGAACCCTTGAGGCAAAGAAGCATGATCAAGCAAAACAAATCCAAAAATGTGTGCCTCATATAGCCCATCTTTGGGCTATATGTCTTTGTCATGAAACGGCTGGCATCCTTCATCACTAATCCTCCGCAATCATTGCATTTTCAGACTCTCTTGAAGCCTTTCAAAAGTGTTAGTTTTTGCAGGGAGGATGTTGTATATATTGCTCTATTATGGTTCTGTTCATGTGGAATCAAGTTTATACAAAACAGACTTTTCCATCATGTGTTACAGTCCATGATATCAAAGGCAAGAGAGTAGGAATTTATGTAGTACCTACTATGTGCTAGGAACTGCGTGAAGCACTTTATATATATATATATTTATAATAGTGTGATAATCTTTTGATTATCACAGCTTTGCAAGGTAGGTGCCGTCATTATCCACACTTTACATTTGAAGAAACTGAGGCAAACAAAGGCCAAAGGAATGTGTCCAGAATCACATAGCTAGTGTCTGAGGCTGGATTTGAACTTAGTTCTTCCTGATTCCAGTTCCAGTATCACCAGCTGTTTCAGTAGTGATCCATTACATTTCCATGCCATACTGTGTTCATCCCTTTGTCAACCAACGGACACCTGCTTAATTTCTAGTATTTTGTTATTTTTTTCCAAAAGCTATTATATTTTTTGTGCATTTGAGTCCTGTCCCTCTTTCTTTACTCCTGCTTTTAGTATCAATAATTAGGAATCCTTTCCCTGTGGACCTTACTTCCATGGCAAGGAAAGTTTCTAAGAACGGGTTTCTAAGAACTAGGACTCCCATCTGCTGAAATCCAGACCTCAGGCTGCTGTGCACATAAACAGCATATCCTTCCCTACTTTCTCCCCTAAGCTACAGGAAACCAGGAATACTGCTCCTCTAGGTGACAGAAACCCCATTCATCCACCCCATCCCACAGCTAGATTGAGCATCAATGCATCTGCTCCCCTTGGGGTGCCCTGGAAGGCTTTGGGGCTTGGTTTTTGTTTTTTCCCAAATGCCTATGACCCCTGTGAGGAGAGGCATTTGTCCCCACCTCTACTCTCCTTGAAATTTCTGACTTCCTAGCTGCTGATTTCGTCCTGTCCTTGTAGAATCTCTGTGAGGACAGGCAGTGAGTGACCTTCAGAACAGTCCCTGGTTTACAGGTGTAGGGATGCAGTAGGATGGAGGAGAAGAGAAAGTTTCATTACTCTGACTTTTTGCAAACCCTACTGAAATGCATGCATGCCAGGTCTGCAGTATTCTCATCTGCCTGTCTATAACCCTGTTAGAAAAAGGGAATGAACTTAGCCTGGCATGACTGGCTCTTGACAAAGCAGTGCCATGATCATCACCTTCAACATACTGACAAACAAGCAGCCTGGGGCAGTGGTAGGTGTGCTGAAATTGAAGCCTCAGAACCTGAGTTTGAATCTTACCTTAGAAAATCATTAACTACGTGGCCTTTGTTAAGTTCTTTAACCTCTCTGGGTCTTAACTTCTTCAATTATAAAAGGAAGAGGTTGAACTATGGGCCACTAATGGTCCCTTTCAGCTCTAGATCTATGATCCCTTTAAAGTAATGCTGGGTTTAGCATCTAGTATGTTCACTGTGCTGGAACTGGAGTTCCAACCTGAGTTCAAATTCAGCCTCAGATTCTTTCTAGGTGTGTGACCCTGGGCAGGTCACCTAATTGCTCTCTGCCTCAGTTTCCTCAACTATACATAATATTAGTTAGTATCAATATTATTAATAATAGCACCTACCTCCCAGGGTTGTTTGAAGATAGAATGAGATATTTGTCAAGTGCTTAGCACAACGTCTGACACTTCCTGCCCCTTCCCTGTGCCATCTTTCCTTACCCCAGTAGGTCAAGTTGTAGGACAGCAACAGTGTAATTCCTTACCTCATCACAAGGGGTCCCTGTTGTGCTCACATGCCACAACACCCCCTCATCCCCTGAATGACTGCATGGCCATCCTTCCTTCTGAAACCACCCAGGTGTGTTTCAAATGAGTTCTTGTACAGCCCTGAATGGCTCTTCCTCTTCTCCATCTCTCCTTGGGTCTCTGAGAACCCCAAGGCCATGATGGGACTCAGGAAATGGTTTCTGGCTTCCATCTAGCCCCAGATGATACCTAGTCGGAAAGGGAAGGTAAAATCTCAGAAGCCTAGGGACTTAAGGGCTTGCCTGTTTCTAGCGTCTTTGCCCAACCATAGAAAGAGATTCAGAAAGAATAACGTGGCGCAGCTCGTGTAGCACTGTAGGCCCTGGACCAGCCTAGGAGGAAAGAAGCCACATCCTAAGTATATGTACCATTGATTTGGTCTGTTTTAAAAAATGAGTGATTCTGCAACCATCTCTGCTTCTCTTTCTCCTCCTGAAGTACAGAGCCAGAGTCAGAGAAGTCCCAGAAGAGACCCTTTCTCCCTTCTCAATTTGTTTTTAAAAGGATGGGGCTGCCAGTGTACCTTGGGTGGGATGGTCCATAAACAGTCACCTTGGTCTATGTTGTTGAGGGCCAAAATGGGAACAAGGAAGGACAAGTCACACTGCTTGTGAGAGGATGGAGCTAGGCCCAGAGACCACAGAAAGCAAAACTTCGGCCTTCTCTTTCAAGGAGAATGATCATCGGAAGCCTGGACAGAGCCGAGCAAACGTGGATATAACTAAAGATGAGCACCAGGCAAATGAAGGGAGGTCAAGTCTTCCAACCTGTGCAGATTCTAATCAAGAGTGTTGAGACCATTCACAGAGGTGATCGCAGAATTGTTAATAGTGACCTTTGAAGGTACAGCTGAGTTAACAGAAAGATCAGGGATGGAGACAAGACCTAGGCACACGTCACTGCTCTACTTGTGACTGACCTTAGGTGTCATGGTATGACACTTAGGTATGGTGTCCAACTCCCTTCCCACACTGGTTAAAAACCTCTGGACACATTCCAACTTGTCAGAATGCAGTGAGCCTTAGCCTCCTTAATAGTAAGTTTCATGGTAGCCTATGGGATGTCATGTTGAGGATGTGCACCAATGAAGTGTGTTTGGTTTGGGGTTAGGGCAGAAGTTGGGAACCAACTCTAGTCATCCTGAGCTATATCTCACCACTAGACCCAGATGACTGTGGAGGAGAAAGTGAGGCTGGTGACTGCACAGCTCTGCCTCCCTTAAATCCGGATGGCATCACCTCCCTGATGTCATGATCCTCTTCCAGATGGAAGGACAAACAACAGGGCAGATGTCCTGACAGCTGCCCTTATGGGATTGTGGGCCTGATTAACAAAAGGTTGTTTAGTCCCCAGGCAGGTTCTCTTGGGTAGCCTTACAAAAGCTGCTAATTCCACCTTTGAAGGAAGAAGTCACACAGCAGAAGGTGATAGTAATTTTGCAAAAAAAGTGACAGAAGATGGTAAGCCTAAGAAACACCTACAAAACTTCAGCCAGTTGTTGGAAACCAGTGGTAGCAATGACAAGACTTCAGGGGTGTGACTTGTTTAGGAAGTATTTCCTCCCACTTGTGTGTGCATGTATGAAAGACTTTGGGTTCAGGGCAGCCATATGGCTGCCATGAATGTGGGTTCAAGCACAGCCTCTGACACTCACTGGCTGGGCGACCCTGGGCAAGCCACCAAACTATTGTCTGCCTCAGTTTCCTCATGTACAATGGGAATAATAACAGCACTTACCTCCCAGGTATTATTGTGATGGTAAAATGGGATGTTTCTAAGTTCTTTGAAAATCTTTAAGTGTCATGTAAATGCTATTTCTTATTATTACAGCAGAATAATTCTACTAGGCAACATTGTACAGTGGAAAAAAACAAAGGACCTGACTTCAAGTACTACCTCCGATACTTTCTACCTGTGTGACCTTGGGCGAGTCACAACTTCCCTGGGCCTCGATTTTCCCATCTGCAAAACGAGAGGATTGATCTAGAGTGTCCGAGTCATTTCCAGAACTAGGTCTATAATTCTGCTTGCGTTTCCCTTGCTATGTACCTTGCTCTTCTGTCCTAATTAAATAATTTTACTCTTTGACTTCTGGTTCTTTCCTGGTCTGTTGGAAGAGAATGGTTGGGCTGGGTGTTTGAGCTACATCTGTGTAACTTTGTTGGAGTTCTTCAGTCTTGTTTGATTCGAGGTCACCCTTGTCTGTCATGGGTGTTGGAGAAAGGACTCCCAGCACTGGGTCAGGTTTGCTCTGAGTGACTGCCGAGATTTCTCCTGAGTCAAGAATGGTGCTGTGCTGCCCCCAGTGAGTCAGGTGGCTGGAATGTGCCATGTCTGTATAAAATTGGTACCGGTATGAGGAAGGGTACAGGGAGAGAAGCTGGAGATACCAAAGACAAACTTCACTTAGGCCCCTTCTCCCAGAAACCAAACCCCCTCTACCTCCCCCGGTCTTTCACTTTGTTCTCTAAATAAGAATGAGATTGGAGAGGGGGCAGCCAGCTTCGGTGCCCCCTGCATCCTCCTCCCCCTGCCCTTGGACTTTGCCCAGAATGGTCTGCCTGCTCACTTTCTCCACCCCTCAGTGGGAAAGTCAAAGGGGGTGAGGGGACGGGTGAGCCCAGGTTGAGCTGTAAGCAGGGCACAGGGGGTGTTCGAGGAGATAACTATACTGCATAGGCATGTGCCTAAGAGCAAACTGGCTGCCTCTCCCTAATCCCTGCTATCGCTGCAGATAGCTTTCCTTACTAACTAGCCCTGGTGCCTAGGATTCTCTCCTTGAGCACTGTCTTTAGAAGACCCTGAGCAGGGGGGCCACTAAGGCAACACATATACACATATATAATTATACATGCACACATATGTATGCACATGTATCGAGGTATGGATACAATACATATACACATAAACATGCATGTATGTGAATGCACTTCCTTTGCTTTTGTCCTTTTTCGGCCCCTTCAGTTGTGTCTGACTCTGTAGCCCCATTTTGGGGTTTTCTTGGTAAAGATACCGCGTGGTTTGCCATTTCCTTCTCCAGCTCATTTTACAGATGAGGAAACTGAGGCAAACAAGGTTAAGGAACTTCCCCAGGGTCACACAAGTTTGAGGCCAGATTTGAATTCTTGACTCTAGACTTGTCACTCTGTGTACTATGGTGCCAGCTAGCCATCCATATACATGTATGGATGTATGTATATAAACACGTATACATGTAAGCATTATTACATATATTTACGTGTATACATATATACACACATATGGCACTATACCACAAGAACCACCAGGCTTTCCCATTTACCCTTGTGATAAACCCTTCTATGTAGGTTATCTTCCCTAAATGTGTGTTTCTTAAGAGGAAAGACTGTTTGAATTGTTTCTATTCCCAGAGCTGAGCACATACGTGGCATATTAGGTTAAGCCCTTGAAAAATGCTGTCACCTGGAGAAGGTGATAGAGCTGGGCCCTCAGGAACCATGTTATATGGGACTAGAAAGTTTGAATGAGGGGAGAGGGAAGGGGTCCAGGCTCAGGCACCTTGGGGGGTGGGCAGGGCCAGGCAGCACACCCCAATGGGGAGCCCTGCTAGTAGGGAAAGGGATTATCTCCTCTCTGTTTTCTATTTATAGCCCCAGAAGTTTGCACCCGTTTGTGCTTAATAAATGCCCCTTCTCTCTCCTTTCTCTTTGCTCTCCTCTCTTCCTGTACCCTTCCACTGGAGACTCGGTTGTTTTATATCTTCTTCTACCCCCCTTCCCCACTCCCCTTCGGGAAGGGGAAGATTCCAGGCTGGAAAGGAGGATGGGGCTGTGGGGCCACTCCAGCCTGAGGACATTGCCCGGAGGTGCAGAAGAGGCCGGTCACCCAGGTCTGTTCACTCTCCTTTCTCTGCTCACCATGCTGCTGCCACTGCCAGCACTGACAAGCTGGGGTTTTTGATGTTTGCAGGGGTCCCAATGCCACCTCCCCCGTCACTTCCCTCGATCCCTGTGCCTCCTCAGGGTTGCAGAGCCAACCTCAGTGCATAATTCACCCTGGGTTTCAGGGACTGGAGGAAATCCACAGAGGCCTCTACCTACCTACCGTCCACCGCAACATCAGAACAACATGTGCAGGTCCCCTTTGATGTGAATTCCCAAACCTGCGCCTCTGTACCCTGCTCAGAAGGACCTGGAGCTTTGAAGCTGGCCTATAAACTGAGCTTTCAGGAATAAAGTTGTCTGTCTCTCCTTCAGAGTGGACGGTGCACACTCTAAAGCTGTTGAAGAAAATCATGAACACCTGATAAATAATTCTTTCTGGGACCTAGAAGGATTCCTTAAAGGGGGTAGAAAAAACACCAACCCTTTTTATGGAATTGCTTGGGTTTGGGGAAACGGTTTTTCAGGTCTTTTTCCTGCAGAGGCTTGGGTGGCCCCAGAGTTCACTTGCAGCAATCACCTTAGGAGGGAAGCTTCTCTATTATTTCTAGAGCTTAGTTTCCCTACTTTCTCCCTCCCTCCCTCCCTCCACTCCTTCTTCTCTTCCTTTAGCATCTACTGCTAGAGGACCCTCCAACCTACCACCAGGTCACTATAGAGGCAGCTAGGTAGTGCAGTGAACCTGCAGTCAAGAAGACCTGAATTAGAATCTAGCCTCAGACACTGACTAGCTGTGTTATCCTGGGCAAATCATTTCACCCTTGCCTCAGCTTCCTCAACTGTTAAAATGAGGATTATAACAGCTCCCACTTTGCTGGGTTGTTATGAGGATCAAATGAAGTATTTGTAAAGAATGGCCTGGCACCACAGATTGTAAATTTCTTTATTAGACTGTAAGGTCCTTCAGGAAAGGAACTATTTTTTATCTTTCTATCCCCAAATGCTTAGTACAGACCCTGACATTTAGTAGGAACTTGATGCTTATTCATGGATTAACATAGTAGGCATTTAATAAATGCTTCCTTCTGTCCATCCTTCCAGCTGGGTTCAGGAAAGATTTCATAGAAGAGTTGGTGCCTTAGCTTGGTCCTGAGAGAAGGGATGAAGTTTGGGCAGCAGGGATAGTGAAGTCCATTCAGAGCAAGGTTGGACAGAACTAGGTAAGATCAGGGCAAGGGAGAATTCTAGTGGGCTGGGAATGAAGAGGTGTAATGGGAGGTAAGACCAGAAAGAGGGGCTGGGCTGGGCTTGTGGGGTGGTGGAAATCAAGGCAAGAAGCATTAGGCACTTACTGTGTAAGTACAAGTACACAGCACCTGGTGCCAGGTGCCTAGCTTAAGAGCTAGGAATACGTTGATACAAGAAGAAAGCAGACTATCCCTGCCCTCAAGGAGCTTACTTTTTCTAACTGTGGAAGAGAATATATAAAAGAAGCTGAAAAGTGTGTGAGGGCGGGGAGGGTAAAAGAAGAGACAAAGCTACCAGTTCAGGGGCATTGTAGGAAAATGGGTGGGGATCTCAATTCAGTGCCACTAACATTTACGGGGTGTCCCCGGTGTGCAGGGCACTGTGGTTTCTGGGGAATTTAAAGCCTCCTCCTTAATCTGATCCTACACTACCCTCCTTTCTCCTCTCTCCCTCCCTCCATTCCCCATGTCCCAAACCTGTTCCCCTTTTACAGATAGAATAAACTTCTTGAGGTCAGAGACTGTTCCATTTTTGACTTTGTATTTTGTGGCGTATTATAGTGCCTGGCATAGTATAAGTATGTATTAATTTTCATTGATTAAGTGCAGGAAGGGGAGATCTAGAAAATGGCCTCAGAGAAACCCTACTCGCAGCGAGGCATTGTTTTTAACTGTGCCAGGCTCAGGAAGGAACCTGGGGCCTCCTCCCATTCCCTTTGGGTGCTGGACTGAGGAGGAGCTAGCCAACCGTGCATTCCTTACCCTGAAGGGACCCCACCCTAGACAGCAAGGCTGCCACAGACACAAGGGCCAGGGACTTGAACATGGGCAGTCCAGCCTGCTAACAAGGACATATGGGATCTGGGAGCCAAAGAGATTCTCCCTCATTCAGCTTAAAGCAATCCAGACCTTTGGCTGAGGGCGCTCTGCATTTTGACATTTCTTTGCCATAAAATAACAGCCACTGTTGACTGTGATGGGTTTTTGGGGAGCAGTGCAATATTTGGGAAAGTGCTATGGGTGGTCCAGGAAGGCAGGTTATTGGTATGAGCAAATGAATTCAATGAATGAAAAAGCATTATCCTTACTATGTGCTAAATGCTGAGGACACAAATAGAAAAGTGTTTTCTCAAAGAGTTCAGCTTAATGGGGAGAAATGACCCCTATTTATGGGGTTTCAGGTCAGATGGAAAGGTTGTTAGGGATGTGGCTGCAAAGTAGATGGAAATGCCTCTCCTTTAACCTCATTCCCACTGATAAAATCTCCCGTTTCTCTAATGCTGAACGACTAGATCAGGTTAATAATCTGGGAGATGAGGGTCTCCAGTAGCTGTAGCTGCAGCACCAAGAGGGGCAGCTGCCAGGACCTATCATCTCCACAAGTGGTTGTTTTCCAGGATGAGGGATACTAGGATTGGGCTAAAATCAGGACAGGCTTCGTTGAAGGACTGAGAAAATGGCTTATGTTTTATGATTTCTCCCATTCATTTTAATTCTTCTATGCAACATGACTAAGGTGAAAATGTATGTGTAGAAGCTACATAAAATTGTATGTCATCTCAGGGAGTGGGGAAGGATGGGGAGGGAGGGGAAAAAAATCTAAAATATATAAAAGTGATTGTAGAACACTGAAAGCAAGTAAAATAAATTTTTAAAAAAATGGGTTAGAATAAGGGGGGAAAAAATCCCAGAAACTTCAGCACCCAATAATTAACTTGTCTTGGGAATTCCTGAGACATTTCCCCCTAAGGTATTTATTTGATTGGTAGAAATTGACAACTACGATTATTTATATTCCTAAAAAGTTGAAATTGTGTAAGGATGTGCCCCTCTCAGGCCAGAAACTTTGCAAATTGTCACTCTTCTGGGTGATGAGACTCTTCAGAAGTGAGTGGATCACTCTATCCCTAAGAAAGGATGAAAAAGTATGAAAAGGCCAGCAGTGACAACAGACTTGACCTTGACCCTAGGGCAAAAATTGTTTCCTGTATCTTTTCCTTAGCCATTAATTTTTACATTCTGAATGGAGGAACTTAAAAGAGTTAAACAAAAAACTTAAGAGAACCCTGCACCCCAGATCTGTTTGCCTGCTTATGGCCTAGTTTTCAGAGACAGAGACTTGTCACCATAAATCAGGGTGAGATTTCTTATTGAGGGGCTCCAACTCTGAACTAAGAATGGTCAGACTAAATGCCTACTCTCCTATCTCCTGCTTGGGAGGTGAGAATCCTCAGAGTCCCAGAGAGGCTTCTAAAAGTCCTGGATTAAGATTCTGATCCTTCTGAAAGAGCACAGCAGCCAAACAGCCCAGTCAAGGATTCTAGCTGAACCTGAAGCTTGAGTTGGTGAAGACTCTTACCTGTCCACTGAGAAGCCTGCCAGATGAACCTCTCCAGCAAAGCTGCTATGCCCTTTGAGGACCAAGCCCAGCTAAATGAATTGTCCAATACAGCGAGCCAGCAGTGAATGAAAGACATCTAAGAACATGTTGCCTCACTCTTCTTACGTACTCATCTTTTCCACAAATATGCTATGTATTTATGGGCAACAGAACCCCAGTTTTATGGGGCAGATGTCCTGTTACTATTTTTCCTGTCATTTGAGCAAAATGCCCTCGCTAAGTGCTTAGTCTTTTGGCTGACAGTTAATGGAAAGCACACTGGTGCGAGCTTCTAAAATGCAGTTTCAGAAAGGTGATATTACAGGGTATATATACACTTGAACCCTGAAAACAGGTGCCTCTGAATAAGTTGGAGTGCAAGCTTGGGGGTTGTCAATTACAGCAGAATATTACTGAATTCATTCTACCCACACTAGGCTGAGATTCTGTTTTTAATGCCACACTTCCTCATCAGTCTTTATGCTGGGGTCTATTCCCTCAGTTCCCCTCTCCAGCCAAGTACAGCTCTTGGGTTCTAGGCTACCCCCATCCACTAACTGATTTTTCTCATAAGAACAAACTCAGAAAAGCACTGTGGCTGAGCAAAATGGAGGCCTCATTTATCTAGGTTATTGGGTTCAACCCCACTTCTTAATGATCTGTCTGGACGTCTTCTTATTTCAGCCTACAATTCCCTTTACAGGGACTATGAAAGCGCAGGGACTATCCATGTTCCTTCATATGCCAGGGCCTAGTTTCACATTTGTATTTTCACTGCTTACATGACAGGAGTGAGACTGGAATCTGGTTTCACTGATAAGAGAATTCCTGGATGTGGCAATTCTACCAATGCAGGCTGGCACTTTCTGGGGCACTCAGACATTAAGGGACTTGCCCAGAGTCACAAGAGCCAGCTGGTATGTATCAGTCAGGACTTAAATCGAAGTATCCCTGCACCCCAACTACTTTTCTGCTTGGCACATAGGCACTTAATACGTTTATTGAATTGAGTAACTAACTTTCATCCTAAGAGTAATCCTTAGCACTTCTGGGATGTTTAGCCAATATTGATCAATCATAAGACCACAGCTCTAGAGCTAGAAGGGATGTTACAATCCAGTTCAACCCCCTCCTTTTACAGATGAGGAAACTGAGGCCCAGGGAGGTTAGTTGACTTGGTCAAAGTCAGTGTCAGAGGTGGAATTTGAACCCAGGTCCTCTGACTCAAGCCAGTGCTCTTTTCCATTCTAGGAAAAGAAATGATTACTTGGTTGAGAGAGGTAACTGTCCTTGGCCCCAATTTTTTCGCCCTGTCACAACCTGTTGCACATCTCTAGCTATCAGTCCCATGAATTGACTCATTCCTTCTTTCAATTTCCTTCCAAGATGCAGACAATAAGGTCAAGGGATGCTCATGGCCCTTTAGGCCCATCAACTGCCAGGCTATGGCTCCAGAGAGCTTCCCATTTGGGAGCCAGCTCCAGGAGGAAGGAAAGCAGCCAAGCTAGCACCTACTTTCTCTGCAAGAAGCTTCATGGATTTTCTACAATTCACATTCCCATGCCCAGAAACCTATGGAACATGTGATCAGTCAGCCCTCTGCAGAACTGCACCTTGCTCCTTAGGACCCTGAATTCACAAGTACCTTCATGCCACCTGTTGGAAGCCTTTCTAATGTCCCCAGGTCAGTGTTCCCTCCTTCCTCAATTTTCCTGTAATGTTTTATCTGGATCATTCTCTTGCCTAACATTCACCTGTGCATGCTATGCCCTTCACCTCCCTTACTGGAATGCAAGCCCCTGAGGGCAGAGAGCCACAATTCTTACCATAGGGTCTGAATTTAATATTTTTAACAACTTCAAGGGGTCTAAAAGGCTGGTTCAAAACACAAAGGAGCCTCGTTCAGTCTACTGATGCCACATCAAGTTTAATCCTCTTATACAGCAACCCTTTACATGTCAAAAGATCACATTCCCTTTGTCTTCAAACCTCCAACTGAAAGTGAAGTCCTCTCTGCCATACTAGTCTCCCTTTGGGGATACTTGTTCAAATCTCCCTCTTGAAACTCAGCACGGAGAACTGAATACAATACTATAGACGTGTTCTGAGGGATACATAGGGGTCCTCATTCTGGGCACTAGCCAAGCAGCCTTAAGTTCTATCTCATTCAGACCACCATACTGGGCTTATGGTTCACTAAAGCCCCCATTTTTTTCATTCCAAGTTGCTAGTTCACTCTCTGACCACGGCCCAGTAAAAACAGCAAAGCAGTCAGCTGGCCTGGGTTTGAGGTCATACTGGCTCTGTGTGACCTTCCCCAAAGGTCTTGTGGATGACAAGCTTTCTACTATCATGGTCTCAAGAATGGTTCCTGCCATCCAGCTCCCAAGAATATGACTAGCCACAAACAAGGTGACTTCTGAGGAGGGTGGTCACATCAACTCATGAACTATGTATAGAGGGGCTGAGATCTATCAGTGGCAGGAGAAACTATGCTGATCAAAAAATCCACTGACCTTTAGAAATACCAAAGAAACTTTTTTATAGCAGTATGAAATTTAAGTATGTGAAAAGTAAATCACAGAACTTTAGACCTTAAAAGAACCCTTGGGGTCCTCTAGCCCAAACAGGTCAAACACACAGCCTGCACTGAACCAGATTCAAATGTAATTGGGAAACGTTTTAAAAATAAAAATACATAAGTAATACTAATATGTAGTTTGTTACATCAATATGAGCTCCTGAAGGAACCTTATGCCCAGGTATCCCTGTCTTTCTATAGGAGTCTGACACCACTGATCATTAGATCGCTAATCTCATTTTACATGACACTGGAGATCAGGGAAGTGGTTTGCCAAGATTATTCAGCAAGTAGGTGGCAGAGCACACTGGGGCAGGGAACATGCATTTATTAAATGCAAACCATGTGTCAAGCACTGTGCTAAGTACTTTAGAAATGTTAACTCATCTGACCGTCATAATACCTGTGACATAGGTGCTAGTGTTATCCCCTTTGTATAGATGAGGAATCTGAAGCAAGCAGAGGATAAGTGACTTGTCTAGGGTCACACAACTATTATCTGAGGCTAGAACTGAACTCAGGTTTTCCTGGCACCAGTACTCTAACTCACTGTGCCACCTAGCAATTTCTGGGGGACAATACAAAACAAGTCACTTAAAGAGTACCTATGCGCATAAACTGAAGTTGGAATTACTAAGGTTATCTCATCTAAAAAGAATATGGGAACTGATTTTTGTAAGTATCCCTAAAGTGACTGGACAGGGACATATAAATATCTCAAATGTATTAAGTTAAATATTCAGCTAAAACTAGAGAAAAAAAAGCCAGAATCTTGTTATGAAAATAGTCAATTAAATAATTTTTTTTTGGCTACTTTCACATTACACTGACCGACCTCTCATTTACTGGTTATGGTTAGTAGCTAACAGGGAAATAAATCAAGTCCTAACTCTACCACTTACTCCAAGAGGGGAAAACTGCCTTGCTAGGGCTTCAGTTTCCCCAGATGTAAAATATTTACATTATCTATCTCACAAGATTATTTCAAGAAGTAAATCACATCAAAGTGCTTCTTAATTGTAAAGCATGAAAAAATGCAAACTATGATTTATAAATTAGAGTGCTCTAATCTCCCAAGAGAAATAACAATGAAATTAGAAAAACTTAAAAAAAAAAGTCTGGGTAATAAAACTGGAAGAGGATGGACTGTTTCTAAGTCTCTTGTGTGGTAAAGCTTTATCAAATTCTCTGAGATGCTTTTAAGTTTTAGAGAATGTCAATAGAAGGATAAGAAAATAATGTAAACATCTTTTCCTCCCATGACTTTAATAATCAACCAATTTAATTCTGCTCTTATTCCTTTTAAAAGGAAATTCATTTTGTTTCCCCAATCCACTTTTTCCTGTGTCATGTAATTGACTACTGCAAAATGCGCTACAGTGTCAATACATTGTATTTTGGGCCAACTCACTGTAAAGAACTGTTATTTATGTTAAAAAAAAAAAAAAACAACCCCCAAACCACAAAACCCAAACCCTTCAATGGAGACTAGCACATTGTTGTCCCAACCTCATAATATAAACTGCCACGATTCTTTGGGCTTATGAGTAGAGCTAGAAAAATAACAATAAACTAAAGACCCATTCTTTTTGCCAGCTAATAATAATAATAATTATAATATATCAATGCCAGGAGATATTTCCATGATGAACAGTTCTACATCAAAGTATTATAATTAAAGAGGTATTTTTCTCATAAACGCACCATCACATTATCAAATTAACTTTTATAAGAGAAAACATTAGGGACAAAAATAATAAAAAAAGAGAATGGAACATACAGCTGTCAAAAACAGAAACACCCACAAAATAGTACTAAGAAGTTTCAACAATGATCCCCACATAATTTCATGAGAAGGGACTAAAAAAAAAAGTGAGGGGAAAAGGGAGTAGTTAGTTAAAGGGTATTTGATGATAATGTGAAAGGAAGCTGGGAATCATATTTATTTGTCTTTTGTACAATGCAACTCTTATATTTTACAAAAAATGGATATAACCATGCCCATAAAATTGTAATTCATGGCATCTGAAAGCAAACACTCTTTGTAATTATTTAAAAGGGCCTTTTTTTAAAATTATAATACAAAGGTCTGTGCTATAGAAGCAGTCCTCCACTGTGCATTATAACAATAAGGCTTACTTTGAATACAAAGACTAATCACACGCTCGGAGTTAGGAACCACTAGATTTAACAAACATCATTTTGTAATTGCTCTTCGCGTCCTTCTTAGCTTTGGGGTCCTCCACTTCCTCTGGCTGTTCAGCAGTTTGCAGTTCTTCAGCAGATTCCTCTTTCTCAGACTCTGAATCGCTTTCAGAGTCCTCTGGACTTTCAGGGTCAGGTGAATCATCATCATCATCATCGTCATCATCATTTCCAGCAGCATCACCTTCCCCATCAGGATCCTCTAACTAAAAACAAAAGAGATACGTCCCTTTTCATGATGAGATCGTGTTTTAGAAGACTCAACACAGGAATCTGAAAAACCTGTCTCTGAGAGAGATTTAACTTACTTTCCTTTTCCAAAGTTATTATCCCATTCTACATAGTTTTAAGGACAAAAAAGACTTTAGTTCAGCCTCAATTAATTAATTAATTTTACTTTCTGGTAATCTGGTAACTCTATCAGTTTTAAAATAATATTAAGGATTAATGTGGAACCCAAAGTGACATGAGAGGGACAAAAGGCAAACAAAACGGAGCCTTAATTAGCCAGTTAAAAAAAAAAATCTAAGTTGTAGGTGAAGGGTTTTCTAGAGCAGTGGTGTCAAACTCAAACAGAAAATGGGGCTGCACAATTAAGAATCTCTGTGGGCATATACTGAGCTAGAAAACTACACAGTAAATTATCTATGTTCTACTGTATTTTTGTGTATTTTGTTAACGACTTCCCAATTACAGTTCAATCTGGTTATGGCTACACTCTGTTGCAGCATATGATACCCCTGTTCTAGGACAGAGTTCAATTTTTAAAATAATCAGAATATATTATATTCAGCTTACATTTAGAAAACACATGTGCTGAAGTTTGAATATATATTGTTATAAAGCAGAATTCAGCATGAAGTATCTTATTTATAAAACAATCCTCTAGATAAGGTATCAAACACACAAGGGCCGAATATGGCCCATAATACTCCAGGAGTGAAGCCCAAACCTGATTAAAATATAGCTATCTGATTTTTAATGTGGTAATACCTATATATGTGTGTAGTTTTCTAAGTCAATATGTGGCCTGCAGAGATCCTTAAGTATGGTGTAGCAGCCATTTCTATTAGTTTCACATCACTGCTCTAGATTATTTGAGGACAGGAACCCATTTTTTAAAACAACAGTAACCTATCATAAGGTGTTCAAGCTGAAATGATTTTTTCTATTGCCAACAATTCTGTAATCCCCAGGTTAGTACTGATTAACACTCAATTTTACTTAGATGATGTCTTCCCAATGAACGAAAATAAGTTAATCACTACCTCACTGAAGCCAAGTCCACAATGTCGCCGATATCTGCCTGATAATTTACTGTCCATACTCTGCTGATACTGCGACTCCAGTTCTTCATTCATTTTCTTATCTTCTTCCCCTGCATGTCCAGTGTACTTTGGTTATGTTTCAGTCAAATTAATAAAAACATTTGATTACACAAAACAACCATAATACAGATGGCTATAATATACAGGACTGATTTTTAAAAGTTATGATTTAGTAATTATAACTTCGTGGATGTATCTGAACTCCACAAGAATTTTACCCAAGAAATCAAAAGGTTCAAACTGGACTATCAAAGTACTCATTATCTATATTGGTGACTAATTGTTGAATCAAAGTTCTCATAACTGTAACCAGGCAAGGCAGACATCATGAGGTTGTATGGCCTCAGAACAATAGTTTTGGAGTTACCTTTTTTTGATCAAAAAAAAAAAAAAAAAAAGAGAAAGAGGTAAGGATAAGAAATTTATATATCACCTAAACTCCAGAATTCCTTTCAGCCAATGAAAACACTGAAATGTGTTTCATCAAGAAGTGCAGATCACCTAGTTTAAAAGGTCCAACCTGTCAGGGCTATATCCTTATGTCTTATATGCATTAAAATTTATTGTAATAAATACACATATTAATACCCATTTTTATGTATTAAACTCTAAGAGAAATTTCACCCTTTTAACCCAAACAAAATCAACTTCTTTTGTCATTACCGTTTGTTTGACTCACAAAGTTCTCAATTTAAAAGAACAGAAAGTTAAATGCTATACCTCTACGAAAGGTTACAACTAGAACTTTTTCAAGATTAAACAACTGTATACTCAAGTGTTCTGCAGTGTGAAGCTAAAAAATTTTTTCTTATTTAAAGAGCAATTTTAAATAAGAAAAATCACAGGATTTAGGGCTATCTAAACCTCCTAGTTCAACCTATTCATCTGACAGATGAGCAAACTGAGGCCTAGAGAGGCTAAATGATTTGGTCCCAGTCACATTAAGTAGTAGGACCAAGCATTCAAAGTAAGTTCTTTGATTACAAATAGAATTTAGGCAATTCTTGGTTTCCACAAATTCAACTTTACATAAAGAATTCTGAAAGAAAGTCACATTCCAAAAAAACACCAATGTATAGCACTGTGTTCTCTCTCTGTTCTTTTGCCCCTTGGCTTAATGCTAACACCCCCCTCCCCCAAATTAAAAGGCCCCACTACCTTAAAAAAAACAAACTCAAATACTTCTCCAAGTGAAAACAGAAGAACTAAAGTGCCTGAGACTGCCTAGCTGAAGGCCCCAGCATGCTCCCCTCCTGTCCTGTCTGTATCTGCCCCCATCCCATCTTGTTCTTCTTCTTGGTTCCAACCAGGCCCCCATGTGTTCCTTCACCCACTCTAGCTTCTGTCCCCACCCACATGTCCTTGAAGTGTGTCGATCACCTCATCCATGTGGGGCCCTCTTCCTGCCTCTCTCTATCCTCTCCTTTGCCATTTCTGAGGGTAAATTCACATTATGTAAAAAAATGTTACGCAGAGATCTGCAGAATGCTCCACTTTAAAGCAACAACTATCTGTATTCTTTCACCTGACTACCTGCCTCTCATTTTTCAGTATCTTCCTTAAACAGTTTTGCTCAAGTCAAAGCAATTCTCCCTCCTGCAACCTGAGCATATTATTTTTTTGAGCATTTTTAGGGATTTTCTTTAGACTTTAATTCTGGAGTCTGATTAGCAGAGTAATCCAATTTGTTGGTAGGCAGATGGCATGGGAAATGTTTTTTTTAGAAGATCTAAGACCCAACCCTATTTACCATTTTTGTGACCTTGGGCAAGTCACCTTTTGGGGCTTAGGTATTCTTCTCATGTATAAAATCAGAATGCTGGATCAGTAGTTCCTAAGGTTCCTGCCAACTCTGAATGAATCCATGACCTTATTAATTTATTATGACTACTATAATTATAAGTGCTATCTCCATAATGACAGAGTGGAAATCTTTATGTAGGTGAAGTCAACAACAATATGATCTTATTAGGAAGGATAAATATACCCGAGCGGCAAAAAAACAGACACAAAACTGAAGTGTAGCCAACACCTACCTTTTCATATTTAAAAAAGGAACTATGCTTTGGCTGAAATTCTAGCCACCAGATCCAATTAATTCATACTATTAGAAATAACAAACTTTTTGATATCGCTACATTTAAACATCCCTACTTCAATTATATTGTACATTCTTACCTGTTCTGAAATGAGATGTTGACCTATGGTCTCCTATAACAAGACGGCCAGTGTGTTCTTTCTATTTAAAAGATAGAAAATTAGAAGTCGTTCAAATAGCTTTATACATATACATCCCATGTGGGTTAAAAAGCTTTTGATGTCCATAATTGTGTTCAGATATATAACAAAATCTTAAATCACTTCGGACCCTCATGTAATTAGAGAGAGCCTTTTGACAGGCCAGAAGCCCCCAAAATCTACATTCAAAAATTTTCTAAAACATTTTAATTTTTAGTTTTCAGACCCAGAGCAAGACATACAAATCTACTTTGAAAGATTTTTAAAACATGAATTCTGTTCATAAAATAGGCATAGAGATAGCTAATAATCAGAAAACTAGCTTTGTCTGTCAAAAGTTAAATCTTTTCTCCTAAGAGTAGAGAATATTAAACAAGAATTAAGCATAATGATTTTACCTACAACCTTCCAGAGTATTCTTAAAGGTCATAGCTCCAGAGGTGGTACAGTGGATAGAGCTCTGGGCCTGGAGTCAAAGAAAACTTGAGTTCAGATAAACCTCAGACACTCACTGTGTGATCCTGCACAGTCACTTAACCAGACTCTTTCTTTCTTCCACTGTAAAATGAGAATCATAAGAGCACTTGTCTCCCAGGGTTGTTATAAAGACCAAATGAGACAGTTTCTGGCACACAGCAGGCACTTAATGCTTGTTCCCTTCTCTTCCCTCTTCACAGGGACCTTAAGTCACCTAGTCCAACTTCCTCAATTGCACTTCCTTAAGTGTGCCCATGTGACAGGCACTGCACTAAGTGCTTGGAATAAGAAGACAAATGAAAAGCCCCTGATCTAATGGATCTTATTGAGGGAAGTAATAGGCATATACCAAGCTACATACAGAATACCAAAAGGAAAGAAAAAGGGAGCAAACTAGCTGGGGTGACATCAGGGGCTACCTGAGTAGAGTCGGGCATTTGGATGGGAGAGCCAGTGCAATGGCTGTGAATGTCATCACAGCAGTTACGGATGGAGCAGGAAGTGCAAGGAGAGAGAGCGGGCAGAGATCAGGTTGTGAAGACAGATAACGAGAGATAAACAAACTGAAGCAACAGAAATTATTAAACCTATATCCAACATATTAAAACTACAGATTTAGCAGGAAGAATCAATGAGCTACAATGCCCACCCTGATTTACATTTTCCTGACATTCTTTAAATCTCCCTATACAATTACTTTGATTCAGTATTATCGAAGCTCTCTTACTAATAGTTTCTACAGTTTTAAAATTCTTGTCTTCTCAATCTTCTAAAGTTTTTTCCTAACTTTCTCCTCTTCCATATTTATCTTAACTTTGCTAATGTTATCACATCCATTAGTTCTCTATTTTCATGGTGCTTCTATCGAAAGATTATCACTGTGCATAAGAAGAAGATCAATATATGACAAAGTGACGTTCTAAAAGTATACAGCTGCAACATTAAACAATATTTTGGTGCATGCTATATACTTTGATTTGCTCTGGGGATAGGTTCCTATCGGCTAACTACTTATGGGCAGTTTCAAATGCTTAAACAGTTTAACTTGTAATATGTTGTTATTCAAAAACATTTTACTTCCCAACAATGCCAGTTAAGGGAAATGATACTAGTCTTAGCTTTTACCCCTTTTGCTATTTATTTCTTCTCCCTTAGGGGATGCCCACAATACTAATTTATTACTTATAACATTTATTTCTAAAGGATATAAAAAAAACCACATATACTATGGAGCTCTGTTCATTTAATAATTTCACTTTTGCCCAACACTAAAGGTTTAATGCAAAATTATGTTTCTTATTACCTGAACACATAAAGGATCTGAGGTTCAAAAGGCATAGGAAACTCCAGGTGTGGATATTTACCTATGGTCATAGAGTTATAAGAATGGGATTTGAAGCCAGGTCTCACTGATTTTCAACTAAACACTATACACTAAGCAACAATTTCTTATTCCTTATTATGTGTTTATTTGACTTTTGGTCTTTGTTGGTAGTTTTAGACAGACCAGCACTAGTGTTATTTATGTCAGGGTGAGTTGTGAGTCAACAAAGACAAGAAATGCCTCAGAGGATTTAACTGCAATATCAGTAAGTCTATAATGAATTTTAAAATGATCATAACCAATATTTATAATTATTATCATTAAACATCAAAGGACACTATGAAATTTGCTTTTCAACTATATTTATATAAATGGATTTCCATGTACAAAATGTCAGTGGAATATAATAGTTTAGGTTGCTAGAGTTTTGGTCAGACAGACCTGTGTTCAAATCCCACTTCTGCTACATGTTGGATCACAAGCTCTCAATTTTTTCACCTGTAAAACTGGGATAATACTTTTAATACCTCCCTCCCATGGTTGATGTAAGCATCCAATGAGAATGTACACTAAAGCACCCTGCAAACTTTAAAAGGCTATTTTTATTGTTATTACATCTAATTTTCAGTTGCTTCTCAAAGACTCTATGTCCTTATTTCTCTGTCCATTTATTCCCACACTTCTTTTAATATAGTTACAGTACATATTCTGTCCTCATTGTATTTTATTTCATAAACAACATACTTCTTATATTTCTCCTATCAGTTTTATTTTAGCATTCTAATCTAATTAATCTATCACTATTTAACTCCTATTCTTAGGCTTGTCAGGTTTTTTCCCTTTCAATTGCCAATATTGTTGCTCTAAAAACCTTTTACTGGGTACCTCCCTCCCTGTTCCATAACATCCTAAGGGTCCATTCCCAACAACGCAATTACCATGAAGCACCAACTCTGGCAGGGAAGTTCGTTCTTAAGAGACTGGCCTCAAATGGGGGCGATGTTACTAACTAAGCAACAGAGGATTTGTGTTGGTGCAGCTTTATATAGTTGTTATATGGTCACGTGTGCCAGTTAATTCTCTAATCTTTACTGACTTCTGGCATTGTTGCTAAAACCTCTATCTCCACGACTGGAAAATGGGAAATCTTGCTTAAGAGTAGGAATGACACATAGGGTTCTTAGAAGTCAGGTTAAACAGATAGCCCTAGTGCTCCATTCCTATCTGTGCTATACCAATCAAGAGATCCAGAAAATGAGGAGTGCCCTGTGCATATGACTTGTGGAGAATTTGCTAGATGACACGGACAAATTTTGTTCAGCCTGAGACAGCGTGGAGGGGCTTTTTTGGGGGTTACGGGGAGAGATACTGAAACTGATGAGCTCAAGGATCCAATGAGGAATGTAAATAATTTTTTTAAAATGTTGTAATCTCACTGAACTCATTTATTAATACTGATTTTTCTAGGTATACTCTTAGGTCACCAACAGATAATATTTTGACCTCATTTTCAAAGTAAATCTCTCTGATCCTCTTTTTCTCTCTTAATGAGATTACTTCTATCACTACTTTTGTGTTAAATGGTGGTAAAAATGGGAATACCTGTGAATATAAAATTTTATGCAAGGTTTGCACTGCATCAACTTCTATGATCTTATGACTGAAAAATGTTCTTGTTAATGATGTATTATTGATAGTTTTTTCCTAATATTTAACCTGCTTGACATACATAAAATAAAATTTGCTTGGTTATAATGAATGAAAATTCAAATAGATTGTTGGCAAATATTTTATTTAGTAATTTTACAAGCGAGGTTTCCCTTCCTCATGTTGTCTTTCCTAGTTCTTAAAATCAGTATCACATACTGATACTCTCTAGAATTAACCTATTGTCCAAGTCTTTTATATCGTCCTCTTTATCCACTAATCAATCTGCTCAAGGTTTTGTTGTTTTTTAAAATATTCAGGGCTTAGTCTGTTAATCACTGCTTGACCATGTGTTTTTGGACACTCCATTGCAGGTTTTTAGTTTTTTCTGCATTTTTTGCTAAATAATCTTTTCTCTCTCCAGAAAACTCCTACTGTGGTGCCTCATCATGAAAGAGATGACCCTGGGCTTTTGAAGGTTATGCCACAGTACTAGCTTTGGTAGGTAAATTTTACCAAGATGGAAAGATTTCAAATACATGTCTAACGTAAAACTACCTCCAAGAAGGCTTACCGCTGGAGATTATTATTTGTCTTTTATGGCTAACCATAAGTGGATAAAAATACAAAATGGACATTGGTCTTTGTGATCTATTTATGCTTCTCTTGTGACAGTAGAAGAGGGAGCAAAAAGTACTGCGAATAATATAGTTCCAGTCTGTCTAAAAACATTATTTTTTACTATTTATACCTTTAACCTGTAATTTTTAAACCAACAACTGATGACTACGAGCAACCAAACTATATTCATATTGATAGCCTTACTTTAACTAAAACTGGAATATATAAACAAGTTATAGAACAGTGGGAAGGACTTTTCAGATTTCCTCAGATGTAAATAAAAGAGATGGTTCCAATATTTGTCCAAAGGCAACAAGAAATGATTTCAAAAGACACTTAGTCATCTCGTCTGATAGTGTTTGTGATCAACATAAGCAAATTTATCAACAAAAGATATGCAATTTATGCTAACATCTACTGCAGATAATTAAGTAGAGAACCTAACAAAGATGCCCCAAACTTGACACAAAGCCTGATACTGGAGGACTTAAGCAAGGTGGATCAAGAGAAGATAGCAAAAAGCCATGTGGTAAAATAAGATCTGATATTAAGACATCAAAAAGGCAAAAAATGTGCAGACCATTCAAAAGCCTCACTCCCATATACCATCAAACTTGCTTTAAAAAGAGAGCTAGAAAGTTCTGGATGTGGCAAGCATCAACTGGCATCACAAAAAAACAAACAAACAAAAAAAAAACTGACCATATCTTGGACTCCTGTCTACAAGTATTCCTCCTATAAATCAGATACAAAGTTGTATGTAAATAGAACTTGGTACACAGACCGCAGTCATTTGTGAACTGGCTATCTGTTTATAAAGACTACTGACTAGACTAGAGTGAAGAGTAAATACCAAATTTGAAAATGTTATAGAAATTTGAGCAGATACAACATCAGATTCAAATAAGCTGACTGAAAAACAGGACATGGACAATGGTAAAATATAGACTCAATTGATTAGCATTTCTCAAAGAGAAACGAACACAAAACAACTGCTACACTAAGAGAGCTCAAAGTTCTGAAACTGCTTTTGAGAACAGCTTCCTTACCATGTGGAACAGAGAAACATGGAAGCTAAAGGCAATATCAATTTTATGGCATAAACTTATCTACAAATATTACATTGATAATGATGTAAGACTACCAACAAAACAGACTCACTGGACAGTGGAAAACCTTTTAATCAGCTTACCACAAGCAAATTAATATACTGGAACGAGACCAAACCAGACATGGAGTAGGATACATAGTCTCATATTTAGGACATGAGCCAAACTCAACGACAATAGTGAACCACCACATTTGGACTTATCACCTCAATACCTGATGAGGACATGTACTTAAGAAGATGAAGTCTGGAAAACAAGCTGAAATACATACCAAGGCAACATAATTTTACAGATACTCAGGCATTACTTTCAACATATCTCAAAAAGAACAAGATTCCAAAAAAGTTAATGTCAGATATTACACTCCTCCCTTCCCCCCAACCTACCCTCAACAATGAGATGCTATCAGCAACTACCAAAAACAGTTGAAGTAGAATTAACACTACCCAAAGGCCTAGTTTATAATTTCTATAGATTTTGTAGAAAAATGTTGTATGAATATTGAAAGATTTTCTTGATGAAAACAGAGGAAGGGAACTGATATCCTCCAGAATCTAATTTTTTATAGATCACATTTTAAAACCACACCACTGATTAAAGTATAAAAGTCTGCCATATTTATTGCTTTTTAAAGTGTTCTTAAACAAGGCGTCTCACACGTTCATTTAAGATTTTGTGACAAATATGACAATACAGCAGAGTTCAATTTATACAAATTCAGTAGTCAATGGAAAGGCATACAGGAGGGAATAACTGCTGAATATCATAGATAACTATGAGTTGAAAGTTATTTTAGGCTAGTTGTAAATGTCTTTTTTTCCCAAGTTGATTATGGTGAAATTTTTTTGGAGGAGGAGGAGGAGGGAAAGAATGCTCCTTGATTAGCTTCTTTATTAGCTACAGGGACCTATTATTTTATGGTCTTTTTTGAACTTTGGGTGGCAATTTTAGATTTCTCAGAATACTAATCTATCTGTACCACTTGTTACCACAAACCTATTATATGTTTTACTTCCATCCAATTCTCTGATCCAGCTCATCCTCCCCAACCTAGCTGCCAATCTACCTTGCAGACTGCTACGCAGAGGCTGAGTAAAGCAGGTAAGATGTAGGGCTGCTACTTCCTCTGAGAGAAACTAGAGCACCCAAGTGAAAGGAATGGTTGTATTTTGAGGTGAGGATTTTGATTAGTGCTCTTCCCACTGGGTTTGAAAGTCCGTGGAAAGCACAGGCATGCCTAGCAGCAATGGTAGAGCACAGCAGAGCATCTTTGTAATAACCAGGGATGGAGTGGGAAGGCCATCTATGAAACTCAACTTCTAGATAGAACATGATGGGGGCAGGTGTGGCCCTAGTTTTGTTATGGGACACCCCTTTAAAGTTGACAAGGCATGCTTCGAAGTTCAGAGTGTAGAGAAGGCTTTTTAGGGACTTTCTTTCAAGATGATTATAAAGCAAGAAAATTGCTTCCAAACCTTCTTTTTGTTAAATTAGCACCATCTAATTTGTATGATTGGAAGCATTACAGTAGAATTTATGTGTCAAAAATAGCTAATTTCTGTAGCACTTTAAGATCCGCATTTTATGTACACACACATACATAAAATCTCACTTGATCCTTATCACCACACTGAGAGGTGGATGTTATCATCTCCATTTTACAGATAAGAAAACTGAGGCAGACAGAAGTCACATATCTGTTAAGTGTCTGAGGCAAAATTTGAACCTAAGCCTTCTTGAGCCAGAAGTCTAGCACTCTATCCACTATACCACCTGGATGTCCCCAACAATGGCTGAATCAACAACAAATGAAACATCCCTTTTATATTCATTCACAAAGTATAATGATCTGCCACTTGGGAAAAGAGCAGTAAACTCACCTCTCCTCTTTTTTGTCACAACATCCTTTTTTGCTTTCCTTTTACCTTCTTTACTCTATCAATCGAATAATGTCAGGATTTGAGATATGGGGATAATGGATATGGCTCTCTTTCTCAGGCCAGCTAGTTCCCTCCATCCCCAATTCTAGGATGACAACTTTTCTGACCAGCTAATATGACACAGAATAATGGAATAAGGAACAAGAGAACCCTATCTTCTTTTGAGCAAACTGTTTTAACTTGTAACATTAAAAAAATTTTTTTTTACTAAAAAAACATTTTTAGAAAAATTCTGAGTTATTTTCATACACTCCCCCCTTCTTTTCACTCACCTTTCCAGCTCCCATTAGTCTCAAGAACTTCTGTTTTCTCTCTTCATTGCCCAGGTCAGCTGCCTCCCAGTTGCTAGAGCCAATCTAGACAAAAGAATGATGAAATTAGGGCTTTTCTTTTGAGGGGGAAGGATGACATTAACTTACACTTGAAAATGGGAAAAATTAGATTTACATATTCTAAATTTTCTATGTAGTTTACCCATGAAAATGAATGACCAAATTTGTATGCACCAAACAGTGCACCACTACTTACAATCAAATGTTTGCTTTAAGTACTATCAAGACAAATGACTGCCATTTACCCTTTTGTATCCTCTCCCCTCTTCTTTCCCATGGACACAAAAGACACTCAATAAAATATTACTCTAACTAAATTTTGACTAGTGATGCTATATTGATGCATATTCAATGGATAGTTTCCTTTGCTCTTAGTGTTCTATTTTCATTACTTTGAAAGGTTCATCTACTCCCGTGGTTTTAACTACCACTTAGATTTAGGTAACACCCAAATCTATATTCCCACCTGAGTTCTTGATGTGTTTTCTGATGCTTTCATTTCCCTAAACCTAATGCTTAACATATTTTAAATAAAAGAAACAAGGAAAAGAAGTATGTCCCCTGCCCTTCCCCCATTACTTAAACCATGGCCCCTTTCTGATGTTCCCATTTCTATGAACATAAGCAACCTTTCATTTCTTCAAGCTCACTTTTTGGGCATTAACTTCAAATTCTAACATCTTTAGTCATGATCACACTGATTCTTCTCTGAAGTCTTTCAGAACCAACTGCAAGAATTCACCCAAAGTGTCACATTATTCACTTGGCCTATGCAGCCATTCACATCATCCACTTTACTCCACTCCTCCTGGAAACTAGTTCCTCCTGTACCTCACAGATCATTACACTGATTCAGACTCTTCTTTCCGGCCTACTAAACTGTCTCATCAGTTCTCATACCATCAGTCCTACGACATCCAAGCCCTTGCCTAGGATTACTGAAATACCTTCTCTCCTGTAAGTGAATAATTTACCTCCTCCACGAAGAGTTCCCCTGACCTACTCCTCTCACCGAAAACCAGTCCATCTACTTCCCATTCCAACACCAAGAACTTCCAGGTTCACATGACCGAGCTGGGCCTACTGCGATGTCTTTTTCCTGTCTCTGAAACTACATTACTTGGCACACGATGAGTGCTCGATAAAAAACTGTTAGTTGACCTTGAGGTTGTCTAACTTCTGGTTGACACTAAGTATAAATTAAATTCATCAAGTAGGTTTTAAAGAACGTGTTCCTAATGAGCAAACTTTGTCATTCTACAGTAATCCAGTAGTTATGGCTCCTTCAAAGTACATGCTCTATCAAACACCCAGTTCATCTTCCTAAAAAGAAGTTTGGACTTTTCAGGACACTATTAAATTATTGTAAAATATCCAAGTACATCCAACTTTAGGCTTGTAAGAGTCCGGTTCTAAATCCGGTTAAGGATCGCAGAACTGTGGCCGACTTCTCATTTTCTAGATCCACTCCTCTGTACCACAAATGCTTGCTGACTTGATTCTGCTTCATTCAGTCCTGTAACTCGGGGAATTCCATTCACCAACGTCATTTTATAGCAGGTGAAGCCTCTTCTCTGAGTTAACCTCAAAATCTTCGAACTGAAATGTACGATTCCAACTTAAAGAATGACATACAGTTCAATTATCATTTAACTTTAACCTATTCCAAAACACAGGCACGTATACACCACGTACCGGGCCCTGGTTCTAAAAATGACCTTTTAGAACCAGCGGAGGGCAGCAAGGTGTAAAACCACCAAAATAACCTTTTCAAAGCGGGTTTTGAACCTCGAGCCTCGGATCTGGTTTCCTTCCATGAACGGCCTCCGTCCGGGCGGGGTCCACCCCGCATTCTCACCGGGCCACAAGCCTCCAGGACAATCACTTCCTGCAGGGGCGGACCGCGGCGGCGGCGTCAGGGGCCGCGCACGTGGACCACGGGGAGGAGCCGCGCGTGCCTCCCGGGCCCGGCCCAAGCCTCGGCCCCGGCCCCCGCAGCGACGGCGAGGATGCAACGTCCCGGGCTCGTGCGCTCTCACGAGTCACCTCTCGGCACCTCACGCCGCCTGCCTGGAAGCGCGCTGGGCTAACAGCCGAGCCCCGAGCGGGTGCCCCGCTGGGCCGAGAGCTCACGGGGGGTCAATCCTCGGCAGGGAGTCTCGGACGCGCACCTCGCACAAAGGGGAAGCTCGCTGGCGCACGCGCCCGCGCCCCTGACCGCCGGGGTGGGGAACCCCTTCCCCCCTCACAGCCCAAATTCAATACGGGTCGCTCTCGGCGCCTCCCCGCCCCCCAGCTTCCCCGAGAGAGACGAAGAGGCCGCTTGCTTCTCTGCCCCCACTCTTTCCAATTCAGCTCCCAGGTCTGGGGCGCCCCTGCTCGGCCCTCGGACTGCCGAGTAGGCCTCGTTAGCCGGCCTTCTCTTTCCCCCTTCCCCCTCCCCCCGCCATTGTTATTTACATCGTCGTCGGGGGAGGCTGAACGCTTCACCCCGTGCGGGTGGGACTCTCGGGCCGCACTCATCCTCCCGCCGACCCCGCCTAGGGGAGCGCCGAGGCCGCCCACTGCTCTCCTCTTCTGCCGCCGGCACCCACAGCAGCCGCCGCAGCCCCCGCTCAGCGCCGCTCAGGATCGCGGGGCGAACCGGGCCTCCTCAGCGAGCGTCGTCGCGGCGCTCCGCCCACGTCGCCGACGCGACTCTCGTCCTTTCCCTCCCCACCCCACCCCCCCAGCCGAAACGCTCTGGGAATCGTAGTTCTCTGACTCGATCGTCTGTGACAGAAACAAAGAGAGTTAGCAGGAAGAAGGACTACAACTCCCAGAAAGCCATGCGGAGCTCTCGCGCTGAGTGGCGGGAGTGCCCTCGGAAGCTACGCCTCCTTCGGCCATTCTCGAGGCTAAGCCCGAGGCGGAGATCTCGAGGTTTTCGGCTGCGGACGCCAAGCGTCCGCTACGCTCTTCTTTTAAGGCTGAGCTGTCGCCTTGTCACTATTGTCGTTATGAACCCCTCGGGCTTTAAATTCAGTGACACATGATCATCCTCCGGGGCCCAGGCCAAAACCTTTAAAAAAAAGAAAATGGCTCCTGACCTCCAGAGCTTGTGCGGGCGGGGACTCGCGTCCCCCGGGGTGGCTTCTTCGGCTGGCAGCATCCTCCCCCTATGTGTCCATGGAGTAGGGCGGGCGCAGGCCCGAGGGCCCGCCGGGGGTGGGGTGAGGGAGGAGACATTTTTTCTGCTGGGGGGGGGGGCAATTCCGGCTGCCAGGCCGGTGGGGGTGGGGCGGCGCCACAAAGGCCCTCGGGGCCTAGGAGAGCTGGCCCAGCCTCGGTGGGTGCGCACTGCTATCCCCGAGGCCCCCTAGCCCGAGCCCACGCTCTCCGTTTTACAGAAGAGGGATAAGCGTGTATTACGGCTCTGCCCTGTGCCAGGCACCGTCCTTACTTAGCTCTAGGCATAGAAAGGCAAAAGACCTCCTGCCCTTGTGATGCCCAATGGGGGGAGAGCCTGCAGACAGCTCTGTGAGAACGAAATACGTACAACCTAAGGTGGAGGTAACAGACCCAGCGCTGGCAGCAGTGCCAGCTAAAAAGCCTGTCCGTCTGCACTGACCACCCCTCTGAAGTACATAGGGCAGTTAGCTTCCTCCTCACCCTCGAAGGTATTGGTGCTCTACCAGTGAAGAACCAGGGACAGTCCCGTCTCATAGCTAGAGGTGAAAGCTGGGCTGCCTAGGTAATAGAGGAGTGCCTCAAGTCCTCACTGTGTGCCAGGCACTGCCGAGTGCTGCGGGCACAGAGTGGCAGCGTTTAGGTGGTTCTCAATGTTGGCAAAGCAGCCGGGTGCCCTGTCATCCGGTCCTCCCGGGATGGCTTGAAGTGCCTGCTATGGTTCCCACTGGGAAAGAAGGGTTGGGTCCCTTGCTTAGGATCACACAGCTGCTAAGAGTCCAGCAGGGTTTGGACTCAGGCCTTCCTTGTAGATCCTGCACCACCTGGCTGCCTCCATAAATAAATACAGAAGAAGATGGCTGCCCTCGTCTATTAAGGGCTGGGCATAGAACGAAATGCCCTCGAAGCTTGTGTTCTGCTGGAGAAAAATGACAGGTGTACAGATAGGACAATCCAAGATAAATACAAAGGAGTTGGGGGCTTGGGGGAGTCAGGAAAGGCCTCTTGCTGAAGGTGGCACTTGAGCTAACCCTTGAAGGAAGCGGGAGGTTCTAAGAAGCATGGAGCATGTAGGCATATGTTCCACACTTCAGGGATAGCCTGTGTAAAGGCACTGAGATTCACCACAGAATGGACCAGAGAAGGGCAAATGGGCCAGTTCATCTGCAAGGTAGGGTGCAGGAGTTTGAGGGGGCCAAGAGAGTTAATACATGATTAGCCTGGAAGGATAAACGGATAATATTGTTGTGGTGTTTGTCCTTCCTTTTCAAAGAGGACCATGACATTGGCCAATGATGACATGACTTGCAGTTGACTTTGATTTGAGGGAGGGAGGGCTGTGCAAGGTCACCAGCCTCACTTTCTCCTCCTGAGCCATCTGAATCCAGTGGCCAGATATTCATCAGGATGTCTGGAGATAACCCAGGATTCAGTGGGAGACCCTGACCTCTTGGGCTAAGGCCTTTTCAGGTACTCACATAGAGTGAATAGTCCTCTTTAAGAAGTAGTCAGGGGACTACTTTAATCAGAAAAACAAAAAAAAATCAAGGTGGAAAGTCAAGTCCCTCAGGGTGGCTGTTTCAAAAAGAAACAGTTGGCATTAACATTCACTCTAAGCCAGGAGGGGCCAAAAAGACAGCCACTAAGTGGAGCTTGGGCAGGGACCTATTGTGGTCTGGTCTATGGGCTTTAGGGTAAAGTGGGTTTAAGGTAAAAAGAAAGAAGTCTAGAAAGAAAGAAGTCTAGAAAAAAATCTAGAAACAGACCTAGAAAGAAATCTAGAAAGAGATCTACAAAGTTAGAAAGAAAGCTAGAAAGAAAACCTAGGAAAGACCTAGAAAGTAATCTAGAAAGAGATCCAGAAAGCCAGAAAGATCTGGAGAGAGATCAAAAGAGATCTAGAAATCTAGGAAGAGATCTAGAAAGAAATCTAGAAAGAATTAGAAAGAAATCTAGAAAGAAGTCTTATCTAGAAGGAATCTGGAAAGAAGTCTAGACAGAGATCTAGAAAGAAATCTAGAAGGAAGTCTAAAAAGATCTAGAAAGAAGTCTAATCTAGAAAGAGATATAAAAAGGAATCTAGAAAGAAGTCTAGGAAGGAATCTGGAGGGGAATCTAGAACTGGAAAAGTCTAGAAAGATCTAGAAAGGAGAATGATCTAGAAAAATCTAAAAAGGTCTAGAAAGAAATCTAGAGAGATCTAGAAAGAAATGTAGTCTAGAGAAAGGTCTAGAGCTGGAGGAAATGTAGAGAGAGAGATCTAGAAGTCTTGAAAGAAATCTGGAAATGTAGAAAGAAGGAAAAAAGATATGGATAAGTATATATGTAATCAGAAGACATATAGACATGAGTTCTCAACTTACATGCATGTGAGACTTAGGAATGTTAGTCAGCCTGGAAAGTTCCTCTCTTTCTTCAATTCCAGGATAGGGGTTCTTTTGAAAATAGTTCTTAAGAATATGTATTTGTTCTTTTGCAAACCTTTTACGTCAATAGGGAGATGGGATATCTTGAGCAGAAGAGTGACATGGTGAGACCTGTGTTTCAGGAATCTTGCTTTTCAAGCTGTGATGAAGATGGATTGGAGGGGGATGCAAGGAAACCAACTAAAGGGCCATTGTAACAGTCTAGGTTAGAGATCTTTTCCAAGGTCACAGAGAGTAAGCAGCAGAGCCAGGATGTGAACCCAGGTACTCTCATAACAAAGTCAAGGCTTTTTCCACCTCAGTTTGGTGGTTATGGTAGTGTGTTTAAAAACCTCCAGTGGCTCTCTGTTGCATCTAGGATAAAATACAAACTCCTTAGCTAAGCATTTCAAGCCCTTCACAATGTGACTCTAACCTACATCTTCAGGCTTATTTTACATGACTGACTTTCTTTCTTGCACTAGGTATTTCCGGCACACTGGCCTTGTTATTTCCTGAAGCTGGTATTTTTGTTTGTTGTACAGTTGTGTTTGGCTCTTTGTGACCTCACTTTGGTGTTTTCGTGGCAAAGATAGTTTGACATTTCCTTCTCATTTTGCAGATGAGTAATTGAGACACACAACAAGTAAGTGTCTGAGGCCAGATTTGAACTCAGAAAGATGAGTCTTCCTGACTGTAGGCCCAGCACTCTGTGTACTGCACCACCTAGCTGCCCTGAGGTTGGTAGTACCTCTCCCCCAATCCTTGGAATGCATTCCTTCCCTCTTAGAATCCCTAGTTATCCCCTAGTAGAATGAACGTAAGGTTCTTGGAGTTAGAGACTGTTGTGCATTTTGTCTTTGTATCCCTACACACTCCCTAGCACTTTGCATTTAGTAGGCACTTAATAGGTGCTCATTATTATTATTATTACGACTTGTAACATCTGTATCCCTGAGGCCCTAAGGATTCCTTATTCCCTTAGTTGGCCGAAGCAGTGAGTCTAATTAGACTTGCGCCAATTTCATCCCAAAAGAAACATACAATCTCAGAGTTCCAGGAGTCTTTTGAGGTCATCTAGTCCACTGCACTTGAACAAGTTTATCTGTTCTACAGCACCCCTGGCAAGTGGTTAGAAAAGATGTAGGAAGAACTTCCTTCGATCTAAAGGACCTTAATTCAGATAGAGGGAACCTTAAGAATTCCTTTAGTTTGATTCCTCTTCCCCTCATTTTACAAAGGAAGAAACAAGCCTAGAAAAGTGAAGTTTTTCTAGTCACTAGAGTTAGGATTTGAATCTTCTGACCCCCATGGTCCTGATGTTAAGTTTACGATGGGAACCGTGCCTTCTTTATTGACATAAAGTTTAGCTTGTGTGAAACCTCTTAAATGCAAGCCTCTCCAATGCAGATATTTTAAGATATCAGAAAGTCATAGAACAACATAAAAATTTACAGTCTAGAGTTTAGTTCTTTAATTTATTCTGCCAGAAGTAGAGCATATGTTCTGCTCTATCGGACAGATAGAGAAAAATAAGAAACAGTACTTTATTCTTAAGAAGTCTAGCTTCTACGAATGCAGATGGAAAAAGAAGCATCTTAACTTGGCAATTTTGCTGTGAGAATGAGCCATGCCAGAGGAGGGAACCATTAATTAATACTAATGACAAACAAATTGGTAGATCTTTTCATGGCTCCTGGAAAATATTTTTTGGTAGTGGATGACTACTTCTTCACAATAGATGTAAATCCTACTGGACCCTCTAGTTCTACTGCTAACTGTATGGCAGCTCAGTTCTGATTTAATTCAATTAACCAAGCATTTATTATGTCTACTCTGTGCGAATCTCAGCAAATAGAAGGAGAAGAAATGGAAGCAGTGTCAGATTTTATTTTCTTGGACTCAAAGATCGCTGTAGACAGTGACTGCTGCCATGAAATTTAAAAACACTTGCTCCTTGGAAGGAAAGCTATGGCAAATCTGGATAGCATACTAAAAAGCAGAGACATCACCTTACTGACAAAGGTATCATTTTTCTAGTAGCAATGTTCCAGAGTTGGACTATAAGGAAAACTGAGTGCTGCAGAATTGAAACTTTCAGTTTGTAGTGCTGGAGAAGACTTTGAGAGCCCCTTGGACAGCAAGAAGATTAAATCAGTCAATACTTAAAGAAATTAATTTAGGCTGTTCATTAGAAGGTCAAATACTGAAGCTTAAATATTTTTGTCACATAATGAAAAGACAGGACTCACTGGAAAAGACCCTGATGTTGGGAAAGATTGAAGGCAGAAGGAGAAAGGGGACAGTAGAGGATAAGACAGATAGACAACATCATGGAAACAATGAACTCCGACGGACTTTGGAAGATAGGAGGACAGAAGGGCCTGGCATGCCATGGTCCATGGTGTAAAGAATTGGACATGACTGAACTGAATGACTGAACATGAATAAAAATGTGTGAGTCACTATGCTCAGCATTTTAAGGTTTGCTCAGCACTATGCATATCATTTCTTTTGATCATCCCAACAGCCCTATGAGGTAGAGATTATTATCCCCATTTGTAGCTGAGGAAGCTGGCTAGAGTCAAAAATGAAAAATAGCAAACCTTTATGGAATCTACACATTCTACTGTAGAATATGCCATATTCACGAATAAATAAGTACAAGGTAATTGGAGGAGGCTAAAGGAACTAACAAGTAAGCAGGAGGGTCAGGAAAAGCTTCCTGTAGGAAGTAGACTCTAGGCTGAGCTTTGAAGAAAGTCAGGGTTTCTAAAAGACAAGAATCCAGTAGGAAATTCATTCTAAGCATGAGGGCTAGCCTGTGTTTAGTCAGGATCGGAGGATCTTAAAGTGAGCTGGAACGGAGGAGGCCAGAAATCATCTTGTCTTGTTATCACTTGGCGAAGGACAGGCAGCTAGTGCCTGAGCCATGACTCACACTCAGTGCTCTTTGTACACTTGTATCTTTGTTTGTCCTTCATTCTGGAAGAGGATCAATGACAGGAGGGTGATGTCTTGACCTGCGAGTGAATTGGATTTAAATGAGGCAGGGCTGTGCAGAGTCATCCGCCTCACTCTCTCCTCCAGTCATTGGAGTCCAATGGCAAGACATATGTCAGGACAACTGGTGATGGCCTGAATGCAATGGGAGGCCTTGGCTTTTTAAAGCTAAGTCTGTCCCAGACTACTAAAAATAAACAAAACAAATACCCTTCACAAAACCCTCTTCATTAGTGCTCTAAATGGTTCTAAAATCACCAACAGGTAAAAGCCTTTCTAAGCCATTAAGAAGTCAGTAATTTTGCTCTCTTACTCTCTTTAATTGAATTGTTGAAACCTGCCTAGCCCAACCATGAAAAAAGAGAAACATGCTAAATTGTCACATGTGAAATGATATAACTGTCAGCCTGTTATCTCGTTGTCTTCCTCCCACAGAAGACCAGGTAAAGGCGAATTGAGACAATGGAGCAGATGGAGTTCCCAGAAGGCATAGTAGACACCCAGTGTATTATGTAGTGTAGAGCAAGGGAGAAGGATTCAATGAAAGAAGCTGTGAATATCTAATATAATATTCACAGGGACCATCATCTTTAATTGATCATGGATAACATACCTGAAGAAGAAATAAGAACTTCAAGGTGTTTTCTCCATATTTACACACCTGCTGCTTGTTCTCTAAGACTGGAAAAAAATTCTTAGAGATAGTTATCTCAGGAATAGACAGAGAGGTAAAACCAGTCAAGAGGTGGATAAACATAGTGTAACTAATAGCCTATCTGGCTGTACCTACAATAGTTCTTTTTACATAGTAGATGATTAAAAATGACAATTGATGATGACTGAGAAGGGTGATGCCGTTCTCCCCAGAGAGAGGACACAGCAGCCTACCCGAGTACCAAGGGTTAAACACTATATTAAACATAGTTACATGGCTACTTATTATTTCATATAATCTTGTTTTTGTTTTGTCTTTGGAAGGGGAAGCAGAGAGACATTACAGAACTGCTCCAAAACAGTTGTTATTGAAATCCTGTTCATCTCAGACTTCGGAAACAGTATTATGTAGATTTTTATTTATTGTATTAGGCTAATGAGTTCTCAGGTTGTGTTTTCATTTTACAGGGGGCAGCTAGATGGTGCAGTAGATGAAGCTCTGGGCCAGGAGTCAGGGCAGTGTGAGGCAAATTCAGCCTCACACACTTGCTAGGTGTGAGACTAAGCAAGTCACAATCTCTATCTGCTTCAGTTTCCTCAGCTCTATAATGGAGATAATAATAGTACCTACTTTCTACAGTGGTTGTTAGGAGATAATATCTGTAAAGTGCCTGCCATGGGGTGTGTTCGTCCTTTGTTGCCAAAGAAGACCACTCCATTGGAGAAATGATGACATGACTTGCACTTGACTTTGTTTTGAGTGTGGGAGGGCTTTGCAGGTCACCAGCCTCACTTCTCCTCCAGAGCCATCGGAATCCAGCGACCAGATATTTATCAGGATGACTAGAGATGACCCAGGATGAGGCAATTGGGGTTAAGTGACTTGCCCAAGGTCACACAGCTAGTGAGTGTCAAGTGTCTGAGGTGAGATTTGAACTCAGGTCCTCCTGACTCCTGCACTGGTGCTCTATCCACTGCATCACCTAGCTGCCCCCTGCCATGGGGTAGGTGCTTACTAAATACTAATGTACTTCCATATGTATCTTAGGTTGTGTTTGTGTGAAGTTTGTGTGAAGTGAAATGGAAGCTATGCACGATTATCTGTATACTGCAGGCCAATTACTTTCCCATGATTGCTCCTAAGTTTTGGACTGTGAGTCAAAAGATCTGGGTCTGAGAGGCAACAGCAACAATTTAGTAGCTGTCTTAGGCAAATTCTCTGATTCTGTATGTGCCAAATCGCAGTGGCTCTGTGCAGACTCTCAGACCGAAAGACCAGGATTTCTAAGTCATCCTTCTGACTTTGCTGTGTGCCTCTCAGTGCCCTAAGCAGCTCTCTATAAATTGTGGAGGTGTTGCCCATACGCGATTTCTTCACTGACTTCCTATGCAAAGGAAATCACAGATATGATCTTCCCAAATGGGAGTAATAATATTTGCACTAACTATATTACTGGGTTGTTGCTAACTAAATACTGTACAAATGATATTGTATAGAGAAACATAGATGATCAGTGTTTCACCTATAACACATGGGAGGCACTGGAGGTTTCTGTCTCCAGCCACTAACAGGTTTACTCTTGATCTGGTCAGACAGGCAGATAGCCTTGGAGGGTTAATAATCAGCTTTATTCTAGTCTAGTCTTCTTAAATGGTTGCTGGGAGAACCAGCTCCTACAACATTCCCTAATAACTCTTCTCAAAGGGGCTGGCAAGAAGGGAGGCAACTACCCCTACATCCCCAAGCCTCAGTGGGGGCCAGTTGAGTCATACACAGATTCTCATATGGGTTTCCTGTGGTTTTCCCTTTGAAGTTCCCCCTTACTGACCAATGTCCACTTGCTTTTATAGGGCAACAGACAAAGAAGGCATCTTGCCAACATTATGCTCACAGGTTAACTTTAGCAGTGTCTTCATTCTGTGCAAGTATAGTAAATATGACATTATGTCACCCTTATCTCACGGTGCACCCTCAGTAGGACTGTCTGTCACTATGATTCTAAGAATTGCTATCTAGGATCCTTGAGACTATTCTGGGAGTCATTATTACAAGACATTCCCATGACCATGGATCCTGAGAAACTAACTCTAAAAGGAGTTATATGTAACATATATGTAACATGACTCCTTACATACAGTCAGTGTTGGTGATTATATATCTTTCCTTTCATATTAAATATAATCTTTCTAAAGATTGAGTTTTATTATTTCTGAGAAGTCAGCAAAAAAAAAAAATCTATGCAATAATTTAGCCTGGGTATTCCTGTAGTTTTTTGAGATATGTTATCAGCACATAAAAATGAGTAAAATAGGAACACAAACACTCCAAATAGGAGAAAATCAAGTAAAAGTTGTGTTTAAGGCCTAGTTTGCAGGTTGGACTAGATTCTTTTAAATTCTGAGTTTCTGTGTTTTTGTAAAAGATATTATTTGCTCTTAGAAATTTATAGCTAGTCAGGTTGTGATGAATCAGGAGTTAATGCCTTGGATGTTGGCTTTTGTTTTGAAAAAAGAAGCTAAGGGAGGTGGGGGGAGGCCAAGAAAAAAAAAAGTCCTAACAAAACAAAACTAAAAATCCCGCACCACAACTACAAAGGAAAAAGGCTCAGAAGCATCAAGGTAGGAAAGCAATCCTGGCTGTTAACATTTAAAAAGCCCTTTCAAGGACTAAAGAAATAAAGGCTACAAATGTCTGGAGCTTGAAACGACCTTTGCACTTTTGAACCTGTTAATAAAAGCCTTTCTTACAACATTCTTCCTCCCCTAAAAAGTAAAATATTTAAAAAATCATAAATGCAGGATATAAGTAAGGCTCAATTTTTTTTTATATTTATGAGTCAAAAGAACAACCTTTTATTTTACTGAACAAAAAATAAGAGGTATTATATTTTAAAGTATGAAGGAAACAAAGGGAGTGTTTATTTCTTTGAGTTTTCTGAATTGCTAGGTAGCTGAAATCGTGGTACATTTCCAGAAGGAATCCATTACTCTTGAACTTGTTTACAAACAGAGCTGGAGAAAGAAGACCATGTGGATGAAAGAAAAGACAATTTTGTGACAATATTTAGTTGAATACTAAAAGATGTTTTGCAACCTTCAAACAGAAGTAGATATTTTCAGCAGAAGTTTCAGACAACATGAACATCAGCTGTTTTGACCACTCTCCACCAAGTGGTCAACCAGGTATGACTGATTTCTACTTAATGCCTTGTGGGGGATTTGTTTGCTGTTTTATTAGAAATGGGATGGAAGAATAAATGATAGATGCAGGGTTTGTGAACGGTATTATTGTGTGCCCTTTCAGGGCACCTAACCTCCATTATTTTACTCACATTCAAAGACTATGTTACATCTTTTCAGTGCTGCTGTCCCAAACTTGCATTCACATTGGACTGGGTCTCCAGAGGAACAACTGATGCTTTGGGTTCTATGGGTAACCTCAAGGGACTCTACTGTAGCTCTTGAGCCACCCCCCATTCCCCACCTTTGTGCTTCCCATTAACAATCCTATATTAGATTCAATTAGCTCTCAGCAAAGGCACTTATTTAAGCAGAATAGCAAAAACAGTTGTTATCAAACGTTGCCCCCCAAATCCTGGGGTGCATCCTTTGACAGTTATACTAGGAGTCCATAGTTGGAGGTGGGAAAGTGGGATAAGCTTGAAGGCTAAGTGTAGGACGTTTTTATGGTTATGGCAACTCATGACTGGAATGTCAGGGCTCAAGATCCTTTTTCACTTCGTTGAGGCTTCACCAAATTCATTACGATATATGTATGGGTTGTCACCTCTGCTAGGCTGGGTTCTCAGAGGGTGTGATATCTTTGTTCTGTGACTCGATCCACTTCCAGGCTAGGCTGGGCTGGGCAGGTCACTTGCTTTTTGGGTTGTTACTTCAGGAAATGATGTCTCTGCTAAACAAGTCAATTTTCTGGACTCCGTGGGCTTATTCTTCAATTGCCTCCATCACTTCTAGGTTCAGGTTTGCCTGAGTTTTGCTGTCCTTTTTTTTATTTGTTTCTTTTTGCTGTGGTATTTCCAAGCTCTTTTAGGAGGGTCAGAGACCCTTATCCTGCTGTCAACAGAAGCATTTCTAGTTCCGCTCCCTCAAGGCCTCAGTTCTCAGGTTTGCTACCTCCCAGGTAGGAGGTAGGAGAAGTATAACCTGGTCCTTTTGAATATTCTTCCTGGTTCAAAGCCGGGTTTCCTGGGTGAGTCCCCTGATCCTAATTTATGATGAAATAAAGGGAAAAGTACCTGGGGAATGGTAAAGGGAAAGGGAAAAGTGTCTAGTAAGTTGCCTAAATCTAATCCTCTACTGGGTAAATGGGTGGTTATGGAAAAGATACCCAGTCCATGTGCTGCGTAAGAGGAGTCCAGGCAAATGCTGATAGTGAAACTGGGAAGTTTGGTAGAGGGGAGGGATTAGAGGGAAATACAGTGCTTCATTTTAGACATTTGAGTTTATGGAACACCTGCTCCCCTATACGGTGTGGAATGTTTCAGGTATATCTAAAAGGCCCTCACCTTTACATCTCATCTTTGTCTTTGACCCTTACAACCTTCAAGTTTGCTAGTCTGTTTTCCCCCCTCTTTGCCCCCAGGCTCCTTCTTTAGGAAAAATAGGGCTATGAGAGTACAGCGGTGTACTCAGCATTGTGATCTGTGCTTAATGCAATCTACGCCCATTCTACTGACCACCTTCTTTTGTCTTGTTTTTTGTCTCACCCAGACACCAATCAGTTTCTTACCCTTTCTTTCTTTCCTTTCCAACTGTCCTTATAATCTGCCTTCTGAGCATGGACTTAGTTTTGCCTATGATTTATTCCTCTTTGAGTCTGTTATCCCTTTCTTCTGTCCCAGTTCCCTCCTGTTTCTCTGTTGAGACACTTTGTGTGTGTGTGTGTGTGTGTGTGTATCTGAACTCTGACTAGTTAAGATGAAAATGAGGTTCACTGTTCTCTCCACCTCTTCCTCCACTTTTTATTAGTCTTCTACTTATACACCCAAATTATTGAGTGGGATAGGTTTAGTGAAGACTGCTCAGATTGTAATTCTTCTTCCAGGGGTGAGGTAAGGCCTAAAGGCTCAAGGTTACAATATTTTTAGAATAGAAAAGTTCCATATAAGGATATAAAACTGTGTAGTGTATTAGGGTCTCAATGATTGGACAAAACTTACATAATTCCTCGATGTCTTCATTTCAAAAGGGATTGGTTAGATATCGTGTCTAGAATGTAAGATCCTATTCTCAGCTAATGAGGATGATGGTCAGTGGGGAGAGGAGGGACTTGCGTTAGGGTCTATATAAAACACTGCCCCTTTCTTTGTCTTCGGCTTTCCTACTCCTACAGGTTAGCTCCGCTTCTCGAGAATCGAATAAATTACTTTTCTATCATCACTTTGAGAAGCCTCTGAGTAATTGATTTATGTAGAGACCTGAGCCATCCCACACATTATGATATGGTAAATCTCTCACCTCCTCTTCATTTCTTCTCTAATCTATTCTTTTCCCCTTTTATTTTCTTCTTTTAAGATCATCAAAACATATCAAAACCACTCCTAGGCCTTCTGTCTTACTTAACTTTTTCTAACACCTCTGATGATATCAAAGTTCTAAGTGGAAACATTTCTCCCTAGAAACCTTTGTATTATCCCTTTAATTGCTTGAACATATCTACCTTTTTATGTTTCTCTTGACATCTGTGTTTGTGTTTCAGTTTCTACTATGCTCTGCTCTGATCTTTTTATCAGGAATTCTTGCAAGTCTTTTGTATTATCTCATTATGGATTATGCTCAGTTTTCATCAGTAAGTCATTCTTAATTGTAGGCCCATAAATTTTTCTTTTTGGCGTAGCATATTCCAAGCTTTTCTTTCTTGAATGTGGTAAATTCTAGAATTTGTGTACTCCTGACAATGGCTTCTTTTTCTTTCTGGCTGTTTGCAGTATTTTTATTTTGATCTGGGAGTTCTAGATTTTGGATATGATGTTTCTGGTAGTTTTCATGTTGGGGTTTCCTTCAGGTGAATTATTTGTATTTTCACTTTACCCTCTGACTATGATGGGTTTGCATAGGTTTTTTTTTAGACATGATAAAATTAAAATATAGCACCCAGGTTCTTATTTTGGTCATGACTTACAGGTAGCCCAGTGATTCTTCTTGACCTGTTTTCTAGATTGGTTATTTTTGATATGAGGAACTTTATATTTTCCTCTATTTTTTCAGTCTTTTGACTTTGTTTTAACATTTCTTGTTATCTCATGGAATTATGAATTTCCTTTTGATCCATTCTGATTTTCAGGCAAACTGCTAATTGGGGAAGGTTCTGTACCTCTTGTACTAATCTGTTAATTCTCCTTCTAAGTCTTTCTTCTAGTGTTTTCATCTGTGAATTGGATTTAAGTGAGGCAGAGCTGTGCGTGCTACAGCTTCTTGGAATGACAGTTGAGAGTTGGGTGAAAGCTAGATGAGAAGCCCTGAAAAGGGTTCAGTAAGCCCTCATATCAGAGGTACTAGTACTCCCTGAATGCCCCATATGCCCCACATTTATTCCAATGGAACTACAAGCTCGCCACTAGTCTGAGTCCCCTGCTGTGGTGACTTAGTTGCAGGCCCCAGCCTAGGTCTATGGGCCAAATCTGAGGTCCTGCTCTGGGATCAGAGCAACACAACTACACACTTGATGATATTCTTGCTTTCTGATGGGTGTAAACCTCAGGCCCTTCTGTGCTGGATCTGGGACCACTCCTTGGCCTGGGACTCAGCGTCAGGTGCTACTATCATTATGGGCTGGGTCAGAACAACACTGCTTCCTGCACAGTATACAGGCACAGTCTATGCTTTAAAATGGCTCCATGCCCTGTACAGAGCCTAGGCCACACGCCTTTGTCTGACTCCCTTTGCTGATCTGGGATAGGAAACTGTGTTTACCCTTTGGATTTCCCAATTATTATTTGATCTGGTGCTTTTTCTAGATCTATGTTGGAGTGAATATAGGGAGCTATATTGTTCCCTCCTCTTCTGTGACCTAAAAGAGGGACACCCTTAAATCTGAAACCCAATGGATTAGGAATTAGGAGACTTGGATTCTAATTTCAACTCTTAGATAAGTTCACAATAGTCTTTCTGGGAGCTGGATTGTAGCTTCAAAAATTCATAATTCTGCCTAGCCATAAGGATATCACATGGTCCAAACTTCCTGTCAACAAATGCCACAGTGGCAAAAACCTCAACTTATGAAAAGCATTTTCAGGTTCTAAGTGCTGTTTCACTTGTTAATTTTTCTTTTAAAAAAATCTTTAATACTTTGAAAAAACATTGCTGTCAGTTCCCAATTAATCTCCTCCACCCAGAACCTTTCTTTTCTAACAGCAAAGTATAGTTAATCAAAACAAATAATCATGTTTTTCACATGCAATGTGGGCCTTATCCCCTACTCTGCACTTAGAGTCCACCAGGAAAAATGAAGCCTGCTTCAGCTCTGACGGCTGGAGTCAGGCCTGGTCCCTGAATCGGAGGCCTGAGCTACATGCAGTATGATTTTCTTTACATTACTGTGGTCACTCTTTAAATTGCTGTCCTGGTTCTGTTTACTTCACTTCATCAGTTCACACGAGTCTTTCTGCATTTCTCAGAATTCTTCATGGTCATCGTTTCTTACAGCACAATATTTCGTTAATTCCAAATACCCCGGTTTGTGTGGCCATCCCACAATGTGAACACACTTGGTCATGGTTCTTTCCTGCCACAGAAAGGACTGTTGTTAATATCTTATATAGTATTCACTTTATTTTGAGCAGTTTTTGATTCAGCAAAATTCTGTTGTAACCAAGGACTTTGAAAGATGCTTGTTGTGATGGTACTTAAGCCTTTCAGAAGAAAAGTGGCGTATAATAAAAGATCCAGTTAGCACCTGTGCTTAGCAATGTAAGTCGCTTAGTGGCTGCCATAATGCCTTGTACACAGTAGGCTCACAACTACGGTAACACTGCCATGAGATTTGGTGGCTAGGACATCGTCAGAGGACTGAAAGTACTAGAAGTAAGGAAAGCCTTCAGATTTATTAGACTATTTATTACACGTTATTTGCTGGTGTTTTTCTTCCTAGCCAGTACTTATCATGAGATTGCTTTACCAGCATCTGAGGGGAGTAGTGCTGTTTTAGGGACCTTGCCTCCTACATGATACTCAGCCACAGTCTACACATGAATCGATGTTATGACTCTATCTGTGGACATTCTTTCCATCGGTGTTTTTGGAAAGTAATTAACAACCATTTGAGATAATACTGTGTTTCAGCATATAAGGGATAAAATTTGAACCTAACTACTGTAATAATTTATAAATTATATGTCATAAATTATATAATAAATCAGATAATTTTGTTTCAGTGAATGTGAAAGTGGAATTGTATGATTTTTTTGAGAAAAAGAATGTAGATCAAGGGAATTAATAGTGATTTCTGGCTAACTGTAGCTATCCAAGCAAAATAGCAGTCTAGGTAGAGTAATATAGTAGATCCCTACTAATAACATTGGTGTTGGAGACAGATAAATGTTCTATATGGAAACTTTCAGTATTGTAATGAGAGATAAATATGGGACATGACTTGCTTCAAATTTTAACTAAATTTATGGTCTACATGTACATTTTTTTTAGCAAGATTTTGCTATAATATCTCCTGTTAAAAGCAATTTGCTTAAATGATTTCTTAGAGTGAGTAAGAAAGAACATGATAGATACCCCAATCAGTGGAACTTTAGGAGCTGGGGAGCAGACGCTGCTGTCCTTGTTAATACAAAAGATTACACTGCTGTTTGGAAGCAGGCAGCCTATAGGCAACACATGAAATCAGGAGGAGCCCAAGCCTCTGATCTCCTGTTCCTAAACTTGCCTTTCTATTTTGGCTGTAGACCTTAGTGTATTGATAGAAGGGACAGGTAGGTGAGAACGCGCTGTGACAAAACAACACAATTTTGGGAGTCTGGGTACCTTCTAGGCTTTCCCTATGTATCTGTCTTTCTGTGTTGATTGTGTTTTTGAGAAAGGCTAGTGCTTTTGGTTGGACTCTTAAGTACAGAATATACTAAAGAGGTGGAGTTCAGCCCCCCACCCCTTTGCTAACCCTCACCTCCTACTGACTGAGAAGGCAGGAAAAAAGAAAAACCTGTAACAAATATATATAGGCATACAAAACAAATGTCCACATTAGCCATAGCCAAAAGAAGTAAGAAAAAAAAAGAGTAGAAAATACACTGTAATCTGCATTCTGAATCCATCAGCTCTCCATCGGGAGGTGGATGGCATGTTTCCTCATGAGACCTTTGGAACTGTGGTTGGTTGCAGTGTTGATTAAGAGTTATTAAGTGTTTCAAAGTTGATTATCCTTACAACATTGCTGTTACTATATAAGTTGTTCTCCTAGGTCTGCTCACTTTACTCTTCATCAGTTCATGTATCTTTTAAACTATCCCCTTCATCATTTCTTACATCACTATAGTATTCCATCACATTCGTATGTTGTAACTTGTTCAGCCATTTCCTAATTGATGAATATCCCCTTAGTTTCCAGTTCTTTATCACCACAAAACAGTCACTATAAATATTTTTGTGCATATGAGTCTTTTCCTTCTTTCTTTTCTTTGGGATATAGACATAGTAGAAGTGTCACTTGGCCAGAGGGTATATACAGTGTAATTGCTTTTTCAGCATAGTTCCGAGTTGATTTCCAGAATTGTTGGACTAACTCACAGCTCCACCAACAGTGTGTTAGTACTTATTTTCCCACAGTCTCTCCAACATTTGCTATTTTCTCTTTTTTGTCATCTTGGCCAGTCTGCTGTGTGTGTGTGTGTGTGTGTGTGTGTGTGTGTGTGTGTGTGTGTGTGTGTGTGTGTGTGTGTGTGTTGGTATCTCGGGGTTGTTTAAGTTTGCATTTCTCTAATTATTAGTGATTTGAAGCATATTTAGAGCGTAAGGCTATTGATAGGTTGGATTTTTTCCTTTGAAAACTGTCTATTCATATCTCTTGACCATTTCTCAATTAGAGAATGATTGGGGGATTTTTCTTGTAAATTTTACTCAGTTCTCTATATAGTTTATCAATTAGACCTTTATCAGAGAATCTCACTGCAAAGATTTTTTTTCAGTTTCCTGTTTTTTTCTTCTTCTAATTTTAGTTTAATTGGTTAAGGTACAAAAACTTAAATTTTATGTAATCAGAATTAATTAATTAGAATTCTTAAGTCTTTCAATGCTGTTTGTCTTTACAATTTGTAGTTATTGATAAATTGTTCTCCTGCTTCATTTCATTTCACTTTGCAATATATTTTAAGGACTTCTAAGCTCCTTTGACTTATTTGCACCCACCTAGGTAGAACCTGGACATTTCAGAGTATGACATTTCCCCAGTGGTGGTCATGAGCACTTCTTACAAACATTCAGGTTCACAAGACATCAAACATAGAGCAGATTTTATTTACACATTAAAGGACCCAGAACAAAATGATACCTGAGCCCAAGGGTCAAGAGAGCCCCTTTCCCTTTTTCTTTTTGGCTTCTTCTTCCCTCACTGCAGAGACATCTGTAGTCTCTGTGACAGTACTTCCCAGGGAGTGTGATGGGTTAGAAAGGTAAATGAAAAGGGAGTCGGAAAAAATAAAAATATAATTAATAAATAGGATGTTATTTTGAATACTGACACTTCAGGAAAAGTGGGTGTAAGTAGAAGAGGATGAGATAATAGGTGGAAAGTTCTGTGAAGATTCTTTTTTTACACATGCCATCAATACTTTCTTTTGCAAATTTTTAAGTTAATTTAAACTTAAATACAAAATGAGAAGTGAAAACACAAAAGAACATTGCCAGGCATACGGCAGAATATGAGAGGGTTCAATTTAAAACAATAAATTTCAATTTCGAGAAAACCTATATAATAAATATATAGTATTTGAATGAATATAATATTCATTCTTTTCAAACCTGCCCAACTTTTCTTTGCTTCCTTGTAGGTTTTCTTTTGTTCTCTGCTGTGTACTTTTTACTTTATTCCTCCCAACCCTGCCCTAAAGAAGGCTACAATTAAACTTGGATATATATACTTAAATATCTATAAACATACACATGTATACACATACATACTCTCTCTCTCTCACGCACACATATATAACCATTTCCACTTGTGATAGAATCTTCCTTCATAGGTCCATGTCTTCCCACGTTTCTCTGAATCAACCAGCTCATCATTTCCTATACCACAGCAATATTCTAATATAATCACATCCTATCCAATCCAAGATGAAAGTTTTTTCTCAGTTTTCTGCATTCCTTCCATTTTTACCCATATTGGTTTTATTTATACAAGAAAATTTTAATTTAAAGTAATTGAAATTATTCATTTTATATTTCAGTAATACTTTATAATACAGTTTAAGGTTGGATACTGCTGAATTTCCTTTCTTTACATTTTTTTCCTGGTTTCTTTGAAATTCCTGATTTTTTATTCTTCCAAATGATCTTTGCTATTATATTTTTTCTAACTCACTAAGATATTTTTTTTTTAGTAATTTAATTGGGATGGCATTGAATAAATAAATTAGGTAAAATTGTGATTTTGTTTTTATTATATTGACTTTACCTACCCATGAACAATAAATATTGCTCCAGTTATTTAGATCTGACCTTACTTGTATAAAAGCTATTTTATGTTTTTGTTCATAGTTCCTGTGTCTGTTTTGGCAGGTATATTCTCAGGTATTTTATACTGCCTAGTTATTTTAAATGGTCTTGCAATGGTGGGGAACCTGCAGCCTCAAGGCCACATGTGGCCCTCTAGGTCCTCAAGTTCAGCCCTTTGAATGAATCCAAACTTCACAGAACAAATCCCTTTAGTAAAAGCATTTGTTCTGTAAAACTTGGACTCAGTCAAAAGGCTGCACCTAAGGCCCTAGAAGGCGACATACAGCCTCTAGGCTGCAGGTTCCCCACGCCTGGTTCTAAACCAATATTGAATAATATTGCTGATATATCAATAGTTTTCCCATTTTTCTCTTCTGATTGAAAACATTTTAGCTTCAAATATGTGAGGATTCTTAATGAAATTTCTAGACATTTTCAAGGTTTTTAGATGTCAATGGAACTAGTTCTTTATTATATTTCATTTCATAGAATCAAAATTTTATAGATCTAGAAGGGACTTTAGAGGTAGTTCATTCCAATGTCCCTACGTTATAGGTAGAAAAACTGAAGTCCAGAGAACTGAAAGAATCTGTCCAAAGTCACTTTGTTTATTACAGCAGATCTGGGACTAGAGACCAAATCTTCTGGCTTCCTAAATTTAGGATTTCCTTTTTTGTGTTAGAAGTTCATTATCATTCACATTACTCTTGTGCTTATTACTAGCATTTTTTGGATCTACAAATAGAATAGAATAAATGGGTCATGGCAAAAGTGGCTTGCCAGATCTGGAGTCAGAAAACTTTTTTTAGTTGTTTTTCAGTTGTGCTGGACTCTTCATGACCCCTTTTGGGCTTTCCGTGGCGGAGATATTGGAGTGGTTTGTCATTTCCTTCTCTAACTCATTTTACAAATGAGGAAACTGAGGCAAATGGGGTTAAGTGACTTGCCCAGGGTCACATAGCCAATAAGTTTCTGAGGCCAGATTTGAACTCAGGATGATGTCTTCCTGATTCTAGGCTTACTGTTCTATCCACTCACTACACTGCCTAGCTGAGTTCAAATCCAGATTTTGACACTTACCAGCTGTGTGACCAGGAGCAAGACATGTAACCTCTTTGAGCCATATTTCCTCATCTGTCAAAAAAAGCTAAACAAAAAAACCAAACCACTTGCGCTATATATTTCACATGTTTTCTGAGGAAAATTCTTTATTAGCTTTAAAGACCTGTATAGATGTCTGTTAAGTGTGGTGGGCAGTTGGTGCTAGGTCAAAGCCCCCAGTCCAGCATATAATCATAAAAGTAAGAAGCAGATCTGAACTGTAATTAGGTACATAAATCCTGTACCCTTTGTTATTGTGGTTGTGTTCGTCCTTGGTTTTCTAAGAAGACCATGATATCAGAGAAATGATGACATGACTTGCACTTGACTTTGTTTTAAGTGAGGGAGGGCTATGTAGGTCACCAGCCTCATTTCTCCTCCCAAGAATCTCAAGAAAAATAATAAAGTACAAAGGGGACCTGACTCCTTTGCAGAAATGGGAAATCTATGAGTGTGGAACATCTAATATATTTTCATGTATTGATTGGGTTTTCTGATTTTTTTTCTCTTCTTTTTTTCTTTCGAGAAAGAATCTTTATTCCTTGGGATGGCTCTCTGGGTGAGGGGAGAGGGAAACAAAGGGGAAATTAGAGGATTTTTAAAAAACTGTCAATAAAAAATATTTTGTATCCCTTTACAAAGCGAATACATTCTGATAGAATTAAAATGGCAGCCGGGCATTGGCTAGAAAAAGATTGGGTATGTTTTATGATGGGCCTTTAAACATCAATCTGACTGCCTTGAGCAACAGCCTGAGAGTTTGAACCTTTGAGGCAACTCTGGAATGGAGCAGCTACAGATGGTACAAAGAGTAATTCTTTGCCAGTGTACAGAAGAAGTAGGGAGGGAATTTTTCCTTCTCCCCCTTTTCCTCAACTTCTATTAGCCATGGTGCTTTACAGTGGAGTTACTGGAGCAGTCTGGAGTGGGAAAGTGGAGACATAGACACCAAGAGAAGCAGTATCGAGGCAGGAAGCAGCTTCATGGAGGGAGGCCTCCGCTAGCAGAGAAGTGAGCCCATTCTGAGCCATTAAGCATTGAGCTCCAGAGAGGAATAGACCACGGAACGGTAGTTTAATGGCTCACCCAACAGAGACACTGTGCTCAGGGGGCAACAACACAAAGTTGACTCCACAAAGGAAGAAAAGGATATTGAGATGCTGCTGTATTACCAGGTGCAGGAGTAGCTTTGGTCACATGTTCCATATGTGTGCCTTTCTCTCAAGGAAATTCTAAGTTTGGACCCTGCTTGTGTTTGTAAGATAATGCTCCCCAGATTTATGAAGGCCATGTTTATAGCTAATATTTTTATTATGCCATCTTAATAAATACCTTTGCTCTGAGATAATTTTGTCTATTGGCTAATCTAAAGAAAGTTATGTTCAGCAGAGGAGAGTTCAAGTTATAGTTTTAGGAATACAGAACCAATAGCCTATACTCCTTGAACCCTTCAGGTAGTGGCCCACCTCCCTGGGGATTCAACCTGTAAACCAATGAGGGTTAAGTTGGGGAAGTAGCAAAAAGAAGTGCTATAAATATGAGTTTCTATTATTATTATTATTATAAAGATCTAGAGAGAAGGAGAAAAAGGATAAATTGGGTATCTGCGAAGATAGGAGAGATTATAGGGGAGATTATCTGAGGTAGAATTAACTGAATTGTCATGCTATTCTCTCACTTCCTTATGGTGTGCCAGCAGATTAGAAGGATTCACTAATAAAGATTACCAAATTGAAGAAATTTGGAATGCAATCCAGACCACAGACTGTTAACAGTCCAAGGACAAGCCTATCCAAGTTAGGTGAGGCTCAACCAAAGGTGGGCTATCAGGTCATTATTTTAGAGGGGCATGACAGATATTGAAATTAAGGTACAGAGGCATTGTTATCTGGGTCAAGACATGGAGTACTCTTTTAGTGAAATCAACAGATATTTTGAAAAATAATAAAGTAAATGGTGAAAAAGAGAAGAAAGTGGAAGGGGCAAGGGGAAAAGAAAGGAGGAAGTTGGAATCAGGTATTGAATCAAACAGTTTCTCATGCTGGTCAGCAGGGGATGCCATAAATCCAGGGCAGCTTAGTGTGGCCTCTGACTAGGTGAGGGAAGAAGACTGCCACCCTTACAGTTCCTAACCTGTAGATGTATTTCTTGGGCTGAATAAATTTCATATGGCTAAGTGAACTTCTGCTGAAGAATTGGGCTTAGAAAGCTCTCTATTAGATAGTGTGTGATACCTGTGTTCTCCCGTTAATCTGTTCCCAAATTTTGAATAGTTATCACCCTGACTGCTTATAGATATCTTCTTAAATGTATCTCAGTATATCTCAAATTAATTAGAATTTGACACTGGATTGCATATCTTTTTAATGTTGAAGGAAAAAGTAAAGTATTCTAACTTACTGAAAAGTAGGATGATTTTTAGGGACAATGTGTGGTTTCCTTGGGAGTGTCCAAATTTGTTAATGTTATCAAATAGAATTTTATGTTCAAGTTACAAAATCAATGGTTGATATCACACAGAGAACAATTTTGCCTAGGTTTTCAGACTTTTCTTTTGAAACCATAAAAAAAATCCATAGTGCCAAATCTGGTGATTGAATGTACGTCTGCAGTACTAAGAAAATGATAGTATTTCCCCCTCTCCATCACTTTCATGCTATCTAAAGTTGAAGAAGATTACTTAGCTCTTGACCAGTGTTATTGACTAGTTAATTTTTGGGGGAAATGACATTCTTCTGTGTGTTGGCCTTAACACAATTTCTTTTGAAGCCTTTAATAATGATTGTGAGAAGGAAATCAATCCTCATATATTTACTGAAGACTTAATGTATGTTCTGTAGTTTTCTAAACAATTTTATGAGCAGACAAGGAGAGGGTCTAGGTAAAAGGTACAATCAAAAGGCATTTATTAATAAAATATATGATAATAGCTTCTTTAGAAAGTTTATGAACTTAATTTGCTTTTCTTACTTAGCAATAAGAGTATTTCGTTACAGAAATTGAGATTCTTTTTCACTGTTAAACTCATTTTTAATTGGCACCTGTGCCCTGAAGTTTATGAACTATCTTGTGGAGAGGCATTGAGCCACTGTGGCAGATAGGTAGAAGCATGGGTATGCTAAAGAACCACTATCAGGTTCATTTTCATCACCAGTGTCTTTGGGTGAAATCTGTACTTCCTGCTGAGTGGCTTGGTCCAAGAGATGGGTCAGCTCAGAGATTTCCATGGTTCACATTGGCTTCCACATAATGAAAACTCATATAGAAGTTCGGTTCCAAATAATGGTATGGATAAAAGCAACACAGAGGAAGGGAGTTTGTGAAATTATTTAGTCTACTTCCAAACAAGTTATGAACTACAAAGTTATAATCTTCAAAAGATTTTCTCATGTGACTATTGTCAGCTAAAACTTAATTGTTTCTCTTTCATAATTTTTATTTTTTTGTAATGATTCTAAATCCAGCGTCTGGCTTTGTTAGTCCTACCAAAAGATGGAGTTTGTACAGTACCTGAACTTGAAAAAGTAGATTAAGATTAACTCAAGGGCATTTCTTACTTTGCTGAAGACATTTCTGTATGGCTTATTTCAATTTATTTACTTTTTTCTTCAGAATTACTGTAAAGGTTTTCTATTTCACTCATTACAGTACAGTGTTTTTCACATTTGAATAGGCTGCATCAACATGAATTCTTTATAAGGACCTTAAAAACAAACTTTGCCAAGTCCCAGAATACAGAAGTGAATTCACATCCCAATACTCAGCTGCCTCATGAATAAAGGAGAGCCTGTGCCTGATACTTTGAAGCTGTAGCTGTTAAACCATACAGAATATTTACCTCAATAAATCATTATAGGAAACTAAGGTACAATTATACCCACAGAGAAAAAGAATTCAAAACACTGATTTATGTGTTTCAGTGCCTATTCCCTTTCCCACCATGTTTTGAATTTTATGCATGTTTGTCATCTTTGGCCGCTCCTATGTATCTTTAAACTAATGGGTTCTGCTTTTTTAACATTCCTCATTAGGTTTGTTATTTTTCTTTGACACACAGACATGATTTGCATAGTGTACAAAGTTTTACATTTAAAATTAACCATATCTCATTTCTTATGGCAGAAACCAAAAAATGGAAAAAGTGAGTAAATTATTTCAAATAAAATACTGTTCTCTTTGCTTAATTTGTGACCATTTAGGCTGAAATTCCATATTAAGGATTTTATTTGGCACCTATTTGAGAGTAAAGTAAAATACTGTTTTACAAACAGGAAGTTCACCACTGTCCCTTTAAGAAACAGCTTTTATTTAAAAACTTTGCTTTTATTAAAGACACAATGGTATTATAAAGAAGCTCATTTGCTAAAGAAAGATGTGTCTATTTTAACTTTCTCCTGAGCTGAAAAAGAAATCTCAACAGAAAAAATAAACCAAAAGTACTGAGAAAGAATGATCATAAAAGTGAGATGTAGTCAATGTAGGGGGAGTAGGAACACATCGTTACTTGGGAGGAAGAGATTTGGCTACTCAGGTTTTTCAGGGAAGTTTATGGGGAGAAAGAACATAGAGTAATTTATTAAATTACAAATAATTAATTTAAACTATATATCTTAGAATGATTTTGTTACTGAGCTAATTATTTATACTTTATTTAATGAATCCTTGACTTCAGTGGTGTGGGTGCTCTGTCTACCAAAGGAGACAATAGTTCATCCAAGCTCTCTGCTCCTGTGCTATTTTCCCTGTAGAGGATCTATTTGCCACATTAGAAGCCTATCTCTGATACCTGTAATACCTAGAAGGTACCAAAGTGACATTCTGGCTGCCTGTATCTTGTCCCTCATTCTCCTGACAAGGCTACCTTACTTAGTGTAGCCTTCTTTTTTTTTTTTCTGATGAAACATCTCAATAACTTTTTTTTTTGCATGTTGAAGTCATTATTGGAGATATGTTGTAGCCTATTTATAGGCACCATGCCTCTCTATGCAGATAATTCTCAAGTCTATCTGTCTAGCCCTAGCATTCCTCTTAAAATCCAGTCTCACATCACAAGATACCTTTTGGACATCTTGAACTGGATGCCCCTAGCATCTCAAACTCAACTTGCCTAGAACAGAACTTACTATGTTTTTCCCCAAATCCTTTCCTTTTCTAAACTTTCCCATTATTATCTAAGGCATCTTCCTGGTCACTCAGACTTGCAACCTTGATGTCACCAACTTCTCTCTCATACATAATCCATTGCCAATTCTCGTTTCAGGCAGCGCGCTGGTTCAAGTCCTCATTGTCCCTCTATTGGATTTTTGTTATAGACTATTGGTCTCCTAAAGCAACTTTTATAGAGCATGGGTCTGATCATTTCAGATGTCTATTCATTAAATTCAAGAGGCTTGCTGTTAGAACAAATATAAAATGTCAAAGTTCTTCACAAACCGAGCTCTTCTTATCTTCCAATTCTCCACGTACTTTGTAGTTGAACAACACTAGTCTTTTTCTTCTTCCCAAATGACACTCCTGGAACATTTTCCCTCCTTACTTGGTTTCCTTCCACACTCATCTCAGATTCCACCTTTTGCAAGAGGTTTTTCTCATCTGCTGTCCCTGCCCTTTTCCATACTCTCCACTATTAATACCTTCCCACAGAGATTAACTTTGATTTATATTTTGTATATAAATAGTTATTTGCATATTGTTTCCCTCATTAGAATGTGAGCTTCTTGAAGGCAAGAATTATTTTTCTTTCTTTGTATCCCCAGTGCTAAATACTGAGCCTGACAGATAGAAGATTGACTGACTTTTGAGTTACGTATAATTTTGTTTCTTCTAAAATAATCAGGTTCTATGATTTGCAGTTATATAGCATCACTACAGGAACAATTTTTAAAAATAATTATTTTGTTTTCATTGTTCTACAATCAATTCCATATATCTAAAATTCTTTCCCCTCCTTCCCCCCTCCCTCCCCACTCCTTCCCTGAGATGGCTTGCAATCTTATATAGGTTCTACACATACTTTCCTATTAAATATAATTTCACCTTAGTCATATTGAATAGAAGAATTAAAATGAATGGGAGAAACCATAAAACAAAACAAAACATAACACAAAAGAAAAATGATCTGCTTCATTCTGCTATCCAATTCCATAGTTCTTTCTCTGGATGTGGAAGGCATTTTGCCTCAAAAGTCCATTGGGAATTTTTAGGTCCTTACATTGCTATGAAGTAGTAAGTCTACCAGAAAAATTCCTCACACACTGTGGTTGTTGCTGTGTACAAAGTTCTTCTGTTTCTGCTCCTTTCACTCAGCATCAGTTCATATAAGTCTTTCTGTTCATATAACTCTTCCTGTTCATCATTTCTTATAGCACAATAGTATTCCATTACATTCACATACCACAGCTTGTTTAGCCATTCCCCAATTGATGGGCATCCCCTTGATTTCCAGTTTTTGGCCACCACAAAGAGAGTTGCTATAAATATTTTTGTACATATGGGACCCTTTCCCATTTTTATGATCTCTTTGACATACAGTCCTAGAAGTGATTTTGCTGGGTCAAAGGGTGTGCACCTTTTTGTAACCCTTTGGGCATATTTCCAGATTGCTCCCCAGAATGGCTGGATCAGCTCACAGCTTCACCAACAATGAATTAGTGTTCCAACTCTCTCACATCTTCTCCAACATTTATCATCTTCCTGTTTTGTCATGTTAGTCAATCTGATAGGTGTGAAGTGGTACCTCAGAGTTGTTTTGATTTGCCTCTCTCTAGTCAATAGTGATTTAAAGCATTTTTTCATTTAGCTATAGATAGTTTTAATTTCTTCCCTCTGAAAACTGCCTGTTACTATTCTTTGACCATTTATCAACTGGGGAATGACTTGTATTCTTGTACCTTTGACTTGATTCTCTATACATTTTAGAAGTGAGGCCTTTACCACAGATACTAATTGCAAAAATTCTTTCCCAGTTTTCTGCTTCCCTCCTAATCTTGGTTGCATTGGATTTGTTTGTGCAAAAACTTTTCAATTTAATGTAATCAGAATTATCCATTTTGCTCTTCATAATGTCTTGTTTAGTCAAAAGTTTCTCCATTCTCCATAAATTGGACAAATACACTATTCATTACTCTCCTGATTTGTTTATAGTATCAGTCTTTATATCTGCATCATGTATCCATTTGGACTTTATTCTTGTGTATGGTGTCAGGAACTGGTCTATGCCCAGTTGAGGAATAATATTGTTAAAGAGTCATTTCATTTCCTTGTGCCTGTTCCCCACATTAATTATGATGAAGGGAGTTGAACTCTAGTTCTTGTCTCAGAAGTCTCTTTCACTTCTAATGGTTCTATGATTCTATGAGATGGGCTTTTGTGGTGGCAAACAATTTGAGGTCATTGAAAACATTGCCTAATTTCTGAAATGTAATCTTTGTCTTCTCTTATGATTCAATTTGGCACCCACTTCATTGTCTAAGTAAAATGTCTTTCATATACTCACATATGTACATGCATGTATATATGTACATATGTGTGTACATTTATCTAAACACATATCTAGGGCTCCTTCCCCAGCTCCCCCTGGTACTGGCAGGTTGGGTCCCCAGATGATGTCTGATTGTTCTTTCCCTAAGAGTTCTAGTGGTGATCTTGAGGGATTGTATTTTCTTTCTAAATACCCATTAGTGTGATTATCAACTAATAGCTTCAATTAGTTTTTAGAAGAGGCTTTTTACAAAGGTCGAAGAGCAAGAAGAGTTGGTACAAAACATCCTCCTACATTGGTCCCTCTAAATTGAGTCATTCTCTCCCATTGCACACACAAAGTCCTTAGGAAGAATGAACTCAAATTTAAAGTCCAAAGGTAGTGAGGCACATGTACAGGGATCATGCGTGGCAAAGAGGTATCTCGCAAAACCTGGTCCTGGCAATCCTTTTCTTCCTTTGTGGAGTTCTTACGAAATTTCCCTTAGGTGTAGGTCTCTGTTGGGCTTTGGCCTTTGTTAGTCTCCCCAACAGATGCAGCTTGTAGATAACTAAACTTGGAAAAGTGGAGTAAGATAAACGCAAGGGCATTTCTTACTTTTCTGAAGATATTTCTATATGACTTATTTCAATTTATTTACTTTTTTCTTCAGAATCACTGTAAAGGTTTTCTATTTCACTTATTATGATACAGTCTTCTTCACATTTGAATAGGTTGTGTTGACATGAATTCTTTATAAGGACCTTAAAAACATGAGTATTCTTTCCACCCCATTGTGTGTATGTGTGTGTGTGTGTGTGTGTGTGTATCTGATATAGTATTTGAAGTCACTTTCTCCTTTGCGTGGCTATCCGTCTGTATTTATGTTTGACCATGTTTGTCTTTAGATGTGTCTTTTTCTACCCTGCATTGGATGTGTTTTGACCTACTACTGTTTGATGACATGGTCAATGGTTGGGGCAGGGGTGGGGGGTTGGGTGGAGAAAAAAAGAGAGAAATTATCTCTTCTCCCAAGAGTGGTTTCCTTTCATGGTCCTTAACTCCAAATGTAGTCCTCCACTCCTATGGACAGACTGCTATTTTGTATAATCAAAGAGATTTGTGTTTTATGAAGATTTCATGAAGTAAAAGCTATCTTGTTTACTCATTTAAAACCTCACTTGTCTGAAGACCCCAAAAAGAAGGTAAAAAAATGAAGGGAAGTAACAAACTTCTGCCAAGTGGTTGGTTAGATTTTTAGGACCTCAGTCAAAAGGCATCTTGGAATTTATCTTCTTCAGGTCTTCTTAAAACACCCACAGTTTAAGAAGTGCTGAACCTGAACATACACCCAAGCAAGAATCTTTGCTACTGCATTCCTGAGAAGTAGCCTTGCCTCTACTAGGGGACAGCTAAAAATTGGGAAACCCACAATCTCCAGAGACAAACCATTCTGCTTTTGAATAGCTGTATTTCTTAGGAAGTTTTCCTTCCATGTGGCCACATCTTTTTCAAGCCAAAGCCTATCCAGATATATAGGATAAAAGTAAGGCCATAAGGAAAATAACAGCCTATAAGTAAACAAAGTAAAAAAAAGAAAAAGAAGAAACAATGAAAGGAAGATATATGACCTGATGGAAAGCAGATTAATGGAATGGTTAAAATAATCACTATTATTTTAACAACATTTATATAGTACGTAAGGAGAGTATAAGGGAATAGCCATGATTTAAAAAAAAAATTCTATAAGCAAAGTAGCTTGCAAGCCCTCTATTAGTCAAAACTTGTTATAGTTCTTTTTTTACCTAAGAGGCCTAAAATTCCCACCATTAAATTTACTTCTTTGAGCTACTAAGGCAAGGATATTGGCACCAGAAGTCCTCACTATTTAAAATAATCAGATATTATCTAGGAAGGGAGGAGAATCTGAGAATGCTCTTATCTGAAGGTAAGGACCCCTTCATATTAGTTGTCACATTAAGATTACTTTTTCAGATCAGGTAGTTGTTACCTTTTAGAGAAGGTCAGTATATGTGTGTGTGAAGGGAGGTGGGTAGGCAAAGACACTACTAGATAGGTAGGTTTGTGGGATTTATATTTGGGTGGGGATATTACATTGATAGGGCAAGAGAGATTGGGAATATCAAACAATATACTTGGAAGTATATACAAGACTGGATATACTGTACTTCTGATTTTCCAAGATCATAATACATTTTGGGTCATTAAGTTGGTAGATGTGCAGAGGAGATTAGACAACAGGAGGACACCAGGTGCTAAAAAGAGGGTGAGATTCCTGAAGACAAATTCCACCTACTTCACCCTATAGCTTAGAGCTGGCTCCTGTAAAGGAGAGTGTAATTAGATAAATAAAAATATATGTGGTTGTTGGGTGTGAAAGGTGCAAAGGGAGTGAGTTAAGAAAAAGTTGATAGTTGAGAAGAACAAAAAGTGAGAGTTAGATGGGAAAGTAAGAAATGGAAGGAGGACCAACCAGTGTTTAAGAAACTAAATATGTAGATAAGGCAAAACTGTGAAATGTAGAAATGTGGTCGTCATCCCTGAATCTCTGTTTTTTTCACCCTTCAGAAGACTTGCATAGCTCTCCTGTGGCCTCTCTTTGGTCTCTCCTTCATGGAAAGGAATTTGATAAACTTATTCACACTGTAGTGTATTATTAAGTAGACATGTGGGAAGAAATTTATGCTTAGTCCAAAAGAAAATACATATATGTGTATATATGTATATATGTGTGTATATATACATGCCTCTGTGTGTGTGTGTGTATATATGTATGTATGTGGGTGTATACACCCACATACACACATATATAGTAGAGTTTGAGTTCTCATTGGGAGAGATTCTATTTTGTGGTAAGACCCTTATGTCATAGTCATTGGCTGTATATGGTAGATCATAAACTCAATTTGGTTAAAGAGTTATCTACTTGCCTTTATCAGGGAGTGACTTTCTAGTCTTTGTACTCTTAATAGAACAGAGGCACCCAGAAGAGATAAATGGCCAACATGAAAGTAACTTTCTTTGTATTTTCGCAACCTGATTTACTCAGGAGTTGAAATATAAAACATAGTGTACTATGCTTTATAAAGTCTTTCTCTCTAAATTTCAAAATTCTACAGAAATAGGACATTAGAGAACTTCATTATCATACTTAGAGGTTGTGGGTTTCTTAGGAATCAGAAAATAGAAATAGCTCTTGTGAAGAATGAAAAGTATATTAAATGAGGGTTTACTCTTTTCCTTATTGACAGTTTCTTAGGCTTTTCTATATAGTTTATGTGTGACTTTTAAAAATAGACTTTTATTTTGCATAAGTTATTACAGGTATTTTGATGGGAATTTGGAATAATTCTGAAGCACCAGTACCATCTTGGAATTGCTAGATACAGGTAACTTCTGAAATGCCTTTTTCAGATTATAAAGAGTGTAAATGTTAATTTATTTAGCCATAAATTAGATTGACCTTTGCTTCACTCAATGAGAGGATAAATCCAGTGAACGCAGAATATATTGGCATTGCCATGATTCCTTGCCTGAAATAGGTTTACAATTTCTAGCTATTCTAAATTCTACTTACACTTCAAGGGCTACCCCAATTCCTGTATTTTCTGTGAAAGTTTCTCTGGAATTGTCCTGGCCTCTCTGAACTTTCATAGCACTTATTGTCTATGGAATTTATCTGGCATTTATAATGGTACTTTATTTTATTCAATTCAATAAACATTTCAATTCAACTAATCTTTATTACATATAAGGAGCCATAACTGGTTAGCTGCTTGTTTCATCTATAGAATCATAGAATTTAGAGCTAGAAGGGATTTAGAAGTCTTCTAGAAACTGATGTCATTAGAAGTTGAGTGACTTGCTCAAGAACATGTAGGTAGATAAGCAGCTAATATAGATTTAAACCCAGGTCTTCTGACTCCAGATCTTTCTACTGTACCACAGTTGCCTCTGTTTTTCTCCTCATCTAGATTGTAAACTCCCTAAAGGCAAAGATTCTGATTTATATCTCTTAGTATTCTCCCAGCACCCAACAGCATGCTTTGTATATTGGTGGGCCCAAAGAAAGTTGATTGATTGTGGTTAATAGCTTAGTGAATATATAATAATGGAGGGAAGATATCTCTGACTCTTACTTGTACTTGGAATAGTGCTAACTCTAGGCCAATACTGCCAAAGAAAAAGGTCACACAATTTATCCAAATATTTTCTGCATATTCTGTTGCTATTACAGTGGTCATGAAAGTAAACACTGGACTGTGTGCCTAATGACTTCAAGAATTTGGGATAAGTTGAATGAGAATCAGGCTGCAGATCCAAGGGGAAATGTCATATACTTCACCCATCATCTTTATTGCTTTTTAGTTTTATTTTTATGAGAATCGGTTTGCACGTAGCTATTGAATATTTTTAGTCTATTTTTCCTACCACTAATTTGGCACTTGATATTTGCGGCCTTGCTCTTTAATTATCTGGTCATTAATAACCTCAAAGTTCTCTGATGCTTCCACAATGGAGTCAAGGTTACTCTAATTAGAAGTTATTAACCTAAGTTTGTGAACTTAAATTTTTAAAAATAACTATTTCAATATGATTAGTTTCCTTTGTATTCATATGTATTCAATTTTATGCATTTAAAAACAATATCCTAAGAAGGGGTTTATAGGCTTTATCAGACTTCCAAAGAGGTCTATGACACAAAAAAAGGTTAAGGATCTCTCTTCTAGGATCCTGAAGATTTATTCTAGCTAAATATAAATGCTGGCAGGTCCTTCAAAGTTAGAAAGGCCTCATTGGCTCAGTTTATCATTCAGAGACCAAGGTAGTTAACATTCCCAAAGGTTTATTCCCCAAAGGCTGGCTACACTGACTGATTTTTTTAAAAGTAAATTTTATTTTATTTTTCTATTAAATAAAATCTACCTTCTCTTTTATTTGTCATATCTGCCTCCTTTCCCAGCCCCAATTGAGAAACAAAGAAAGACAAAATTATTTGCTAGGATCTGTGAGAGCCAGGCTCCTCCTTAAAGAGATTTACCAATAGGTGATAATATTCCTTCTCTGTCAAAACTTAACACCAAGTATTAGTCCACAGGTGAAATTTGAAGATATAAACCACAATTAAGTTTTTTCAGGGAATAAAGAATTACATAAAACAATCTTAAAATAAGTAAAACTTGTAAAATAGGAAAAAAAACATTCCAGTAAGTTTGGTGTTGTTGTGGGCCAATATCTTTTTTTTTTTAAATCAAAGAACTCAAGGTTTGATTCTTCTTTAAACGTGTTTTACCCATCTAAATATCCATCTCTTTATGAGAAGGAAGTTTATATTATTAGAAGAGATATTTGAACACTAAAGAGTGAAAATAGCCACTTGGCTTTATTGTTAAAAGACCTAAGTCTTTGTAATTAGAAATTCCTTCTGGACTGGAACTTAGTACTCATATCTCTGATATGAATAGCCTTTTCATCAAAAATATTCTTCAGTCATTTTTTAATTAAACAAATTGGAAGAAAAGAAGTTTTGGCAATGTTGGATGTTGGATGTTGTGTGTTCATAAAAATGATAAAGTGTTTCCATTACCTGGTGTTCTAAGAACCTCTTGTGTCAATTTCCCAATGTAATTTGATAATTTATAATTAGCATATGAAATATATCCTTGTACCCATGTAGTGGTTAATCTATATTTGTGAACCATATATTATCCAAATAGTGTATCATATTCCTTAGTGTCGTTTGATCATGTACTGAAACACTGTGTCCTATCATAATGCAAACATATAAGTATATATTTAAAATGCTGTGGGAGTCTTAATTCGGAGTTTCCCGGATTTTGTGGTTTTATTCTAATTGATTTTTACTGTATGTTCAAAGGAAAACCTATTTCATAAACAGATGTACAGAGAAAGATTATATATATATATATATATATGTATACATACACACACACACACATATATATATGTTTATGGCTTAGGTAGTTTCTGTGGCATTGACTATTTCAGTTGAGATGTAAAATACAATATTCAGGACTTTTCTTCCTTGTTCATAAAATATTACAGTACAACGCTGGCTTTCTGAAGGTCGCTGGGACATCAAAAACCTTCAAAAGATTGAGGATTCAGTAAAATAGGAAAGCTGTCCAGTGGGCTCTGAAGAGGGGCGCTCTAGTTTTTCCTTGTCCACAGGGCAGGGAGGTGAGAGAGTTAGATTAATGAAGTGACAACAGAAATAGCCAGCATCCTTGAGCTGGAGAAAGATCAAGGAGGTTAGAACTCTGGTCCTTTGTAGGGCACAGTGAAGTACATGCCAGTGTCTGTACTCAGGAAATCATATGAACTGCTTTTATTTTTCATAATTCACACATGTTGTTTTATTTTATAGACAAGCCATCTCAAAGCTGAGAGAAAATTTACATCAAAATTAACGTTACCCAGTGTTTAGATCTGTAATACAATTGTATCAGCCACTCTGGGTTTTCCCCCTACAAAATCAAGCTTCCCTGCTTCAAAAGGAAAGTCTGATCCCTAACAGAGCTCTGTTTACAAATGGGTCTCTCCATAGGAATTGGGGCCCTGGGCTTAACTTTATACGAGGAATGAAACCTCTTTGGCTTGGTTCCTGTGTAACAATACGGATTTGGAGAGAGTGATGGGGAAGGGGTCTCTCTCTCTCTCTCCCTTCCCTTTTCCTCCCTCTTCTCTCCCCCCCCCGCCCTTGCTATTCCTTTATCTTGTACTCATGGTCATGGATTGCGTAGCCACTTCCTCATGGTATAGGCTGTGGTACTACTCCTCTAACTGCAGATCATGAATTCTTACCAGTATGATTCCCATTAGCAATCAACTAGTAGACACAACTAGATCAAAGAAATGGAATTTACTAAAATGACAATGCTGTTGTAGGGCTTAGAAGTCCTTTCTCTCTTGGAGGAGTGTCGTTTGAAGTCCAGCTCTTGGTTGAAAGAACCAGCTCTCTTGTGAGTCTATAGTTAGCTTTCTTCTCTGAGGCCACATGTCTTGCTCTTGGATGCTGCTTCCTCTTTTAACTGATTACCTCTCTATGTCTGTCTGGAATGTGTATCTCTGCTCCCAACAGGGCATATTGGACATGGATGATGAGGGCAAGAAGGGGGAGATGGAAAAAGCCACTTGTCCCCTTCTAAGTGTGATTTCCTCTTGGGAGTTTAGTTCCTCCTCTTCTGTTAGATTGAACTGATTTTTTAAAACAGAACAAAAGCATTTGAACTGACTTTCAGATGTGGATCAGATTGCTTCCTTCTGAGAAAATAGTTGCCTTGCTAGACACATGGCCAGCGCAGAGATGGAAGAAAGATAAATCCTCCTCTACAGGTATCTCTTGGTGTTCATTCTCCTTAACAGCCATCTAGAACTGCTGGAAGGCTTGCTTTTTTAATATATGTTCATGAAGCATCCACTAGTCAGTAGATATTTTTGGCATGGTGTCAATTGCCTTCATCCAATGGCCAAAGCCCTATAATTCTCTCAAGTTGATTCCGCAATTTTTTTACACTTTGTTTTGAGGCTGTGACAACTCTATGATCTTATGATCAATCATCATCTGTAGTTTCCATCAATTTGCCAATCATTATGTTTTCTTAAATTTTATAAGACTAGAAAAGATTTTTCTTCTACTTTTGATTTTAGACAAACTCAGACAGCCAGATAAAATGTTATCTTTAAATATTTTCCATTTCAAAATGAGCTTTTGATCTTGAACCAAGGATAGAACTGACTACTCATCCTAATGAATGAAACAATCCCATTGTTTTGCTAAATTAGATCTCTGATGTCATCATAGATCAGAAGACTTAGGACTAAAATTGAAATTAATTTTTATCTGCTTAGTAGAAACTCAGAATACTATGAGAGTAAAAGTCAATGTGGGGGAAAGTATGTAACCTTTAAGAAAATGATTCTGAAGTTAAAGTCTATGAGGGAGAAGATGGTAAATGGTTAGAATCTCCCCTCTTTTCTTAAAATGTCTTTTTTTTAGTGGGGTTTCTTGCTGACATGGATGCTTCTCTTTATTGCAAAGTTAAAACATCTCAGGGTAGAATTCTCTGAATTCATTCAAGCTGTTTAAAATTATTCATATATTTTGTTTTCTATCACCTTTCATTTCTAAATACATCCCTTCCCCATCCCATATATAATGAGCCCTCTCTTATAGCAAAATTAAAGAGGAAAGAATGGAAAAAAAAAGTAGGTCAGTAGAACCAATAACCCACTGACCTTGTCCGACTACATATAATACTTCATACCCATGTTCCCCTATCTCTGCATTTAAGGGCAAGAGCTGTATTTAGAAGCTACATGGCAGAGCAGATAGAGAGCTGTCCTCAGAATGAGGAAGACCAGGGTGTAAGTACTGTCTTTGTTGGTACTAACTATGTAACTGGATGAGCCACTTAAGGCCCACTTCTCAGCATCCTAAGGAACTTTCTAAGATTTTGTCTTCAGAGAAGATGCCAAACTATATCGGTGGATCGAGTTTCCTCACCTGGGAGTTTGCTATTTTAATGAATTCTCAGGTCCAGTCCTTTATCACTATTTCCCTGGATCAGCCTTTTTCATCATAATTAACCTGTTTTCAATTTCTTTGTGTTTGTTTTAAATTTAATTTAAATGACCAGACTTTGAAGAATCAAAGTACAATGTTAACTTTGTTAATGATAAAATAATAAGTTTTTTTTTAATAACCACTCAGAATGAAGGAATTATGCACAGTTGAGAAGGGTACAAGGGAACAGGTAAAAATGGCTATCATGGCAACATGGCATGTGGTATTCTCGAGAGGCCTGAAGAGTTTCAAAGTGATCAATTGATTCCAAACCTATTTAAAGTGGTCAAAGTGTTTTATTAAGTCCATTAGAATGCGAGTTCCTTAAGGGCAGGCCTTGTCTTATTCATCTTTGTATCTCCTTCCTCAGTCTGAACTCAGAGAATTTCATATAGCAGGTACTTATTAAAAGTTTTTTTGTTTATTGAATGACTTTAAGATAGATGGTGCAGTGACTAGCATACTGAGGCCTGGAATCAGGAAGATCTGAGTTCAAATCTGATTTCAGACCCTTATTAGCTATGAGACCCTGGGCAAGTCACTTAACTTCTTTTACCTCAGATCCTCATCTGTAAAAAGGGAACATATTGGGAAGGAAATGACAACCACTACAGTATCTTTGCCAACAAAATGGAGTCAGACAGATCTGAACAACAAAAATAATAATAGTGACTGACAGGCTTTTAAATTTGCAAAGTGCTTTGCAGACATAATCTCATTTGAAGCTCCCAGCACTTGGTGAAGTGACTATTATTATCTTCTTTGTGTGGATACAGAAACTTAGGACTTGTCCATGATCACAATGCCGGGGCTAGAGGTCAAATCTGAACTCAGTTGTTCCTTATTCAAAATCTGCACTCTATCCTTTAAGCCAAGACTTGACTTTGCTTATTGGAAATTCAAACTGGTCACTTCTATAGGATCAATCTCCCAGGGTTGTTGTGAGGATCAAAGGAAATAAGGCATGCAAAGTATATTGTAACTTGTGAAGTGTCATACGAATGTCTTTCCTTATGGTGGCAGCATAATGCAATAGAAAACTTACATGAATTTGGAGTCAAGAGGGACTTGGGTCTAAACCCTGGCTCCTTCATATAGTAACTATAAGCTGCAGTTACTTCTTCTGTAAAATGGGGATAAGAATATTCACAAAACCTACTTGAAATAAGTTGTCGTAAGGAAAATGATTGCAACATTAAAGTACTACGTAAGTGTGAATTATTGTTTATTAAATCATCTTATTTTATTGATTTACTTTGATTTTTAAGACACATTTGTTTCAGAATGTCATTCTTCCTTCTACCCAGCAATCTCTCACAACAAAAACATTAAAGCACCGTATCTGACAGCTGATGTAACATGTCGTACCCATAGCCTTGTACTGCCCCCTCCCCATCCTCATAATGAAGGGAGAGAGGGAGACTTTCTTATCGCTTCTGTAAGCCCAAGAGTGATCATTATTATTATATAGAAAATAGCTACTTGTTGTTGTGCTTTTAGTTATAGTCGCGTTGCTTAATAAATGCTTGTTGATTAATCTTTTGAAAATAATTTTTATACCTTTGTATATGTATTATGTTGTATATTTTGTTATGTATTATATCTTTTTTATATTTTTGTATTCCTCCTCCAAACCCTTCTCAGAGAACTATCCCATATAAAAAAAAATTAAAGAGAATAAAAATACTTCAGCAAAACTAACCAACACAAAATTAAGTTACCTGTAATATTTAATACCCATAGTCCCTCATCTTTGCAAAGAAGGGAGGATGGTGCCTTCTCATATTTCTTTTTTTAGGCCAAGCTTGGTCATAATAATTTCACAGCATTCGGTCTCCTTGTTTCCCCCTCTGCATTTGTACCTCTAGAACTGAATACAGTATCTGGCATGTGATAGGCTCATAATGAATACTTATTGGTTATTTGGTTAATCATCACAAGCTTTTTGGAAGGGTTGCACTCACAATTTCATCAACAGTGGAGCTTGTTTTTCCTTCCACCTTTGATTATCTTCACCTTTTGTTGTCTTTGCCAATTTGCCAAGTGTGAGGTAGACTATCAGAGTTGTTCCTCGATTTCAACCAATTAAATAATGAATCAACAAGCATTTATTCAATTTTTACTACATGCCAGTCACTATGCTGAACACTAGAAATACTAGGAAAGGCAAGAACAAAGTCTTTGTACTGAATGAAGCCACACTCTAATGTGAATAGGGAAAGGAATAAGCATTTACATAGCAATTACTATGTACAAGGCACTCTGCTAAATCCTTCCTACAAATATTATCTCATTTGATTTTCATGAGAACTTGATAGAGCCTATTATTACCTCCATTTCCCAGTTGAGGAAGAGGTTAAGTGACTTGCCCAGGGTCATACAACCACTTAGTATCTGAGGCTGGATTAGAAGTTAGGTCTTTCTGACTCCAGGCCCATCATTCAATCTACATTTCTATCCTCCAACATGCAAAAAATGATGTCCATTTAAAATGTATAATATATACAGACACATAGACTCATTCATATGTCTCTCTATATACATACATATGTATGTGTCTATACACATATACATGTGTATGTAGATATGTGTACACACACACATATATTATATATTTGTAGGTATGTAGTAAATGGAAGGTAACCTAAGAGGGAAGGCTGTAGCAGTGGGCGCACTGGGAAAGGCTTCTTGTAGAGGGTGGGCTTTGATCTAAATACTGAAGGAAGCCAGGTGGTAGAGGTGGAGAGAGAAAATATTCCAGGCATGGAGAACAGCTATCATAGATAGAGTAGGGAGTTAGAGAAGCACCATGCTGATCAGTGCCGTATTATAAAATTCAAGATCAATAGTAAAGAATAAGACTGCAAAGGTACAGGCTGTGAAGATGTTTAAATGCTAAAGTATTTTATTTTTTATTCTAGAGGTACTAAGTTAGTGTGAGTAACGTGGATGAAGATCTAGCAAAAGAGAATTAGAAAGAAGGGTCAGACGGACAAGAGGAGCACTAGGAGAAAGTAATTTCATACAAACCTAGAATGGAGATTATATCTAGGAAGGGAGGATGGATAGTGTCAAAGGTTGTAGAGAGGTTAAGAAGGATACACTTTCTCAAGGAGTTTAGCCAAGAATAGGAGGAGAGATGTAGGACAGTAGCCAGCAGAGATAGTTGGATCAAGTGATAATTTTTTTTAAGGATGGGAAAAATATGGGAACTTTTGTAGATATATGGAAAGATGGGAAATATTTCCCTAATAGGGACAGATTGAAGATTAGGTATGATAAAGAAGGAAATCTGCTATAGAAGATGGGGGGCGGGAATCGAGGGTGAATGTTGAAGAGTTTGCCTAGCAATGCAAAAGTCTACCTTTTCATATGAGACATTGTAGAGGAGAAGATGATGGGAGAAGATGTCTGAATGATGTGAGAAGAAGAGAGGAAGAAGAGGGATCTCTCAGCAAATGGCCTCAATTTTGGTGAAATATGAGGTGAAATCCTCAGCTAAAAGATTGGGGAAAGGGTAGTGCTGTGGGAGGCTTGAGGAGAGACCAGAATGTTCAGGACAGCTACTGTGATAAGGTCGCCACTCTCCCAATTTGCACTTGCACTCAAGGATTGAGTCACCAAAGGGTAGCTGCTACCTTAGGTTCTAAGTGTAATAACCCTGTAGGTCTACATTCCTAATACTATACTTCACAAGCCCCAACTGATATGCTTCCCTTAAACAATCAGCAAGTCGGTTCCAATACCTCTTAAGCAAAGTCATTTATTCAAATGACATAGCAAGAATAGTACTTATAAAACATTCCTCCCCTAAACTTGAGACTTTCTCACAAATATACATGTAATCCATGGAAAGAGTGTAGACTTTAAACAGAGTACAGTGTTATCACATGTAAGATACAAATGTGACAGATTGACATCTCTTGGTTGTTGGTAGAGCATGGAAGTTCTTTTCCCAGAGTTCCTCCCAGGTAAAGCATCTATTCTGGGTAGGTTGCACAGCTGAATTCCTAGGGTCTGCTCCTTTCCATAGATCTACTTTCCTTTCTGCCACCTTGAAGTTGCTTCTTTCCTTGGGTGACTATCTTTCTGTACCCTTATCTGTCTGGTGTGCATTCCTCTGCTACCTACAGGATCCAGTGTTGTCTATTATTTCAATACCTCCCTTTTGGAGCTACCTGATGAGGGTTGGGGATTGTAAGAAAATTCCCTTCTCCCCGCTGCAAATGTTCCTTTCACAGGAAGCTCTCAATCTTTTACAGTCTTCCCTTCTTGAACTGTGAAGTCCATCTAGAGTTTACTTGTTTAAAGTTCCCAAAGATGTGGTTAATTTGTTTGCTCAATTAATCAGGTTCTCTTTTTAACATTAAATTAGTTAGAGGACTGTTTGAACCAATAAGGATCAGGACATAGTTGCAACTTGTTTTCATTTAGAACTTTATCATATGCAATTAAGTTCCGTGAACATATCAGTTGGGCAGGGAGGTGGGATGGGAGTCACATATCGCCTCTATTATATCCTCCACCCAGAAAATCAATCAGGGTTCTTTTTGGCAAAATCCATATGACACAGTTTACAGTCTGAAAATTAACTTTCTTCTATATATCAAAATACATAGTAGTATGACTTTGCAAACAGATGTCATTTTGCAAAATTCTCATGTTACCAACTATCTGGGAGATTGCTAAGGATTTCCCAACCCAAAGAAAAGAAAAAGAAAATCAAACTCCCCTCTTAGAGGAAAGCCTGATCCTCACAGAACTCCCAGAATTTCTCCCCATAGGAATTAGAAATGTAGATGACTAGAAGTTATCCATAAATCAGTTTGTCTTTATGCTTATTTACCAGACAGATCTACTGGCATGAGTGGGGACTGGGACACTTGCTTTCTTTCTCTCCCATTGAGGGTTCCCTTTACTCTGGAATCCATTGGATACCAAGTACTACAATATATTGGCCTTGAGGAGGTTGAGGTACTTTTTTTCTTCCTTTATCATCAAGGGACTCTTTGCTCTTGACCAATAAGCACGGATGAGGTTTAATTCTGAGGAGATGAAAATACCTTTGGGTTCTTGAAACACATAGGGAGGACTTTAGACAGGTAGAGTCAAGATGGGAAAGTAAAGGCAGAAACTCACCTAAACTCTCCCTAATTCCCCTCTACACAACTTAAAAATAATACTTCAAAATGAATTCTGGAGCAGCAAAACCAACATAAGGACAGGATGAAATAATTTTTCAATCTAAGACAATTTAGAAGGTCTCCAGGAAAGGTCTGTCTCAGTGGGTGAGAGTAGAATTCAGTCCAGTACAGGCCAAGCCCTGGAAAACCAGCAGCAGACCCTGGTGATGACTAAATCAGAAGCATGGTAAGCACATGCAAGACTCTGCTGAATTGCCGATATGGGGTTCCAAGTCAAAATCCAGGGTGGAAAAGAGTACTTGTGGGCATTCATAGACCAGAGCACAAATCAGGAGAGCAATGACCACACCTCTCATTAGATCATACCACTTTGGAAGAACTGAAAAATTTCAAACCCCCTGAACCAGCTCTGAAAACAGCAGTATAAAAAACCTGAAGCTTGGAAAAGTCCTCCCTCCATCCTGGAAGCAGAGCCCAACTTTAACATAAAGATAAAAGTCAAGAAATAGGCTGGAAATATGAACAAACAACAACAAAACAGAATCTGACCATGGAAAGTTATTATGGTGAGAGGGAAGATCAAACAAAAACTCAAATGATAACAATGTTAAAACAACTACATACAGAATCTCAAAGAAAAATATGAATTGGTCTTAGCCCTCTCTGCCCTTATTCCTGAAAGAGCCCAAAAAAGATTTTTAAAAAATAAATAAGAGTTAGATAAAGGAAAAATTGGGAAAGGGAATGAGAGTGATGTAAGAAAATCATGAAAAAAAGTTAATGTCTTGGTAAAAGAGACATAAAAATACTGAAGAAATAACAACTTAAAAAACAGAATAGGCCAAAAGAGGCACAAAAATTCACTGAAGAGGACTTCTTAAAAAGTGAAATTGACCAAATGAAACAAGATGTACAAAGATTTACTGAAGAGGAAAAACTCCTTTAAAAATAGAATTGGTTAAATGGAAAAGGAGGTACAAAAGCTCACTGAAGAAAATAATTCCTTGAAAATTAGAATTGAGCAAATGGAAACTAATGACTCCATGAGACATCAAGAAACAACAAAACAAAATCAAAAGAATGAAAAAGAATAGAAGAAAATGTGAAATACCTCATTGGAAAAACAATTGACCTAGAAAATAGATAAAAAGGGATAATTTAAGAATTATTGGGCCTGAAAGTCATGATCAAAAAAATGATATCATCTTTCAAGAAATTATCAAGGAAAACTTCCCCAAGATTCTATAACCAGAGAGTAAAATAGAAATGGAAAGAATTCACCAATCACCTCCTGAAAGAGATCCTAAAAATGAAAACTCCCAGGCATATTATAGTCAAATTTCAGAGCTCTTGGCCAAGGAGAAAATATTGCAAGCAAGCAGAAAGAAACAATTCAAATATTATGAAGCCACAGTTAGGATAACAACAGATTTAGTGGTTTCTATGTTAAAGAATCAGAGGACTTGGAATATGATATTCTGGAGGTCAAAGGAACTAGGAATGCAACCAAGAATCACCTACTCAGGAAAACAGTATAATCCTGAAGGGGAAAAATTGAGAGTTAATGAAATAGAGGACTTTTAAGCATTCCTAACAAAAAGACCAGAACTGAATAGAAAATTTGACTTTCAAATACAAGATTCAAGAGAAGCATAAAAAGGCAAATAGGAAAGAGAAATCAAAAGGGATTCAATAAGGTTAAACTGTTTACATTCCTACATAGGAAGATAATACTTGTAACCCCTAAGAATTTTATTGTCATTGGTAAGGTAGTTAGATGGAGTATATAAAGACAGAGGGCACAAGTGTGAGTTGACTATGATAAGATGATATCCAAAAAAATAAAATTAAGGGGTGAGAAAGAGGGTTGCAATGGGAGAAGGGGAAAGGTAAAGGCAGAGTGGAGTAAATTATCTCATGTAATAGAAGAGTGAAAGAGATTTTACAGTGAAGGAGAAGATGGAGTTGGGAGGTGACCAGAAACACTTGACCCTTATTGTCATTGGAATTAGGCAAAGAGGGAATAACATGCACATTCAATTGGATATAGAAATCTAACTTTCCCTCCATGGAACTTAAAAGGCAAGGAAATAAGAAAAAGGGGTGGAGGTGATAGAAGAAAGGGTATGTTGAGGGAGGTGATAGTTAGAAGCAAAACACTTTTGAGGATGGACAGAGTAAAAGGAGAGAGAAAGAGAAGAATAAACAGGGGGAAATGGAACAGAGGGAAATTTACAGTTAGTAATTATGACTATGAATACGAATATGATGAACTCACTCACAAAATGAAAGTGGATGGCAGACTGAATTAAAAAAACAGAATCCTGCAAAAACTGGAAGAAAATTTTTAAAGCAAGTTTCTCAGATAAAGGCCTCATTTCTCAAATATATAGAGAACTGAGTCAAATTTTTAAGAATGAGTCATTCCCTAATTGATAAATGGTCAAAGGTTATGAACAGATTGTTTTTAGACAAAGAAATCAAAACTATTTGTAATCATATGGAAAATGAATGCAAATTAATTATTATTATTTTTTTAAATTTATTTATTTAACTTTTAACATTCATTTTCACAAAATTTTGGGTTACAAATTTTCTCCCCTTTTATCCCTTCCCCCCCCCAAACACCAAGCATTCTAATTGCCCCTATGACCAATCTGCTCTCTCTTCTATCATCCCTCTCTGCCCTTGTCTCCGTCTTCTCTTTTGTCCTGTAGGGCCAGATAGCTTTCTATACCCCTTTACCTGTATTTCTTATATCCTAGTGGCAAGAACATTACTCGACAGTTGATCCTAACACTTTGAGTTCCAACTTCTTTACCTCCCTCCCTCTCCACCCCTTCCCTTTGGAAGGCAAGCAATTCAATATAGGCCAAATCTGTGTAGTTTTGCAAATGACTTCCATAATAGTTGTGTTGTATAGGACTAACTATATTTCCCTCCATCCTATCCTGTCCCCCATTACTTCTATTCTCTTTTGATCCTATCCCTTCCCATGAGTGTCGACCTCAAATTGCACTCTCCTCCCCATGCCCTCCCTTCTATCATCCCCCCCACCCTGCTTATCCCCTTATCCCCCACTTTCCTGTATTGTAAGATAGGTTTTCATACCAAAATGAGTGTGCATTTTATTCTTTCCTTTAGTGGAATGTGATGAGAGTAGACTTCATGTTTTTCTCTCACCTCCCCTCTTTATCCCTCCACTAATGAGTCTTTTCCTTGCCTCTTTTATGAGAGATAATTTGCCCCATTCCATTTCTCCCTTTCTTCTCCCAATATATTTCTCTCTCACTGCTTGATTTCATTTTTTTTAAAGATATGATCCCATCCTCTTCAATTCACTCTGTGCACTCTGTCTCTATGTGTGTGTGCGTGTGTGCATGTGTGTGTGTGTAATCCCACCCAGTACCCAGATACTGAAATGTTTCAAGAGTTACAAATATTGTCTTTCCATGTAGGAATGTAAACAGTTCAACTTTAGTAAGTCCCTTATGACTTCTCTTTGCTGTTCACCTTTTCATGGTTTTCTTCATTCTTGTGTTTGAAAGTCAAATTTTCTTTTCAGCTCTGGTCTTTTCATCAAGAATGCTTGAAAATCCTCTATTTCATTGAAAGACCAATTTTTCCCCTGAAGTATTATACTCAGTTTTGCTGGGTAGGTGATTCTTGGTTTTAGTCCTAGTTCCTTTGACTTCTGGAATATCCTATTCCATGCCCTTCGATCCCTTAATGTAGAGGCTGCTAGATCTTGTGTTATCCTGATTGTATTTCCACAATACTTGAATTGTTTCTTTCTAGCTGCTTGCAATATTTTCTCCTTGACCTGGGAACTCTGGAATTTGGCCACAATGTTCCTAGGAGTTTCTCTTTTTGGATCTCTTTCAGGCAGTGATCTGTGGATTCCCTGAATACTTATTTTGCCCTCTGGTTCTAGAATCTCAGGGCAGTTTTCCTTGATAATTTCATGAAAGATGATGTCTAGGCTCTTCTTTTGATCATGGCTTTCAGGTAGTCCCATAATTTTTGAATTGTCTCTCCTGGATCTATTTTCCAGGTCAGTTGTTTTTCCAATGAGATATTTCACATTACCTTCCATTTTTCCATTCTTTTGGCTTTGTTCTGTGATTTCTTGCTTTCTCATAAAGTCCTTAGCCTCCATCTGTGCCATTCTAATTTTGAAAGAACTATTTTCTTCAGTGAGCTTTTGAATCTCCTTTTCCATTTGGCTAATTCTGCTTTTGAAAGCATTCTTCTCCTCATTGGCTTTTTGAACCTCTTTTGCCAATTGAGTTAGGCTAGTTTTCAAGGTGTTATTTTCTTCAACATTTTTTTGGGTCTCCTTTAGCAGGGAGCTGATCTGCTGTTCATGCTTTGACTTCATGTCTCTCATTTCTCTTCCCAGCTTTTCCTCCACCTCTCTAACTTGATTTTCAAAATTCTTTTTGAGCTCTTCCATGGCCTGAGCCCATTGGGTGGGCTGGGACACAGAAGCCTTGATTTCTGTGTCTTTGCCTGATGGTAAGCATTGTTCTTCCTCATCAGAAAGGAAGGGAGGAAATGCCTGTTCACCAAGAAAATAACCTTCTATAGTCTTATTTCTTTTCCCTTTTCTGGGCATTTTCCCAGCCAGTGACTTGACTTCTGAATATTTTCCTCACACCCACCTCTCCTCCTGATCCTCCCAGCCAGCGTTTGGGGTCTGAGATTCAAATGCTGCTTCCAGCCTCAGGGCTTTGGGCGGGGGCAGGGCTGCTATTCAGTGTGAGATTAAGTTCAGGTGCTCAGGTCGGGGCAGGGCTGCCTCTCAGGCTCAGTTCCCTCAGGGAGTTTATGCACAGACCTTCAACAATGGATCCAGGCTCCTGCCTGCTTGGAGAGCCCTGGTCTGCCGCTGCCCCTCAGCTTCTGTCTCCCGAGGGGGCCCGAGCCATGGGGGCAGCCCACTCCCCCCTCAACCCACCAAAGAGACTCTCTCACCGACCCTCGTCACCTGTGGGTGGAGGGACTTGTGCGACTGCTGGAGATCCCGTCCCTGAAGCCTGCTCGGATCTGTATCTCTCGGTGCCGCGGCTGCAGCAGGTCTGGGCTGGGCTCCGCGTCTGCAGCGCGACGGACCTTTTGCGAGAGGTTTGCAGGTCCCTCTGTGGGTGGAGGGACCCACGTGGCCGCTGGAGATCCCATCCCCGAAGCCTGCTCGGATCTTTTCCTCTCGGTGCCGCGGCCGCGGCAGGGCTGTACTCAGCTCCCAGTTCCGGCGCCCAGTCCACAGCACGAAGGACCTTTTGCGAGAGGTTTGCAGGTCTCTCCGGAACAGAAATCTCCCTCGCTCCAATGTTCTGTGGCCTCTGGGTGCAGAATTCACCATGAGTTACTTCTTTGTAGTTGTTCTATGGGTTGTGGGTTCGGAGCTATGTGTATGTGCGTCTTTCTACTCCGCCATCTTGGATCTGCCCCCCCATGAATGCAAATTAAAACGATGTCAAATATCACCTCACATCCATCAGATTGAGTAATATGAGAGAAAAGAAAAATGACATTTGTTGGAAGGGATGTGAGAAAATTGAGACACTAATGCATTGCTGTTGGAGTTGTGAACTGATCCAACCATTCTGGAGAGCAATTTGGAACTATGCCCAAAGGGCTATAAAACTGTACACCCTTTGTGTACTGCTAGTATGTCTGTATCCTAAAAAAGATGAAAAAGTAGGGACAGAATCTATATGTACAAATTTTTTAATAACATCTTTTTATAGTGGCAAAGAATTGGAAATTGAAAGGATACCCACCAATTGAGGAATAGCTGAACAAGTCATGGTATATGATTGGGATGGAATATTATTGTGCTATAAGAAATGATGAGCAGGATACTTTAAAAAAAAACCCCGAAAGACTTACATGAACTGATGCAAAGTGAAGTGAACAGAACCAGGAGAACATTGTACAGTGTAACAGCAATTTTGTGTGATGATCAACTGTGAATGACTTAATTATTCTCAGCAATACATTGATCCAAAACAATTCCAAAGAACTGGTCATGAGAAAAACTGATGGAGTCTGAATGCATATCTAAGCATGCTTTTTTTAACTTTTTTTTCTTTTACAATATGACTAAATATGGAAATATATTTTGCACACCTGCACATGTACAACCTATATCAAATTGCTTGTCTTCTCAATGAGAGGGGAAAGGAGGGAGGGAGAGAATTTGGAAATAAAAATTTAAAAAATGCTAAAAATTGTTTTTGCATATAATTATAAAAAATAAAATAATTTTTTAAAAAGAGCAACTCCCCCAAAAGAAACACATAGGGAACCCAAAGTTTCTCTATAAATGCCTAAAACATATAGGTAATCCAGTTAGAAGTCTGATGTTACCTCTCACTGAGACAAGTAAGCTAAATTAAAAAAGAATAATTCAGAAAATTCTCAAAGAATTGTGGTACCCAATATGTAGTGGACTTGATTACTAGGAGTTTTTAAACTAGCAGGCAAACTTTATCCTTTAGACCTACAGTCTATAAGGATCTTAGACAAGTTCTGGACTCATGTCACAGTAAGGCAAACAGTCTAAGTATGTTCAACATTATTTAAAAAAAAAAAAAAGAAACATGAATGAGCTCCCATAGTGTGCTTTATATAAATTTCTAGTTACCAATATCCCAAGGATGCAAAATTCATACTAATATTAACTTCCATATTTATAATGGATATAGTAATTCAATAGACATTAATATACCTGCAGCCTACCATGAAGAAGCTTTCTCAAAGAAATTAATCTGATGTAATATTAAGAAATCACTGCCTTGGGGCAGGGAAAAACCAAGGTACTACTGAGGGTTTTCTAGGCCATAACAAAGTGACAGGTTCTTTCAGTTTTGGGCCAGGAGCATCCAACCAGTTCATTATCCTCAAAAAGCTCAAGCACCGAGTCACCATGTATCTGGAGTCCTCAAAACTTCCCCAGGGAGCACTAGATGACTAGGATAAAGTAATTCAACCTCCACCATATATTTTAGGATTATCACTTCAAAAGCTCTATGAAAACAGACTGGAGTGGGAAGAGATTTGAGGCAGAGAGACAAATTAGGAGGCTATTGCAATAGTCTAGGCTAAAGTTAATGTGATCCTGAACTAGAGTTGTGGCCATATGAGCAGAGTGAGAGGATAGTTGTTGTGGAAGCAGAATTGATAAAGCTTGTCTGCGGACTATTTGGGGTGAGAGAAAGTGAAGAGTCAAGGATGACTCCAAGGTTTTAAACTTTAAATGCACTCAGTAAAAATAAGGAAGTTAGGAGGAGAGGTGGGTTTTTGTAAAAAGATAATGAATTCTGTTTTGTTGAGTTAGAGATGGAGCATCTGAGTTCAAAATGTCCAATTTTTCATGGGGGATTAGAGCCCAGGAGTGAAATCAAGCTTGAATATGTAGACCTATGAATATTCTTTACAGAGATGCTAATTTAATCTATCACAGCTAATGAGGTCAACAAAAGAGTAAAGAAAGAAGAGAAGAAGACCTAGGACCCAATCTTAGGGTATACCCACAGTTACAGAGTACATAGATGGTGATCCAGCAAAAAGAGACTGAGGAGTGGTCAGACAGGTAGGAAGGGAACCAAGAAAGAACAGTCTCACAAAATCAAAGGGAGGAAGGAATACATAGGAGTATAGAGAAAAGGCCACCTAATTTTGACAATTAAAAGATTATTGGTAACTTTAGAGGGAATAGTCTTGGTTGAGTCATTAGGTTGGAACCAGATTGTAGGAAATTATGAAATGAGTGAGAGAAGAAATGGATTCCATGAGGGTTTGGCTATGAAAAGGAAGAGATATTATACTATAGTTTAGAAAGGATGGGATGGTTAAGTAATGGATTTTTAGGACTGAGGGAGACTAGACATGTTTGTAAATAGCAAGGATTGAGCCAGTAGAGAGGGATGGATTGAAAATTAGAAAAACAGAATAGTTATAAGAACTATATGCTGGTGGAGGATGAGATCATGGGTGCATATGAAGGTCTTGGCCTTTTTGAGAGAAAGTGCTACCTCTTAGCAGAAACTGGAGTGAAGTTGGAGAGAATTGAGAATAATGTCAAGGATTTGTGGGATGTAGAAAAACTCTGAGGGAGCTCATTGCAGGGTGGTGGTCAATGGTTTAGAACAACCACTGTGATGAGTGCAATAGTGAATCATTTAGGGAGGAACAAAAGGATTTCTATACTGTAGTGAAGACTGGGTTGAGATTAGATTATCTAAATATCTAGGGGACCCAGTGAACATGGTATATGTCTGTAAATTTTTAACAATCATTTCTCTGTGCAAGACACACTTTAAAGTTTAATTTAAAACATTAATATTTTCTCCTTTACTTTCTTAAGTCTAGAAATCAACAAAACAATAAATCAAGCCCTAATTTATAGCATTGATCAATTTCCAAGGTATAAATGTTTACACTGAAAACTTAACAATTGATTCTCTCCAGCCAACACAAGCTGGTTTCAGGACACCTCTGGTTACATGGTTTCCTCTAGTACTACTCAGCAATACAGGGATTGTTTTATTTTTATTTCTTGTATCTTGCATCTTCAGAACCTGGAGCACTGTCTGGCACATGATATACACTTTGTTGTCTTAATAATTGGTTTTTATTAATGATTTGGAACAACTTTTAATGTGTTATTAATATTCTGTATTTTTCTTGATAATTGTTTGTTCATGTCATTTGGCCACTTATCTACTGAAGAAATGGTTCTTGGTATTATATATTGTATTAATTTCCTACATGTATTAGACATCAGACCCTTAAAAAAGATATTTGGTACAAAGTTCCCCCCACCACCAACTGATAGCTTATCTTCTTATCCTAGCTTCAGTGATTTTGTCTGTGCAGAAGCTTTTCAATTTCATCTAATTAAAATTTTTTTTATCTTTTGTGATTACTCCTATTTCTTGCTTAAGAATTCTCCTGTTAGCTATAACTGTGAAAGATATCCAATCTTTCTTTTCTAGTTTTTTTTTAAAAAAGTATGATCTTTAATATTGAGATTGTTTACCTATTGTAGTATATGGTATAATTTCCTAGTCTAAACTTAATTTATACCAAATTTCTTTCCAGTTTTCTCACAATTTCTTGTCAAATATTTCCACAAGCACTTTATTTTCTAAGAGTTTTTGAATTCCTTTGATTCTGACTCTACTTTTGCTCCATGGACCTACTTTTAAGAAATTTTTCAGCCAGTACTAAGTAGTTGTATTTCCTTTTCATTTCTACTTTTTTCATTATTTCACTTGACATCTTAGTCCTTTGTTCTTCAAAATGAATTTTATTATTATTTTGTCTAGCTTTATAAATTATTTTCTTGGTTGTTTGGTATAGCACTAAACCTGTGAATTAATTTTGGTGAGATCTTCATTTCTCTTATATTGGAAATACACAGCCAAGAGTTAGTAATATCCTTCCAATTAAAGGTAATTATTTCCTTTTTCAAATTAAATTTTCTTTTCATTGTGAATTTAAGAATCATCAATAAACACAAACACTTCAGTTCACAAAGAATAGAAGACTGCATCCAAACAAACCAACACATTAGCCACGTCTCATGTTTCCAGTCCATTATCTCTTGGTCAAGAGGTAGGAGGTATGTTGCAACTGATTTGCAGTAGCATTAGTTTGAGAATTCTTTCCAAAGGGGCAGATCACAATCCATTCATGCCTGTTCAACCCCCTCAACTCTTGCCCATTTCTTCCCCAAAGTTCTATAATCCAATGTGCTGGAGGTCTTCCTTGCTTTCTCCTAACAATATAACAATACCAGTGAAGCATTCTGGCTATCTACTTGCCATCCTTTTCTATTTTCTTATTGATTCCCTGATAATATTCTTTACTCCTATCCTTCTTCAGAGTTCATCAGTGGTTTTATATTGCAGCCTGCACACACCTATCATGCACCTCTCCATTGCCCTGTGTGCAACTCTAATTTTTAGTTCTTTGGACATGATGGTGTTCCATATCTTGCTATAATAAAGCAACCTCAGTGAAATCTTAATATTGAAAAGATGGGCCTCTGATTTCTTGGGAAACTTGAGGTTAGTAGAAATGCCTTTCAATTTCCCCAAAGCTTTCCAGCCTTCTCTCTTCTTCTTGAACACTAGGCCCATATCAGTTTCCAACTGTGATGTCTACTCCACTGTTAGAAAATCTCTATAGGATGTCTATCCAAATGTACTTGAAATTTGAGGGGCAGCTAGGTGATGCAGTGGATAGAGCACCAGTGCAGGAGTCAGGAGGACCTGAGTTCAAATCTCAACTCAGACACTTGACACTCACTAGCTGTGTGACCTTGGCCAAGTCACTTATCCCCAATTGCCTCATCCTGGGTCATCTGCAGTCATCCTGATGAATATCCAGTCACTGGATTCAGATGGCTCTGGAGGAGAAGTGAGGTTGGTGACCTGCACAGCCCTCCTTCACTCAAAACAAAGTCAAATGCAAGTCATGTCATTATTTCTCTGATGGCATGGTCTTCTTCGGCAATGAAGGCGAACATACACACATGCACATACACACACTTGAAATTTGAGTAATAAACATTCTTCATCCATTTGATCTTTCCTATGTGCATGAATAGGCCAAACTTTTCTGAGTGATGACAGATCTCTTCTAGGAAACTCTGCAGTACACCAGGACTTGATGCAACCAGCACAATGTCACTTGCAAAAAGGAACATCTGGAGGACCTTACTGTTCACAGGAAATCCCTCTTCAACCTGGATTCTGTATTGGATCTCCTCCATTGCAGAGGCAAATACCTTTGATGAGTATATCTATCCCTGTTTAATGCCTCACTTGATATTATCAGAGTGTAATTGAACAAGGTTATTTCTGTAATATCTTCCAGAGAACCTTGAATGATCTTGATGAATTTTGAATCAACTTGTTACAATAAGAGAAACACCTTTTTATACAAGGGCCAGATTCTATTGAATCAAATGCTTTTTTTTTTTTTGTAATCAATAATCACAATGGGATGTCATAAGATTATATACATGAAGTTATTTGCAAACCACAAAAGGCTATATAAATATAAACTTTTTTTATAAACTTCAGTTAATTGTGAAATGGAAGGTGTGAAATTATGTTTCAGATATGAACTGTGTGACCAAGAATAAGTCACTCTCTCTCCCTTTAAATTTCTTTTTATGTATAATGGTCATAATTATAATACCTCCCACAAAAGGTTGTTGTGAGTGTCACAACATATCATAAGTGCTGAACATGGTAAGTACCAAATAACTGGATAGAGTCAGAGCAGACTATATTTTAACTGACAGGAAAAGACTTGTTATTTATATGGGGCTTATCCTTAGGTCAGCTGCCTGTATAGTCATACCACTGGCTCACCAGAGCTAAGTTAAGAATGACTAAAACAAATTAAACTCAAAACAAACCCAAGAATAATAATGAGAAAATTATATTTGAAAACTCGTGGAAAATGGGAGAGATCTCCCAAGATTAAAGACAGGTAAGTGTTATCTTAGTTTTTAAAACAGTGAAGAAAAAAAAATGTAAACAATAGGACAGTGAGCTTGACTTCTATTTCTGAATATGTTCTAGAAAGGATTTTTAAATAGGAAAACATCTAGAAAGTAATGCCAGCATGGCTTAGGACTTGGAAGATTAACCTCATTTCCCTTTTTGTCAAGGTTACTAGACTAGTAGATGAGGGGAATATTGTAAATATAGTTTAACTAGATTTTGGTAAAGCCTTTGATAAAATATCTGAGGGGAATATTGTAAATATAGTTTAACTAGATTTTGGTAAAGCCTTTGATAAAATATCTGGTATCCTTGTGGTACAAGTGGTGAGATGTGTATTAGACTACAATATAATTTTATGGATTCAGAAGTGGTTGTATGGTCAGACTCAGAAATAATTGCTAATGATTCAAGATCAATGTGGCAGAAGGTCTCAGTGAATTGCCATAGGGATGTGTGCTTTGCCCTGTGCTGTTAAGTATTTTTATCAATGACCTAGGTAAAGAGATAGATGACATGCTCATAAAATTTGAATATGACACTAAGATGGGAGGGATAGCTAATACACTGGATGACAGAGTCAGAATCCAGGAGGATCTTTACAGGCTAGTGCATTGGGCTGAATTTATTGATAGGATAAATAATAAGTCTTATGCTTAAATACAAAAATATATCTTCACATATACAGGATAGGGAACCATGATTAGACACCATTTGTTCTGGAAAAGGAAGGTTTAAAGGATTTAGTGGATTACAAGCTCAATATAAATCAGCAATGACATGTGATAGCCAGGAAAATTAGTACAATCTTGGGCCAAATTAAGAGTCATAGTTTCCAGAAATAGTGAGGCGATAGTCCTATTGTACTCTGCCCTCCTCAGATCTCATCTGCTATATTGTATTCAGTTTTAGCTGTTAGCATTTAATAAGGATGTAGGTAAAGTAGAGAGTATCCAGAGAGCACTCTGAGTAATTTTTTTTTGTATGTGTTGGATATTAGACCTTTTTTTTATCTTTGAAGAGTGTTTTGTGATTGTAGATCTAAAAGGCATCTCTCTCTCTCTCCTTCTCTCTCTCTCTCTCTCTCACACACACACACACACACACACACACACACACACACACATTCTATCTGTATCTTGAGTCTCTTGAAAATTGAATCTCTGAAGCTTATGAATTTTGTGATTATTTTGAATGGGATTTACCTTTTTCTGAATTTAATTATTTCTATATAAATTGCTGTTAATTTATTTTGTATCTGGCTTTACTATGGCTATTATTTCAATTAGCTTCTTTGCTGATTCCGTGGAGTTTTCTAAGTAAACAGTCATATATATTGCAAGTAGAGTTCTTTTTGTTCCCACTTTGCCAATGTTTATGTCTTTTGTTTCTTTTTCTTGTATTATTTTAATTTCTAATATTTCTAGAACTATGGATGGTTGTTGTCCTTTGTCTTCGAAGAGGACCAAAATGACATCACCATTGTAAAGTGAAATTTCAGTGTGTCCAACTGTGGCTGATCAGACCTATGGATAATAACCATGGGAAAAGGATTGTTCTTGCTTTGTCTTGTGTTACTGGGAAAGTTATAAATAAAGTTGTAGATAATGCTAACATTTGGTTTTAGATATGTGCTTTTATCATATTAAAGATACCCTTCTTTCTATGCTTATCTTTGTTAGGATTTTGAGAATAAGTGTTGTATTTTGTCAAAGACTTTATCTAACTTTCATGATATGATCTTTTGCTTTGGTGTTGTTTTATTTTTAATGTAAATATGCTATTTGTTTTCCTTGCTTACTTGGTATAAATCCAACTTGATTATATTGAATTATTTTGTACATTTTTGCTATGATTCTATTTAAATTTCACAGTAATATTAGTTAATGATATTATTCTATGTTTTCTTCATTGTTGCTTTATCTTCCTCTGGCTTAGGCATTGGGACTAACTACATTTTCTCATAAAAAAGAGTGTGATAGAGTACATTCTTTCTCAATCTTTGAAAATAATTTAAGTAATGTAAGTTACTCTTTGAATGTGTGCGTAGAATTTACCTTAAATTCATCTTGACCAAAATAATAATTTCATAGTTCCTTTATGACTTGATCAATTTCATTTTCTAAGATTGGGTTGCTTTTGATTTGTATTTTATCAATTTGGATATTGTATGGGTTTTGTGGATCATTCTCATTTCTTTTAAATTGCCAGTTTATTGCTAGCATATACTTGTTTATAGCAAGTTCTGTTCTCTCTACATGTGATTCCATCTTCTGCATTTGTTATTTCATAAATTTATTCTTATCTCTTTTAAAATTCAGATTGGGTAAAAGATTTTTGATTTTGTTAGTTTTCTTTTGCAGAGAACCAGCTTGTAGTTGTGTTTATCAGTTTTTCATCCTCAGCAGCATGTATGGTGCGCATAAAGAGCTGACCTCAGAGTCAGGAAGACTTGGGGGACAAGTCTTGTCTCTGACACATCCTGGCCTTGAGCAAATTTCTGACCTAAAGCTATGACTGATTTCTTCCTTTATAGCTTCCTTGGATATTTTGAATGGAATTTCTTTTTAGCTCTTCTTGATAGATTTTGTTGGTTATATACAAGAAGGATAATGACTTCTATGGGTTTATCTTGTAATTTTGCTATAGTTGTTTTAATTAATTTTTAGTTGACTCTCTGGGTTTTCCAAATATGCTATCATATCATCTACAAAAAGTAATAATTTTTCTCTTTATATTATTTGCCTCATATATAATACACACCTACATGTGTATACACATACGCATATATACATATAGGTACACACAATCACACACCTATATGTGCGTGTGTATTCCCTTTAACTGCTCTAATACTGAAAAAGGTCTTATGAGTTACAAATGTCACCTTTCCATGTAGGAATGTAAACAGTTCAACTTTAATGAGTTCCTTATGACTTCTCTTTCCTGTCAACCTTTTCATGTTTCTCTTGATTCTTGTATTTGAAAGTCAAATTTTCTATTGAGTTCTGGTCTTTTCAACAAGAATGTTTAGAAATCCTCTATTTCACTGAAATTCCATTTTTCCCCCTGAAGTTTTATACCCAGTTTTGCTAGGTAGGTGATTCTTGGTTTTAATTCTACCTCCTTTGACTTCTGGAATATCATATTCCAAGCCCTCTGATCCCTTAACATAGAAGCTTCCAAATCCTGTATTATCCTGATTGTATTTCCGCAATACTTGAATTATTTCTTTCTGGCTGCTTGTAATATTATCTCCTTGACCTGGGAACTCTGGAATTTGTCTACAATATTCCTAGGAGTTTTCATTTTGGAGTCTTTTTCAGGAGGTGATCCATGGATTCTTTCCATTTCTAGACTGTCCAGGCAGTTTTTCTTGATAATTTCTTAGGAGATGATGTTAGGCTCTTTTTGATCATGGTTTTTAGGTAGACCAATAATTTTTAAATTATCTCTCCTGGATCTATTTTCCAGGTCAGTTGTTTTTCCAGTGAGGCTTTCATATTGTCTTCTATTTTTTTACTTATTTAGTTTTGTTTTATAATTTCTTGATTTCTCATAAAGTCATTAGCTTCCATCTGCTCCATTCTAATTTTTAAAGAACTATTTTCTTCAGTGAGCTTTTTGACCTTCTTTTCCATTTGGCCAATTCTGCTTTTTTTTTTTGAAGTGTTAACCATATCCTTTAATCAAGCACATATATCATTCATTTAGTTCAGGAAATCAACAAACTGTGCTTCCAAACAGTCCGACATAAAGCAATACATATATCACACATCAACAGACAGGCCAAACTTTCTGACCATAGTTTCCAGAAAGGGAAACACCAACATCTGGGTTTTCAAAGTTGGGGGGATCCTTAGCCTTGCTAGTAAGCAGCTTCCCAGAGTGTCATCTGGCACACAAAGCTTCTTCCAAAAATGAAGCCCCAAAGTGAAACCTCACCCTCAAGATATTTACATCTTTTTAAAAAATATATGTATATATAAAATTTATTTATTTTCAGTCTTAACATTCACTTCCACAAGAATTTGAATTAAAAATTTTCTCCCCATCTCTTCCCACCCCTCACCCCAGTACAGCATATATGCCATCCACCCCTTCCTCCAGTCTGTCCTGCCTTCTATTACCCACCCTTCTTCCATCCCCCTTGCCCTCTATTTTCCTGTAGGGCAGAATAGATTTCTACACTCCATTGCCTGTATAGCTTAATTTCCAGTTGCATGCTAAAACAATTTTTAACATTCATTCTTTTTTTTTTTGAGTCAGACATTTATTTCCTGTGTTATCTTTTTTTTAAAAATTTTATTTATTTAAAGTTTTCAACATTCATTTCCACAAAATTTTGAGTTCCAAATTTTCTCCCCATCTCTCCCTTCCCCCTCAAAATGCCATGCATTCTGATCTCCCCTTCCACCAATGTGCCCTTCATTCTAACACCCCTCCCTTCCCTTATCTCCATCTTCTCTCTTGTCCTGTAGGGCAAGATAAATTTCTATACCCCATTACCTGTATTTCTTATTTCCCAGTTGTACACAAAACAATTCTCAACATTTGTTCCTAAAACTTTGAGTTCCAACTTCTCTTCTTTCTTCCCTCCCCACCCATCCCCACTGAGAAGGCAAGCAATTCAATGTAGTCTATATATGTGTGGTTTTGCAAATGACTTCCATAATAGTCATGTTGTGTAAGACTAACTATGTTTCCCTTCATCCTATCCTGTCCCCCATTTATTCTATTCTCTCTTTTGACCTTGTCCCTCCGCAAGAGTGTTTACTTCTAATTGCTCCCTCCTCCCATTTGCCCTCCCTTCCATCATTTCCCCACCCTGCTTATCCCCTTCTCCCCTACTTTCCTGTAGTGTAAGATAGATTTTCATACCAAATTGAATGTGCATGTTATTCCTTCCTTGAGCCAAATGTGATGAGAGTAAACTTCACTTTTTCCCTCTCACCTCCTCCCTTTCCCCTGCCATTGGAAATGCTTTTTCTTGCCTCTTCAATGAGAGATAATTTGCCCCATTCCATTTCTCCCTTTCTCTTCCCAATATATTCCTCTCTCACCCCTTAATTTTATTTTTTTAGATATGATCCCTTCCTGTTCAACTCACCTGGTTCTCTCTGTTTCTGTCTCTGTCTCTGTGTGTGTGTGTGTGTGTGTGTGTGTGTGTGTGTGTGTGTAATCCCTCCAACTACCCAGATACTGAGAAAAGTTTGAATAGTTACAAATATTATCTTTCCATGTAGGAATGTAAACAGTTCAACTTTAGTAAGTCCCCTGTGATTTCTCTTTCCTGTTTAACTTTTCATGCTTCTCTTGATTCTTGTGTTAGAAAGTCAAATTTTCTTTTCAGCTCTGGTCTTTTCATCAAGAATGCTTGAAAGTCCTCTATTTCATTGAATGGCCATCTTTTACTCTGAAGTATTATACTCATTCTTGGTTTTAATCCTAGTTCCTTTGACTTGTGGAATATCATATTCCAAGCCCTTTGATTCCATAATGTAGAAGCTGCTAGACCTTGTGTCATTCTGATTGTATTTCCACAATACTTGAATTGTTTCTTTCTGGCTGCTTGCAATATTTTCTCCTTGACCTGGGAACTCTGGAATTTGGGCACAATGTTCCTAGGAGTTTCTCTTTTTGGATCTCTTTCAGGAGGTGATTGGTGGATTCTTTCAATATTTATTTTGCCCTGTAGTTATAGAATATCAGGGCAGTTTTCCTTGAAAGATGGAAATTTCATGAAAGATGATATCTAGGCTCTTTTTTTTATCATGGCTTTCAGGTAGTCCCATAATTTTTAAATTATCTCTCCTGGATCTATTTTCCAGGTCAATTGTTTTTCCAATGAGATATTTCACATTATCTTCCATTTTTTCATTCTTTTGGTTTTGTTTTGTGATTTCTTGATTTCTCATAAAGTCATTAACCTCCATCTGTTCCATTCTAATTTTTAAAGAACTATTTTCTTCAGTGAGCTTTTGAACCTTTTTTTCCATTTGGTTAATTCTGCTTTTTAAAGCATTCTTCTCCTCATTGGCTTTTTGGACCTCTTTTGCCAATTGAGTTAGCTTATTTTTAAGGGTATTATTTTCTTCAGCATTTTTTGGGTCTCCTTTAGCAAGCTGTTGACTTCCTTTTCATGTTTTTCTTGCGTCACTCTCATTTCTCTTCCCAATTTTTCCTCCACCTCTCTTACTTGATTTTCAAAATTCTTTTTGAGTTCTTCCATGGCCTGGGACCATTGCATATTTTTTTGGAGGTTTTGGATGCAGAAGCCTTGACTTTTATATCCTCTCCTGTAAACATTGTTCTTCCTCATCTGAAAGGATGGGAGAGAATACCTGTTCACCAAGAAAGTAACCTTCTATAGTCTTATTTTTTTCCCTTTTTTGGGCATTTTCCCAATCAGTTACTTAACTTTTGGGTCCTTTGTCAAGAGTAGGGTATACTCTGGGGATCTGTTCCTCCAAGGTAGCACAATCAAGGGAGAGGAGTTCAATCCCTGGCTGGGCTGGAAGCTGAGATGTAGATCAGCAGCTCAATTCCCCCAGGGACTTTAGGCAGGGGGCGGGGCTTCCACTTAGGGCTGAGGTTCAGATAAGCTGCTCAATTCCCCCAGGGCTTTATCCAACAATGGATGCTGACTGCTGCCTGCCAGGCCACAGTAGGTGGTGCTGCCCACTGCTGCTGCTAGGGGAGGACCCTGTTCTGTTGTCACAGAGGTAAAAAAGCCCTTTCACTGACCTTTGAAGCTGCCTTTGGAGCCTGTGGTTTGAGAGATCTGTGAACCACGGCTGCTGCCACTGGGGATTCCACTCCCAAGGCCTGCTCCTGTCCTTCTCCTGGCGCTGTAGCCAAATCCAGTCTAGGCTCATCCAGTGGGACAGACTTTCCCTGTCAGCTTTCCAGGTCACCTGGGCTGGAAATCTCCACTTTGTCATTCTGTGGCTTCTGCTGCTCTAGAATTTGTTGAGAGTCTTTCTTTACAGGAATTTTATAGGCTGTGGGGGAAAAGCTAGAGTATGTGTGTTTTTCTACTCTACCATCTTGGCTCTGCACCCTGTTAATGTTCATTCTTAAAGCTTTGAGTTCCATATTCTCTCCCTTCCTCCCCACCCATCCTCATTGAGAAAACAAGCAATTCCGTATAGGTCATACATATATAACAATACAAAGCAGTTCCCTAATAGTTATGTTGTAAAAGATTAACCACATTTCCCTCTGTCCTATCCTGCCCTTCATTTATTCCGTTCTCTCTCCTGACCTGTCCTCCCACAATAATGTTTGCTTCTGATTATGCCTTTCCCCAATTTGCTGTCCGTTCTATTATCTTCCCTCTCCTATCCTCTTCCTCCTTGCCTCCTGCAGGGTAAAATAGATTTCCATGTCCAATTGAGTGTATTATTCCTTTCTTAAACCAAATCCCATGAGAGCAAGGCTCAATTATTTCCTTTCATGTCCCCCCACTTCCCCTCCATTGTAAAAGCTCTGTGTTCCCTCTTTTACTCCTAATACATACCATTCAACAGGAAATTTTATATTATTTTTAGGTATTCTCCCTTCATATTCAGCTCACCCTGTGCCATCTGTCTATGTGTGTGCATATATATTATATATATATATATATATACACACACACACACACATATATATACACACACATATATATACATACACACATGGACATTTACATACCTACACATATATAACATACACATATGTATCCATACACACCTATACACCCATATATATATACCCTCTAACTACCCCAATACTGAAAAAGGTTTCATGAATTACAAATAACATCTTTCCCTGTAGGAATGTAAACAGTTCAACTTTAATGAGTTCCTTAAGGCTTCTCTTTCCTGTTAACCTTTTAATATTTCTCTTGATTCTTGTATTTGAAAGTCAAATTTTCTATTCAGCTCTGGTCTTTTCAACAAGAATGCTTGGAAGTCCTCTATTTCATTAAAATTCCATTTTTCCCCTGAGTATTATACTCAGCATTGCTGGGTAGATGATCGTAGGTTTTAATCCTATCTCCTTTGACCTCTGGAATATCATATTCCAAGCCCTCTGATCCCTTAGTGTAGAAGTTGCTAAATCCTGTGTTATCCTGATTGTATTTCCACAATACTTGAATTGTTTCTTTCTATTTGCTTGTAATATTTTCTCCTTGACTTGGGAACTCTGGAATTTGTCTACAATATTTCTAGGAGTTTTCCTTTTGGGATGTCTTTTAGGAGGTGATTGGTGAATTCTTTCTATTTCTATTTTATCTTCTGGGTCTAGAATATCAGGGTAGTTTTCCCTGATAATTTCTTGGAAGATGATGTCTAGGCTCTTTTGTTTCGTCATGCTTTTCAGGTAGACCAGTAATTTTTAAATTGTCTCTCCTGGATCTGTTTTCCAGGTCAGTTATTTTTCCAATGAGATGTTTCACATTGTCTTCTATTTTTTCATTCTTTTGGTTTTGTTTTGTAATTTCTTGGTTTCTCATAAAGTTATTAGCTTCAATCTGCTCCATTTCAATTTTTAAAGAACTAATTTCTTAAGTGAGCTTTTGAACCTTCTTTTCCATTTGGCTAATTCTTCTTTTTAAAGCATTCATCTCCTCGTTGGCTTTTTGGGCCTCTTTTACCATTTGGGTTAGTCTATTTTTAAAGGTGTTATTTTCTTCAGCATTTTTTTGGATCTCCTTTAGCAAGCTGTTGACTTGCTTTTCATGATTTTCTTGCATTGCTCTCATTTCTCTTCCCAGTTTTTCCTCCACCTCTCTTACTTGATTTTCAAAAATCCTTTTTAAGCTAGCCTGAGAGCATTGCATATTATTTTTGGAGGTTTTGAATGTAGAAGCCTTGACTTTGATATCTTCGTCTGATGGTATGCTTTGTTCTTTCTCATCCAAAAGGATGGAAGAAAATACCTTTTCACCAATAAAGTGACCTTCTATAGTCTTATTTTTTCCCTTTTTTGGGCATTTTCTCTGGCTTGGAAAAGGACTTTTGAGTCTTTTGTCAAGTGGAAGATATACTCTAGGGACCTGTAAGTTCTCAGTTCCTCCAAGGTGGCACAATCAGGAGAGAGAAGTTTACTCCTTTCTTGGCCTGCGATCTTGTCTGTGAGCAACCACAAGCACTTTGTTCTGCCCAGGATATGCAAGTAGGGTTCTCTCTCCACAGTCACCAACAGCTCCACTACACCAGCCAGTGCTCCTCCTCACCCCAGAACTGCTACTCAGAACTGTGACCCAGATCAGCAGCTCAATTCCCCCAGGATCTTTAGGTGGAGGACTCCACAGCTGCTGCAGTGGCTGCTGCTGTCCTGGGGCCAGGGCTCCAGCCAGAACTTTCTCCCTTCTCTCCCAGGTGAAAAAACTTTCTCATTGACCCTTAAAGCTGTCTTTGGCGTTTGCACGTTGAATAATCTGGGAACCACAGCTGCTACCTGTGATTCCATGCCCTGAAGTCTGTTCCAGACCTATCCCTGCTATGCAGTGCAGCCAGTGTTCGGCTGTGCTTCACTCTGAGCCCAGTGTAATAGACCTTTCCTGTCAGCCTTCCAGGCTGTCTTGGGTTGGAAATGTCTTTCACTCTGTCATTTTGTGGCTTCTGCTGCTCTAGAATTTGTTTAGAGTCATTTTTTACAGGTATTTTATGGGATATTGGGGTAGAGGTAGAGCAGATCCATCCTTCTACTCCACCATCTTGGCTCCACCCCCTTTTACAGGTGCTTTATGGGCTTTCAGGGTAGAGCTTGAGCAGGTACATGCTTCTACTACTCCATCTTGGCTCCGCCTCCAAGATTTTTCTATTTTGCAAACTATTTCTGTTGGGCAGTACAGAGATTCTGCTCTTACAATTCTTTCTCTTGAGTCATTTGGGAATGTCTTTGTTGGTTTGTGCTGGTGCTGGTTTTGCTGTTGTCCCCCCATCCCTGTTTCCCTTGAGTTTCTGGATGACTTTCTCTTCAATTCTGGAGTGGAAGATGTCACTGGCCAAAATTTGTCATTGGATTTCTTGATCATTCAGCCTCCTATGGTTTTGTTAAAGAAGGTATGGGAAAGCTGATCTACTTTCTTCTATTTAGGTAGATATCTTGTCTAGAAGTCTCTTATGTTTTTTTATATTAACACAGCCTAGCCATGAGTAATTAGTATTTCTTTAATTATCTAGTTCCCTCTTTATTTCTACAAAAAGTATTTTGTAGTGATGTGCATTTAGTTCCTGTGCCTTAATAAATGAACTCCCTAATATTTTATACATTCTGTCTTTATTTTGAATGCAATTTCTCCATCTTTTTGTGAGTGGGTTTTATTGATAATAGTCAGAAAGCCTGATGATTTATATGGACTTATTTTATATCCTGCTACCTTGCTAAAGTTCTTGTTCAATTAGTTTAATAATTGACCCTCTGGTATTTTACCCTCTGGTATTTTCTATGTACAGTATCATATTCTCTTAAAAAAAGAAAGAATTCTTTTTCTTTTTTGCCTATGCTTATCTCTCAAATTTTTCTTGTCTTGTCAGTCTACTGACTAGTAAGTCAATGCATCTACTGACATAATAATTTTATTGTTTTTATTATTAATATGCTATTTTATATTTATAGTTTTCCTAATACTCCACCACCCCTGTTTTTCTAACATAAATCCAACTTGGTAGTAGGGTATGATTTCATAAGACTTCCTTTTTCCATGATGTCTAGAACTTGGTGATTGCAACCAGAAATTTTTTTTACAAAGACCCAAACAACCAAATCATACAGTAACCAAAGCAAGTAACTACATGCCGTTAGATGAGTGCACAATGGAATAAAGAGCTATATTCAGAGATTGATTGATTATTCATTGCTTCCAGTTTGTGGGGACATTACATGTCTTTAAGCAACATTACATGTTCTTGGTCTAGGTTGTTTAATATTTTCCTAAGTGACTTGGATGATGCAATACAGCTTGCACATTCATTAGTTTGCAGATGGCATGAAGCAAGAGAATGGGAAAGATGACTAGTATTTTAAAGGATAGTATTAGAATAAAAATTACATTAGTAATTTGAGAACTTGTCACAAGTATTCAGAACAAAGTTTAATAGAGATTTGGAGAATAGCACATGTAAGATGAAAAAACAAATTGTACAGATACAAATTGGGGAAATGATTGGTCATGTATAAAAGCTCTAAGGTCAGTGTGTTACAAGCTGAACATAATTCATCAGTGTAGCATAGTTGTTAAAGGGTGTGAGGTTATGTGATAGTAAGTTTATAATTCTACAATGTGTATGAGAAGGGAATTATGCTGTAATCCTCTCATTATAGTGAGCATTTATTGGTTCCTTATAAGAGCCCAATTCTGAGCCCCACGATTTAAGAGGATTGGGTTCAGAAGAAAGCTATGTGGGTAATTAAAGATCTGGGTGATTAAACCTACAGGCCAAAGTTGAAAGAACAGAAATCACTGGGTCCAGAAAGGAGAAAGTTGAGAGGAGGCTTAATTCCTATCTTAAAGTCTCTAAAGGGCTATTCTGCAGACTTAGTGTTCTAAGAGGAAATAGAACCTTGATGATCTCTAGCATTCTTTCCCTTCTAAAATTCATCCTGAAGCATAGGTTATTTAAATTAGTTAAAACAAAAAATTTCCTGATAGTGGAATTTGCTAAATAAGGGAATAGGCTCTCCTTAATTAGCCTTAAGAAGAATTCTGCTTTTTACTTTTGCTAATGTGATTATGCTGTATGTTTTCTTACCATAGGCAGAGGAGGATTCAGTAACCTCTCCGGTCTTATCATATAATGATTTCCAGGGATGTATGTGAAAATAACTATTTACCTAATAGCTAAAAGAAATTAGGCCCTATGTCAGAAGAACTAAGAACTAAGATCAAAATCAGAATGTGAGCTTAAAAGAAATGGAATGTTCTCTGCTTCTCTTTTCATTTGAAGCTCATGGGAACCCCTGTTTTTATGAGGAATATTTTCCGTCATCTGATGCTTGTGTTTTTTGAGAATAGACAGAGGCAACATTTGATGGGAAGTAGGAATGACCAAAAAGGAATGATGTGCACTTGATAGATATTAACAAGTTGATACATTTATCTAGCTAAATAAAATTTGGTAATTGAGTAATTGTGTAAACTTTGTGTGAATCTGATCTAATTATGTGTGTGTGTCTGTCTATGATTGTAGCTATACCTAGGCATTCTAATTCACTATAGGGAGTGAACGTTGCAAAATGGAGACATTGTAGAGACTCCATTGGAAAGCAGTAGTGAATTGGAATGACTACATATTGCAACTGTATCTGTATAACTGTATTTTCATATGCATAATCTATGTTTTATATAAGCTCCCAGAGATTAGGTAACATGATTGTTAAAAAATAAATATCATTAATGTTTAAAAAAAAAATGACAGTCACCTTCCAATATCCCTCTTCCCTATCCCACAGAAACCTTTTTTTTTTTAATTTTAATAATGGAATATAGTTAAGCAAAGCAAATCAATGCCTTAGTCTTTTTGGACAGTACATGCCTCAATCTGTATCTATAATCTATCACTTTTTTTCTGAGAGGAGGGAGAAATGTCTCACCATGAGTCCTTCTGAATCAATATTGTATCATGAGTTTTTGACTAATACTGTTAAGAATGTGAGATCTAGTTTGGCCTGTGTACATTATTTTGCATATTTTGTTTCAAGTTTTAATTTTTTTGTGGATACTACAAAAAGACACAAGTAAAAGTATACTTCTGATGTACTTTCATTAAGACTGAAATGCATGGTTTTGTTTTTTGTAAGGAAGTAACTATAAAAAATAAGCTTGTTCGTAGTTTTTTAAGTGTTCATACATAAAATCTAGACTGCAAATTCAGTTTTGAATATCTAGATGCCAACTGGACTGCAGCTGATTGTCCAAGGGACTGCAAAGTTCTAAACCTCAGGGAGAATGCAATAAGTTTTTGGGAGCTTACTGGCATCCTGGGATTGGTAGTTCAGATGGACAAGCATTTCCTTCCAGCCCTAAGAGCAAGTTATGACTATTGAGATCTTTGAACAGACTTGAGTCAGGCCTGGGTGTTCTTAAAAGGAGGCACACACACACACACACACACACACACACACACACACACACACACACACACACACAAAGTCTGCAAGGAGAAGGAGCAGGGATTCCAAGCATTGAGCAGCAACAACAGTAGCTGGTGGGCAATGACATTCATAGCCCTCCTGGGACTTAATAAGCTAAAGAGATATGGAGGCAACAGTTTAAAGGAGAAATGAAAAGAAAAAACTAAAAGGAGGATTGGGCTTCAGCAGAGGAGAGAAAGAATGAAGTAAGCCATTGAATCTTGTGAACATCATAGAACAGAAGACCGATGCTGTTGGTTGTAATTGTTTCTTCAAGGACTGCAGGAAATTCCCCTAATAGGTCTCCTCTTTCCCCAACTTTCCCTTCTTACCCCTGTCCAATAACACTGTAATATACTTTGTCCATTTCTTGCCTAATTTTCTATATCCTGACTTCATGTCAAAAATAAAGAGGACAAGTGTTGGCTAGAACTACACAAAACTTTGAATTAGGACAGAAAAACAAACTGTATGTGAGCAAGTCCTTAATCAGTTTGAGAATAATAAAATGATTTAATCATTGGATAAAGACAAATGGTATCACATAGGAAATATCTTTTGCTTAGCTAAAAGAATCAGCCATATCTTGAGATCCATTGCATAAAACAGCATGCCAGTTTGAAATGTCAGTGTCTGGAAGTAATTCAGTCTAATGATGAGAAAGTTTTAATCAAGTCCCTGAGAGGAAATTACTCGGGAAAAAGAGATAATTTCTCCCTTTGACCCCCCTACCACAGGTGACTGTGTAAATTCAGGAGTACTGTCAGAAGTCTCACTGGCGACTGGAAATCTATAGCAGTGACTACTGGAATGATAGTGGCCTATGACAGAAGAAGCCCCTGCATACAGATGTGGAAAGATTAAGGACTATGTCAGGTTCAGAGTGAGATTCCCTCATGGTGAAGAGTATAAGCTATGGAATTCTAGGAAGGCATTAATCCCCAGAGTCTAGAAGAGAGCTGCAACCAAGGGGAATTTAATAATTACTCCACAAAGAAAGAAATGAGATCCCAGTGTCAGCATTTACAAGATACCTCTTTGCCACATGTGCCCTCTACCCGTGTGCCTTACTACTTTTGTACTTGAAGTTTGATCCCATTTTCCCCAGGAATCTTAAGTATCCTGGGGGAGGTTGTTTTATACCAATTGTTCTTAGTATACCACTTTAGTAAATACCCTTTTCTAAAAGCTAATTGAAGCTATTGCCTGATAACTAATTAGAAACACACTGGTAGGGGCTCATAAGTGATAGTACTAGAAATCTAGCCTCTTAGGATGGCTCCTAAAAACACTGAGAGTAGTAGGGAGCTGCTCTCTGGGGACCCAGTCCCCAGTGTGAGTTGGAGTTGGGTAAATAGGCCAATTAATGTAATTATAAGGTGTTAAACATAAGAGTAGTCACATCTGATGAAGTTTAAAATGTGTGAACAAGATGGCTTATACCCTGTGATCTCTTTACAAGGTGTGAATTCCTCTTTAGTTGGGTCAAGGATTGGCTAACCAAACAAGCCAAGCACAACCCTGGGGGTTTATATGGTAGAGGAATTTCACCACTGAAAGAATCTAGGAGTGACACATTCATGTGGTAGAGGACTCCACACTTCCAAGTACCTTAAGAAGACAAAAGTATGTATGATTGATCACAGAGGGGGTGTTATACCTCCTTTCTACTGCCCTATTGGCTGTGTTATTGGAGAGACTGGACCACTCAGAAGCAACATATCCAATCAGAAGCAGAGAAAGACACTGAAGGAAAACACAGTCATAGGGAGGTATAGAAAGACAGACACTGAAGGAAACACAGCTTTAGGGAATGTAGTGCCTTTCATCAGAGAGGAATGCCAGCTATAGATTCAAGAAAGGGCTTTCACTAGATTGTAAGTTTTATCCTTTGGTCATACATGTTCTCTACCCTTAGAGTTCAATGTTCCAGTGACCCCTGTGTATTTGGGGAAGAGTTGTGGGCTTTTAGCAGGATATTTTGTTACCCACTGTCCTTACTATACTGTAATACTTCTAATCTGGTAAATCACCATTTCTAAAAAATACATTTGAAGTGTGGCTGAATGATATTACTGGTAGGCATATGAGTGGGGGATTTTGAGCAATCGTATTAACCCCACCTCAGAGGGTTATCCCTTGACTCTTAGGGGAGGAATAGTCAGTCACCCTCTGGAGACCCAGCCCTAACCATGTGGGTAGGGATTAGAGAAGTGAGCAGTGTGAGTAGGGAGTGCTACTTTGTATTATAGGCCATCACCTCTTCCCTAAGGGAAGTGTCTAGATTTGTAGAAACCACTACCGCCAGTAACATCTGACATTTATATAGCTTTTTAGGGGTTGGTTAGGAAGCATATTAGGAAGCAGGTAAAGTCATATAATGGGAGAAGTCTTGGCTTTGGAATTAGGGGACCCTTTGATTCTTCCTATCTGTGGGACCTTTGACAAGTCATTTAATTTTCCCTGTCCCTCAATTTTCTCATCTTTCAGATGAGTTTGGAGTAGATGACCACTGAGATCACTTCCAGTTCTAAATGTATAAATACCTAAATGTAGGTGTTTCATTCCCTAATGAAAACACACACACACACACACACACACACACACACACACACACACACACGATTTTCTTCAGTCCTCACAATAGCCGTGTAAAGCTGCCACTACAAATAATACTGTCTTTCTTTCTTACTTGTGGAAACAGGCTTTGAGAAATTAAAATACTTAACCATGGTTATACAGCTACTGCCTTAAATATCTGTGTGTAAATATGAAACAAACAAAAAGCTCATATTTCAGGTGATAAGATTAATAAAACAGGAAATGGAACTTTGTTACTCACTAAACAGAAGAAATTTGGATAACACTTCAAGTTTATAGTAAAATTCCACAAAAATATGGTACCTTATCACCACACAAGAGACAAAATTATGGAAAATGAATTTTTAAAACCCTGGAATGAGCTAGGTACTGTGTATTTTCTTCCAGACTGGAATAACATGCACTAATTTGGAAGTTCCAAAGATATTGGGTAAACCCTTTCTTTTTCTGGCATCATATTTGGGGAAAAAAATTATACATTAAATTATATATCAACAAACTATGGGACACACAGGTAAAGAGGTAAAAATGTGGAACAATTGCTTAGAAAAAAGTCTGCTTACTTTCTCTACATATTTCTACCTAGGGCTTTATTAAATGTAATTATTTGCTTTCTGTGAAAACCTTGCCATGTTGTCTCAGTGACTCCCCTGACCTTTTTGATTATAGAAGATTCTACTTCTTGTCACTCTGTAAAATCCTGGAAATTTTCTTCATTGTTCTGTCCAAATAGATAATGTATGTTAGTATGAATATATTAATAGTCAAATGTCTTACTGTCTCTACAAAATGATTTTAAAATTTAAGGATTAAATTATATTTATATTACTCTCTAGAAATAGATTCAGGATAAAAGGATAAGAAATTCATTCATTAGTATTTGTTTTGAAATTTTCAATAATTATTTATTTATTTTTCTATTGTGCAACATACTGAACCTGAAATTTAAGGAGACAGCAATGAATACTACTAACTTGTATGATAAAACAGATTCAGGCAACATTGCTTCAAAGTAGTTTACTTTAGTTCTTCTCATGTTTGGACTTTTAATTCCAACCATACTCTTCATTTGGACTGGGTTGCTCAGATAAGCAAGCATCTTACATATTTAACCCTTTGCTTTTTAAACCCAGCCTCAATGAGATATGAATTTTTCTCATTTTATAATAATTATCTATGGAGATAACAGAAACCTCCCTGAAATCCAGTTAATACCAATCACAGTATACACACACACACACACATACACACACACAAAACACACACACATACACACGTGCCGGTGTGCTGTTGCATTTTTAATACACTAGAAGTTATGTTAATCTTGAAATGTTTTGAAAATTAATTGTGTAAGCATCATAGAATTTTTTGGTGTGGTTATCTTGCTGGTGTTCTATATGTTGTTTGAAAGTTTTCTTTCTATTTCATTAAAAAAAAAATCTCATTTTTACTGACAGAGAAGCCCAGGAGTTTTGTGTTGTTTTTTTAAAGAAAAATTATCTATTCAATATATCTTAGTAATAGAAAAAACAGTCTATTCTTGGCCATGCATTTATTTACAATTGAATAAGTAAAAGATGATGTTAGCACCAACCAAAGTTAGAATTTAGTCAATATCTAAAGACTCTGTGCTTAGGATGATGTACCCAGGTGATAACTGATACTTGAGTCTCATTATGAAGATTAATTCTTAAGAATTATTTTTAGAAAATAGAAATGTAATGCAATTTTATAATTTGCTAAAACATTGAAATATTTAATTTTACATGCTATATAGTCTCTTAATTATTCCACAAAACATTTTTAAAAGCCAAATTAGCATTTTCTAGAATGACACTGGTTAGCTAGCACTGTTGTTGCTTTGCAATGCTCTGTGATTTTCAGTATTGTCACTATATTTTCTTGCACAATGGTGGTGTAGAATTTAATGTGGTTTCCAATTGTGTAGGCAGCTAACACCTGGCTTACCGAGACTAACCAAAAAGAAGAACTTGGTACAGTAGATTGTTTAATGCACGGAACTTGTGCTGTAGTTACAGTGTTAAGAAGTCCTTGTTATTATGAATGTGCATTATGAGTATATTGTACACAGTCCTGGTATGCAAATGTGTAGCATTCAGAGAAGTGAAATAATTCTGTGTTATTATTATCTTTGTAAATTACATCTTAAGAGTTTTTGAGGACTTTATGATAGCAGTTTTCTATAGTCACAGTCATACAGTGTGTGCAGCACAAAGTGTTTTCTTTCATTATTAACAATAACTGAGCCAATGAAAATGCTTTTAAATATACACCAGGCAAGCAGTTATGCAGCTCTTCCTTCTTACCATCCACAAACCATCTTTTAGCATCTTATAAGACAGCATATAAAACAGCTTTGTAAACATCTGCTTTTCATTGTTAATTGTCAGGAAAAACTGGAGATTTAAATGCTTCTTTTGTAACCCTCCTTAATCCTGTCAAGAAGAATAGTTGTACATGTTTATCTCTCCTCTCTTACAGAGTCCCTTTAGATTCTGTTTTGGGGGTCAGTTTGTAATAATCTCCATTCATTTTCTAAAAACTTCTTTTACACTTTCAATATTTTAGATGTATTTGGTTGATATTATATATGAGAGGCTGTGTAGCAGCCCGCTGAATGTATAAGGAAAGTGGACTTGCTTATATTATATTATACCTTTAAAAGGTATATAATAAATGTGCAGATATCATTTTGATATGTCTTTCTGAAATCTGCTCAGTGTTTTTTTTTGGGGGTCATGCTTTATGGATAATAGATAAAATGGATAATTTTATGAAAAATCCCAGAGGAGAAACTGGTATTTGTTAGCCAAAATCAGATTAACATAGAGTTACAAGACTTTTGCCATTATTATTCTTAAGGAAATGTATTCTTTATTTTCATAGACTTTTTCTATTCCAATTATTGAGTCATTAATATCAATTGAATATCTCTGGCAGTGATATACGAAGAGGGCTTTTGTCATGACATATTATATCTTCATTACATGCAAAAAGATTCTATTACATTTTCTGTCTTCAAAAAAATGTATAAGTTCCACTATCATTATCTGGAATTTGCTATGTAAAATGCACAGTAGAGAAAGAACATTCATAATTTGCTAATTAAAAAGTAGATAATAGTTCATATTTTTGTCAACCAAGAATAAATAAATAACATAATTTGAAATGCTAACAGATCTAGATCATTGGTCATTAAAAATTTCTCAATAGAAAGTGATAAGCATTTATTAAAATGCTATCTTTCAGTGCAACTTACATGTGTGTGTTTTTTTAAAGAGTATTATACTTTCATTAGTTTTTTAACTCATATATATATATGAAACTTACTATATATATGTATATATCTTTTTGCTTTTCAGTTTTTACTTTTCAAAGTTGTATTGAAGTGATACAGAAGTAGGCCTTATCACTGCATGTAAAATTAATTGAAATGACATATTGTTGCAGTTTCTATGACAACCATATCATGATGCTGATGCTCTCAAAAATTTATAAACTACAATCTGAAATATGCTAATTCTAGTGAACAGAGTTAACACTTATTTGCTTAATATTCAGTTTAGAACTAAACTTCATCCTATCTTTAGAAGTAGGTTGATAATATATGGTTAAAGAGGTTTTTCATTTTTATCTTAAGTTCTGATTTTAAATGTTTTCCTAGAATATTGCCATTCTATGCTTCTTGTATATTTTATTGGAAAATAAATTATTATAGCCAATAAAGAACATAAGTAAAATAAGGATTATTAGACTTCTGAATATCTACTTTGACCTTAATACAAATGCTCAAATATTATGGTTATTGTTTTAGATAAAACATTTAGACATAAAAATGTCTAAATTTGGATATAAAATATCTAAATAAAATCTGACAAAAATCCAGTAAACACCCAGAAGGTTTATTTATATGATGTCAAACATGTGGATATTTAGGAACACCAGGTCATTGATTTTTGTAGTTTTCTTCTGGATGCACTACTTTATATACATGTATGGTATTAGTTTTATAGGTACCCCATGTAAGAGAAGGGGACAGAAATTATAACAATGTCTAGAGCTGTTTTTTATACACACATGCATACACACATGTCTACACACATATATAGGAAGATATTAAAAATGTTTTGATTTAGGGATTGATTTGGAAGCACTCTAGAAAAGGTATAATTGTAAAATATGTAAAAAGATGTATTTTTTGAGGTTTGTTTAGAACTATGGAGCTCCACTGTTATAAAAACATTTTTAGGTATAATGTTTGCTCAGAGAACAAACTATATTTTTGTTTTAAATATATACTTTATTTTTCAGTGAAAATGGATTTGGTGAAAACTTGAAACAACCTAAAATAGTATGCTAAGTAAATTGAAACATGTAATGCTTTAGTTCTCATTATCCTGAATGTTGTATAATTCTTCTGTTAGAATGTTTACTACAAAACCAGTTACTAACGTGCATGCAGTTGGCTTTTGACCACATTTATTATTCACAAAAGTACAAAATATAAATCCTTGTTTACTTAAGATGTTTTCAAATTTTAGAATTTTATTAAGTTTTACTTATTTACAAACAAAACAGACTACAAAATAAACTTACAAAATAGGGCTATGCAAATAACTAACTAAAAAATTCTAGTCTCATTTTAATGTTCAAGTTCAAATATGCTTTCAATTTTCAAAATTTAGAAATGTCATTTTGAGTTTTCAAATAGAGATTCTTTAGTAATCCCAAATTTCAAATGAGAGATTTTAAGGAAATTCATTATTAAGGACCCATAAATGAAGGTTAAGAATGAAAAGCAAATGAAAATTCTAAGTTAAAGTATTTAGTTTTTTTTTTAGTATAAAGTATCCTAGAGAGATATTAGTTACTCTTTTGTTGTAAATTTATTGTCAAGTAGTTCAACTGTTTCTTTGTTTGCTTTCTGTTAAGAATAGAAATGGATCTATATTTGTAATGTCACTGTTACCTTTAAAATACTTGAGTTATATTTTATGTGTTGATGAAATAATAATATCATTGAATTATAAAGACAGATTTGGGTCGATAGGTTTTCTTTCAAGAACTGACTGAGAAAGGCAAAGGTGAAGAAACATGAATGCTTTATAAATGTTATTTGGTGATGCAAAGGTAACATGACTATCCAGGAGAATGTCATAGCATCTGCCATAATGCTGGGTACCTTTAATCCTAGTGAGTAAACTTCATTGACCTTATTGAATTACCTTACAACTCCTTAGAGCTTTTTACTTTCTTCACTCTTTGTGGTACACATGCTTACTGTACCTTTGTAAACAACTAGATTATGTTTAGTTAAGGAGAAAAATTCCTAAGCTAGATATAGTATTGTTGGGAAATAATCTGGGTGATTAATTAAAAATTTTGCTTTTCATCTGGTCATTTCCTTGACATATGTTGACAGCCTTAGGCTATGTGACATTGCACTGATGAGTCTTTTTTTCTCCCTTATGGCATCTCATGGGATTTCATATCATATACACTCCCTCTCTACCCTTAAATTGAAAGGATATTTTCTCTTGGGTGAACATTGAAGAAATTGAGACTTGACTGCTTGGCTTTTCTTTGCCATTTTTATGTTATTTTAGTTTTCATAATTTAAAATCCAAGTATTATAAAGCAAGACATTGCTGTATACAGTGCAAATCTTAAGGAAACACATAAGATCATAGAATTGGAACATTACTGCTCATTTGTAGACATGTTTCAGTTTTAGAGTCACTGGCCTCCTATATTTAATTTCTCTCCAAAATGAGATTTTCTACCCAGTTTTGGCTTATGGTATTTGCATTGGACTCCTTATATGTATTCCTTCCCATTTTAAATATATTGAAAACCCAGGGAGTGATTGCATTCATAGGCAGGTGAGCCAAGGTATCTCTCAGATAGGGCTCTCCAAGCATCTAGTTTTCCACCATGAGGTTGGCCCACCCCACTGTGACTAAGAAATGAGATGTTTTGAGGGCTATTACACACTTAAGGTTTTCATAGTGGATTAGAATAACATTACTTAGCACAGGTGTTTCTATAATTGGGATTCCCTTGGAAAATTCAGTATTCAATAACACTCAGCTTTCCACATGAGTGGAATAGCGATCTGCTGTTAATTTGCTAGGCTGTGGTATGAAACATGGGAATGGGGTCTAGCTTGGGGCCTGTTGCATCTCTTCTTTGAACAGGCATTTTCTGTTGTCTATTAATACCGAGGCTTTCCCCCACCCCAACATTGCCAGTATGTAATGTAGTAAAGTGACTTCAATCGGGACCAGCCTGGACTGGCTTAAGCCCTCAGATGACACATATAGCAATTCCTGAGTCTTTTTCCGGTTAAGATAAACATAGCTATTTTTCTCCTTTTGTAAAGCTCCATATTTAAACAGTCTCCATGTTAAAGCACCTGAATGGCTACCAGGGAGACAACTGGGGCTGATTCTATGCTAAATGATAAATATGTATGTATGTGTGTATATGTGTATTTATATGCATAAGGAATGTAAATGTGTATGTGTATATGTGTATGTATGTGTATGTGAGGAATGGGAGGTGGGGAAGAACAGAGTGGGGGTTGGGACTGCAGGAATCCTGAAAAGGGCTCTCGGTGCTGGTGTCCCAGAATGAAGAAGGATTATTTACAGGGTTCACCTATGGAGAATCTTAAACCTGCTATCCTTTTCTTTGTGTGTGAGGCTAGAGAGAAGGGTAGGAAGGAGAGCCCTATTGAACTGAATTAAGATAGGACCTTACAGTAATTAATAAAAACAATGATAATAACAATAATGTAACAACAGCAGTATTCCTTGAGAACTGTTGTTTGGTATCTAGAAACAAATATTTTCTTGAAAAATGGAGAGATGACCCAGAAGTGCCCAGGCTAGAGCAGTAGCTGACTTGTCTGGCTGAGTACTTCTGCTTAAGATACAACTCTGTTTCACTCACAGACACTGAGCCTCAAGTAACTGTCCCAAGTCAAATGTCCAGAGGTGAACCTGGAATCCAGCCCAAAGCCCTGGCGCCTTGTGGTGCCAGGTGAAATGGTAGCCTTGGTGTGAGACATTTATCCATCTCCAGGATAAGCAGGAGCCCCAGACTCCAGCACGTAACCAGTATGCCCCCTCTGGGGAAGTTTACTTTTAGAAGTTCGAGGCTGCAGGGAACCTCGAAGAGTTTCAGTTTCTTCTCTTTTTTTCTAAGTATTTGATTTTGTTTAGGTTTTCTTTAGCATTTCTACATCCCATCCATCCACCAGCCGACATTCTGTAGGCTGCGGCGCCCTCCCACCCAATGCAAACTCCACGGGACCCTGGACTCCTTTCTCTCCCTTTCCTTACTCTCCCCTCCTTTGCCTGGCTGTCCTACAGGGGTTAACTGAACAGCTGGAGAGCTAGAATGAGTTCCTGCTCAGCAGAGCGCACATGCCCACTCCCTGGACCCTAGGCGCAGTCTCCTCCTTGACCTCAAGGTGGCGTCTTAAGCACGTAAACAAAGCTGTGGACCACTGAGGATGCGGAGAGGCTTTGTAGTTTACCTGATGACAATAGCAGTGCTTTCTTTCTGTACCAGCTCCAGATCACTAAGAACTGATTATTAAAAGGACTCAAGTTGTAGAAGAGGGTGTGTGTGTGTGTGTGTGTGTGTGTGTGTGTGTGTGTGTGTGTGTGTGTGTGTGTGTGTGTGTGTGTGTGTTGAGGGTGGGAGGGGAAGAAGGTATGAAAGCGAGCTAGCTCCTGGGACGCATTCCCTGAGAGCTCAGAGCCCCGGGTGGAAAGGTGGGGGCGAGGGGAGAGGAATCTGTCAGCACTCCCGAGAGAGGCTAAGAATCCCGAGGCAAATGAGAGCTAGAGATGGAGATACAATACACTTAGTCTCTTTCAGGGGCACCTCTCTGAGTGCAGTGCTCTTCACCCCGGAGAACACCTTTTGACCCGAGGTGGAGCAGGGTAGGGTGGAGAGGAGGAGACAGAGACTGGTAGTGGGGAAGAGAAACACAGGATAAACGTGCTATAGTCATGTAGTTAGTGATCTTACCTCGGAGACGAAAGGGCTGGGCTGCCGGGCTGGGATCTCCTTGCAGACATCCTACATCCCAGCTGTTTCTCCCGCAGGAGCGTTCCTGACCAACAATCGCTTTCTTCTGACTAACTTGGATCAGGGCTCGAGTTGCTTCCTTTTTTTTCCCTCCCCCTTTCCTTCCAGACATTCCCTAAACTCAGCCCAGGACAAATCCAGAAGTCGGTACAGTACAGAGCTTCCATTCAATCGTGGAAAAAAAAATTCCTTTAGAGTTTCTCTTAGCCAGATGGAACAAATAGCAGGTTACAGAGACCTGGGGGTGGGGTGGGGTGGAGGGTGGCACACTTAAGGATGGCTCCGGGCGGCGGTGGGCCGGGAGGGAAGCGTGGCTTTTTTCAGCTCTTGGAGCAGGTAAGGTTGTCCAGGATATCAACTGCACTTGTGCAGAGCTGCTGGAGCCGGTGAGAGCGGAGGGCGATCCTCAGCTCCTTCTAGGGGGTGGAGTAGGGTGGAGTGGAGTAGGGGAGAAATGGACCCTGGAAGGGATCCACTGACCTGGGACTTCTTCGTGGGAGTTGGCCCTGTTTACTCGCCTGCTTCTTCTAGCAGGATAGCAAATGGACTTGTTTCCCCCTGATTCCCCGGTTCCTCTTTAAATTGAAAAGAGGGGAAGACCTCTCCAGAAACCAGTTTTGCTCCTTCTCACTTTCCCCCTGAAATCTGTAGAAGAATTAAATAAATGAAACTTTATTTGACCGTGGAGTTTACATACAGACCCTGGGACTCCGTCGGTCTTTGGCCTTATTCTAATTCCATAGCGGTAATTACCCTTCGTTTCTTTAAGTGCAATAGATTTATTGCCTGAGAGACTATGCACAGTTTGATTGAATTATTCATTTTTTTCTTTGGTGTAGACTGCATCTGGGGACTCTGATGTGACGTGTAGATTTTTTTTTCAGGAACAAAGGGAATGTGGAAATGAAAGAGAGAGGGAGAGAGAGGCTGGCAGATGTAATGAGACGCGGTGAAGGTGTACGCAGCCTGGCACTCCCACTCGTCTCAGCTCCGCTCACTGCAGCCCAGGGTGACTCGCAGGCTAACACACACAGCTTTTCTCCCGCAGCCTGCCCTCTGTCACTGTAAGTACAACAGTCTTCTCTTATCAGCATGCAGATTCCAGTCACTCACTACGTTAGCCTCGGGTTTGAACTTTAAAAATTCAGCAAACGCCGTTACAGAATGAACTTTCCCAGACAGGGAGAGCATGCCCGCGAAACTTGTTTTTGATTTCTTTATTTTTCCCTTGGGGAAAAAAGTTGATGCTTTTGGGTCATTTCCCTCTCCTCTCACCCCAACTCCTCTTTGTGGTGGTGTTGCCTGCTGCTGCTGCTTTCTCTCCCTATCAGCGTGATGGACAGATTTAAATGAAATTAAAGGTTCCCCCCCACATCCATTTCCGCTCGAGGGACAATAGCTCGTCCTTTGGCAAACATCTCCTTAAGGAATGCAGGGCATTATTCCCAGGTTTTTTTGTTTTGTTTTTTTATTTTTTGTTCTTGAAACACAATCGCGAGCTCTTGGAGGCACTCACGGGGGGCAGAGTTCTTTGGGGAGCTCGGCTTATTTCACCCTCCCCAAAACGGTGAGAATGAAGTCGGAGTAAATTGCGCAGGCAAGTTGCGGTTATTTATTGGTTTGTTGTTGCTGTAAACGGCCCCCCAAACTTTTCTGCGGAGGAGATGGAAAGTTTCCCACTCCCTCCCTTTTGGCTTTCACACCAATCTCATTTATTTTTCGTTTCAGCAACAGTCATCCCTCCCCCTCACCTCCAGTAGTTCGGAATAAATGACATTTGTATCTGTTCTATTTGTAACAGTAGCTATAAAACTCTCTCCGCTGAAAGTTAGCGACAGAGTAGAAATATCTTTGAGAAGAAGTCGCAGATGGCTCTTAATTGGCTAGTAGTGTAAGTAGAATCCCACAATTACACAACCTGGGGGGAAATTCGTACTTTTTTGGGGGAGGGGAAGAAGAGTGCCTTACATTTTAATTTCTTGAACAGAACAGTGCTCTTCACAGCCAAACCTGGAGAGGGGTGTGTGTCTTCTCCAGGACCCTTTTCCTCGCCTTCCTTTCTTGTTCTGGCTTCTTTCTCTTCCGGAGGAGATGCTTAGCAAAAACTTCACCGATACCTTGGCTTGCTTTGCTGCTAGCCAAACCGTTGGTTTAGCCTTTGGGGTGGGGGTGAGTGTCACTGTGTAGAACTCAAGAGCAGCTTCGAGCAGGTAAAGTGCCCTCCCTGGGCCAAAGGCTTGGCATTCCAGCACTGCATTCCTGAACAGCCCGAGGTGGAGAGAGGGGGAGAGGAAGGAAAATGAATCTGAATATCTTAGGTCCAGCAGCATCCCTGTTGGGTGAAGGGTGGGATTTCGCAATGCTCCTTCTCTGCTTCAGAAGCGGGTCGTTCTTCCTCCTCCTCGGATTCTCACTAACAGAAACCAAGGGGCAGGTGCCCCAAACTACATACATCCCCAAGGAGATGAGGATCACCTCTTTTGCACTTCGCCTATATTTTGAGCGTGTAGAAAGACCCGCTTCTTTACTGACTAGGGCAAATTTCGTAGTTCATCTGGGATCTCTCAATGCCTCAGTAATTTATCTGATAAATCTAAAGGACGAAGCCTGTAAAGGTGCCACTCTGGCCAGAGTCAAGAAACTATCAGTACCTGTTCTTCCCCAGATCCTAAGTCGGTAGACTTTGTAACTTCTCCTGTTCCTCTCCCTATTCCATCAGTCTCCGAGGGACAGATCCAGTCATCCACCCGCTCGAGAGCCGAGTTGCGGCGAGCACGCTGACTCGGAAGCCAGAACTGTCTCAGCACCTTGCAAGGAACCCAGTCGTGCAGTAGCGTGGCTGGCACTCCGTGTTTCACCTCTCCGGCCGAATCTGCTACTTCGCACTCCTTCTTTCTTTTTCTCCTTCGGCTGTTTCCCAAGGATTTGGGGAACAAGGCCATTTGCTTTCCAACAGCTTCAGGTTGAGAAAGAGGGCTATCTCCTGGCCCAAGGGCCCTGGTTCCATTGTGGGTTGCATTAGAGAGTACCTGGTGAGGTCCAGGAAAGGAGGGAGGTCAGCCTCCCGCCAGGCCAGATCATAGTTCTCTGGCAAGAAGGGGGTATGTACACACACAGGAGTGAAAGGGGCAGAGCAACCTGATTTAGAAAGAATGGGCTTCAATGTTAGATGGAACCGTAGGCCTAGCAGGTTGAGGGGTATCTCAGTCCCTAGCTCTTCTTGGGTTTATACATACACGCACAGAGGTCACAGGGATTCTCTTCCCAGCCCCCCTGCTCACTTTTTTTTTTTAGGCATCCACCCCTGTTGTAAATTAGGCAACTTTTTAAAGTCCCATTCAGAAAGGAGCGCAGAAGAAAGACTTGTCTTCATTCCTAGAAAAATCGGTTTTTGTAGATGCAAGAGGGAATTATTTCTTTTCTTGCCTCCTTTCAGGCTTCTCCTCATACAAAGTCTTCTTACTGAGGTAGCAATAGAAAAATGCAAAGCTTTTTCCTTTACACCCCACCCCCTCAGGCACTCTGACTCCAGGGCTTCAGGTCTGAGGAGTGTTGGGGCACTGAGGTCACTACCTGGCAAGCCTGGTGGATTCTCTGGCCCTAGCCCCGTCCTCATCCGTGACCCCACCATTTCCAAAGAGAAAATTAAAGTGATCACCAGCCAACTGAACTTTCCCTGTGCTGCTCCCTCCTTCACCAAGAACTTGCTTCATTCTTTCTTAACTCTTCCACCTTCTATTTCTTTTCTCTCTTCCTACATCTCCAAGGTCCCTTTCCTTTACCATCCTCTCTATTAATTTCAGCCATATTTGAAATAATCATTTAATCTTTTTGCCTATTCTCTCCTCTGTCTTGTCTTCATCCCTCTGAGGCTTTTCTTGTAAGCTGAAGAAGAAAACTCTGTATTGTTCTCCTTCCTGCTGCTTCTCCATCAATGATCTCTTGGCGATTTTACCTGTGGTGTTACACTGGGTTACCATCCATATGACCTCCTTCCCTTGGCCTGAAATCCATTTCATATCCAGTTCTATGTGTTTCACATTAAGTTAAACAAAGAAATGCTATTTCCTCCTGAAATCTCAGTGACTTCTAGCCCAACTTTCCCAAACTTTATCTCATCTGTGACTCCTGGTCTTAGCTTCATTTGTCAGGCATGCCATTCCCTTAGATCTGGATTACCACCACTTTCCTATGTGTGGTACAGTTTTTCCAGAGTCATTCCAGCCTTTGCAACTTCTAATTATCTTTTTCACTTTGACTGTCACCTTTCCTACCTATGCCTCTTGTGGCTTCTCCTTTTGCTCACAAATCAAACTCCTTACTTTCAGATCCCTGTTTCCCCTTTTCCAGGACATTCTAGTCTTCCTCACTTCTTTGTTTCTTTTCTAGGTTCCCTGGGATCCACTCAAAGGAGCCTTAATTTTCCTCAGTGGCTTTTACTCATTCTAATTGAAACACCTTCTCTACCTCCCGCAGCCTCTCTGCTAGCAGACTTTGTTATTTTATTCCCTCCCAAAACGCTTCTACTCAGAAAATTAAAGTAAGGTATGAGCACTATACCCTCTCTGCATAACCTGCACAGAATATAACATGTACATACTCTAAGTAGTAATCTATTGTTTAGTTGTTGCCATATGCTTACAATAATTTCTTGACTCTATTTTGTGCACATCTATTATGAGATCAGTTTTAGCCTGCAAGCTTCTAGAGGGCAGGGTACAGGCAGTTTCATAATCTATGTAAATTAATGCCCTGCCCATAGTTAGATTTCTCTTCCTGATGGGATCCTCCTTTACTTTCTGTTCTTTCCCCATCCTTTCCAGCTTTGTTTTTTCCTATTTACTTCGACCCGTCTTCCTGGCATTTCTTTCCCTTTCACTATTGCTTATTTCTTCTTTTCCTTTTTCCTCTCTTGCTCTTCTCTCCTCTCTCTTCTTTCTATTCCTCATTTTCCTTCTCCTCATTGTTACTTTTCAATTTTCTTCTACTTTTTCCTTCCTCATCCTCCCCCTTTTGACTTTCCTTCTCCTTTACTGCTTTTCCTTCTCCCCCTCTTTTCTTCAGTACCTGAACTTTCTCTCCTTTTTTCCTCCCACTACTTACTTTTCTTTTTGTCAATGACCATCTCTCTCTACTTGTCCTCCTTTCTTCCTCCTTCCTGCTCTGTTTCCAGCTCCTTTCTACTTTGTTCCTCACCTCCCCCCTCCCCCAAACTTTTCGCTGCCTGGGCATCTCCTTCCTCTTATACTTCAGTTATTCTTTCTCTTTGCCCACCTTCTCCCTCTCCTTCAGTGGAACGTTTGCTTTTCTTGTACTCGCTCGTGCTGTTTCTCCGCTTTATCACAGTCTTCATTCTGCTTGGTCCCCCTTTCTTCTTAATCTTTCCCCCCACTCTGTCTCATCCGACTTGGACCTGCCTCTTCCTCTTTGTCACCTATTCGCTCTCTATTTTCTCCTTGTCGCCTCACTTAGTGTTTTCTCTCTTTCTCTTATTCTACCCTCCAGTCTCCCGTCGCCGCTCTCCCTGCCCTGCTCGCTCTCTCCGGCTGACTCTCCCTTCCCTCTGCCTCCCCCAGTCTCTCTCCTTCCCTCCCTCCCTCTCTTCCTTTCTCCCTCTCTCTCCCTCCCTCCTTCCCTCCCTCCTTGCCTGCCTGCTTGCCTGCCTGCCTCTCTCGCTCCCTCCCTCTGCCTCTTGTCTCATCTTGCCTGTGTTGTCTGGGAGGGGAGCCCTGCCTCCTCTCCCTCTCTCAGATCAATGCCCTGGCCACTCACTTTCTGATGTTGCACGACGGGAAATGCTTTGAATACTTACGACATGGCCGCTCACATTGATTGCCAAGATTGACAGCACTAACCATCGCCTTCACTTGTTTCAGGGGGAAAAGCCCTTAGTAACCCCGCTCCGCGCCCACCTCCCGGCACCCCGCTCTCAAACTTCTGCCAGCCAGTGAGCCCCGCTCCCGGCCCGGACACCCCCCGCAGACTCGAGTTAACGGGCTGGGCTGGCTGTGGCGCGGGGGGGGTGGGAGGGTTGTTCGCCCCCACCCCCACCCCGGGCGTGTGCCTAATTGACTTAGCATCGATCCCCCCTTTCCTTTTTTTTTATTTTTATTTTTATTTGTATATTTTCCATTTTCTTTAATGCCATTTACTTCCGAGGCGCAGCGCACAAGGAGCCCTCCGGTGCGGTACCATCCTGGAGCCCGCCCAGGTAACCGGGACGGAGCGAGCGAACGAGCGAGCTAGCGAGGGAGGAAGAGCGAGACAGACAGAGAGCGCGGCCTCTTTGTGCGCTCGCTACCTGTTGGGGCGCTGGAGGGGGATGGGGGACAGGGAGTCCAGGCCGAGCCGGGCCTCGCAGCGCCCCTCTCTCCAAGCGAGCGGCTCTGGCTGCCCGCCTCCCCACTCTTGTCTTCCCTTGCCTCCCTTGAGGCTCTGGATTTAGTTTCCCGGGCCCGGAGGTGGGATGAGTGGGAAGAGATGGCAGCCGGGTCAGGGAGGGAGGCTGAGCCCAGAAGCTGCCGGCAGCCCTGGCCAGTTCAGTCTCCGGACTTTGGCGGGGCGGGCGGCTGTGGGGGGTAGGGGAGGGAGCGCGGCGGGGCCGGGCCAGCGCGGAGCCCGGAGTTGGGGCTGGGGAAGGCGGGTGGGAAAGCGGGTCCTGGGCGCCTCCGGCTCTCTGCCGCACGGACCCGGAGGCTGCCGCGTCTCGGTCCCTTAGAGTTGTGCCCTATTTCAGAGGTGGTGACAGATCCGTGTGGCGGGTTTCTGTCTTTCTTATTCTGTTTAACCCCCTCCCCCCTTAAGATCCGCTGCTGCGAGAAAACACATGGTCTAGCTGTAGATAACTGTGCTTAAGAAACTAAGGAGAACGGGCAGGGAGAGAGGAAGACCGAGCAACCGTTGAAAACAGAAAGCTATTATTGCCACACTAAGTATCCGTCTGGAAATTCGTCCTTTTTTCCCGGCCACCTTATCCCTCCTTCGCCTCCTCTGCCCACAAATATTTGTTCATATACATATGAAATAGATCAATACAAATGATATGGAAAAGAGGTCAGGTGGCTGTGCGGATGCGCTTTTAAGTCTCCCAGAAGTTTGAGGTAGGTGATTTCATCAAAGTTTGCCTTAGGTGTATAAATTGAGGAAGATTATGTAGCTCTGTGTGTAGTTCCGTGTGTGTTTGTGTGTGTGGTGTATCTATGTATCTATCTATATGTACATGCGTGTGTACTCTGAATTCAGACTGGACCACTGGACGGCAATACCTTGTGTTCCCACCAGAGGGCAGCGTCCCGGGGCTTTGTCAGCGTCTAGCCTTATCTCTCTGCAGGCAGAGGTTTGGAGAAAGTTAGACTACAAAACTTTCTAACTAATATCACATCCCAGTCCGTGATATTAAACAGTAACAAGTACAACAAAATTAATACTAAGCTTCTACAAACCAAACCAACCCAACCCCTCCTCCTCCCCCTCTCCCCCCCCTCCCCCCCAGAGCCCTATCCATCCACACCAGCAGAAGGGGGAGGGAAGACTGTTTTAATTGAGGGTTTGGCCGACTGACGGCTGCTGAGCCTTTCTGCGCAGTTTTAGTTGTAGCCGGAGGTCATGTAAATCGACCTTAAAAGAATGCATAAGCCGTAAATTAAGAGAAACCCTTACTCAGGGGTTGATCCGAAAGTAGACAATACCCAACTTGGACAAATCGGACTTTCCTGGTGAGCTGTGAACAAATTCCCCCCTTCCCCCATTACAGACTAAATGCAAAATAAGTTTCTTAGCGATTTTCTTTTCCTTCAAAGTTTTGAGATGTTTCTCCTCATCAGTGCATGGGCACAGTTTTCGGAAGGCATTAATGTTTGCCGGGTAGGAAGGGGCTGGGCTTCTCTGCTTCTTATCACTCTACTTCCTGACCCCCCCCCCCGCCCCCCGCCCCCTTGTTTTTGATTTGTAAACTTGGGATGCTGTTTGCGGTTATTATAAGAAGTACGGAGTGGTGTAACACCCTCCCTCGTTCAGCTGTAGCCAGGTTTGCCCTAAGTTTATGGAAAACCCGGATTGCTAGAAAATGTGTGCCTCCCCTTTTGCCCCCCACCTTCCTCGTCGCCCTAGCCACCTTAACAGCCTGGACATCGTGCGACCTGCCTCCCGCCTGCTTCGCTTTTTCTCGGTTCTCTCACCCGCTTCCCTCCTACCCCCCCAACCCCGCTCCCCCCTTCTCCCGGCCCAATTTTCTGATGCTTCATTCATGGTCTCTCCCCCCCCCCCGCCCCCAGAATAAACAAGTCGAATCCTAAACAAGTCAGTCACAGAACTGATGGTAATTCTAACTCCTTCAGCTTACTGCTGATGGTATAGGACGGGGCAGCTCTGCGGAGGCTGACTCTGGCCGTGTGTGTATGGTTGTGGTAGGAAAGGGGGTCGGGACCTACACATTGCAGTGAGCAGCTATGGGCTAGGGCATTCCCCTCATACCCCCGGTTCCTCTTCTATTTCCCTGCGGGTGACTAAGGCCGGTGGCTCAGTCGCCTGTGGCTTCTGCGGGGCTGCACGCTTTAGGCTAGGGCTGCTCCTGGTTCTCCTTGGCTGAGTTAAATTGTGCAGGGCCTCGGAACCCTGACTCTGGGGGGTAGTTCAGCTACTCGGGTGCTGAGTACGCTGCGCTCCAGGGAGATTTGCTTTCTTTCTCTTCTAGGACTACTGGACAGAGATTGGAAATGGCTTGTGAGAAGGCTTTTAGTGTTGTGTCTGGGAGCCGGGGAGCAACGGCCTGGGTGCGCGGGGGTGGGAGTAGGGTGGGGGAAGGGTGCTTCAAAGGCCAGATTATCCGTGCTCTGGCGGATCTCTCTAGAGCTGTCCGGTCAAGTTTTTTTGTTTTTATTTTTTGTTTTTGTTTTATTTGTCTTTAAAAGAACATTAGCATAGCTGGAGTAGATAAGAAGAATTTGTTTCCGGCTTTTTTGTTTACTTGAACATTGGTTAATTTGAAAACCTTTATTTTATTAGAATTGCCAGATGTTTCAGGTGGTCTGTGTTTGAGGACGGGATAAACCCATGGCCAGGGAAGGGCAAGATTGAAATATATTCCTCAGGATTTCTTTTCCATTCTGGCTACTTTATTCTTCAAGTGTGAGCCTATGGGCATTAACCTGACGCAGCCAAGTTCTGCCCGCCGCGCTGCGGGATGTTGCTGGGCCCGCGGAGTTGTCAGACTCCAATCAGTTTCCTAGTAAACTGTGCACTCCCAGTGCATTCCAGGCTCTCGGCGGCGGCGGCTGTGCCCTCGGTGCCCCGGGGACTGGGGTACTCAATTCGCACTGCTTTCGCCGGCGCTCTTCACTGTCTCCTGCGGGCTTTGGGCTTAGGCTGAGGGGGTGTGGACGTCTTTTCCCCCTCCCCAGCACTTTCGCCCTTTCGTGTGTCTCAGTTTGCATTATCATCCGCTCATTATAAATAGTAACCATACCTAGCATTTCATTCTAGTACCAAGAAGAAAAAAAAACACCACCCACTACCTAGCCTATTTATAGGAGGTGGATTTTAGGGGGAAATAATGAGGTCAGCGGCTGGGGCTGCAAAGTCCACGGAGGGAGCGGGCCACCTGGCAGGCACGGCTCCTGTGCCCGCCTCCTGGCCTGGCCCGGCCCGGTCCGGCCCGGTCCTCCAGGCCTCTGCCGCTGCCCACAACTTTGTTTCCCCAGGTCACATTCTTGCGCTTAAGTGCGCGAGCCTGTGGGGGAAAAGCAATCCCCGGCCGGCCGGGCTGGCCGGGTGAAGCTGATCCCGCGATGGCATTTTGTTTTGAACAGTTGCTGGGGCTGACTATTCCTCATAAGGTAAGGTGTCCGTGGGCTGTCCAGGACCCAAATGCCACGTATATAATTAGCCTGCGCACTCAGCACAAAGTCCCCTGCGCCCCCCGGGCTAGAGCTGCCGGGACTTCGGGCTGGCTCCTTCAATCTGGTCCGGTTCGGTCGTGCCGGGCCGACAAGCTGGGCACAGGGGAGGGAAGCTCTAAACAGGGAAGACACCGATTGGGCCACAGTAGCCTGCCCGCTTCCATCCTCGTTTTTTCCCACCCACCCCTTCACCCCCAGGCAGGCAAGAGCCCTGGGGAGGGGGAGGAGGAGCGGATTAATTTACAGCCGGGTGGGCAGCGAACCTCGGCCGGGTGCAGGCTAAAAGATGGAAGAGAAGAAAAGAAATAAAAAGCGAAACAGCCTGTCAGGAAGGAGATCTCCTTACTCCCAGACCGGCCAGTCCCGGAGAGGGGGCTGCCAGTATTTGATGCTCTGGGACTCCCCTACAGGCAGCTCGGGCGGGTGGCTGGGAAGGGGGTAGGTAGCCCGAGGGGATGGGGAGTACTAGGGGAGGGCCTGGTTTCGAGTTCCCGGAGTTAGGTGATGTTCTCTCCCGGCCTCTTTCCCTTCCTTGTGAATCCCCCTCCACGCCTTTCTGACGGGGCAGGAGAGGCAAGCCGGCACGAGCGAAACGCGGCGAGCATCCCAGGAGATGCGCCCGGAGCGGGCGGGCCCCTGTCCTAGTAAATCTCGGTGCCCGGATTGCAGCATCAAGTTTCCCCCTCGAGGCCGAGCGGGCGCGGCCGGTGTGGGGCCAGGGGGAGGGGAGAGGAGAAAGGCTGATAGAGAGCTCGGGACCAGCTCGGCTCTCGAGATCTACCTCGAACCTTTCCCCCCTCCTTCCATTGTCCTAATTCCCCCCATTCCTTAACCTCCCCCAACCCCCAGCCTCCTTGGCACAGGGGGAACAGCAGCTGCTTGTCCCCATTGTCCCCACCCGGCCTGGTGGCCCTAGTTCTCCAGGCCCATGCCCCGCCCCCTTCAGTTTTCAGTCTGTAGTGTCTGACCTAGGAGTACTTTTCTGTAACCGTGACCGTGACCTTTGGCGGGTCACTCGCTGCTGGGACCTTGAAAAAAGGGAAAACACTTTAGCTTGCCCTTTCACTCCTAGCTTGAGTTCTCCTATGTGTCCAGGCCACACTTCCCGTGCTCCTGGTAGTTATCGTGATTTCTTTTAGTATATGTTCCTGTGTCTCTCTCCCTTTTCAGCCGCTCCATTCTATCTCTTCCCCCATCTTCCATTTTAAAAGGAAAATCATAAGGTTATTTTCCTCTATAGGCAACTAGAGTGCAGGAGTGACTGGTCCATCTCTCTGGTGCTAAGGAATATTGGTGTTAAAACAGAAAGGCAGTTTACGATGTTTATGGACCAAGGAATGTCACTCCCCCCACTCCTTTTATTTTTGTCTTGCAGTTAACAGGAAGGAAAAGTTTTTTACTGGTATTCTCAGACATACTGGTGAAGATCCATACATGCATACATATGTGTGATGTCTGTGATCTCGTAGCAATCTTCCTGTGTACATGTGAGCACACAGACCCCAGGCTTTTGAAGGCCTAATAAATTAGGAGAGCAGATCTCAGGTGGTTCTTGCCCTAGTCTAAAGAAACTCCAGTGCATATATGCTTCAGGAGTTAGGATGCAGCTTATTTCTAAAGGCAGTGACCAGAAATGCAGACATCAAATGCCAGGTTCTTAATCCCTTAAGCAAACTAACATCCTTTCCTTTTCTTGCCTATTTCTCACTCTTACTAACACCTCCCATCCCCCTTCCCCTATATTCTTTCAGACATAATGATAAACTCAGATAGTAAAGATACTGCTCTGCTGAACGGAGGACAAGGAAAGGGTTTATTTGTGTGTGTGTGTGTGTGTGTGTGTGTGTGTGTGTGTGTGTATGTATATATCAAATAATTTGTTTTTTAATGTAGCAACATTTGCTGATTTTTTTTTTGCAGTAGTGGGTGGGGTGGGGGATTACATGATCCTGTCCCTGTACATTGCATAGTCACTCTGTGGCATTTATATTGTAAAACATTAATATCTGGTAAAACCCCAGAACTTAAGATGCCAGAACCTTTTAACTGAAGCTGCCATGAATTATGCAGTTGAGAGGAAACATATCTTATTTACTATATATTTTTTATTAGTTTCAGAAAAACATGGATTTTTCCCTTAGAAAAACAAGATACTTTTGAAACATGCTTACGGTAACTAGCATGTATAACTTAAAAATGGCTTCAGATAAGTCTTATTTCTTGAAAAGATAAATAATAAATGCTTGTGACATGGTTGTGATTTCATGTCATTTTCTAGTTTGACCTCTTTTAAGAACTACTGGGTTACTTGGTATTGATGAAACTGCTACATATATATCCATCTTATATTCAAGGAATCAGTGACGTTTTAAATAATTCTCTTTCAATTAGTACAATAGGTACAGAATAAATGAATTTCCTTTTGAACAAGAGTCAGTACACACTGGCTTTTGCCATCCTCTTTTTATGTTGTCTGTACTCTTCAGTTTTGTCAGGCTATTTTTCTTCCTCTGAGTTGGAAATGCCTTTGCTTGCTAGAGAAAGCATCCATAGCAGAATTATATTCAGATTTGTTTCAGCCTTTGTAAACTTCACAGGTAGACATTGCATAAAAATGAAGATGCAAGAAAACTTGGTTTATCAAAGAGCTATTTGTTTAAATACAGTATGAGATGCCCATATATCAACTGGCGTTTTTGAAGTCAGGTGAAACATTCCATCAGGCTAATGTGTCTGAGAGTATCATATCAGGCACAGACAGGTACTAGAAATGATAAAACACAGATAACCTGAAGCAAGATGATTTACAGATGGGCTGGCTTATCTACTGTCATGAGGTTATATGGGTCATATCATTCTATATTAAAATCAATCTTGGTGATTTCAAAATTATTAGGCTACATTGGCTATTTGAGAATCAGGATGAACAGATATGAATAGGGAATTTTGAGGAAGAATAAAGGCATTTTAAAAAATTCCTTGTCTCTTAGGGCAAAGAATGGTTCTTTTATTCTTGGGTCTGGATTGCTTATTATTTAAGGAGTGTTACCTCTTTCCTTCCCCCCACAAAAAAGAATCAGAATTTGTTAGGCTCCCTTCCATCACAAAACCCATGATTCTAAGTTGACTCCGAAAAAGCTCAATTCAAAAATATGTGTCTATGCCTCATCTTAGTTCATTTTTTTTTAAAATGAGAAAATAAGTCCCATTAGAAGGAAACACATTTACACACATAGTGCATCCTTCTCAGTCTGGGGTCCCTCGGTTTTGGTCTGAAAATCAATTATTTTGATATGCATTTGATCAAGAAACTTCATTCCTTTCACGAACTTCTTATTATATATTAATTATCCACTTATAGGAGCAGTATACTCATTTTCCCAATTCTGTACAAGAGGGTGAACGACTTAATCTCCTCAAATGTTAACTCCATCTCTCAGAGAATTATTTTGCTTAGATAGATAGGGCAACTCAGTTTAATATTTGCCTTTTGGCTTAAACTAGAAGATGTATTTGGAGCTTTTCAGGTGTTGAGCTTTCGTTGACTATAGTTAGGGCAGAATATCCAAGGAAGCCTTGTGGGTGGAGGTCAGAAGATGGGATCTCATTTAAATCTGCTATTGACTCTCTCACCTCCAAACAGGGGCTGGTCTGTGGTAGTCTGACATAAGGCAAACCTCAGAGATCCAGTATTGATTCAGTCCTTAACAGCAAATCCTTAATATCACTGCTCAAAATATCCAACTTTACACCAATATTAGCCATTCTTTTTATAGTGACACCATGCTTAGTAAAAAACTTCTAAGCACTGAGGTCAGGTGTTGAGATTGGATTCTAGTTTATTTTTTATGAATCAGATAAAGATTTCTGTGCATGAGACCATATGTGAAGATGAGAGAACAAGAACATTTCCATATCAAAGGCAATATATCTGAGGCTGCATGGTAATTAAAATGCAGTGGTTTGGACTCTGTGCACTAGCACTTAGGCAGAGCGTTGCTGGGACCTTGTGCATCATGCAGGCGGTTGCCTCTTGCATACTTCTCAAAATACACTTATAATTTTGTACAAACATTTATGCCAGTCCACACTTTTCTGTGGATAATTTGTATTTCATCCAAACCATTCAAAGTAGAAGTTATTTTTTGAGCTACCCCCTCATTATGGCTTTTGTGCATCAACTATTTTTATTCTGGTTGTTTGTATTTCCTTTTACCAGAATGATAGCTTGTTTATATTCAGAATCTCTTCTTGTTTCTCTGAGACCCCCTCATATATCACTCACATTTTACTCCTTACTCAAAAAAAAATGGCATTTGGCTTTGGAAGGGGGTGGTGGTGGTGCAGAATGTGAATTATTTTCTGAGGTTAATTGTCAACACTAGAATCTATTATAAACTAATAAACCATATAAAAAATAAACCTACAGGGTGTACTTAGGCACTATTCCTTTTGTTTGACAATGTGAATACATTCCCTAAACCTCATCTCCATGCACATGATTTCCAAACACAGCTTTTAAAAATGCCCAGGCAAGGCCTTCTCAGTGCCCTTTATTACCTTTCAGCAAAGGAGGACATAGGTATGTGGTAGACTTTTTCATGCTATTTTTGTATTTAAACCCAAATTTGCAAGTCATTCTTTTGAAATCACAGATAAACCCTCATACTAACCCTGAAGTATGTTTCTTTGTCCTTTGTGGTGTAGTGTTCTGGGTTTGCTCTCTCCCATCATGCTTTAACAGAGCATAATAGAATATCAAAGTTTGATAGAACCAAATAGACTCAAATGCTAAGTATGGGGACTATGGGAAAAACTGAAGTCTCTTATACTGGTGCTCAGTAAACTTTCATACATAGTAGTCCCTTTTGTCTTGGTCTCTAGCTCAGATTCTCACTTAGCAAATGTATTTGCTTCTTCATGATGCTCTGGTTTTTTTTTTTTTTTTGTTGTTGTTGTTACATTTTCTTACTTTGCCGTCTCTCATAGAATGCTTATGAGCGACATGGTATTGGCTTGTATGTTTCATCTGTTCCAAGCTTCATTTCCTGGTGAATGGTATTCTGTAAAACCCTGTGAGTTTTTTTCTGGATGGAAGCACCATGTAAATAAAAGTCATCATGTGGTATTATGATAGCTTTTAAAAGGTTCGCATATTTTGAACATATTGTTTTAACATATTAACTTGATACTGAGCAGTTTCCTATATTGACATACCCAATATAGGCACATGCAATACTTGGCATTCATAATAAAATGGTCAGTCTGTTGTGGAGACTAGGATTCCATTTTCAACCTGGATTTTTTCTTCATGTTCCAGTTTTCCCTTCAATCTTTTCTGTCTCTGGAAATTTCAAGAGATACTTTCCCAAATACTCTTTTTGCCTCCTTCTGCCTTTAATGATATAATATTCCTCGCAATTCTAAGAAGAAATGTTGATTCCTTATGTTAAAAGTTTAGTTTTTATCTGTCCATTGAAAAACAAGTAAACCAAAATTTGTTAGGAAGGAGATCAAAAGGGCAAAATTTAGGTAAGTTAAGCTTAAGTGACGTGTCCACATTGAGATACATTTTAGTCTTTTCCTTTTATTTTGGTTTCAGGTGGGAGAGAGGAACAAGCAGCAAAGAGAGTATTTGGGGTAATAGAAACAGAACAGTTTAAAATGCATCTTAAAATAAAACAAAAAATAAATCGCTGGCCACTTAGAGAATAGGAAGGAGATTATAATTATTTTTTAATTTATTTATTTAAGTTTTCAACATTCATTTCCACAAAATTTTGAGTTTCAAATTTTCTCCCCATTTCTCCCCTCCCCCACCCCAAAACGCTGAGCATTCTAATTACCTCTATCACCAATCTGCCTTCCCTTCTAACATCCCTCCCTTCCCTTATCCCCATCTTCTCTTTTGTCCTGTAGGGCAAGATAACTTTCTATACCCCATTACCTGTATTTCTTATTTCCTAGTTGTATGCAAGAACAATACTCAACAGTTGTTCCTAAAACTTTGAGTTCCAACTTCTCTGAAGATTATGTTGTGATGTTCAAAGCAAAACTTTATTTAGTCTCTGTAATCTGTGAACTATCCTTCACTCTAACATCCATCATTTTACTGGCACTTACTCTTTCCTACGTGCTGTACAGTCCCAGCACTGTACTAGGTGCTGCAGACGACAAAGACAAAAGAGAACAATGGTTCATGTCCTCAGGGAGCTTCCGTGTCTTCTTATTTACGTTCCCTGCATTATGTATCACAAGGTCTTGCACATAAGATCACAGATGGATCTAGAAGTGATCTGAGAGGTTGTCTAGTGCGACTCCCTCATTCAACGGATGATGGAATTAAGACCCAGATAGGTTATATGACTTATTCAAGGTCACACAGAAATTAAATGGCAGGGCCCCAGTTCCCAACTGGGCAGTTAGATTTGTTTATTTATTTACTACTGCACCATGATAGAAGCTGTTTAATTGTTCATGATTGAATGAATGAATGATAGAATTGTTTATACATGGGTGTCTGTCTTAATTTTGTAGGATTGATGGAATTCTATTTGGGGAAATATGAGCTGTAAGATTCTTGGCAAAGAGGGATTCTGAGAGCCAAACCATAAAGTGAAAGAGAGAGGAAGGGAGGATAAACCAGTTAATAGGAATGATAAGAACCAACTTCTGTGCAGTGGTTATATTTCAAGAGTTCCATTCACATGTTTTAACTTCACTGATCATAGACAGACCCCCTCCTTGATGCCCCATATCTCACTCCCTGCCACTTTTGGGAAAAACCTTCTTTTCAAAATTAGGAAAAGAAAAATGAAAGGAACTGTACTTTCCTAGATGACAAGAGCCTAATACATTTTTTAAAAATAGAGTTGAAGTTTTGTCAAAAGAAAAGAGTAAATTTGAAGTCATTCTGAGGTGTGGTTGGAAGTGTTTCTTTTTATATCTTGTAAAGAAACAATTAAGTAATGTTGACTGAGCACCCGTAATGTGTGCAAGGGCCTCTGTAGAGTGTTACAAGTCTTGGTTCTTTCCTTTTAGCAACTAGGTTTCCAACATTTGTGGGGAAATAACATTGAATTTGGAACCTGGAAGACTGACACTTGCTGGTCTTTTGACCATGAGCAAATTGGTTAACTTCTCAGCTTCAGTTTCTTTAGCTATAACATGGGTGAATAATAATATTTATAGCACCCATGTCACAGAGTTGTTGTGGTATATGTAAGTATATATATGTATCTATATACATATATTATATATAATACAATGTAATATAAAACTTTGGAAACCATAAAGAACCATAGAAATGTCAATCATTATTCTTACTCTATGAATAAACTATTATCTTGCCATTAGGAAATCCAAGGCACAGCTAAGGGCTTCTAGCAAAATTGTAAAACAGTATCTTCCATTGGGAGATAATAGCTTATGCTCTCGCCTTGGAAGCAGTTATAAAGAGCTAAAGAATCATCCCACCCCCTCTGCGCCCCCCCCTCCATCTTTTTAATAAACCCTAGCAGCCTTCCTAGACTTTCTCCGTAGGAGAAGGAACTCCATCCACCTGAATCTGTTTTTGGTTTTGGTGTAAAGGAAAATCCTTTGTCAACTTGCTGAAGAGTAGAAATTAGTATTCTTTGGGGAGCTAGAATGACAGTATAGGAGTCTAGACTAGGAACCTGAAAAAAATTTACAGAATCCCAATGACTGGAAGAAACTTCAAGAGATCATTTCAATTCTCTCCTTTCTTTTCAGACTGCTCACATTAACCCATTCTAAACAGAGGAAAATCTTTCCTTGTTTTAAAAACCTTCAAAGTAGGAGATTCCAGAAGCTCCCCTGGAAACCTGACCAGAAGACTAGAAACTCTCATGATCAGAAAATTCCTTATATACTTAATCAGTTAGTCCCCTTTCTCTTGCTCTGGTCATAGGAGGCTAATGTTTTCTATGAATTATACGAAGATCCCACTTAAGACATCCTTCTGCCTTTTATAGTCTAAGTAGTTTTTGTTTCTCAAGGTTCTTAATTTCAAACTTTGAATTTGCCTCAGTCCTTCGCATTGGCATGTTCCACTCATAGTTGGATGGATTTGTGATCTGATCCATATGAAAATTCTTGCCTCTGGTGCAAATCACAATCTATCCATTCTGTCTCAGTTCCTGCTCTTCTCAGCCATGTCTTTCTATAAATCCTATGAAGATCAACCCAACACTCTGGAAGTCTTCCTTTGTTTCTTTTAATATTTTTTCAAATACCACTGCAGTATTAGGCTGTTGATTTGATAAATTTTAATTCAATTCAAGATCTGCTTTTTTTTTGCTTTTTTTTTTTTTTTAAGGAGTCTAACAAGGATGGGGAACCTGTGACTTCAGGGCCACATGTGGCCCTCTATGTCCTTAAGTGCAGTTCTTTGACTGAATCCAAACTTCAAAGGGGGTACTTGAGGGACACATGTGGCCTTGAAGCTGCAAGTTCCCCATCCCTTTATGTTCCAGGAACTGGGTTAGGTTATCAGGCTTCAGGGACTTACTATGTGACTTTGGGCAAATTATTTAACCTCTCCCTATTTTGGTTTCCTCATCTGTAAAATGGGGATAATAGTATCTTCCTCTCAAGGTTATTGTGAGGATACTATGAGATATTTGTAAAGTGCTTTGCAAACCTTAAAGGGCTCCATAAATGCTAACTATTGATATTAATAATTATTATTATAGGCTCTGGGGATGTAAAGACTGAAATGAAATAGTCTCTACCCTTCAGTAGCTTATATTCTGCTGTTCATCTGTTATTGTCACTCTCCTGTACTACACAAGTCCCCTAAATGCCATAGAAAGTCTCTACTTATTAAGGAGGGTCAAATAATTATTTGGTAGCTTTTCTGAAAATATCACAACATCCTGTTTTTCCAAGAGATCTAGGGGAAATCTCCCAGTTTGTTGGATAGATCCTCTGAGAAAGATTTACTGAAGGACATGAATAATAAACTTGTGAGCATTTATGGGTTGTGACCTTCATTATTGGAAGGAGTAGCCATGTCAGTGAGCTCATCTATCGAAGTATGAACCTAAAGAAGCAAAATTTCATTCTACACAGTGTCCCAAAAGTCTTAGTGCAATTTTAAGCTAGGACATCTTAGCGCTTAGAACTGCACTAAGCCTTTTGGGACACTGTATCTAGAGACATATATCCTATATATAAGGCATGGGGAGGTCTCAGGGGCTCAGGTATTTCTTAGTCCTTGTGCTGACTACAAGATTAGAGTTTCAGTTAATGATTCTGACTGAATGGTGGTTCCAAAGCACTTCTGCTGATAACTTCTCTGAGAGCTTGTTGGATAAAGCTCTTGCTCAGTTTCCCAAGGATAGAAGGCTGGAATCATCTACTCAGGACAAGACAAATTGACAACAACAATATCCAGGTGTTCAGACTGGCAAGTGCTTCATTCCCTAGTATCAGTGCCAAATAAAGCTTTCTTGCCTTCTTCTGGGATCTGGCTTTGAAGTCCTATCTGCCCATTTGCGGTTGACCTCGTCGGGTATGGGATCAGAGATATTTTATAGTTTTGCTTTTTTTTTTTTTTTTTGAAAGCCCAACCCTGTAGGTCCCCACACATCAGTATCAATAAGTGCGTCTAGGATTGTCTCAGGTTTTATTTCTACCACCACTGTGGGGCAAATTTATTTTGCCTCTGTCTTCCTCTCTCATCTGCAAAATGGGGATAATAGCATCTACCTCCTAGGGTTGTTTTAAGAATCAAATAGGATAGTATTCATAAAGTACTTTTCAAAACTTAATGAGTTACATAATTGCTGGATATTATATATTGTTGTTATATAGAGGTCCATCTGTATTCTAAGCAGGATTGAGTCAATTCATTCGAGGCTGATAAACAGTAAAGAACATAAGAGAGCAGGGAATTTTTTTTGTGACATGTTCCAGGTGGGGAATGTGGAGGAGGAATGGGAAATTGATTCATTGCACTTGAATCATGAAGGTGTTGAGGAGGAGAAGAAAAACAGCTATGTAACTTGGGTAAGTCATCTAACTAATACGGACGTAGTATAGCCTACTGGATAAAACCTCAAATTTGAGTTAGAGAAACCTGGGCTTGAATCCTGCCTCACATGGCAAGTCCCTTAATCTCATTAGAACTCAGTTTCCTCATCTGCAAAATGGAAATAATAATAGTGTCTATCTCAGAGGGTTATTATGAGATAACATATGCAAAGTATGTTGTTGACTCATGCTATATAACGTAAACTATTATTATTTCCTTTTCAGTTGAATGATAGAATTCCACTAGACAATCTTGAAGGTTCCTTGTAGTCTTACCATCTATGCAGTTAAGTGTGGAGACCACAAAAGCATGAGAATGTTTGGAGAAGGAAACAGGATGGGGAGGGGTCTGAGTTCTGAGTCTGAACACCTTGGAACTGCAAATTACAATCCATTGGGTTAGTCTGTGGCTCCAGTGTCTGGAGGAGCTTTGGACATGCGGCAGGAACATTCTTCTACATCCCTGTCAACAGACCATAGGTCAGATACTGAAATATCACATCCTTGTTATTTTGTTACTTTTAGAGAAGCAACAGCTGTCTGTCCGTGTATGTGATGTGGCTGCTAGCTAGTAGCTTAACCTCCCGTTTTTCTTTCTTCCTTTTGTGGTCAGGGACATCTTGAGCAAATTTGAGTTTGAAAGGCACCAGAAATGAGCAGAAGTTATTATTTTTCTCAAATCTCGTCAAATAACCATAGAAAAAGGGAGCTTATTAATTTATGAACCAAGGCTTAGGGCTGAGATTTGGTAATATCTTGCAAGTCTCTCTATAAATCCATTTATTTATTTATTTGGGGGGGGGCGGGGGGAGGAGGAGTGCAGTTAAGCCTGGACCTGAAGAAAGAACTCTTGTCTGGGAATTGAGCAGCTCTGGCTGTGTCAGGGACTTGTTTGATTTTAGGCATGCTACCTTCGTGGTTCAGCTTCTCCATTTTAAAAAGTGGTACAATTTGTAGCCCCTCCCTTGGTGAGAGGGTTATTGTGAGAATTAATGAGATCATTTGGCAAAGCAGTTGGAGCTACTTGGAAGAAGTTCAAGGTAGTATTATTACTGTAATAATACTGCTGATGCTGGAAAAAAAACACACAAAACAACAACAAGAAAACCCACCACATATCTGCCTATCTCTCCTCATGAATACAGGCTTCTTCATGAAACAACCCCCTTTATAAGTCATCGGGAATGCCCTAGTTCTTGTTAGTTTTCTGATCCCTTTTCTCCAGGCTCTGGTAGTTCTTTCCTGCCATAGGGGTCTGTTATTGGGTCTCTGGCTGCCTGGAAACTTTGAACTTATTGGACAAGTAAATCAAAACTCTCCAAGGAAGGGTTTTTTTTTTTTTTTCAGAGAATGGTTCCAATATATGTGATTTTGTAGCACAATCATATTTTGTGGCCATATTTTATGAGCACAAAGAGACACAGTGTACACAGTGGGTCACCCTAGGAGTTACGAAGACCTGGGTGCAAGTCCTACTTCTATTTAGAATGAATTACTCAAGCCCTTGGTGCTCTCATGCAACTTGTTGATCTGCAAAAGGGAAGGAGGAAATTTCCCCTCTGGGATTAGGTCAGTTAGACAACTAGTAAGTCAACATGTGTTTATTCAGGACCTCCTGTATGTCAGCCACTGTTCTAAATGTTGAGGATACCAAGAAGGATAAAGACAGTCCCTGCCCTCAAGGAGCTCATTTTCTAGTGGGAGAGACAGCATGAACATAACAAGGTGCAAACCAGACATAGATGGAGGAGAATCTCTGAGAGGGAAGCACTAGCAGCCAGAAGGGACCAGGAAAAGCCTTTTGTAGAAAACATGATGGGAAGCCAGGGAAATGAAGAGGCCAAGGAAAGGATGGAGAGCATTCCAGAGGTGGTCAGCCAGTTAGTCAATAAGCATTTATTGAGAATCTTCTATGTGCCAGGAACTGAACCAAGTACTGGGGATACACAGAAGGGCAAAAGGCTCTTTCTACCCTGGAGGAACTCACTAGATAAAGGTGGAGACAACATGCAAACAACATTAGGGAAAAATAGGAAATAACCAATATAGAGAAGACACATGAATTAAGAGGTGTTGGGAAAGACTTCCTATAGAAGGTGGGATTTTAGCTGGGACTTTGAAAGAAGCCAGGGAAGCCAGGATGCAGAAATGAGGAGGGAATTTTAGGTATGGGTGAAAGCCAGAGCAAATTCCTGGAGCAGAGAGAAGGAGGCCAGTGTCACTGGAGAAAAGATTATCTGGGAAAATGGACATGTCCTTCAATCAACAAAGCATTTATTAAGCACTTACTATGTGCTAGGCATTGCTAAGCATTGAGGAAACAAAGAAAGGTGATAGCATGGTCCTGTCCTCAAGTCGGGCATGCATGATCTGCTGGGTGGAGTAAATGATGTCCAAATGTGTCTGTATATATACAAGATATACACCGTATTCAGGAAGGCATTAACAATGGCGGTCGGGGTGGGGGTCACAGGAAGCAGGGTACCAGGAAGGCCTCAAGAAAGCCAGGAGATGGAGGGGAGGAGGAAGAGGGGACACAGACAGTGAGAAGGCACCTAGTTGGGAGGAGAGTTGTATATGAGGAGAAACAAGCGGGCCAATGTCTCTTGGATTGTAGGGTCCATAGAATGTGTGGTCAAGTGAAAGAAGTCTAGAAAGGTAAGAAGGGGTCAGGTTATAAAGGACTTTAAATGCCAAAACAAGATTTTATATTGGGTCCTGGAATTAATGAGGAACTACTGGAGTTTATGGAGCGGGGGGAGGGTGATATCTCAATGAAATCACTAGTCCAGACCTTTTCTCTCTATCCTAGATTCCACCCCCTGACTCCCCTCCCCCCCAAAAGAGACTAAGCAGTGGCATGGCCAGGAGAAACTATGAGCTACTGCAGGGTCTCTATCTCCTTCCGGCTTCTTCTACCATTCTCTTCACCAGGGCCCTGACTAGAAGGAGCCCTGCTATGTTGATAATGCCACAAAACACTGATGAAAATTAGAAGGCAATAGAAGCCCCAATGCTGAGAAAAGGAAAAGACAGCATACAGATAGGAAAATTCTATTAAACAGTTAGAAAAGATTACTCGTCATTGTATCCTGTTAGTGATGATGCATCCTTTGGGTCCAGAGGACATTTTCCTTTAAAGTTATAAGATGAGTTCTTTAACAAGAAGCTAGAACCCAAACTAAAGAGAGCAAACATTTAAATCCTGAGGCAGTACAGTAGCTGGGTATGAAGCTTTGTTAATATGAAGCCCAGGCATATCTGTTAACGAAGTTTCAGGAAGCTTTTGAAGGCTGAAATATATAATAGATAGAGATTTTAATATCTTTGAATTTCTTAGTTGTCCATTTTTTTTACCATAAAAATGATTCCTAAAATAGATAGGCTTTTTTTTTTTAAAAGAATGTTTTAACCCTGGAGTCTCCAAAGCTATACAAAATTTAATTCTTCTTTGCATGGGCTGCTTGTCTCACAATGCTTCTCTGCAATCCAGTGTTAAAGAGAATTGTCAGCTTCTCTGAGGACAGTCAGGCCCTTCTGCTTTTTATTTGAAGGGCTTTGTAACCAGCCAAAAATGTTCAGAGAATATTGCAAGGTATATGGTGTATAAGAAATATATGGCATATAATAAAAACAGGCACTGTATGTATTTGAGTCTGGTATAGTGGTTAAACATTGGAACTGAAGTTAAGAAGATCTGGGTTCAAATCCATCCTCCCACACTTACTGTGTGACCCTGGGCAAGTCAATTCAATTTTCTGGGCCTTAGTTTCCTCATCTGCAAAATGAATGGGTTGTAATTAATGACTTCCAAAGTCCCTGCAAGCTCTACTTCTTGTTGGAATCATTCATTTTCCTCATCAGTTCCTCTCATTTGTTCTGGTGTCTTAACCTACATGACCACCACTCCCAGGCATTTATCACATCTTCCCTAGATCATTTGTATGGCCTCACACAAGATCAGAATTTGAAGGGATCATAGAATTGTCAAGTTAAAGCCGGAAAAGACCTTAGAATATATTGAGACCCTATTTTTCAGATGAGGAAATTGGGGCTCAGAGAATTTTAGTGATTTGCTCGGTTTTGTAGGTACTAAGTGGAAGAGCTAAGATTATGAATCCAGTTCCCTAGCTTAGAATTCAGCAGTCTGTCCATTTAGAGACCCTCTAGTGAAGCTCAAAGCATACCTGAACAAGAATTCTTTCTGTAACATATGACGAGAGCTCCAGTAAGGGGGAATGCATGTCTTCTCATCAGCCCATTCTACTTTGAAGAGCTATAACTGTCAGGAAGCTTTTACTTATGTCAAGTCTAAAGCTTTTTTTATATAACATCAGCCCATTGTTTCTGGTTATACCTCTGTGAGCAAAATGAATTATATTTTTCCTTTCCTATGACAACCCTTCAAATCCCTGAAGACTGCTCTGATAAATTCTTTAAGGTTGAGCTTTCTCTTATTTAGGGCTACACACCCTTACTTCCTTTAACAATTCCTGTATTGCTTAATCTTGTGGCTCTTCACCATCCTGATTGTCCATTCATGGGACACTCTCTTGCTTATGAGTAACATCTTAAAATGTGGTACCTGGCACTCAACACAATGTTGACTGACCAGGGCTGACACAACGTGTGTCTAATGAGTAGTTGTTGAATTACTTTGAATTGAGCTAATATCAGATGAGTAGAAGATTATGTCCAGCTTGGCCTGGGGGTTGGGCGACTTGTCAGGTAATTCATCCTCCACCACTCCATACATCTTCCTAATGAGCACACCTGATCACGTCCTTCCTCTCTTCAAAAACCATCAGTGACTCCCCACTGACTGCTTAATAAATGATCAACCCTTTGACTTTGGCATTCAAAGTCCTTTGCAGTTTGGCTACCTTTGCAGCCTTATTTCACACACTCTATACGTTAGCCAGATTGGAGTAATCACTATTCCTCTTCCTTAGTTTTATCCTGATTTTTTCTGTTTTCATACCTTGGGGCTTACCATGCCCTCCCCTAGGAATGAATGATAATGATGATGATGGATAGACAAATGGATGGATGAATGATGTATGAATAAAATCAGCAATTTATATAGATTTACATAAATTATCTCATTTGATCCTTACAATAACCCTTTGCTATAAGGGCTACTATTATCCTCATTTTATAGTTTAAGAAATGAAGGTTTAGAGAAGTTAAATGATTTATGCCCAAGGTCACATGGCTGGTGTCTGAGGGAGGACTTGAACTTAGGTATTCCTAACTCTTACTCTCTCCTCTACTGTACCCCTCCCATTTCTGCCTGTATTGATATCATTTCCCTCCTTTAAGGCCTAAAGTGCTGCTTCCTTTGTGAAGCCTTCCCTAATTCTGTCCTTGCTTCTTCATCCCCAGTTTCCTCTTTGAATCTTTCATTTCTCTCTGTTAGACCTCTTCTGTGCAATTACTCATTTTCTAACGTCCCATAGCTACTTGGGTATAAGTAGCTTATGAGTGAGAGATAGCATGTCATCGTAGAGAAAAGTGTTGCATGTGGATCGAGGAAGACATGGGTTCATATCAGGAACTTAGTAACTGTGTCTCCTTGGATAAGTTACCTTACTCAGCTTCAGTTTCCTCATCTGAAAAATGAAGATGATAGCACCTCTTCCTCCCCCTCTCCCCCCAGGATTGTTGTAAAACTCAAATGAAATAACGCAAGTCTAGTCAAGTGGATAAGTATCTAGTAAGCACCTACTCTGTTCCAGGCTCTGTGCTCAGAAAATTATAAACCTTTAAAGCTACATAAATATAAGCTATTTTTATATCACATTTCTTCTATTGGATTTCAAAGCTCTTAGAGTGTAGGAATTAAGCCTTTTTTTCTTCTTTGTATCTTAGTGCCTCCTACTAGGTGTCTAATATACATTTGCGGAATTGCTAATTGAATTGAATGTGTTTGGAATCTGCATGGGCTATATGTATACTTTATGTGTATAGTTACACACAGAATAAATGCTTTAGGTGGGTTGGCAAGGTGTTTATATTTGTAAAAGCTATTTTCAGCATTTAATATGGGATTTACTTTTTCTAAGGCAGGCATATGTAAGAGATCTAAATTTGGGGGTCTAGTAAAATTGGGCGTCTTTAGTTCTTATATATGGAGTGGCCGGGGAACTGTTGACAATTCACTTTACATATAATTACAACCATGTCACAAAAAAGATTTAATTTAAAACCACAGTAAGGTCCCCAGTCCAAAGTTATTTTTGGCCATCTCTAGGCCTTATTCCTAAATAGCTGGGAGAGCCATCCCTGTCTTAGTTGTAAACTTGGGGCTTTCATTTCCCCTAGCTTTACACATGGAACTCTCATTAATATCACCAGGTTCTAGGCCTATAAAACGGAGAGGAAAATGCCTCCCCCCCCACTTTCTGGTGTCTCTTCAGATTTTTTTCACTTTCACTTACTTTACTTCCTCATTTTGGGGCTGTTACTATTTTCCTCTCTCCTCTGTGTATTCTGCTTGGTTTCCTAGGTTTTTTTTTCTTTCCTCCTTTTAATAAAATAGGACATTTATGACTATATCATTCTCTTGAAAAAATGATGTGACCATGATGATTTTTACTTTCAGACCAGCTCAGGAGCAGGTTTGAATCTCAGATCACTTTTAATTAAATTTAGTTGAGGTAAAACTTAAAATATTTGGTCACCCTAAATTGTCTCTACTGAAGATTCTGTTTAGATTTAATCATTTTCTGCTATCGTTTATTTGATAAATCTCCATAAGGAAGAGTTTGTTTGGTGGGGGTGTAGGGAGGAGTCTTAGACAGTAGGTTTGCAGGTTGGGCTTTTTAGGCTTGGTTGGGAGGAAATTTCTCAGTGCTAGGGGTCAAGGTGGAGAGAGGCTTGAAAGAAGACAAGAGGAGACAGGGGCCTCCAATGGCTTTCCTGTATATTTTATAACTGAGGACACTAAGGCCCGGAGAGTGGAAGTGACTTGTGGCTTGACAGAAGCAGCTCAGTGGTTCCCTGACTAGAATGTTGGAACTGGAGTCAGGAACACCTGAGTTCGTTCAAATCTGGCCTTAGATACTTACTAGGTGTATGACCTTGAGCAAGTAACTTAACCTCTGTGTAGTCTTCATCTGTGAAGGGCAGCTAGGTGGTGCAGTGGATAGAGTACCAGTGCAGGAGTCAGAAGGACCTGAGTTCAAATCTCACCTCAGACACTTGACACTCACTAGTGACCTTGGGCAAGTCATTTAACCCCAATTGGCTCATCCTGGGTCATCTCCAGTAATCCTGATGAATATCTGGTCACTAGATTCAGATGCCTCTGGAGGAGAAGTGAGGCTGGTGACCTACACAGCCCTCTCTTACTCAAAACAAAGTCAAGTGCAAGTCATGGCATCATTTCTCTGATGGCCTGATCTTCTTTGGCAACGAAGGATGAACACACTCACACAGTCCTCATCTGTAAAATGGGAATAATAGCAGCACTTATGTCATAGGGTTGTTGTTGTAAGGATCAAGTGAAGTCATATTTGTAAAGAACTCTCCAAACCTTAAAGTGCTACATATTATTGTTATTGCCTCATAGCTAGTTAGTGTCAGGTTAGGGATGTGAGGTTGGGGGAACTGGGAAAAGGAGAGGACATTGAAGACAGCTGTCATCATCTGGTCTCCAGCCAGCCCTTTCTCTCCTTACCCAGCCTCTCATCTGATTAAGGTCAAATTTGAACTTTCTTTGAAAGAGTAATGCACAGGTCTAGCCATATTATTTCCCTGCTGTGGCTTATGACTGCTCCTGGGATAATATGCCCTCACCTTAGACATTCATAGTTCTCCAAATATGGCTCTAGCCCATCTTGCACATGATTTCCTCTCATACACTTCACATTCTAACCAAATGAGATTACTAGTTGTACCTCAATCTCAAGACATCAAGTTCTAAGCATTCGTGTAATAAATCCCCTGTATCTGGAGTGCCATCCCTTCATGTCAGAATTCTTTGCATCCTTCACCATTCTCTCAGGTGCCATCTTCTCCATAAAGCCTGCCTTGCTCCTTCCAGCTGAAAGTATTCTCTCCCTGTCAAATTTTTCTAGAGTGTCTGCTTTGGATTTCTCCTTTGCCACCACCAGTCCCTACTGTAGATTATGCTCATCTGTGTACCTCTCCTGTCTCCTCCTAATAGAATGCTAGATCCTTAGGGCAGAGGCTAGAGCATTTGTTTTTGTGTCTTTATCAAGTACAGGATGCTTTGTAAAAAGACCCTTAAAGATGTTTGTTGATTGTAGGATAGAAACATATATTGGTAGGAGGCAAATCCATGAAGCAAGGCTAAAACTGAGAAAGAAAAGGTTCTCCAGACAGAAAAAGTCAGATAGGATTGGCTTAGACAACTTCTGAGTAGAGGGAGTAGAAGGGTCTACTGAGTGTGGGGGCAATTCTGTGTGTGAAGTGATCAGTTTAGGGAAGGAAGGGTTGGCTTACTGAAGATTGCCCTCTTGAATGGACACTTTTTAGAAAGTGGAGGCAGTTACTGAAGATCTGACTGGGGAGCCTGGAGTTCACCCAATTCATTTGAATGGGGAGGGGAGGAAGGATCAATTCTGGTGTCTCTTGAGTTGCTGAAGGAAGCTCCTTCTAGCCCTTCCTACCCCTCTGAAAGTCAGTTTGAGTCCTTTTGATACAAGGAAGGGATTGACCCAAAGTTCCACAGCTACATATTAGTGTCTATCGTATTTCAGGAGAGGTGACCAAGTGGAGGATCACTACTCCTCAGAAGACCTGGTGGGGTTCTTTGTTGCTACTGCTCCCACCTTCTCGACCTCCCTTGGATCCACATATGACCAGATCTGAAACTGGGGAAGGTAAGGCAGAAATTAGGATTGGTCATAGGCAAAATGATGAAGTTAGTATGTCTTCCGTGCCTTATCCTTTTCTTATCCCTTCTCTCTCTTGTCCTGTCTCTTCCTATTCCAGACTTTTAGAGTGTCTCCTACTTAGCTTCAGCAAAGCTGTATAGTAAGGAGAGCATTGTACTAGAAGCCAGGTGATCTGGATTCTAATCTTGGCTCTGCCACTAAATTGCTTTGTGACATTTTTGGCTTTTTGGATTTCTAGTTTCTTACTTCTAAAATGATGACCTCAGTAATGTCTAAGGTCCTCCAAGCTTCGGCCTCCTGTGCTACTGTTTTCCTACCCACCCTTGTTGGTACTCCATGCTATACTTGATTACCCAGGACTTTCCGAAATGTTTTTACTCTCTGTCTTCAATCATTGACCAAACACCTATTATATACAATGCATCCCAATTGGCATGGGGTAAATAGATGAAAAAAGAACTTACACTCTGCCTGGAGGGCTTTGACATATTCACAGTTAGGTTTAATCAATGGTAGGTTACAGTCATGATAGGAGCAAAGGAGAGAGCCATGCAAAATGCTACAGGCCATGGTTTCCTAACCTTTTCTGTGTCATGGACCCCTTTGGAAGTTTGGTGAAGTCTATGGATCTCTCCTCAGTTACATTTTTAAATAATTGAAGGAAATGCTAAATTACAGTTGGAGCTAGTGAAAATAAAGATGTCATTTTTCCCATCCAAGTTCCCAGACCCCCCTGAAATCTATTCATAGACTGCCTTGGGGGTGGAGGTGCTGTGGACTTCAGGTAAAGAATTTCTGCAACTCTGGGTTTATTTAGTTAGAGAGGTTTCAGCTGGGGAGGGAGAGAATGGTGGTGGTGGTGGTGAGACTCTGGGAAGGTTTAAAATATAAGGATGAGCTGAGAAGGATTTTAACATGATTTTATTACAAGCAGATAATGAGAGAGTGCATTCTGGCATAAGTGACAGCCTGTGCAGATATATGGAGGCAGGAGTCAGGAGACAAGAGGTCAAGGTCAGGGAAAAGCAAAAAAAATGAATTTTGCTGGAATGTAGAGTGTGTGAAGGCTGGCAAGGTGTTTGGACCTATACTGGGGGTGCTGCCAGATAAAGGAGGGTTTTTTTATATTCTAGACCAGGGGTTCTTAAACTGGGGCCCATGAACTTTTTAAGTTCCTTATTTTGATAATTCAGTTTCAATATAATTGATTTCCTTTATAATCCTCTATATTATTTTGATGTGATTTCACCAGACTGCCAAACAAAAAGGTTAAGATTCCAAATTTGAGACAACAGGAAATCAATGAAGGTTTCTGATCATGCAGTAGCCTAGTTAGATCTGGTAATCAGGAAGATTATTTGGGGAGTTGTGGGAAGGATGGTGGTGGCAGTGTGAGAAAGGGTGCTCAATGGAAGAAAGATGTTGCCGGCAGAATTGATGAGATTTGGCAGTTGATTGGATGGTTTGGGTGACAGAGAAGGAAGAGTCAGGAATGCCTCTGTTTGACTGGGGAGGGAAGTAGCTTTTGCAGGGAAGTTTGGTGAGTTCAGTTTTGTACATATGGAATTTGGGGTATTAATGGGATATTTAGACAGAAAAGTCTAGCTGGATGTTAGCAAGTGAGCATGGAGCTCAGGGGAGACATTGGGGGTCAGAAATAAAGATGCTGGCCATCATCTGTATAGAATTATAAATGGACAACATGGGAATGGATGAGAAGCTCCCGAAATGGTGTATAGGGAATAAAGGGTCCAGGACAGGGTGTTGAGGATGGCTACATTTGGAAGAAAAAGAAACATGAAAGGTACAGTTAGATAGGTACGTGGACAACCAAGAGAGAGCAGGCCAAAGCAAGGGAAAATGTCTAGGAAGATGAGGTGGTCCATAACATCAAAACGAAAGTCTGCAAGGAAACGATAACACACTCCTTTCTTTGGGAAGACATGCCAGTAGTAATGACAACGTTCTCAATTTATTTTCTGACTCAAAGCAGCATCTCTAATGGTGAGAATTTGGGGCCAGATATTGATATGATAACCCAGTATAAATGGGGGTTGCACCTAGATGGAGCCTTATTGTACATCTATCCAATACTCTTATGTTTAAGACAGTATTGGAATAGTGACTGATATTAGTTCCTTGGATGAGGTCTTTGTCTTCAGCAAAGCTGTCTGGCCAATATACAGACTGGATAACCAGTCCCTAAATAATCAAGAGTTGACACTCTCATTACAGTTGAAATAGGTGTCATTAGTACTGCCAACAGCCAAGTTAATGGCTAGAGCTTTATTCTGTCATAAATATAAAAATAAAGACAAAATAAAATCTTTTTTTAAAAAAATCGATTTGCTGTCCAATTTTCCTTACCTTAGGCTGCTTAGATAAATCATCTTCATCTGATGAATCAGGTCCTCAGTGCCCCCTTAGCTTCCTAAGCTGCTCTCCTGCTAAGAGGAGAGCATTGTGCCTTATGACATCCTTGCAAGCTACCAGTGAAGGCTCTCTGCCCTGTAGACATAGCACCACTGACATATGTTGGAGTTATATGTATAAATCTCTTTGTGGGATTAGCTAGAGACAACTGGGGTTTTCAAATGCCTTTCTTAGCCTCCTTCTGAAATGATATATATCTTTTTATCTTCTTTCAGAAATGGGCAGGAAAAGGCACTGGGGCTAACAATCTGTTAGCATGGAGCTCAGGACAGAGTACTAGACATAAGGGAGACCTGAGTTCAAATCCAGCCTCAGACATTTACTAGTTATGTACCCCTGGATTTGCCCATTTAACCACTGTCTCCCTTAGTTTCCTCATTGGTAAAATGGGAATAATAGTAGTACCTACCTCACAGGATTGTTGGGAGAATCAAATGAAATAAGTGCTTTGTAAATCTTAATGACTATTCAGATGCTAGCTATTATTTTTATTATTTTTTATTATAGCATGAAAAGTGTGGCTGAGTTGTAGTAGAAGGGATTGCGTTTGTTTTACTCCTACTGAGAAGATCTTGGCATAGTATACAGACACTTTGAATGACATAAAAATCAGAACTTGTTTCAGAAAGGAACCAATGGTCCAGAAAATCAGGAGGCGCTGGATTTGGAGTAGGAGAAAGCGAGTTCAAATCCTGCTTCAGATAGTGCACTTGTCTTTGAGAAAATCTCAGATACTTACTAGCTTTGGGATCCCCTGGGCAGGTCACTTAACCTGTTCTGTGAAATGAGAATAATTGTAGCACCTACACTATAAGGTTTAGATGAAGATCAAATGAGATAATACATGGAAAGTGCTCTACAAACTTTGAAATATCATATAAATTTCAGCAACGATTAAAATTGAACATGATTAAATGGAAATGATTAAAGTAAATAGTTCCTTTATCTTGTTGGGTCTCTGCAAAATGAAGTGGATGGACTAGATTATCTCTAATGTCATTTCTAGCTCCAAAGTTATGATCCCACTCTGGGTAATATTCTCATTTGTTTTATATTCTCCTTTGATCACTGATTTTGTACCCTCTTTTTTTTTTTTAATGGAGTCAGTTATAGAAGTAGACCTGTGTATAGGTCTCAGAAAATGTCTATTGTTCCTTTGTTCCAGACTTGCCTCTCTTTGAATTTTTCTGGTGTTTCTTTTAAGAGTGTTTTTCCCCCTCTTTTTCTTTCTCAGATTTCTTCTTTGGCTGGCTTGGTAAGGAATAGAAAGGTGTTACAACCTTCCCTACACAGTATAAAGAGAGTGTCAGTGAAGTGTGCCTTACTCCTGAGTGCAGAATCTAAGAGTTAAGATTCAGGCTGCCTCATTGAAAGTGCTAGAAGCAAGCCAGTCTGGGAATCTCTGTGAAAACTAGGACTTCACACATGGCACTTTCTAAATCAAAACAGTCACTTACTACTACAGTTTTCCCTTGAGAATTTCATCTAGACTAATCAATTCAATTCAAGAATCATTAATTAATCATTTATTAAATGTTTACAATGGGCTGGTTACTAGGAATACAAACACCAAAAATGAAATTGCCTCTGTTATCAAAAAGCTTCTTTGCTGTTGGGGGAACCAACATGTATAGAAGTCAGTACATATGTTTTATATATGAAGTAAATACAGGATAATTTGGAGTATTTGGGTTGGAGGATGGAGGCCACTAGCAAGAAACCCTAGTGAACTTTGAAAAAATCAAATTGTCTAGAGCCATTTAAACATGGACCTTGATTACTAAGTCCTCTGAGCCTGAATGTCTTTACAAATAAATCTTCCCTGTTAAAAAAAGAAGAAAGAACTTTATTTGCTAGGAAAGAAAACCTGGATAGCGATGGAGTTGGGGTCAGAGGCTGCAGAGAGGAGTTCCTGCTCTTCTCTGGAGTGGCATCAGAGGTGGCCATCATGGTGGAAGTGGGCGTGGAAAAGAGGAAGGTACACTGCTGCCCCATTTCAGGACCCGTCCAGAGAAGGCAGGGCCTGCTTTGCATTCCTCTGCACATCTCCTATATTGTTCCTACCTGTGACAATTATGACTGAAATTCCTCATCAGAATGTATCCTTTGTTATTAGAGTTAATTAAAAGTTTTGGGTGTGGATTTCCATTATCATTTTGGATTCCTTCTTAGGATTATTTTTTTGTTAACAGAATAGTAACATGTTCCCTCTCTACATGTTAGTGAGAAGCCAGGTTTTAAAAACTTAAAAAGTAAGAATATTTCATGTATAAAATGGGATAGTCACATTACTAAGAAGGATAATAACGTTCAGTAAGGGAGCTTTAAGAGTTAGTATTGTTGTTTTATAAAACCAAAATAATAACGGTAACAACAGCAATAATAGCTAGCATTTATATGGCACTTTCAGGTCTTCAAAGTGCTGTACCCATGTGATCTCATTTAGCCTATAGCACATTTGAAGTGGAGGAGCTTTTAGGGATGATCCATTAGTCCAGCCCTCTCATTTTATAGACAGGGAAAGTGACTTGCCTGAGGTCCTGCAGCAAGTGAACCCAGGCAGGTCTCTGATCTGAATCCAATACAATAAACCTTTTCAGACACTCAGTGAATGCCCTATTTTACCACATACATTCTCCTAGGTTTCTTGGTCACTATGCCAACCCACAAATTCATCCCTGAGTTCTTATTCTGTTTTTTTCCTGCTCTTTGTGGGCATGGCTGGCAAAAGTGAGGAAAGCAGGGCAGGCAGTGGATGGCATGTGACTATAACAGTCTATCCAATAATTTGATTCGTTGATAGATTAAGTTGATAGTCTATTCTAGAGTGAGTGGTGGTAGTGGGGAATAGGTAAGGAGTAGGGAAGGCCTGTTGCTCAAAAATATGTCTCTGATACGTTCCACAAAATAGCAATTCATGGTATAAAAAGGTCCTCTTTTAAAAGGCCTATGACCTAGGAAGATTAAACCACATTTAATTAATTCAACAATCATTTCTTAAGTGGTATGTGTGATTACATACATCCCAGCCACTTTGCTAGGCTTGGAGAGACATTTATACTTTAATGTGAAACACTTTAATTAGGCAATCAGTTATATATAGTTTAATAATTCTCAGGTAAATTTTTATTTGGTTTAGGGGAAAAAGTACAAATTTTGGAGCCAGGGGTCACCTCAGGTAGGGATAGTAGATTTTTATTTCTCCAGAGGGCACAGTGACGGCACTGGAAGTGAGAGGCAAGTGAGAGATAGGTCCAAAAAATCAAGGTGAGAAGTGACAAGTAGAAACTTCAGATATCTTGTGAGTTTTTCTTAAGCCTACTGTTAGCCATATACACCAATGCCTGAGTTAATATATCAGGGCTGATTTATTTTTATTTAATAAAAAGTTTTATTGGTTTTTAACATTGCAATCATTTGGGGATATCCACCCACCTCCATTTCTCCCAGTGAGCCTTCCCATGTCACAAAGAAAAAGAGTTGAGCAGGACAGACACAGAGTCTGCTGATGGATGCAACAACAGTCCCTCTCCTTTCCAAAGAAAGGGAGGAAGGTGTAGTTCCCTATCTCTTCTTGGGATCCACAGTAGTAAATTACATTACAATTACAATCGTAATGCCAATTACATAGCTTATAGTTCCTTTTTAATGTTTTATTCTTGTTTCATTGCTTTAGTGTACATTGATTTCCTAATTTTATGGGGCTCTTGATCTGCCTCTATGCTGACAATACTCATACCCAAGAGAATCACAGATGCTTTAAGTAATTACATAGGAGCATAGAATTAGAGGTTAGGGTCTTCAGAGATCATCTAGTCCAAGGGCTCTTAACTTGGGGTCTATGAACTTGTTTTAAAAATATTTTGATAATTGTTTTTCAATATAATTAGTTCCCTTTGTAATCTTATGTATTTTATACATTTAAATACATCCTTCTGAAAAAGGGTCCATAAATAGAATTCCCCAGACTATCCAAAGCGGGCTATGACACATACAAAGGTTAAGACCCTGATCTAGTCTGGTCACTTTGTTTTCTGTATAAGGAAAGAGCCCTGGATTTTGGAGTCAGAGAACTTGGGTTTGAATGGCAAGTCCAATTGTAATGTAATGTAATATAATATAATGTGATGTGATATAATGTAATATAATGCAATTTTCTGTTGTTCACTTTGGGTAAGTCACTTAGCCTCTCTGGAACTTGGCTTCCTCATTTATGAAGTGAAAGGATTTGACTGGATGACTTTTAAGGTTTCTTCTAGCTCTAAATCTATGATCCTGAGAAATCCAATGAGATTATTCAAGGTCACATGGGTGTAAAGAGCAGAATTGGGATTTGAACTTAGCTCCTCTACCTCAAAATCCAAGGCTCTTTCCTTGACTTCCCCCAGTTCATCTTAGTTGAGCCCAGTATCCCCATTCCAAACTGCTTGATTCTCTCTGATTCAGCCTTCTAACAGGAAAAGGGAAGAAGAAAAGGAAAGAGAAATAAAGCCTAAATACAGCCTTCTTCTTGGCTCCTTTCTTTATTATTACTTGGTACAATCAAGTATTCATGGGATTTCCTTACTCAAGGGACCTTTAGAGTCCTGCAAATGCCAAGGGTCTGCTATTTAGCTCCAGTAGCTGCTTATGTAGTTCGTAATGTAGTTATGTAAGTTCAGAATGAAGATACTGAAGCATTGGACATGATCAATCGTTAAGGCAGAAAAGTAGACCAACATTTTGGGAAGGTTTTTTTTCAGTAGCAAAACAAAAACAAATAAAAAATATCCAAGACCCCTCAGTCTCATGAAAAATCGACTTTTTTTTGGGCAGTGGTACAATTGGTCCTTAGCCTCAAGAAGCTTACAATTATTTGGGTAGACAAAGATGTGAAAAGATGAAAACTTAGCAATAAATACATATGTGCTTTGGGTTTTTACATCATGGTCCTTTTTCCAATATCTGTTTTCCTCCACTCCACCAAGTGAGCCCTTCCCATGTAACAAAGAAACATAGTTAAACAAAATAGATATAGGATCTGACAGTGTATACAACATTCTATACCCATAGTCTCTCACCTCTCCAATTTAAGAAAGGAGATGTATTTCTTCATTCACTTAATCATTGTTTTACTGAGTTGAATTGTATCGAATAACAAACAATTCAAGACAATATTAATAGAAGGGCAGCCTATGAGCCAGGGAGCCCTGTGGTCAAGACTTAAAATTTTGTGACTGTGGTCAAGTCCTTAAGCTTTTTATTACCATAGGAAAACTCTTCAGGTTGTTGGTTTAATTGATAGAGGGAGCTTCCATAGTGGATTCTTAGGTCTTGCTTGCTTTCACCATCCACCTCGACTTTCCCCCCCCAAATCCCATTCCCTTAGAATAGTGCACAATGGAGGTTTTATCATTTGGTAAGATCTTAGGGATGAAAGATCCTCATGATCATCAAAGATTATATTGTATACATATTATATTATGTAATATAATATAATATAATATAATATAATATAATATAATATAATATAATATAATATATTATATTATATTATATTATATTATATTATATTATATTATATTATATTATATTATATTATATTATATTATATACAGCCATTCCAAATAGCTAGTTTCCATCCTTTAGGTAAGAGATAGATAGATTTCAAGGGACTGGTGAGCTTGGACGTTAAAAATTATATCTTTATTATTTTTACTAAACTCCAGTGGAAAGTTAGTCTCCCTTTCAATTAAGGAAATTTTTAAAAAAGTTATTCTAATAGGTGGTTCATAGTTCCTGACTGCTAAAGGAGTGCATGACACACACAAAGTTAAGGCAAAAGTCTAGGTGAAAGCTTCTCTTATTGTCTGATAGTCTTGAATTAATAATCTCTGTTCCTTTTAACAATATCTTGTGGATATTATTTCTCAGTTGCTTTTTATTCTGAACATTTTTCAGGTTTCCTAGATGTTTCTTTGGTTGTGGCCCTCTCAACTCAATTCAACTGGATGTGGCACTCTGGCAAATGTGTTGTCACTTCTCACAGATCCCTTCCAGCTCTAATATTTTTTTTGATGCTATGATTCTGATTATTTTACTGTGCCTCTGTACTCTACTTCTGTTCATGTATGTTATACCCTTAATATATTATAACAAAGGAAAAAAAAATTTGTGCATGAGCTTTATATTTAGAAACCAGATGAAATACATGCTCAACACAGTGGTGGATAAGGGACACTCTAAAGCAATCTGAAGTCACAGTTCTAAAAGAAGAAAATGCAGTGCATTCTTTTTGCAGTGTTCTATCCATTGAATCATTGCCTTTTGGCTGAAATGGACAGAACTGATCAGTTATCTTGGGATTGTGTGGGCGTACACTAAGAATATTATGTATATTTTCATTTGTAACTCAATGTGTTACAGGAATGTCCTGATTCATGTAAGACTTGGAAATAATAAGTCAGAATACCCTAGGTGCTTAAATCCCCCCCTACTGGTAAATTAAGTCAATTCAAGTTGGCATATTAATACATTCAGGCCACCATTCTGGAAGCCTTTTTGAGTTCTTTAACTTACAAGGCCTTAGGCACTGGAGAGAATTGAACTTTGTGTGTTGTTTGGCATAAAAACATTATTTGCCTTTTATTCTTAAAGTAGCACGTCTTATTTCAGTGGATAAAGTGGGCGTTGTAGTGACTAAGACAATGTGCGTCTAAGTTGGTCGTTGAGGAGGCACCGCACAGTCAGGTCCCAACCTTGTCACTTCTGGGGAGCAGCAGTGACATTGTTTGTTCCTGACAGCAGACAGCCCCACGGCAGGGCCCAGGGTTCATGTTACATTAAGTGCTCGTGCTGTTCTTTCAGGAACTATTATGCTTTGACATCAAAGATTTTCTGACAGGGCAGCTGTAGGTTAGCACTGTAGTTGTCTACTGAAATTTTAAAGAATGAAATTAAATATATATGATCAGACTTAATATGAGAGATAGGAAACGGAATAGCAAATGGGAGCCAGCTTAGGGAGAGGTGCAAGAGTGATGGGTCTTTGGGCTGGCCTCTCTGTCCCTGCTTGTCCAAGGCAGTTCTTATTACCTTTAATTTTTACAGCTACCAAAAAAATGGCCATTATGTTAACACTTGGGCAGTTGATCATTTTCAGAAAGACATTATGGGGAAAGGAAAAATAGCCTTTTATGAAATAAAAATGCTTAGCTTGACCTGTAGAATCTGTGGTATAAATTAAGCTGTGGACAATAATTGTAATGGCCTGACTTCCTTCTTGCTGATACACTAATTACTTAAAAGGATCAAACCACATTCTTTATTAAAGTGGCAGGAGCAGAATTTAAATAGCAAGCAAAGAGGTAAAAATTCTTGCAACTGGAAGGACTTTTAATTTTATATGGTGGCCTATAAATCAGCAGGGGAAATAACAAAGAATAAAAAAAAACCACCAGACTTCAGGGCTTCTTTTGAAAGTCTGGAGTTTGCTGACTGACACTGAGAAATATTAGTCACAAGGATACGAGATAGCTTACTGCTCACCCTGCTCCTATAGGTTTTTCTGGATAGAAGAGTAAATTCCTGAGCATTGTGGTTTTGACTGTTGGCTTAAATATTTTTGGAGTGAAATCAGCATGGCTGTAACTATGAAATTACTATTATGTTCTGATGAGGCAAGTTCAGTAACAGGAAATATTGGAATTAATTTTAGAAGCACGATTCAGGGTCTGGGCGTTTTTTGACTGTGTTACTGAAACAGCTCTGTTTAAGATGAGGCAACTGAATCATCTATTCGAGTGAATACACCCTCTGTGTTGTGGTCTCTTTCGGCTAAAGTAGTAATAAACGGAACACTTATTTCAATTATAAACGAGGCATACTGCTATAAATTTGCTTTTAATAATATAATGCTGATACTGCCAGTTGAAAAGTCATTGAATAAAAAGAGTTTTCTTTATAGGTTCCTGTATGTTTGATCTTGTTTCAAAGTAATTTTCATCTAGATCAAAGCAATCCATTTAAATAGTTGTGAAAACAATCATTTTAAAAAGCAAATTTAAAGGGCTGTGCTATGGCGTGCAGCTTACATTTCTATTCATAAGGATCAAAAATACATAGGGATATATACCTATGTTCTTCGAATACATTTAAAAAAATAAAATCTCAAATTGCTTAGTGAGCTATGTATATTGTCCTTTTTATCTTACTTTTTCAAAATTAGATACTTGATCTCCAATGCATTTAATCATATACAAATAATATCTGCTTTATATACAGGTATGTAATAAAGCAGATTATCTGCAAATATAACCTGCTTTTAAAATCATTTTATTGGATAGAGAAACGTAATGTCAGAAATGGAAAGAAGTAGGTGATGGGGAAAAGGAGGAGTATCTCTTTTCCATGCAGTCTTGGGAAAGGTGGGGCATTGTTTTGAAGGAATGTTCTTTGATGCCTAGTTAAAAGGGACTTAAAGATGCTTCATTGTATGGTTTGAAGCTAGGACAGCAGCCTAGGGGGTAGATAGAGGCTAGAGAACTTGCCTTGGAGTCAAAAAGACTTGTGTTCAGGTCCTGTCTCTGACACACAGCAGTAGCCCTGTCACCGTGGACAAGTCATTTAACTTCTCAGTACTCCTGGGCCAACTCACTCTAACTATGAATTATTGATCAAGAGCTCAGAAGGTAATTTCTGTATGGGGAGCCCCCAGTACTGACACTTCTATCATGCAAAATCAGAAGCTGCTGGGTTTTATTGAAAGAAGTCGGCCAGAATAGATAGGTTAGAAATTCACCGATATCATAGAGAAAATCCTACCTAAATATTGTCTTCAGTGAAAGCAAACTATTTTGCTTCCTCTTTCCCATCTCTGAACAACTTCAAGGGTGTAAGATGTTTTTTATCCCCATTTACCTAGAAGTTGGAATTTCTAAAACTTGTGTGAGATTGTTGGAATTGTTATTCTGCAAAGTAACTTGATACTTGTAGTTTAGCCCTGTTTCCATTAGGGAGATTGTAGCTGGCCAAAGCATTCTAGGAGAATATTTGAAGTTCATAGTATTCTTAGCAGTAGCTATAGGACAACTGAAGAACGGACACCTATGGAATTCGACTCTTTTTCTTGGGATTGTGGAAGAAAAGTACAAGCCTTTCTAACTAATTTGAGCTGGTATGTAAAGCCTTTAAGATCTGGCAAACTACAACGTCTGGGAAACATTTGCTATTGATTAGTTCTAATACTCCCAGGAGTGTCTGATTATAGGTAGAGTCAAACCTTAACAAGGGAATGTGAAATGAATTCTAAAGAAAAAAAATGGAGAGGGCATAAAGGGGTGTGCGTGCGTGCGCGCGTGTGTGTGTGCCTTCATTTAAAAGTTACCATTTGAGAAAAATTTTAGGATATTATTGACATTTGAGGAAAACTCTTTGACTCCATTTCTTCTCTCCCTCCACCCCTTTTATTTTTGCACAGGGGCGTTCCTTTCTAGAATATATTTTCAACGAATTCATCATTGCTTTATGTACAAAGTCATGGTGTTTATTTTGTCAAATGGATAAGTATTTATTAGGTTCGTATGAGAGGAGGCAGTGTGTGTTGGGGCTGGTGTTGGGGATCTTGCCTCTTAATACCTGTGTGATCTTCACTCATCTTTCTGCACCTCACTTTACTCATCTGTAAAATGAGAGGGCTGCACCAGATGACCTCTAAGGTCATTTCCAGTGCTATATCTCTTAGGGGTGCCTAGCACTGTGTCAGACTCTGGTGGGGATAGAAGAGAAGGAAGCATAGTAGTTCTCTTTTCTGCAGTGATTTCCTTACCATGATAATCCTGTGAGAAACTAGAGAGTAAAAGTGTTGTTATTATTATCCCCATTTTATAGAAGAGGAAACTGAGGAGGTTATGAGAAGTGGGGTGAGTAGCCTAGCATCTCCTGACTTAGTGACAGAGCCAGAACTCTGGGGTACGGCATCTGATCACCAGCCTGTTGTCCTTTCCACTATATCCAGCTAGCAGTCAATAGAATACAACATATTCATTCTCTTGGCTTTTAATATTTGAGTGAGAAGGCATGATTTCTATGCCTGAAATAATGAAAATAACCCAAGACTGTTATATAATCAAAGGTTAGAATGTGGGGTAAATAGTTATAGGATGTCAGAAAGGGGAAGAACAATTTAGATGGAGATAGTATGAACAACCTTCATGGTGGGAGGACTTTTCAACCTGGGGTCTGTGAAGTTGTTTTAAAAACTGTTTTGATAACTATATTGCAGTGTCAGTGGCATCCCTTGTAATTCTACTACATATGTTGTAAAGCACTTAAAAACAAATATTCTGAGAAAGGGCCCTTGGGTTTCAACAGGCTTCCAAAGGTTAAGGAGCCAGAGACTTGAAATGTGCCTTGAAGGAAGTATCAGATCTGAGTAGATGGGAAGGAGGTAGGAGGGCATCCCAAGTTAGGCAGGCTCTCTGTGTTGCTGTGTGCCTTTATGTGTGCTTTGCTTTCATCTGCCTTCAGAGCCATGATTGAATTTAAGGAAAGGAAATGCCTTTAGAAGACTTCCTGATAAAAACCCCGAAGTCTGGTTTTCTGTATAGAAAAATCTTGTTGGCTAATTCTCTATCTTTATTTCTATTGAAATAAATTGAATGGGCGAAAAGATCTTACTTTATAGACTTACCAGTGTACACATTGCTTAACCACTTACAGCAAATGCTGAAGACCCAAATTTCTCCTGTTTGGCAAATGGACTCCTGAAAAGCCTTTTCTGTAAAGGATTACAGAGGAGTGACTTATGCCTATCCTTGCTTTGCCCTGGCAAATAAAACACATTTAGTACACTGTAATAAGTCTGTTTCAAATCTGTATATGAAAAATCTTAAAATTGGAATATGTAGTTCTTGGCAAATTGTCACCATTCTCTGGAACACAGACTGTTATTACTATTCAATACCAGAAATTGTGTTTTTATAACATTATAAGTATAGAACTACTGAATGCCAAGATATTAAAATGTTAAGGCTAATAGTTCATCTTTGAGTTAAATAAAATTTAAAAAAATTATTAAGGTGTGGAGCTAAGGATTCAAACTTCTGATTTTCTTGCTTTCTCCTACACTTTAGCACTGATTTCTTTTTGACAATGTTTAAAAAAAAAGAAATATCAATAAAACCTATCCTTAATATTATAAGAAACAGTTTTGTTTGTGTTTGAAAAATGCGATCTTGTAGAGAGACATGCAGGGTGATTTTGAGCAAGTCATAGTTTCCTTATTTTTTTTTTAAATGAAAGGGTGGAACTACTGATTTTTTGGTTTCTTTCTAGTCCTATAATCTATGATTCTGAGAAAAAAATTTATTTGCTTTTCCCATGAAGATACAGTTAAAAGGATGATGTCATATTATTTAATTTCTGTTGCTCAGACTAATTTGATCTTAGTCTATTGCTATAATATGGAAACTACACAAGATCATTATGGTCACATTTTGTCTAGAGCAGCCTTTCTTCATTAGGTGACAAGTACTCAAGGCCTTTGGATTGGACCCTTGGGGACACCTACCCATAGTCTCACTTATTTTGGAATTGCAGTATTCTATTTTTTGGGGGAGGTTGATTCTGATGCATTCCTTATCTTCCAAAAAGTGATGTATAACATATACTTATTTTTAAAATTAAAGTGAATTAAAATTAATTTAGGTTTGAGATTTTTTTTTGGGGGGGGGGGATTTTGCAATACCCTTTGAGATAATTAGAGACACCCTGAGGTGTTGAAAAACCAGGGTTGGGAATCATTGGCATAATGAATTCCCGCCCCAGATGCAGAAATAATTGGCTTTGATGTCCCTCAACCTCCACATTAGTTTTACATCTTCCAGCAGACCGTTATACTTATCGGGGCTATATATTGTGAAAGTTGCAGTTTTTTGTGTTTTTCCACCATTGGGTAGAGTAGTCAGGAACAGGCATTGCTCACCTTAAGGAGGACCGTAAAGATATTATTATTCAATAGAAAGGCAAGGGCCTACCCTAAAGGAACATTTTACCTAGTTAATGGAAAAAGTATCAGAACAGTTTTGTGAGTAAGATGAGGCAGTTCGGTAGAGAATGGGATTCTGAGTCTGAGGACCAGGGTTCCATTTGTTTGAGTTTTGTCAAGTCCTGTCACCTGCTTGGGCCTCAGTTTCCATATCTGTAAAATTAAGGCATTAACCTATAAGGTCCCTTCCAGCCCTAAAGTTATGATTCTATTGTAGGACTGATAGTAATAACATTTAGCAGCCCAGTGGCACAATGGACAGAGTGCTGAGCCTAGAGTCATGAAGAGTCGTCTTCCTGAGTTCGAATCCAGCCTTAGACACTAGCTGTGTGGCCCAGGCAGGTCACTTACCCGTTTGCCTCAGTTTCCTCATCTGCAAAATGAGCTGGAGAAGGAAATGGGGTCATGAAGAGTCATACACCACTGAAATGACTGGACAACTGAACTACTTCCGTGCACTTAAACTGACTAATAAACTAAGGAAGGACTTTAGACATTGTTTAGTGTAAACTCTTGCGCTAAGTGAGTTCATAGTTGACAGTTTCCAAGAATTGCAGTAAGCTTTACACAGAGGAGATTACTGTTGGCTGAACTGTTGAACTGAATTGAATGCAACTAGAACCATAATGAGGGCAGGGTGATCAGACCTTTGACACAAGGTATAAAAATTTGGATGGGACTGAAAGCACTTGCAGTTCTTCAGGAGATACAGTTGAATTTCGTACCTACTAATAAGACTTATTAGTTAAAACAGGAAAGTATCATATGGAGCCTATCCCTCACCCCCCTTCCCCCATATCATTGCTGAATTATTCCTTCATCTGGCTTTATCACTTGCCTTCTAGAGGCAGCCATACAATGAGTGGTTGAATAGATGAGTGCTTTCTCTCCCCCCACCTCCCTCATACTTGTACAGATTGTAACACAAGTAAATTCTTTGTCCTCCTATTCTAGCCTCCCCAGGTGTAACTTTGTAGTACTGCTGGGCCTCTTGTCTACCTTTCCTATTACATGCCCTGTGTGCAATAAAATTGGTAATTAAGTCTCTAAATGCAACTCTAAAATCTGATTACTAGTCATCCTGACTAGTAAGTAGGGTCAGGTTCAATACATAGCATCTTAACCTTTTCTGTGTCTTGAACCCTTTGGAAGTCTGGTGAAGCCCACTGAGCCCTTTTCAGAATAATTCTTTTAAAATACATAAAATCAAATATATAGGATTACAGAGGAAACCAATTATATTGAAAAAATCTGTAGCCAATAAGACTGTGATCACCGTGAACAGCAGTGGGTTTGCTAAGTACAGTAATTTCAGACTAGTGATGCATAAATAATATTTTGAGATGTCTGTAACAACTGTAATGTGATATGAAAATATCTGTGATTTCAGTTGGTGATTAAATGTTAGGTACTCCTAATATTGCTGTCTTGCTTACCTTTAAAATGGAAAGAAATGTTACATTTCAGTTAAAGATTAATGAAAATAGAGTTGATTTTTTTCCCCTTCTGGGTTCACAGGCCCTCTTGGGGGTTGGGAGTGGGGTAGGGAATGGTCTGTAGACCCCAGGTTAAGGACCCCTGATCTAGTCCCTTAGTACTTATGATGCAAGAATTTATTTCAACTCTTGCATTTTGTTTAAAAAAAAAAAAGGAAAAGTACATATTTAATATGCACATTAAAAATCATAGGTATTGGGTGGAATGTGAAAGGTACACATTGTTTAGGCCCTTTGTTCCTTCCACATTGGGACACTGTATTTTTGGTTGTGGTGGTACTGAAAGGAGAAATTGGCTTCTATTAGCAACAATGAATATATTCCAGGAAACTTTCTCTGGTGTCCAGACTGAGCTTGTTATTTATTCTTACCCACTGGAAAGGATTTGTGCCTCTCCACTCCCACTTCAGTTTTTCTTCTCCACCACACTGCACCCCAAACACCTAGCTAGAGGTAAAAAATATTCTGTACTTCTAGAGATTTCCTGCTAATACAGTGATATACCTCTGGGTAGTTGAAGTGATTTGCCTCTGGTCATACAGCTAGTGAGTTTGAGACAGTATTTGAATCAAAGACCCCATGCTCAGCTTCCTCATCTGCTACTCCGTGTTGCTTCTTCCTTGTTAATTATGACCTGTAAAAAGTTCCATAGCGGTATTCTAATTGGGGTGATAGTGGTAGTTGGAGTTTTCTCTCTTGGTATTGATAAACTCCCCCAAGCTAGCCATTTTTTTTTATAGTTGTAGGTTAAAAAAAAAACTCCATATGATTCAAGGGCCAGAAATTCTAATTTATTTTTCTGTGGTATGGGTGATATTTAAGCTGAAAAAAGAGCTCTAGTAAAATTTCCATAGTTTATCTCACATCTCCCTAATAGTGAGGTTCAAGGGGAAATTGTTTTGGATTTGCCAAATATCTGCTTGTTGCAGGGAGAATTTATCTTACTCTTGGCAACCATATGTCTAGATCATTTGCTAAAGGTGTAAGTAGGGATTTTATAGCTGGGACATGTGGTATAAAAAGTGTCTTCTGTTGAATATGGGTGGGATATAGTAATGCAATAAGAAAGACAGAAACTCCAGGACCCTAGCATGAGACATGGGAAAGGGTAGGAAGTGCAAGCTGAATGGGGGCAAGGGAAATGCTTCCCCCTGAGTGCCATCTGGTAGTTTCCCATTTTAACTAATTATTCTTGCTAACCAGGTGCTAAGCTCTGCTGTTTCTATATTGCTGAAGCACTGTCAGAGTGTCTAAATTTTGCACCCTGGGGCAAAGCCCCGACTGTCCCACCCTAATTAATACCTCTGTCATTCACCAGCCTTGAAGTAACACTTGGAGAATCACAGACAATTCACAGAATACTAGAACAGGGAGAGAGGGATACACACAAATCCTATGTGTATTCCATTGTTACGTGCTTGCACAGAGCAGATGCTTAATAAATATTTGCTTTATTTCTTGTAAGCACCTACCCATGCTACATAGATAGGTCTCAGTTACATAGCATCATTTCTCATCTTTAAGTCTCCCTGACCAGTTCCTTGGTGAAGATACATTTGTCCATTTATGATATTTTGTTGTTTTCATTCATTGGAAAACTGACAAGGATTGGGACCCCCTCTTCCCTTCTTGACGCCTCTGTGCCCTGGCAAGAAGTTCCACTTATGAATTTAGATTGTATTTCCTTGAACCATGACTTTAAAGAGCTGTAGTTTGAAGTATTTGACACCAAACTGTATTCATCTACTGGTCCCTTCTGGACGTCTTTCTCTTGGCCGAAAACAAAAATGGTGCAAAAAAAGTCCAGTTAAACAAAATGACCCCCAGTTTCAGAACTTGTGCTTTAATTAAAATAAGCTTTACAGCCATGCATTTGAATGGCTTACTGTTAGCTTGGAAAAGTAGGAGTTCAAAGTAAATATTGCCAGCACTTCTTCCACTTTAAGGAATAGCAGCAAACCAAATATTGTGTAAATGATGGTTTTGGAAAGACTATTACAATACGATTAGTAAGTCACGAAAGCCAGTAGCGGGCAACACAGAGACCAGAGGGAGAGTGACTTTATTTATTTTAAAGGTAGAAGCTGCATTTGGGTGTTTTCATTTAGCTATTTTGAGATGTCTGTGTTTCACTTGCTACAATCACAGATTCCAACTGTGAATAATGAGAATCATTATATGAGTGTAAATGGTATATTGACTGCTCTTTTCAGACTGTAACACACCTTCCTTGTTGGCACAGCAGAGCAATGAATGAGGCATTTTATTAAAGCCTGGGCTCTGCAGTTCTAATCAAAGGTCACTGGTTAGTTCTCACTTTTCAGTCTCAGATTGGTCTGGATGTTTGATCAGGGGGCTGCTCTGAAATTATTATGACAAAGACTTTGTACTAGGCAGTATCTGTCTGTTGGAACTTAAAAGTCTTTGCTGCAGCAATGCTGACAGCATGCAAACCCTCTAAGAATGTGCACAAAATGTTGGGCTTCGGGTAACCTTTACTAAGTATCGTCTTCTTTTTGTGCTTCATTTGAAATCATTTCAGTTCCTATTAGAAGACCAGTGAAAAGGTGTTTCATTGATTAAAGGTGATGTTTTGTTTGGTTTGGTTTGGGTTTTCTTCTTCTCCAGCTTGGGTGCTTTAAGAAAGCCTGGCCCATTACTTTCTCAGCTCAGTCCCTGCTGCACACAGCAAGTTCATTAACATGTAGATATGCAGTGATTGAAGTCAGACTGCTTTCTACAGTGGAGTTGTCTTGATATAATGAGCTCCTCTTTAATGTTCAAAAAATTGTTGTTACTTTCTAAAAGGGGTTGTTTGTGAATTTCATTAAATTTAATCTCGTCTTCAAACAATCTCCACATTGTTCCGTTTACTACAATTAAAATGCTTTCTGATGCTAAAAAATCACTTTTTACAGATGTATCACAAATTTAAGCACTGTGAGATGGGTTTTGTTTTTTACTTTGAAAGAGAAAAGCTGCTATTTAGCTGAGGATTCTCATTTTTTAATTGGTGCTCCATATGGAAAATCAGAAGCGTCTACATTTGCTGGATTGCTAAGCAGGCTAGTTTGCCCATGAGGGTTATGTTTCACAACTGATTCTCTCTTTCTCTGTCTTGGACTGAAGTATAGGACTGAAGGGACAGAGGAGAAAGTATGGTAGAGAAGCAATGGTCTTTCCCCATTCCTCTCCATTTACTTACTCACTCCACCTTCTGAGTATTAGAAGTTGTAATCTAGGGTAAATTCCTCCACCTCTCTAGGCCTCATTTTCCTCACCTGTAAAATGGCTCATCTTCTTTTAACTCTGACCTGCTATAAATGACAGGGCAGCTAGGTGGTGCAGTGGATAGAGCACAAGTGCAGGAGTCAGGAGGACCTGAGTACAAATCTTACCTCAAACACTTGACACTTACTAGCTGTGTGACCTTGGGCAAGTCACTTAACCCCAATTGCCTCATCCTGGGTCATCTCCAGTCATCCTGATGAATATCTGGTCACTGGATTCAGATGGCTGTGGAGGAGAAGTGAGGCTGGTGAGCTTCACAGCCCTCCCTCCCTCAAAAAAGAAAGTCAAGTGCAGGTCATGTCATTATTTCTCTGATGGCGTGGTCTTCTTCAGCAACGAAGGACAAACACACACACTATAAATGACATCAAGCTAACAAGTACTGTAGAAGATTTTTGGAAAAAACACCCTAGGCACAATAGACTTTTGCATTAGGGTAGAAGAATCATGGGAGTTTATGGGAAAAGTGGCTGAATCTTACATGGTTGAGCAATGAGTGTAGTTCATAGTGACTTTCTGACTTTAAAAAGTTAACTTTCTCACCTAGGCAAAGCTGACCTCTTAGTGCTTGTTTTTTGGATGAGCACTCAAATCACATGGATGAGAATAAGGACAGGTGGGCAGCTGAATTTATATGTATATATATAAAGTCTATGAGATATTTTTCTCATCTATAAAACTGGGATAATAATTACTGTAATTATCTACCTCACAGGGTTGTTATGTGGAGTGGATAGAGTGATGGACTTGGAATCACAAAGATCTGAGTTCAGATCCAACCTCAGACTTCATATGACTCTGGGCAAGTCACTTAACCTCTGCCTGCCTCAGTTTCATTATCTGTAAAATGAACATAATAACTTTTACCTTCCATGGTTGTTATGAGAACAAAATGAGATGATATTTGCAAAGCACTCTGCAAACCTTCAAGTGCCTTATAAAGATGAGCTATTATTGTTCTTATTACTTGAAGTGCTTTATAAACTTTAAAACAATATACAAATGCTAGGTGGCTATTGTGATTCCAGGGCTAGGATGTGACCCAGGAGAAGACTGAAGGTGGCAATGGGATGGTTAGATAAAGTCAGTATAAGGTACATTTGCTTGGGAGGAGTTGAGAGGATGAGAAGTAGGGAGTGAGGTAAAGAGAGTACTGGTCTTCCTATTAAGAGAGCAAGCACTCACTTGCTATTTGTCCTTTGGCAAAGTTACTTCACTTTTTTTCAGCCTCAGTTTCCTAATCTGTAAAATGGGACTAATAATATTGATGCCCTTTAATCCCTCAGACCTTCTGGCAAAGCTTTGGCATGATACAGATTTGAATTCTTGAATTGTTCTGTAGGAGAAAAGAAGAGGCAAAGACAATGGAGAAGAAGTAGAAGGAAGGTGTTATTGTCAGAGTCCAGGCTTTCTTTTGTCCACGTTCACAATTCAGTTGCAGTTGTCCACATCCACAACTCTTCAAAGGGATCCAGAGAGAATATTTTAAAACTCTGATAAAATTTCCTTGTATCTGTGCATGTGCATATACACACACGTGTTTGTATGTAGGCATGTATGTATGTATGTATGCTGAGGGCATAAATAGGCAGAATGAATCATAGCATGGACTTCCAATGGTTAGCATCCATAGAGGTATATAGAAACACTGTGCTGAACATAGTAAAAGTTCCTTAGGAGGTGCTGGGTCTTTGGTGAGGAAGGAAAGAATTGAACTGACACTGTAGGAAGAATGTGTGGCATCAGGACAGCTCAGGAAGGAAGGAAGAGCGAGAGTGGGAGGATGTCTGTCGTTAGTTGTTTATAGAATGAGGCAACTTACTGAAATAAAGAAGCTATCTTAGCTGACACCTGTGAGTTGTCTTAAGTTGTTCAACTGGAGATTAGAATGTCTGCCAATTGATTCTGGGAATAAATATCCACCATCCTATTTACCAATTCAGAAAGACAAGAAAATAAGGAACAATGACATGTAGATATTAGCACTCATTCGAAGGAAAACCAATAGGGTCATTTATAATTGTGATGAAAACCATATTTTTCCTTCCATATACTTTTCTTTATTTTGACTATAATGCTTAAAGAAAATTATAGGAAACTTGATACCTGATACTTGGTCAACTTGGATTATTGAGTAATTAAATCAACAAAGAAAATGTTACAGCACTGTTTTGTGCCAGATTAAATAACTAATAATATTGTGGTCACTTTTTGTTTGGTCTGTCTGTCTGTGAGCTTGTCGTCATACTTGAAATGTCCCTATGAATGAAGTGGCTGTTGTCAGGTGTACTTTGGGTGCAATTGTCTATTTGTGCCAAAAGATGTAGCTGGGATTCTAAAGGTCCTTTTTTACTTTAGCACTTAGAGGGGTCAGAAATGTCACTTTTTATGGGAAGAAAAAAGTTACATCAGCGTTGCAGGTAGCCTTAAAAAAAAACCTGGTATAAATGTGAAACGTTTTTTTTTTTTTAAAGGAATTTATAATCATCTGTATCTGATGGCCAGGGACTTTTGCTGATCTGTAGAAGTGCTATAACATCAGTGCCCTTGACCTAATTCTCATTCATGGGATCATAGATTTAGAGCTGGAAAAGACTTTCGTGAGGCTCTGGAGAGATTCTGTGGTGTTGTGGGGAAAGTGTTTGACTTGGCGTCACAGAACTGCAAAATCTGAGAGATGAAATGCACCTCAGAGCCCTCCTAGCTCATCTTGCCCCTCTTCAGAATACATGAGGAGTGTTCATTTATTCTTTGCTTGAAGACCTCTGTGGAGGGAGAATCCCCTTCTGAGGCAGCCCATTGCACTTTGGCTAGCTCTAATGTAAGGGGAAAACCTTCCAGCATAGCATCACAGACTGATCATGTGTCTGAGAGCTAGTCTGGGAGTAAGTCCCTTTATCTCTCTGAGCCTCAACTTTGTCATCTCTTCTCTAAAATGAGGATAATAATGTCTGGGACACTTACCTCAAAGGGTTGACAAGAGAGCATTGAATGATATAGTATCTAAAAAATAGAATGCTTCACAAACCAGTGCTACATAAGTGTTTGCTATCATCATCATTACTGTTGTAATTGTTATCATTATTATTATTGATCCAGCCTTCTCATTTTATAGAAGAACAGACTGGAAAAGAAAAAGTGTCTAAAATCATATGGGTGATAAGTGGAGAACTTGAATTTGAACCCAGATTCTTTGATTAAAAAACAACCACATGGTCTTTCCCCTAGTTGACACTGCCTTCATTCAGTGAAAATTTATTAAGTGATTCCTGTGTGCAAAGAAAGCACTGTATTAGATGACACAGGAGATTCAAAATTCGGATAAGACACAACCCATGCATTTATGGAGATTGCAAACTAGTGGGAAGGTATCTGCCTACTATGAGGAAAAACTTCCTGGAAATAAGAGCTATGCCAAAGTGGAATGGGCTGCCTGAGGATAGAGTGGGCTCCCCATCCCTTGAAATTTTCAAATGAAAGCTAGTTGGCCTTGTTGGTGGTAATGCAGAGGGCATTCATGATGTTGGGTAGATGTTTGGGATTCATTCTACCACTTGATTTTTGGTTAAGACACACAGATAGTAACAATATCCAATTTTATATGGCAAGTGCATTTCAAAGATGCTATGTGAATGTGAAGGTCATTAATGACTGGTGGAAGGGTGAGCATTAGTGAAGATTTCATGGAAAACATGACAATTGAGTTGGGCTTCTAATGATTTCATAATGGTCTACCTGTAGGCTCTTTAGGACCATACAGGGACCTTTGTTTTTCTCAGCTGTCTTACATCCATAGTCATTTTGGCTAATGAAATCTCTTACAGAATTGTCTGTATCCCTTAACAAGTATAATAAATTCATTTAAGGATTTTTTGATTGTATGTTTGATGTAAAAACCTTCATCAAAAGAAATTTTCAGGTATGACATACTTTTGAGCCAAGTGTGAGAGACCCTCTTTGTTATCCTCAGTTATTAACACTTTCTCCTTTAATATACTGCTTTAATTTTATATACTTTGAATTGACTCACTTGTGGATGCATAGCATCTTTTCCTCTCCTCTCAAGTAGAATGTAAGTTCTTTGAAGGCAGGTATTGTTTTTCTTTTTCTTTCTTTCTCTTTCTACTAGTACAGGGCTTTGTATATCCTGGGAATTTCATAGATATTTATTGAATTGAATGTGATAATTGGGGACTTAATGCGGAAGAAAGCCTTGAGATTTGGTGTGAAAAAGTCTGGATTCTAATCTTGACTCTCTAATTATTATCTTTTGACATTGGGTAAACCATGTAAGCTCCATGTATCTCAGTGTGTTGCACCTGTAAAGTGGAAGTCAGATAATCTCTAAGGTTCCTTGGCTCTTTGCTATAAGGTGTTTGTGTTTTTGGTTTTTTTTTTCGAACGTGAAAAAAATGACAAATTAGAATTGGTATGTGAGTTTATCAATGTAAGGTGGCCAACTCCATCCTCATCTATCAAAGAAATCCGCAATCAGAAGGCTATCCAGATTGCATTCCCTGCTTACATTATGGTTTTCAAACTGCTAAATCTGAACTTCTAGCCTTTCTCTAACTAGCTCAGTACCAGAGGGAGGGCTGTTCCTTCTGTTGGTGAAGGTGTCCTCTCTGAGGGTTTTGGCTTTCCAGTGAACAGATTTCTGGTTTAATTTTTCATCTGTACAAGATTTTCTGTGTAATAATAACAATAACATACATTATTCAAAGAATACACATACAGCTTATATTTCCTATCCTACCTGGGCAAAAAAAAAAAAAGAAAGATATAATTATAGTTATCTGTGCTGCTGATCAGCTAATTAGTAGTAATTTAGATTCAATAAGTGTACACACTGAAAGATTTAATGAGTTTCCACAGCATTGTCAACTTTTTAATGTACAGGATTAGTCTTTTTTAAACCTCTCCCTTTTATAATTCTGAATTCTTTCATGTTCTTTAGACCACAATTTTATTTTATTTTATTTTATTTCGTTTCAAATTTTGGTGCAGAATTTCACAAACCACTCTGTTGGCTAGGGGGATGATTGAAACTGAGATGTTTTTCCTTTTTAGACATTTATGTGGTTTCATGTGAAACATTCAGAGAAGTAAGCCGGCACATCTTCCAAGCAGCAAATGACCTTATCTTTTGCCAAAATCAAATGACATTCAATACTGATACTATGAAGAGACGAATCAAAATAGACACCTAATTATAATTACTTTTTTCCTGTCATTATATCAGTACGTGCAGAACAACTGATTTTTAAGAGATCACACCACTGCTGAATTTTGGCAGGTACAAAGGGTTTTTCTTTGCCCCCTTCTCCTTCTCCCTCCGCCTTCCTGTTTTTCATCACATGTAGAATGCACTGGAACAGCTCAGACTGACCTCTCCTTGAAAAAAACTCCCATTACAATTCTAGGAGTTAGTTTATAGAAATATGCAGAGGAGCGAAGAGAAGTTAGTATTCCCATGCCTGGTTCGTATTCCTCCAGGTCCTCATTGCTTTTCACAAAGTGAGGCTTGGCTCTCAGGTGGCCTTAAGCACTTCTTGGGAAATGGGCATGAACCTTGTGCCATCTCATTAGCTGTCAATTACTGCCATTGGGGAAGCAAAACTGAACCACAGTGTGAAATTGCCTGAGTGGAAGTTGAAAAGCTGTTTGGCTCTTCTCAATGCATCTCTCATCCTCAGCAGTGTTATTCACATGAAGCGTGGCCTTCACACTGAGTAGCACAAAGCTGGAAAAAAATCCCAAACCATTGGAGGGTTTGGTGTACTAGATTTTGTCAGCTGTCCATAGTGATTTAATTCTCCTTTTACTTCAATAATTTCAGGTTCTGTGATCTTGTTAAGTGTGAAAGCTCTATCTACCAACACAGATCACACTCCCTTCTATGCCTAGTGGACAGTCTTTATGATTTATTAGCTGGAAAAATTCATTTCTTGGTAGTAGCCCCACTAGAAATAAGATTCTTTCCATTTTTCTAGACTAGTCCTTAAACAGGATACACATAGTCCATTGTTGGAACTATATTCCAAGCCCTTTCTAGTTTGGTAGTTTATCATAGACCTTGGACTTCACTGGTATGGCCATTGAGAGCCCATTGTCACCTGCCAATTAAATCACTAGCTGAGGACCTTCTTCTTTTTTGGTAAGTAGCTTTAGGTTGAATGAGACTGGGGCATAGCATCTCAGTAGAGCATGATCATGACTAATGTATACAGTTTTTTCTTAAAGCTTCGGATCACAGAGACCAGTCTCCTTGCTGATGGAGGCTGGCTGCAGCCCCATGTTGGGGACTGATAATTCTTATTAGATAAGAGTTCTGATGATTATCCTAAGGTATTCCATCTACTCTCAGAATTTCTTTTGATGACCAATGACCAATTCAGTTTTCTCATTTTGTATTAGGGTCTGTAACTGAAAGAATTTTTATGTCTACAGGGCCAGGAAGGACCTTGAGAATTCATTTATTTCCCCTTTTCCCCTTAAAGGCAGGACTGCAGCTAAGCATCCCCACCTTCCTATGGGCTGGTAACTATTGCATTCACTGTTACTGCAACTAAATGTGTGTTCAGGTCTTCTAAGCATCCGGGGCATTAATATTTGGTAGACAGACCTAATATTCAAGTCTCTTTAAAGTTAGTCTCCACCAAGAGTACTGGATGCACTTTAAGGACCCTCTTTTATTAAATTGTGAGCTTCTTGAGGGCAGACATCTTTTTTTAAATTAATGTTCCCAGCACTTGGCAGGTAGTGGGTGCTTAATAAATGGTTATTGACTATTGATTGACCTTGTTGATTTTTGAATTATGGCTATATCAAATGTCTTCTCTTCTTGTTTGGCTTGGTTCCTATAAAAGGAAAAAGAAATGGAAAAAAAAATAGAAGCTTGTGCAGATTGAAAATTCCTAGGTCCAAAACCCCAATTTTTAATCCTCTGATGTTACTGATAACAATTATTAATGATACATGATAATAAGTGATTCCACTAAAGTCCTTATCTGATATGGAGGTGATCCTGGGTCTCTGAAGGATAGACCAGTGGAAGACTAGTTTCTCAGGTCCTACCAAGGTGGAAAGCCTTTGAGTAGAGATTGGTGATGGTCTATAGGTTGTCTATTCATATGGTGCTAGCTAAGTTTGGAAAGGCCCATCCACAGGTTAACTATAGGCAAATGAATTTTTAGCAAGAATGACTATTGAAGACTATCTATATCTTTACTGAGGGGTCAAGATCTGTGTTAGTCGAGGAAAAACCACACAAAAAACTGTAGATCCTTGAAATATTCAAATATTGAACATAATGATCATTATAAAATAGATTCCATATTATATGTAAACCTTATATATGGGATATATGAAGAATATAAAATGTATATCCCAGTAATAACTAGTGCTATTCCTTGCACATTTAAGTGATTAATAGATATTTGTTGAATTGAATATGGTCCTGCTTCCCAAATGTTGCTTTAACTGTTACATAATTTTATTCTTTTAGCAATTCTCTGAGGTAAGGCAGCTATTATTGATTCCAATTTACAGAAGGAGTCCTTCTATAACTTGAGGAAGCAGGTGAGGTACCTTTAGACAAGCCTATGTGCCCAAGATCACATTTGCTAGTTTAGTGGCCAAGCTGGGACTTGAATCCCTGGTCTTTCCACTTTGGGGGAGTAGTGTGACTTGTTAAAATAAAAATCTCTGGTATGCAGAGAGACTGTTTCTATTATAAATTTCACAAGACTTTGTGATATGAGGAACTTAAGCCTTTGTTAAGGTATCCTAATAAATCACATTTACAAAGCCATCTCTTGACAATCACCCTGTGAAGGAGATAATGAAACTGTTATTATTCCATTTTACAGAGAAGGAAACTGAAGTTCAAAAAAGGTCATGGGATCTTGGAATTTAGAGGTAGATGCGACTTTGGCTATGTGACCTGTTCATGATCACCCAGCTACTCAGTGACAGAGCCAAGGTTGGACCGTGTCCCTTACCTCCAGTTCCAGAGCTCTTTCTCCTCTACTTTGCTGGCCCCCAAGGGTTCCAAAGTAATGATATTAAAAGATTCTTAGAAGTTATCTTTATTTGTAGAAGAATTTTGATTCTGTGAGATGTGACACATTTCAATTAAAAGAATAATATATTTTATTAAAAATAGAGGCCAACTCAATAGACCTCATGGGTCCCATGTGCACAGTGAGCTAAATTTCACTCACTGACATTATCAGGGTGTTTAAGGTATATAGAACAGGACCTAAAGGGTGAGTAGTTTTAAACCCTGAGCATGAAACTAGTCAGACAGCACTGACCCATAGAGTGAGCCATATTTTGATTGCACACATTTTTCAGGGGGTAAATGAGACTGACCTTTGTGAATTACATAAATCATATTATTGTTCTAGAGACTTTACCTCATACATTTTAGGTTTTCCAGTGGGCTTTATTTGGAAAATGTCAACTATACACCATATGTTTTTCTGCTTTTATTTTGACACAATGAATTTTGTGTGTTTCATAGAGATTCCTGCTATTCCCTCAGTTCCTCTCACTATCCTCTAGAAGAGACCCCACTAACACCTTTTTGCTATTTCATATCCATATTAGTGTTGTCATGTGGAAAAAACAAAACAAACCCAAACCAAGAAAGGAACTGATTTCCAATGTACATTCACTTTCGGAACGTTGAAGACAATCTGAGGCGTTGTCGTTGTGATCTTTCATTCTCTGGTGGTCAGCTCCAATATCACAGGCAAAATTGGGAGAAAGGAAGAACAATTTGTTGAAGTATAAGACAAATGTGAACTATGAATTTGGTTAAATAAATTGACTGTAATACTTGTAGAGAGCTCTTGGAATGTTGAGCCTAAACACAGAATGCATAAAACACGTTCTGTTTGGTCAAGCTCTGCTTTCAGGGAGGTTCTCCACGTCCAACATTTTTACATTCCACTGCTTGTCACTTAACACATTATCTATAAATGTTCTGGCATCTACGACCAACAGGGGAATACTACCCAGTATGAATTTCTCAGTATCAAAAGAAGAATCAAGGTGAGCTTTTTCTGATCTAAAATGAATAGGACATCCCCTTAACTCTCCTTTCATCCACCTTTAGAATGCTTTTAAATGCATGCATTTCCATACAGATCTCACTTAGAAATGACTTCAGTCTTTATTATCAGAGGGTCACTCAAATACCCCAAGAGTTTTTATTGCTGGTATAAATTGTATCATGGAAATAAGAGCTTGATGCTACTGTGCATGTCTCTAAGTGAAAGGAAAGAAAATAATAATAAGTGGGGGTTTTTTCCTTTTAAAAGTAATAGTGAGCTAAGGGCATTTGAATTGTGTATACATATATACATACATACATATATATATAAATGTGAAAGAGTAATAATAGCTAATTTTTATAAAGCATGTTAAGGTTTGCAAAATGCTTTGCATACAGTGTAGTATTGCATCTGAATCTCTCAATGTATCAATTATTCTCATGTTGTGAGTAAGGAAAATGAGACTCAGAGAGGGCAGCGGATTTATCCCGCGTCCCACAGCCCTCAGCCTCTCTTGACTCCAAGATCAGCACTCTATCCATTGAGTTGCACTATGTGTTTACTTATTTATTCTTTGACTTGAATGTTTGCAGTTGCCTAGCGCAGGTAGAAGGCAATTTGCTCTTGGCCTTTAAAACTCAAAAAAATATTTATATGTATTTGAAAGTCACAATTTGAATGGAGACGCTGGTGCCCATTTCCCTTACATATGCTCTCGGTCTTGGATTAGCCCAATGTGGAATTTGGCCCCACGAAATTTGGAAGTTAACTAGCAAACTTTTTTTATGGTGACCTCACTGGGAACATCAATTATACTAATGCCTGAAAGGAAATAAATAAAGCCAGGCTTATATTGGCTTAAAAAGAGAAGGGACTAAATGGTTGCCCTTCAAGTGGAAAAAGGAGTCTAAGAGATGTTATTGTTCAAGGGATTTTATAGATATAGAAGAGGAAAAAATGCCTTAATTAAAATGTAGTCGTACCTTGTTTTACACAAGTGCCTGTGAATATACCCCTTTTATGAAGATGACTTGGAAAACAACGACATCCCAGCCAGATGGAAACATTTTGTTAACACATTCAGGCTTCCTTGGTTTTCAGATTTGGCACCCAAAGGAACCTTAGGAGCCACCTAGTCTAATTACCTCATTTTATATGTGAGCATACAAATAAGGGAATGAGAGAGCTAAGATTTGAACTCAGGTCCTTGGACTCCCAAGCCAGCACGTTTTCCATTGCAAATTGAATTTTTGTAAATCATGTCCTCTTGCATTCAGTGATCACTATTTAAAAAGGCCCTTTTTATAAAGTAAAAGATGCTTTTGTCATGCAAAATATACACTCCCTTTTTATATGCTTTGTAAGTTATCAAGATCTGCTCTAGCAAGGCCCAGTCCCTCATGGATATTTGTACATGCCTGTGTGTGAATGTGTACTATACTTTGATTTTTTGGGGAATAAAGCCTCTTGAGAACATCGTTTGAATAAATAGAGGTACCTAAGGACAGTATAAATAATTAGCTTTGGAGACCCAGGACAATGGGTTACAAAGCACAGAATTGGTTGCAATTGTCCCAATAAAATCCGTTGGTCACACCAGGATGGAGAAAGGCCAGCCCAGCTTTAATGGTGCAGAGCAGGGGCCCGAGTGAGGATTGAATATTTTTTGTTCATGCTATGTTAGGGCTGAGTTATGCCTCTGTTTTTACTTGGCATCAGGATTGAAATGTGGTGCTTAGCTGCGTCTGAGGTCATCATGATTTGCTGTTATACTCAGGACAGGCCTTATTAAAAATTGTAGCCACCTCATGGCCTCCTGTGCTTCAGGAGTGCCTTGTTCAATTTGGAACATGGTAGTGATTGGAGGAGGTTTCTTCTAATAGACATTTTCACTTAGCAGTTCAAACAATTGCTGGAGAAATTTGCTTGTGAAGTTGTGATTTATACCATTATTTTCATAACTAACACCACAAAAATAATCGTGCTACTAGAGCCAGCAGACACGTTTGGAAACAGTCAGTTCTAATGTCTGAGATTATTGCCTATGAATGGAGAAAGATGTTATTGCAGTGATATGTTTTTATTACTTGCTTCTGTTTTTATTAAGGATAATGAAAACCTTGTGTCTGGGCCTGTGAACAAACCTAATGTGACCTCTCATGTGACCCACCTGTTGTGCTTTCACAATCGATAATAGTCCCCTCATGTGAGGGTGATCTGGAGAATAACAACATGCCAGCGCCACGGAAAAGAACATTGACACACTCAGGCTGCAGAAATAGAAATGGCTTTGGTTCAGGCCTGAGACGAAGGAAATAAAAACAACTTATCTAACCAAATATTCTGAGGAGAGGAGATAGACACAGATGCATGGCTTACAGGGTTTTGTTTTTTGGAGGGTGTGGAGGGGATTTGTGTGTGCGTGTGGAGGACTTGTCAATAGGATCCCCTGAAAAGGAAAGGATTTCTTCCACAGGATTGTTTAGGACATTTTTAAACCTGTAAGGGCATAACAAGGAAGACCTGGGTTTGGGAAGCATTTGTTGGGGAGGGGGTGCTGTAAATTTTTTAGAGAAATGATGATTGATTAAAATGTTTCACAGACCAACTATCATTTTGGCAAAAAGAAAAAAAGCAAGTAGAACGTCATTTTTTTTTTCTATTGAGATAGAGATAGTATATTTTCTAGCTCACCTTTGAAAAGGAGTTTGCAAATGTGATGCTGGAATGTGCGTCCAATGCTGGCTTTGCTTGTTAGGCCACATCTGGGCTGCATTTACCTGGATAGTGATCTGCCAACAGAAGAGGTGTATAAGCATTGCAGATCAATTTAAAAGTCCTGTCACCACCTTGAAAAACATTCTCTAGCCCTTTCTATTCATGAAGGTCCTTGTAATGATACAACCACTATTCATGAACCAGCCTCAATTTCCTACTTGCCAACTGATTAAGATTAGTTTATCTCCAAGGTTCCTTCCAGTTCTAAAAATACCTTGATTCTATAAGTCTGAAGAAGTATTCTGTTTGGAACTACAACTAGGTCTGAGTGATCTGTGCTTTGTACACAGGCATCAAAATTTAGAGGGTGCTGTCAGAACTTGTCCCCTTCAGAAAGTGGTGTCTAGTTAGCAAGAATGTTGTTAAACTAGGAAGCTTCTAGATGGTACATTCCTTTCCCTCTCTCCCCAGTGATAGTAGCTGGACTTTCGGTGGACTACTTTCTGATCTGGCCCACCGGAGAACGTTTTCTGGTGATAGCTTTGGAGTATCACAGGGTTTCTGCTCACAGGCCCTTTCATACTGTTTGCACCAGCTGTTGCTCCTGCTTGGTATAGTGCCTTTATAGTGCAAATCAATGTATTACTAAAATATTCCTACTACTACTAACTCCCAGTTTGTGGCTTAGTTTATAGGTAGTCTATGTCTGATGAATACCTGATTTATGAAGAAATTGTACTTTGCATGGTCCATTGCTGGCCAAAGCTCCTTTGGAAGTTACCTGCTGGAACTCCCATCGGTGTTGTCCCCATATTGGGGGATGTGGCCACTGGGGCTCCTGGGCTATTGGTGGCTCCTGTTCCAGAGTGTCTGGCACTGGGGCCTCTGGCAGCTAGGGGTTGGTTAGGACTAGAGGCACAAAGTCTCCTGAAAAGGTTCCAGTGGTCACTACAGCAAGTGCTATGATAGAAGAGGACAAAGGAGACAAAGGCAATGGTGGGCTCAACTTCCCTAGCACCACATCTCTGCCCAGTGTGGGAAGTAGGAGTGTCCTCAGACCTGGGGTACATGTACTCTTGGCATTCCCCAATGTGGGGAAACACATTTCTCTGCAGAAGTGTTAATTAGCAGTAGTTATTTTCTAGTGCAGCAATACATTTCTGCTAAATTATAATTAAGTAGTCATTTGTGGAAGGAAGGGATGATAAACCACCAGTTAGCAATGATCAGACAAATTTTGGAACACAACTTTTTTGTTAATTTGAGGATTCCTAGTATTTCAAACAATAATAGGATATTGGAATGTAAAGGACCCTACTAGTCATTTAATTCATTTCCTTTTTATGACAAGTAAGGAAACATCCTAAAGGACCAAAAGAATTAAAGTCTCATTGTAATGAACCATGTTTTCATTTCCTAGTTTGAAGCTCCCCATCCTTTTTTTTTGCCCAAAACTTGCTTTATTTTCCAGCCTCTGACCTGTTAGTTTATAGTGATCCTTACGGTTATATGAGAAGGGCTAGCCCAGCTTGTTTATTAGTGATTCATTAATAATCCTCAAAATAGTACATGAATTCCATTCATTTCAATAAACATTTATCATTTGCTAACGTGCTGGGCCTTACACTAAGTGAGGAAGCTGCAAAGACAGAGAATAACAAATCAATTTCTGCCCTCAATTACAGTTATAATAGCTTATGTTTATGTAGATTTTAATGTTTAAAAAACAAAACAAAACTAGTTCTTCCTGTCTTGCCCAGGCTGTAGTAGAGGGGCTGCTCCTGGATCTATTTCCATTCTCATTGGCACGGGAACTTTGACCTGCTCAGATTCTGAAGGCTTTGTTTGTCTCTCCTTAGTCAACCTGGTGGCCCCTCACACAGGGGGCTCATCATATCAGTGTTGAAACTGGTGCAGATACCTTCATTTAGTCCCATGCAGTGAAGAACTCCAGAACTCAAGTGACTCGCCAGCCTTAGTTTCCTGGAAAGCAGGGATTCCAGGTGTGCACCATTATACCCTGCTAAACAAAACAAAATAAACCCTTTACATGTGACCTCATTTGATATTCCTAACAATCCTGTGAGGTGGTACACAGAGGTACTGTTCCTCTCCCCATTTTAAAAAGAAAGAAACTGAGGGTCAGAGAGCGAAATGCTTTGCCCAGGGTCACGTAACTAGTAAGCCTCTGAGACAGAATTTGAACTGGAGTTTTCTAATTCCAACTCCAGCAGTCTGTGTATCCTAGCTCTCTTAGGTCCAACTGGAGGACACGATATGCACACATAAGTTAGTGGAAGCTATAAACAATAGTATAAAGAAATTTCAGGGGAGAGAATTTTAATAATTGGGATGCAGTGGGGAGAATCAGGCCCCGGTACTTGAACTGTGTTTTGAAGGAAGCTAGAGATTTCAAGAGGCAACAGGGATGAGTGTATGAACTGATATTTTTAGAGCCCCAGTTGGTTTTATCTGTTTTATTGAATTGTGCTGGTTAATTGAAATGAAGTATCAAAAAAATATTGTGAAAAATAGGGCATTGCTTTAAATGGCCAGTTATTGATCCTGAGTTAATAGAATTTTTCATGCCCAATTATCTATTTGCCTGAAACTTGAATGTGCTCTGACCTGAAACATTGGGGCCATGTATTTTCCATGTTCTCTTATGCTGCATCACACATGCATTTTCACAAATAGAAGACACTGATGACTTTTTCAAAACTGATTGTAGCTAGAAATTGTCATCATGCTCTGGCTTTGCAACTACAGTTATTCCTTCCACATCTTGGGGTTAGCAGTGCAGCACTCTGGAAAATCTGCATAAAATTTTTTCGTGCTTCCTTCATACCAGAGAAGAAGTCTGAATGAATTATTATGGTATTAAACATAAAATATGTTGATATTATTTAATAGCATACACATATTTTAATGCATTTCTGAGTTTCTAAACTTTTTATAATTAGTCTGCTGGGTTTTATGTGTCATCTGTGACTTCTGTAAAACTCTCCCCAAATTCTTTTTAATTTCTTATGCTGACCCACAGTATATTGAAACTGTGATTGGGAGAAAGTTGAGCTGTGGAAGGGATAACTGTACACATTTTTTTCATTTTTGCTTATTTGGTGATATGCATTATGAAATATAGGTGCTTCTGAGACAATGGATTTTTGTTTTTGAAGAACAACTGAAATTATTCATTGCCACCAAATTCTATTTTTGCAAGACTGAATATTAGAACTGGAAGGGATTTTAGAGATCATCAGTTCTCTCACCTAAAAAGTGAGGAAACTAAACTGAGGCCCAGAGAGAAGAAGGGAAATGCCCAAGGTCAAGTGTTGAGGGAATGGTAGGCCAGGGACTCAAAACCAGGCTATTGGGTTCCGTATTTAGTGGTCTTCCCATGAAACAGTGTCTTTCCCCTTCACTGCTTTGGGACACACTTACCCTTCCTTTCCCTACACATCTCCCAAAAGAATGCTACTGAGAAAGTTTGTAGGATCATAGATCTAAAATATTTAGAACTAAAATGGACCAGAAGGTCATCTAGACTGACCGCTTGCTGTATTTTGTATCTGAGGAAACAACACTGTGGTACGTTAAGTGACTTTTCCAAGGTCGCAGAAGAAATAAAATAATTGCTAACTGTCCTTATAGGAAAGACTAATTTTTGTCCCTAGCAGCTGCATAGTATTAAATTATCCCCTCACTTATATCTTTTAAGTGTAGTTAACCCAGTGTGAAAAGTTTGTAGCCATTTCTACTGTCAGGAATAAAAAAGGCAGGATGGAATTAAGACATGACTTCCAAACACATTTTCACCTTTGACCTCTTGGAAGAATTTGAGCACAGATTCAAGAAGCAAAATTCTGTGAATCTTAATTCTCTCCACTGAGTTTTCTGTTAAGTTCCTGTCTTACCGAATTCCTGGGATCACATCAGGATTTGAAATTCCTCAGGCCTCTAGCTAGCCACCAACCTAATTTCACAGGCCAAATTATGCCAAAAAAAGTATTAACAATTCATCTAGTTTTAAATGTTATCAGTCATGTTTCTATTACTAGATGCTGATATTAAACTCTTGATTTTAGGGTGCATATTTTTATGAATCTTTTTTGCTGAATGAATATAATTAGTATGCTAAGTATTATGTCTTAAACTGATGCCAGTCTGCAATCTGTGCCTAAGTATCTTTCTAGGATACAGAGCATCAATAGTAAACGAAATTTTAGTTCGATGATTTTACTTTCTGAAAAATATTTCTATCAGAAATTCCTGCAATACTTGGATTATGCTGAACACGATGAGCATGATCTCTTCACTTTTCCCTGTTGTGTCCTTATTGCAGCAATCACCAAAACATTTGAAGAGTTTAATTTAAACTGAAATGATTCTCCATAGAATAAACAGAATACCTCACCTGTGAAGGGTGATTACGCCTACTCAGTTTGTTAAGACAGAAAAAAAAATGTGCCACCAATTGGCTATCTGACCTTGGGTAATTCTCTTCCCCAATCTGGGCCTCAGTTTCCTTCTGCTTCAAGAAGAAGTTACCCTAAGGTCTTTTCCAACAGCAACATTCGATGATTCTGTAAGCTCCGGTACACTTTCCTACTCATAACCCTTCTAACCCTTTTGGGTTCTCATTTTCCTCCTTTGTAAAATGAGAGGGATGGACTAGAATTTTCTCTAAAATTCTTTTTGGTTCTAACATTCTATGACTTGATAAAACAGAAGAAGAAGGAAAAAACCAAGTGGCATGTAAGTAAATGCCGAATGATATTGGTGTTATGAGCATAATCACTTGGTGTAGAATGATGACCACTACTTGGAAGCAGATTTCCAGGGGTTGAGGAGAAGCTGTTCCTTAATCCTCAATATATTCCAAACTACCTACAGAGAGAGCAATGGTGAACTCTTCTCTAGCTAGAGAGGTAGAGACTAGTTCTAGGAGTGTGCTTGCGGGTGCTTGCTGGTGTGAGTGTGAGTGTGTGTGTGTGTGTGTGTGTGTGTGTGTGTGTATGTGTGTGTGTGTGTGTGTGTGTGTGTATGTAGGAGTCAAAACTACCATTTGGGAGGTAACCAGTCCACATTTCTTGCAGCTACCAAACCAAACTTTGGACTTTGGGGAGATCGAAATTAGACATACTCAGTACACCACTGGGGAGTGTTAAGAGCATATCCCTTTGGTTTGATTTATTATCATTCCAGATTCTATTTCAAATCGATTTCCCTCTGGATCTGATTGGCAGAGTGTCCTGCTCACACCTTCGCTAAACACTATCATACATTCCTTATGTTAAATGAGGGCTGGACTAAAGAATCTCTGAGGTAACTTTCAGTTCTGATATCTTATGATTCTGTAGTTCTGACCTTTGTAATTCATCAGTGGCAGCTAGGTGGTGCAGTGGATAGAGCACCAGTGCAGGAGTCAGGAGGACCTGAGTTCAAATCTCACCTCAGACACTTGACACCCATTAGCTGTGTGACCTTGAGCAAGTCACTTAACCCCAATTGCCTCATCCTGGGTCATCTCCAGTCATCCTGATGAATATCTGGTCACTGGACTCAGATGGCTCTGGAGGAGAAGTGAGGCTGGTGACCTGTACAGCCCTCCCTCTCTCAAAACAAAGTCAAGTGCAAGTCATGTCATCATTTCTCTGATGGCATGGTCTTCTTCAGCAATGAAGGACAAACACACACAATTCACTAGCACTGTCCTGTCTTTCTTAAAGCAGACATCACAGGTTTCAAAAAATATTTTTTACGTTGACAGGCTTCATGAAGGTTATTATTGAAGATAATATCCATAAAGACTATAATTGATTCTGCGTTTTATATTATTGGGACTACATATTAACCAGATGTATTATGTGTTAGTAAAAATGTCTGCTTTTCTGCAATAATTTAGTCTTGAACTGGCTTTGGAATGTTTGTCATTAAAAACAAAAACAACTTTGGACCCAGGATTCAGTAGCTGTGTCCTAAAAAATGATGATTGGCTGAATAAAATCAGAAATTCAACTTTTTCTGCTCTTCAAAGCATGCCACTTCAGTGTATTAGGTTATATCTATAAAGAGCCAACTTATTGAGAATTTTGATGGAATTAATTTAAGTGAAACTATCTGGGACTGGTTAGATAATTCAGTTAGCTAACGTGTTAATAAGGTTAAGTGCCTCTGTTTGGGGGCCAGTTAACTTTGCTCTCTACTGTGGTCATAGTCTACCCCTGAAACACTAGTCAATTATTTTATAGATGCATGATGTTGGTCACAAGGAGAGAATGTATATGAATAGATGATTTATCATATCAATAATAGGATTATAGTGATAGCTCATATTCAGTTCAGTTCAAAAGATATTTATTAAGCATTGACTATGTGCTAGATGTCAGAGATTCAGAGACAAAAGTGGGAAATAGACGCTTACATTCCATGGAGGGGGAACATCATTTACAGTGTATATATTTATCAATCAATCAGCATTTATTAAGTACCTACTATATGCATATGAGTACATTCAAAATAGATACAATTTAATGCAATTTAACTTCAATATTTGATGCAATTTTATTTTAAATACAAATTTAACACAGTGCAATTTAAGTCAGGGTGGGACCATCTCCTCATCTAGGCCTTTCTGAACCTTTCTAGGCAGAGATGAAGAGCTAGTCCTTGAGCTGAGCTCCCAAGGAAGTTCGGGATTCCAGGAGGCACAAATGAGGAAGGAGTGTACTCAAGGCATGAGGGACGTTTCTGTAGTTTTTATGGTTTATAAAACACCTGTAGTTTATGAGGTACTTTCTTCACAGCAAACCTGTGAGGTAGGCAGTGCAGGTACAATTATCTCCATTTTACAAAGGTAGAGATAGAGTTTCAGAGAGTTTATATAACTTCCCCAAGGATAAATCATGAGTGAGGATGAGAACAGGGAGTTGAAACTTGGATTTCTGACTATTGATTAAATTGAATTGAATAAAAGCTCCCTATAAAGAGATGACTGCTGAATTCTTTGCTCTAGAGACCCATTCTAGTGTGTGTGTGTGCACATGTGTGTGTCTTATGTCCTTGTGTGCTCACAACTGTGAATGTATACATGTGTGTGCTCCTGCATGCATTGGTCAAGCCCACCATTGTACTCTTTCCTTAGAGTGATGAAAGATCTTAGAGTTACTTTTCTGCTACAGGAAATAAACTTGAAAGCATCGTGATGACTGATGCCTCAGCTGTGGTGATGGGTGAGTGGAGTCAACATGTTCTCATTTACCATCATGACTTTGTCTTGTCTCCCCAAATAGATGTTAAGCTGTTGGGTGGCAAGTACCTTGTTTATCTTTCTATTTTATACGATACCTAGCTCAGGGTCTCATACAGTTTCAGGACTCAGTAAATGTTCGTTGTTTGACATGTGCTTCTGACAGACACTAACAATAGAGATGATTGACTGCTGATCCAATCTAGCAGTTATTTGTAATTCCTTATGTTTCTATTTACAAGAGATAGTATCTTTTTGGTCCCATGTTTTTGTTTTTAATTTACCTGTCTTTTTGTGCTTGCATACCTATTTAGGACTCAGGTTCCCACTTTGCCTTTCTGCATTCGACATGGCTTGTAAAAAATGACAAGATCGCACAGCAGAAAGAGCCCTGGGTTCAAATGTTACCTCTGACACTCACATCCTACATGATTGTTCAAGAAATTTAATTTCCCAGATCTTCAGTTTCCTCATTTGTACAATGAGGAGGGTTGGACTCTACCATCTCTAAGGTCTCTTTACCTATAGGGATCCATAATCTTATTAGATGATATATAGGACTCCTTACATTTACATGACCCTTGATATTCAGGTATCATTTGATTAAACTATTCTGTAAGATAAGGAGAAAAGGTGTTAATCATCCATATCATACAGCTGATGAAACTGACTGAACATAGTCAAGTGACTTGACAAGAGTCACACAGCTAAGTAAGAGATAGAATTGGGCCTTGAATCTCATGTCTTCAGACTCCAAGTGTCCTGTGGTCTCCTTCTTGTATTTAAATAACCCTGATGTTCATAGAATCAGATGTCAATATGTCAGTGGGTCTGGAATCTCATTGATAGCATATTCCTTTCACTGGTCTGGGGCAGTAAATAGAAGGCTTGGAGTCAGGGACACCTGAATTCAAATCTGGCCTTGGAAACTTAGTAGCTGTGTTATCTTGGGTAAATAATTTAGTCTCTGTTTGCCTCCATTTCCTTATCTGTTAAATAGGGATAATAATACCTTCTACTTCCCAGGGGTGTTGTGAAGATCTAGTTAGACAATAATTATAAAAAGCTTAGCACAATGCCTGGCACATAGTAAACATATAAATGTTAGCTATTATTACTGGTCACGGCTGGAACACATTTATGCCTTCTTCATGCACATGATTCTTGCCCAGGTTCTTGCCTAGCTCCTCCATAAAGGACCCATCCAATGTGTTGGAGGACTTATAATAGTCTTTTTATGCTTTTCTGGGTGCCAGCAGAGCGCTCAGTGTGTCCATGTGTTATCCTTCATTCTTACCATACTACCAGTCCACCTCCCTTGCCTCTTGAGGTCCCATATTGGCTGCAGAAAGTTACCAGTGGTGACCTACATGCAGGAAGTGGTGTAAGGATATCACTGAGGAAATCTGTGACCCAAAAAGAAGGGGAAAAGGTGTAGATGAACTCCAACCAACTTCATGCTTCAACTTAGAGGTGCTATTAACAGTGGAGAGAGAAGCATCTTGGCGAAGGGGATAGACAGAGTCAAGAAGACCTGTGTTTCATGTGAACCTGAACAAATCAGTTAAGCTCTCAGTTCCCAAGGTATCCGTCTAAGATGATAAGTTGCAGAATAGTTGATTTGCATTAGTAGGAGTTTCCTATAGCTTCACTATATTTTAAAAAATCACAGGTTCATTAAAAAAATTGAGAAAGTGAAATCAATGGGAATATAGATCTTTGACAGAAGTTGTTTGACAATTTGCTAAAAATCACATATGGTTAGACTCTTAGGCACTTCAGTGTGACTTTGTAGGTCCCTTCTGCAATAATTGGCAAGTATACGTTTGATCTTTGGTAGGAGGTTGGGGAAATCTGTTCCCTGCAGCAACATCCCATTTTACTTGTAGATGCCTTTAATTACTAGGAAGTCTTTAAGAAATGTATTTGTTTGTTTTTAAACATCTTTTCCTGATACTCATCCAAAATCTACCTCTCTATACCTTAAATTGACTGTTCTTAGTTTTGTCCTTGGTAACCAAAAAGAACTAATCTAATTCTTCTTCCACAAGATATCCTTTCAAGTACTTTGATAAATATCATATTCATATCATATTTGAGGGTAATGGGTGGTGCAGTAGAGAGAGGGTCAGGCCTGGAGTCAGGAATGATAGATGACAGGATGACAGAACTCATCTTCATGAGTTCAGATCCAGGCTCAGACATTTACTAGCTGTGTGATCCTGGGCAAGTCACTTCACCTTGTTTTCCTCAGTTTCTTCATCTGTAAAATGAGCAGGAGAAGAAAATGACAAACCACTCCAGTATCTTTGCCAAGATAAGCCCCTGCTCAACTAGTCTTATAACTGCTAGGTGACATTCCCTATGGTTGGTAGTGGGACTGTCTTAGCATTTTGTCACTCAAATGTCATGTGATTTAGTGGTAAGTAAGACTAGCATCTCACTGGACCAAGGATAGGGGAATAGATTTTGGTCCATCTCTTAGGTGGTATTGTTTTTACTGAAGCCCTCTGATATCTCCTCCTTGCTTGGAGGTAATCTTGAAATAATTTTAAGACTAGGCCAACAGAGTGTAAATTCTCTAATAGATTCTCCTAAATTAAACAGACAGTGTAGGGTGGACTCAGGGATGACTCTGAGCTACTCAAGCAGCAGCTAAGTGTGGAGAGCTCATCACCAGAAAGTTGGGTGCTGGGCCATTCACAGAGATCATGGTTAGGTTGTAATCTTTAGCTGTGGAACATAGATGCCCACATAGCTCAAGTAAGGTATACCAGTAACTAGTCCAGTCTATGTTAACTCAACACAAGGAATTAGCTACATTGAACATTTCTGTCCTCTAGAACCTTAAGTGATATTACCCAAGTCTTCAGGGACCAGTATCTTTGGTAGCTTACTATTTGGTTATGATAGAGTTAATGAAGCTGCGCCCTTTGGCCTTTCACCCCATTTACCTGTGTAGGGACTTAATGATGATGGCACAGATGCAGACCAGATCAGCAATTGGTTAAGTTTAACTTTTAATGAAAGGTGGCTCACGGAGAGTGAAATGCACGTAAAGGAAGGCTTTTAGAGAACGATTCACTACGTTCACTTAGATATTGAAAACTGCGATGCTGCATGTATTTTCCAGCTTTTGAAAAGGCATTTGCTAATAGCCTAAAATTGTTCTGTAGTTTCGCCTATGCTGCCCTCACCATTTCCATGAGTTTTATTACATAAACCTATCTATTTTCTTAATGTCAGATATATTATTCATCTTTGGCTTTGAAGGAATATGAAATATGCTAGGCTGGGTCTCTTTTAGTTGTTGCCCTCTGCATCTTTTTTTTATTCAACTTCTAAGGATTAGTTGGTTAGTCCCTTGTAAAAAGGAGCCATGCTATATTAAATCATTCATTCAATAAGTAATTATTGAGCTCCTGTTATGTGGAAGGCACTGATGAATTTAATGGGATCTTGCTTTTTCCCCTCTTATTCCATTTAATACATTTCAAATAGAGTCAGAATTACGTATTATTAGCATGACATTTTGTACTTAGTAAGTGCTTAATAAATACTTCATTCATTTGTTCATTTATATTTCTTTTCCAATAATAAGATTACCTTTTCTTCTCTGGGCTGGATGGAATTGTGTGACCACGGACATGACACTTTATCTCTTTGGGTGAAGCATCTTCCTTTCTAAGTTGAGAAGACTAGACTAGATGATTTTTGAGGCTCATTATAGCTCTGATATTTTATATTTCCTATTCAAAGATCTCTCTCAGTTCTGACCTTCTTTATATTAGTCCCAGCTCTGCCACTAAATTGTGTGACCTTGAGCAATTGATTTCCTTTCTCTATGCCTTTGTTTCTTTATCTGTAAAATTAGTTAACTGTATCATCTGTGCTTTCCAACTTTAATATTCAATAATTCCTGACCTTTTATGCTATATCATTTTTGCTTCCCTCATAGGAATATTTCATATACTAGGCTTTAAGAGTTTTAGGCTGTAAGAACATCATTTAGCTTAGAATGCAATGTGATGATGACCAATGTTTGCCTTCTCATAGCAACGGTTGTGGTGGTTATGCCATTGGACTGATGCTAGACATGAATGCCATGATGTACTGTATTAGCATTTTAAACATTTCTGCTTTTAGCCTTCTCTTTTTAGCCTTTTTTTCTATAGAATTCTAATTTCTTTAATTTATCCTTTGTTCCCTTGAAATTTGCTTCTGTGTTCTTTAGTAAGAGAGAGTTTTCTATTTTTTCTGGCAGCTTGAAGGTTTCTTTTTCTCCTTGTAATTATTATGTATGTATAAAGCTTGACTATAATATGTCTAGGTGAGCTAAATCTTGAGTTCTTCAATGTTGGAGGCACAGGGATTTTTCCTATTTGTATTCCCCTGCTTAGTTTTTTCTTATTCAGGGAAGTTTTATTTTATTCTACCCTCAAATAAGGTATTCACATTATTTTCTTTTTCCATATTTTCTTGGATTTCAATACTTATGAGTCTGCTGCATCATGATCTGTTCTCTAGCTTTGAACCTGAATGTTTTTTATTAAAAATTTTAAAAAATAAAATGATTTTGGGGGGGTTATATTTTCAGGACATTTGTATTGCATATGATTTTATTTTATGCTATAATAAATCTGTTTTTAGTTGTTTCAATTTTTTTCTCTTTAGTCTCCATATTGGTTATTTTTATGGAATCAAAGAATCTGAGAGTTGGAAGGAAATTTAGATGTCATCAATTCCACTTCTTATCAAACAGTGTGAGTCCTGTCTACAACATCTTTGACAAGTAATCCAATGGTCGTTCACTTCTGCTTGAAGACCTCTAGACCTCTTTGTTTTTTGCTGTTGGTCTTTTTCACATCTTTTAGTTCTAAATTGAGTTCCCCACCCCCTTCACATGGGTTATGGAGTTAGAGCTGGGGGCATCTAGTTCAGCCTCTCTCCCTTTTTATAGATGATGAAACCAAAGTTCAGAGAGGTTATATGATTTGTCACACCAATAGTAACTAGTAGCAGAGCTGAGATTTGAACCCAGGTCTTCTGACTCCAAATCTAATTTTCTCTCTATTGTACCATGCTCTCTTTTATTTTGTCTTATGATTTTCTGACCTTTGCCAACTTCTAAATTTTTTTGAATGTGTTATCAGTTTGAGGGCATCTCTCACTTATCTTGCATTGGTTCTTTTTATGTTTCCATTGCTTCTGGAACTTTAGATGATTCAGTTGCTCCATAGTGTTAAAAAAATTGGTGTTCTTTACTTTGTGTTGAACACTTTGGTTCTGTTTTGGTTGATTTTTATTTTTTTGTGTGGTGTGGTTTTTCTTTCAAAGGAGTATGTGAGGAATCTGGTTCCTTTTGATATTTCTACTCTTCTATCTTTAAAAGAAATTTTCCTAGTCTAGTGCTTCCCAGACTTTGTCTTTCTAAAGTTGAGAGATTTCAGTTCAATGTAGTCAAAGGAATATGTTTATTGGTTTTAACCAATAAAACTGTTACTTTCATAAGTAAATACTTCAAATGCCATTAAACATGTCCTTCAGCAGCAGTCACATTAAATGGCTGAACCAACAAAATGCAGATTTCATCCCTGAGTTGCACAGTTAATGAACTTTGTTGCAAAATGGATAGTACAACAAAGTAAATATTATCTTAAGGCAATAGTTGATTTCTATAAGTCTCTGTTCTTAATGGAAAGAAAATGCTATAATCTTATATTGAATAGATTTTGGATACCTACTTAGATGAACTGATAAAAATGTTTTGTAATTAGCACATAATTTATCTTTGTGTAAATAATTATTTAAAAAATCTCCAAGTTTGTTCTCCCAAGTCATTTAATCATTTTTAATATTAGGTACACAGTACACACACACACACACACACACGTACACACACACACACACATATTTGCAAAGGTTTTTGATGGCTTACCGAATAAAGTTCAATTCAATGCAACTAATATTGATTAAGCACCTACTGTGCATAAACCACTGCACTAGGAAGTATAGCTACTAATAACAAACTAAAAAAAAATTGTTTCTGCTTTATTTTTTAAAATTTTATTTATTTATTTTTAGTTTTCAACATTCATTTCCACAAGATTTTTTGTTTCAAATTTTTTCCCTATCTCTTCCCTCCCCCACATGAAGACACCATGCATTCTGATTACCCCTTCCCCCAATCTGCCCTCCCTTCTGTCACACTCCTCCCTTCTCTTATCCCCATCTCCTCTATTTTTCTTGTAGAGCAAGATAGATTTCTATACCCCATTACCTGTATTTCTTATTTCCCAGTTGCATGCAAAAACAATTTTTAACATTCATTTTTAAAACATTGAGTTCCCACTTCTCTCCCCTCCTTCCTCCCCACCAATCCCCCCTGAGAAGAAAAGCAATTCAATATAGGTTATATATGTGTAGTTATGCAAAAGACTTCCATAAAAGTCATATTGTGGAAGACTAACTATATTTCCCTCTATCCAGTCCTGCCCCCCATTTATTCTATTCTCTCTTTTGACCTTGTCTCTCCCCAAAAGGTTTTACTTCTAATTACACCATTTCTCCTCCCTTCTATCATTCCCCCCACACCCCACTTATCCCCTTCTTCCCTACCTTCCTGTAGTGTAAGATAGATTTTCATGTCAAATTGAGTGTGCATGTTATTCCCTCCTTAAGCCAAATGTGATAAGAGTAAGCTTCACTTCTTCCCTCTTACTTCCCCCCTTTCCCCCTCCACTGAAAAAGCTTTTTCTGGATTCTTTTGTGAGAGATAATATGCCCCATTCCATTTATCCCTTTCTCCTCCCAATATATTTTTCTCTCACACTTTAATTTTATTTTTTTAGATATCATCCCTTCCTATTCAACTCACCTTGTGCCCTCTGTCTATATGTGTATAATCCTTCCAACTACCCAAATACTGAGAAAAGTCTCAAGAATTACAAATATTATCTTTCCATGTAGGAATGTAAATAGTTCAACTTTAGTAAGTCCCTTGTGATTTCTCTTTCTTGTTTACTTTTTCATGCTTCTTTTGATTCTTGTATTTGAAAGTCAAACTTTCTATTCAATTCTGGTCTTTTTATCAAGAATGCTTGAAAGTCCTCTATTTCATTGAATGACCATTTTTCCCCCAGAAGTATTATGCTCAGTTTTGCTGGGTAGGTGATTCTTGGTTTTAATCCTAGTTCTTTTGACTTCTGGAATATCATATTCTAAGCCCTTTGATCCCTTAATATAGAAGCTGCTAGATCTTGTGTTATCCTAATTGTATTTCCACAATACTTGAATTGTTTCTTTCTGGCTGCTTGCAATATTTTCTCCTGGGAACTCTGGAATTTGGCTACAATATTCCTAGGAGATTTTCTTTTTGAATTTCTTTCAGGAGGTAATCTGTGTATTCTTTCAATATTTATTTTACCCACTGGTTCTAGAATATCAGGGTAGTTTTCCTGAAAATTTCATGAAAGATGCTATCTAGACTCTTTTTTTTTTGATCATGGCTTTCAGGGAGTCCCATAATTTTTAAATTGTCTTTCCTGGATCTGTTTTTCAGGTCAGTTGTTTTTCTAATGAAATATTTCACATTATCTGCTATTTTTTCATTCCTTTGGTTGTCTTTTATAATTTCTTGATTTTTCATTAAGCCGTTAGCTTCCATCTGCTCCATTCTAATCTTTAAGGAATGATTTTCTTCAGTGAGCTTTTAAATCTCCTTTTCCATCTGGCCTATTCTGCTTTTTAGGGCATTCTTCTCCTCATTGGCTTTTTTGATTTCTTTTGCCTTTTGGGTTAGTCTATTTTTTAAAGTGTTATCTTCTTCAGCATTTTTTTGGGTCTCCTTTAGCAAGCAGTTGACTCATTTTTCATGTTTTCTTGCATCACTCATTTCTCTTCCCAAGTTTTGCTCTACTTCTCTTACTTGATTTTCAAAACCATTTTGAGCTCTTCCATGACCTAAGACCAAATCATATTTTTCTTAGAGGCTTTGGATGGAGGAGCTTTGACTTTGTTTTCTTCTGTTTGCATGCTTTGGTCTTCCTTGTCACCAAAGTAAGATTCTATAGTCTGATTCTTTTTCTGGTTTTTGCTCATTTCTCCAGTCTTTTACTTGACTTTTGAGCTCTTTGTCAAGGTAGTTCTCTGCTTGCAGTGGGGGTGGGGATGTACTGTCAGCCTCTTGACCTGCCACACAGTCTGTGGGCCTGGAACTCCAGAAATGGTGGCTGCAGCTATCTCCTGGCTGCCACAGGTTCCTCTGCCCCCTCCCCCCTCAGCTGCCCTGGGGCTGGGACCAGAACACTTCACCCTCCAGCACTGGTCCTACAGGCTTTTTCCATTGACCTTCCAATTTATCCTCAGCATTTTGGGGTCATGAAGTCTGAAAACTACCACAGGCCTGCTGAGGTCCCCTCTGTGCGCTTACGGCCTACACTGGACTGTGCTTTGCTACCAGCGTGGCACAATAGACACTACCTGGTGACCTTCCAGGGTGTCTTGGGCTGGAGATTTGCTTCACTCCATCATTCTGTGGGTTCTGCAGCTCCAGAACTTGTTTGGAGCCATTTTTAACGGGTATTTGGCTGGGCTTGGTAGGAGCGCTCTAGAAAGTCCGTGCTGTTACTCTGCCATCCCAGCTCCACCCCTGTTTCACTACATAAGACATGCTAAATGCTGTTCTTGTTCAGTTGCTTTTTCAGTCCAGCTCTTCGTGACCCCGTTTGGGGTTTTCTTGGCAGAGGTAATCGAGTGGTTTGCCATTTCCTTCTCCAGCCATTTTACGGATGGGAAACTGAGGCAAACAGGGTTAAGGGGCCTGTTCAGGGTCACACAGCTGGTAAGTGTCTGAGGTCATATTTAAACTCAGGTCCTCCTGACTCTAGGTCTGGCATTGTATCCACTGTGCCACCTAGCTACCCCTACTAAGTTCTGGGATTGGGGTAAAAGAGAGATACAAAGTATTCTAGGAAGATTCGATGTAGTACAGAATATGTTTAGCTGGAGAGATCAGGGAAAACTACACTGAGAAAGTGTATTTTTGTGTCATATTTGTGTGTGTTCATATTTCTCCTACTAAGCTCCTAATTCTATGAGGGTTGGGACCATTTATTTTCTATCTGTATAGCTTTTCTTTTAACTTAATCCATGTTTGCATTTTCATGTCTTCTAAATTCTGGATGTACAAATGCCCAGAACCTAACTGAGGTGGGATAACTGGGGCTTTACCTTAGGGTATGAAATTTAAAGGGTGCCAATAGTACCATCCTGTGGACAATCCTTTTTTTGTCATAAGGTGACAACCCAGGATGACTCCTTTTATGTACCACCTGTGTCTTCCTGTGGTATCCCTGAGAACTACTTGTTCCAAGTGCAAAAATTCCTAGTTGTATATCTACAAATAAATGAGATTTTTATGGTATATTCATTTTATAAACGTCTGCTACCATAGTTTGTAATCACTTGTGATTTTAATTTTTTTCTGTGTGTATAAATATAATATATATACCTAATATTTTATTTTTGTTTCTGTGATAGATTGTATACATGTAAGTAAGTACAGTGGAGGTGAAATTCTCCTTTGGGGTGTATATGTGTGTGTGTGTGTGTATGTGTATACATATATATATATATATATATATATATGTATATATATATATATATGTATATATATATATATATATATACATATATATATATATATATATCTTGTATGTATGTTTATCAAAGGGTGCACTGAAAGTAGAGTTCTAGCTTTGGTGTCAACCAGTAAAACACACTGATGCCTAAATATGGACAATGCAGTAATTTCCTGAGACTGATATGGCTCGCTGTAACCTGATCATTTATGGATCAATTGATTCTATTCTGGTTTAATTGACCATGTGATTGACTTGCAGCTCTGAATACCCACAGTAAACTTGGTTAGAAATAGCTTCATCTTTTCAGGGGAGAGGCCAGTAGCTAGGCAGGGATACTGGTCAAGATGTACACACAACAATGTGGGGAAAAGAAGCAGCAGGCCTGCTTTTAATGTGTTGTTGGCTAAGAGGTCCCAGTTTCCTGTGTGCTTTCCTTCTAGGATTTGCCTGTTTTGTTTTCCTACCTTGTATTTTAATTAAGCAGTGTTTAAGCGAGGGCTTCATAAATATGTAAGGGAAATAGCACAGAGTGCCTGTGAAGAAGACTTAGTCACAAGCAGTGGGCTGGCCACTCAGGGCCATTCCGTCTTTTCTGAAATTGCTGCCTCTGCAAGCGAGTGTGGAGTTTGGGGGCGTTGTGGAATCCTTGCCTCCAAATGTGGTCTGGCTGACTGGCTCGTAGGCTTACTAAGCTTTTCCAGTTCACTGAGGCAAGTGTAAACCATCCTGTGACTGTGCTGCAGCTTTTATTCTCACTTACCTGGTGGTTAGAAAGTTTTCTCCCCCTCCCCCTGTCCCCCATCTAATTAGACATAGACTCAGTTTTGGATCTTTGATTTTTTAAGCAAGCAAAAACCCCAAACCCAACACAGTAGGTGTTGCATCGCTATATATTTAATATATCATCTAGACTTAGAACTGCAATGGAAGTTGGCAGAGAAAGTAAACCATAGACTGGAGGGAGCCCCAAAGACATGACTCAGATGAAAAATGACTCCTTAAATGTGTTGAAAGGAGTCTAACCAGGTGCAGAGCAGAAATGGCATTTTTTCATAGGATTTTTAGAAAGCACTTGCTGCCCATAAGCGAATAATCCGCCAATCCCAAAAAGGCAGGGGAGTGAGTACACAGTGTGTTAGAGTAAGCTACCCAAAAACTGGGTGTAAACTTTTTAAAGGAAAGGGCAACACCCTGGTGTTTTTCTTGAGCCTGTGAAATCAGAATCTGAAATGTTTTTCCCTAGGGCTAGTCTTTTCCATAAGTGCTCTGAAAGAGAGAGGATGTATACTCTGAGTTCTTCCCCCACTGCCCATTTAAAAAAATCTTCCTTCATACCCTTCTGGATTTTTATTGTTGCCTTTCTCCAATTCATTCCCTCTTTTTGTCCTTTATTTCTGTTTTCTTTTCTATTCCTGGCTTGTTTTTCTAAGAGTATAGGCAGTGCAAAAGGGGTTGAATTTGGAGTCAGAGATCTGGGTTCGAATACTGGCTCAGGGACTTTATACCTGTGATGATGTTGGGTAGATCCTTTACCTCCCTAAACTTCAGTTTCCTCATCTGAAAAATGAGGAATTTGGGCTACATGATCTCCAAGGTTTCTCTTCCAGTTTTAAATCTTTGATTCTAAGTAATGAACATTAATTTGAACTTAAACTAAGGTATAAAGGTTAAGAATTAGATCCTTCTCTGAGAACAGAAAATAGAAAGTATTGTTATGATGGTCATTCCAAAGAGAGATGCTATTCTCTCACGAAATTCTTGGCTTATAAAATCAAGGAAGGACCATACCCACAAAGTGTCCCTTTGGCTTACAGATGGCATTTACAGGATTGGGAACTGTGCCTCATGGTACATTGTGTTTGAGGGAAGGTACTGTATACTTGAAGTGGGGAGGCAGGAAGAGATTGCCATGGAGGAGGAAAAGGTTGGGGGTGGTACCAAAGACAGAGTTCTGTGGCTTCTGCTGATGGACTCTGAAGAAGTTAGGGAATATGCTATTCAAAGTGGGCTGATTGAGCCCTTCAGCAGGCACTGGGACCACTTCTCCATCTTGTCTGTGTATCTTTTACGGCACAACCAGAACCCAGGTTGTATTAAGCAGCCTCTGGGCCAGTGACCCTTTCTGTTTGACTAATGTGTGGACAATAATTTTTGTGCCACCTTGATGGTCCTCTAGGATTTTTATGGGCCTCTGAAGAGTACTTAAGATGCCAGACAAGATCATTGGCCTGGGCATGTATGTGACGGCTGCGGGGCTTCTGAAAGAAAGATTTCTCTGGCTACTGAAGTTTCTTTTTTGAACTGCCATGTGTCTCACTGGATTATTAGAGCATTTTGAATTGTTTGGCATAGAGTTATCTGAACTCATGGCATGTGTTCTCTGAACAGTCTTGCAAATATGGGAATTGCATGTATATGGTACTAGAGTGACTCAGGAGAATGCCGGGAGAAACCTTGATAGCATCACAACCTAGATTGCCTGTATTGTCTCATTTAAAGTCTTCAGTGCCTTAGTTCCCCTCTTTTCCTTGTTCCTCCAGTGTCTTTGTCTTTCATTTTTTTTTTGTATTCAATTCAGTGAAACAGTTTTTGAGTGCATGCTTTATGTGAGATCCTGTGCTAGGTACTGTAGGGACTACAGAGATGAATGACAGACAGGGAGGGTCTCTGCCTTCCCTGAGTCTGCTTTCTTGTAGGTGAGATAAAACAGGCACACATATGAATGGAATGGTAATATGACATTACAATGTGATAAGTGCCCAAGAGAGGGTTATACAAAATGCATTGAAAAATCCAAGGAGGCAGAGATCCTTTTCTGTCTGGGGAAGATCAGTGAAGGTTTCATAGAAAAGAAGGTACCTGAATGAGACCAGAACTGATGGGGAAGATGCATAGCTGTAGAATATACATGGGAGTGTTCTGCCCTCTTCAGAAGGGATAATGGTGATCTAAGTCTTAATCTAAGTGTGATGAATAGAAAGGGGAGACAATAAATCTTAGATTGTTCCTTCATTAATTTACCTAATAAACATCTACCAGATACCTATTATGTTATACCCACTTGCTGGGACAAAAAGAAAATAGTCTTTGCTCTCAAAGAGCTTATGTTCTATTGGGAGTGGGGAAGAGAAGCAATGCCTTCATAGTCAATTAAATACACACACACACACATACCCGTGTATATGCATATATACACAACATAATTTTGGACAGCGGAAGAAATTAGCAACTGGGGAGATCAGAGAGGAGGTGAAGATGGTGTGCATTCCAGATATGGAAGGACAATCTGTACAAAGACATAGAAATGCAAGATGAAGCATTGTTTCTGGGGAAAAACACACAGGCTAGTATGGCTAATCCATGAGGTGTTTGAAGGGGAATGATATACCACAAGCACCAGAAAAAGTAGGATGGAAGTGATGGAGTAGGGATGCAGCATGAGATATATGTTCTCAGATATGTTCAATGGTGCTGTGGCTTTTCTTGACTAACCATATTATAAGGAAGCACTTCTATTTGAAGAGGTGGTTGGGAGGTTAAAGGGTAGTGAGAGATATACAGTTAATACAAGCATCAAGCAACATTTAAAATATACACAGAAGAAAAGAAAAGGAAGTGAAGGGGACTGAAACAAATAGAACAATTTTGTTATTACCTTTGTTAAGTTATATATAAATATATTCTATATGAAACAAACTTACTGAAGTCCACAGGTTCTCATACAGTCGTTTCTTGTTTTTTACATATTGAAATGTTGGTATGCGTTGATTGTTAAATTCATGACAAACAGGCATTTACAAATAGGTAGGTTGGAACCATGATGAATTTGTTTTCTTGTCTCACTCTTGAAGAATATTAATATTTGTTCATGAAGTATGTTATGGGGAAAGTTTTGGAAAGGTGTCCACATAGTTTGGTCTTGAAAATTGAGGGATGGGAAGTAACAGTGTTGTACTTTAGTAAATCCCAGGAAACAAGGACAACCTGTTTGGACAGTCTTGTTTGTGTTCTTAGAAAACCACTAGTGGTAAATGGACCAGGTAAGGGACATCCAGGAAGGGCAGGGAGATGAAGCCTTCTTTGGCTGAATAGAAGCTTCATAGGCTTGGAGACAGAAGATCCAGGCCTGAGGCCTGGCATGGGCCGATCACCTCCCTTCCCTGAGTCTTCTCCCCTCATCATGCTTTCTCTGCATACTTCAGGGTGGTTGTTATGAAGGCCTTGTGGATTTTCCTGGATATCCTTTGTCTGCATATAGAGCCATCTTTGGGAGTGAGATTGATATGGTATTTGGATTGATGATTTCCTTGTATGTCCTTTCTTACCTATGATGGCAGCATTGGATACCATTTTCCATGTTGTTGGTGTAATCTGTAAGGAGGATGGAAGCAGTGCAGTAATAATATCTAGCATTTACGTGGTGCTTTAAGGTTTGCCAAGCATTGTCCATATGTTATCTCATTGGAGCCTCATGATGACTCGGTGACAGTTACTATTATTATCTCAACTTTTATAGATGAGAGAACGGAATCTCAGAGAAGTTAAATGACTTGTCCAGGGTTGCACAACTGTTAAGTGTCTGAGATAGGATTGGAACTCAGATCTTTCTGGACTGAAGTCCCACACTCTACTCTGCCACCTAGTTGTTTGTTATGCTTCACCCTTCTTGGATTTTACAACCTAACAGGAGGTCAGCTGTATTCTGAATGACAGAGCCTTACCATGATATGGCACTCTCACATGGACCTTTCTGCCTGTAACAACTTCAGGACATGGGAGAGAGCAGTTATTATTATCAAGCCTATTGAATGAGTAAGGAAACTGAGAAAGAATAGAGATGTTTTATTATTTGCCTCAGATCACACAGTAGAAAGGTAGTGTGCTGAAGTGTAAAACAGTGCTTTCCTCGAGGTCAGGAGGCCTGGGTTCAGTTTCTGGCTGCGATAATACCTGTTTGATCTTGGACAAGAAACTTCACCTCAGTTTCCTCATTTGAAAAATGAGGGGGTTGCACCAGATGGCCCCGAAAGTCTCTCCTAGCTCAAGCTGTGTGATCCCACGATCCTGGTTGACATGGAGGCTGCGACAGGAACCCTCGCCTTTCCTCCCAGACAGTGTTCTTTGCTCTGTACCACATCAAAGGCTTTTTGGAAGAGCATGAAAATCCTTCCCGAGGGTGTTGCACTTCAAGGTACTTACCCCTTCTTGTCTGACGCAGCTTCAGTGCAATTGGGCAACAGAATAGCAATCATATAAGGTTTGGATCCAGGGAAGCTGGGTCCAAAACCAGCTCTGTACCTGCTCCTGGGTGATCTTGGCAAGTCATTTCCCATCTTTGGGGCTTTTTATCTGTAAAATGTGATGGTTGGTCTAGATGATCTAAAAGGTCCTTTGTCCTGGTGTTCCTTTCAGGCTGCTTCTGAGTCATTTAAATAGCTTAAAATACAAAATCACCCAGTTTGTCGCAGGGGTAATTTGTTAGCAGATGTTTATTACAGAATTTTTTTTTGCTCCCACTTTTCTATTAAGAGAGGGTTTAGGTTTTGTGCTTTTCACTCCAGTCCTGAGTGTCATGACAGAACTATGCTTGTCATATAGTAGGTGCTCAGCCAATGTAGGCCTTTGAATGGGAAAGCCGCAAGCTTGAATCTGAACTTGTATATTGACCCTTTGTGGCTCCCAGGACATTTTAACTCGTCAGTGAATACTGTGTTTTAGTTCCAGTTTTCATTCTGGTTAGGAATCCTGTACCCTGCTACCCTTTCTCAGTTCTCTCCTAGTACTTTTCCCCTTCCCAGTACTCCTCCTCCTTCCACTTTATTTTCCCTCCTGCTTTGAAGATAAAGTATATTTGTAACTTCTGCTTTGTGATAAGTTTTCTTTATTTTTTTTAACTCAATTTTATTTTCTTTTCAGTTCTGACTTCTCTCTACCCCTTTTCCCCGCCCAATGGGAAGCAAGAAAAACCAAATCCATTATAAATATGTCTGATCATGCAAAATAAATTCCTACATTAGCCAGGTAAAAAAATAAAGAAAAAGAGAGAAGAGAAGAAAATGTGCTTCAGTCTGTATTCTGAGCTTTCTGTCTGTAGATAGCTGGTAGCATGCTTTATCATGAGTCCTTTGGAGCTGTGCTTGGTTATTGCACTGATTGAAGTTCTTAAGTCTTTCAAAGTTATCTTTATAATATTGCTATTGCAGGGGTTCTGCTCACTTCACTTTATATCATTTCATACAAGTCTTTCCTGAAATCATCCTTGTCATCATTTCTTACAATACAATAGTATTCCATCACATTCATACACCATTCAATGTTCAGTCATTCCGTAATTGATGGGCATCCTGTCAGTTTCCAGTTCTTTGCTACCACAAAAAGAGCTGCTATAAATATTTCTGTACATATGAGTCCTTTCTTCCTTACTTTAATCCCTCTGGGGTGTAGACCTAGTAGAAGAATTGCTGGGTCAAAGGGTATGCATAGTTTAATGGTTTGGGGGGGCATAGTTCCAAATTGCTTTTCAGAATGGTCTTTCCACCAAAGTATTTTTCTACAACTCCTCCAGTATTTATAATTTTCCTCTTTTTTTTTTTTTTTGTCATTTTAGCCCGTCTGATAGGTGTGAGGTAGTATCTCAGAGTTGTTTTAATTTGCATTTCTCTATTAGTGAATTAGAACATTTTTATATGGCTCTTGATAGTTTGGATTTTTTCCTCTGGAAACTACCTATTCATATCCTTTGGCTATTTATCAGTTAGGGAATGACTCATTTTCTTGTTGTGATTAGTTTTCTGTGATGTTGAGATCCTTCTCTAATTGTCATTTTTTCTTATTTGGGGATGGGGTAAGATTTTAAAAAAATCTTGACACTCTGGCTTCTTTTTAACCCTCTACTTGGGGCCATCAGCCTTTTCATTGCCTATGTTATCGTTTGAGAAATAGACTGCTAGATCAGAAAGGCAGAATGGGACCTTAAATGTGATCTAACCTGACCTTTCTCATTTTACAGAGGAGAAAACTGAGGCCCAGAGAAGTGAAATGACTTCCTCAAGGTCACATAGATAGTAAGTAGCAGAGGTGAGATTTGAATTCAGGTCCTCTAACATTAGACCTTTAAAAAAACTAAACATGCAAGGCCACTTCTGGGTATTCGGTTACTAGAATGCTTGTTTCTCTTTGCTACTGCCACTTGCTAACTCTGTTCCATGGTATTGTCAGGGAGACTTTTCAGCCTATTAGAGTGTTTCTGATTTATTTTTTCCTAGCTCAAGGTGACCTCTGACAAAAGTATCTTCCATCATGTCTGCCTCATCTCTTCCTACTTCTTAGTTTCTTTTCATGGATTGCTTACTCATCACTTGAGTTTTCAGAGATTCTTTGCCTGATATTAGGGCCACATGTTTATAGGTATTAGAGCTGTGACTTTGATTTTTTCCGCTGCTCCTTGTTCCAAGATTTTGACTGGAGTTAAGGAGGCAGTAGAGGGGGAAGGTCCAACCTGGACTTCTCAGAATTCTTAGCTTGATCCGAGGTTCAGCTAATGGGTCATCTCCTGAGCCCTCCAGTCCAGGGGTTTATAACCTGGGAAACACAAACTTGTTAAAAAAATGTTTTGATAATTGTATTTTAATATGACTGGTTTCATTTGTAATCCCATGTATTTTATTTTATGCATTGGAAAGTATTGTTCTGAGAAGGAGTCTCTTGGCTTCATTAGACAGACTAAGGGGTACATAACATCAAAGATGTTAAGAATTCTAGTTGTTATAGTCAGTCAATAAACATTTATTAAGTATGTCCTATGTGCCAGACACTGTGCCTCCAATTTCCTTCAATGCATTCTACCCCTTCAGCTGCTTGATGGCTATTTTATTTTTGTCTTTTCATCTCCACTGTTTAGTGTAGTCCCTTACAAAGGGCCCTTACTAAGTGCTTTTTGGATTGGATTAATTTTGACATGGATTATTTGCTGGTTTCGGTTTATCACTTTGGATTCTGGGACCCTCTTTATTTATAAAATGGAGGTAGTCATAGGGTCATAGATGTTGAACTGGAAGGGCCTACGATCTTTAGATCATCTAGTTTTATCCCTTAAGTTTTATAAATGAGTAAACTGAAACCCAGGGAATCAAGTGATTTCTTCATAGAAATCTACTACATAGGTAGTAAAGTGTCAGAGTTTGGATTCATATCCAGGTAATATGACCCTAAGTCTAGGTAAGTGGACCAGATGATATTTAAAGTGATTTTTAGTGCAAATATTACAAGGCTTTGAGATATGGTTCTGAAGCCAGGCTTGCTTTCACAGTGGTTCCTCCAGTAGGACCCAAACCATTCATGTGTTCTCCTCATTTTGGAAGCCTTCAGACATCTGTGAGGAGCCATAGTTGAGGCCTTGTTCTACTTCTGTTAGGAATGTAGCTGCTTCTTTGTAGCATTTCTTTTTTTGTCTCTTCTTTAAGCATTTTTTCTTTCATTTTTAAAAAATCCTCAACTTAGCAAGCACCAAACGAAGCAAGCATTTTCAGATACCTAGTGGAACAGAAAAAGGGTTGTATATGAAACTGTGGATCTATATGGCATATATGATTTGCTTTTTTTTAAAAGGCATATAATAAATTAAACATATAATTTTCATTGTTGTCTAACTTGTCTGTGATTCTTTATGAACTTTTTATTCTTTTCTATACATTTGAAAAATACTTCAATAACCCTCCTTCCCTTTCCTTCTCCCCTCTGTTCTTTCTTTCTCCCTAGATTCTCCCTCTGCTTTCCTTCTCTCTTCTCAAATTGCAAAAAACCAAAAATCCCAACGACCTTGTAACAAATATGCCTACATGTGAATAACAAATTTCAATATTGGCTGTGTCCAAAAATATATCTTATTCTGCATCTCGAGTCCATCACTTTTCCAGTAAGAGGTGGAGAGTTGAATATTTTTATCATTGGTTTTGGCCATTTTTATTTTCTATCCTTGCTGTATCCTTGATGTTCCCTAATAAAGGTAATCTCTGAATGTGTTCATCACTAAAATGTCTTCCCAAGTAAAGCTGTGACGGAGATGGAGTTTGTCTTGGTTGTCCCTTTGTTTACTCCTTAAGGTCCCTCATATTAGGTTTTCCCTGCTCCAAGTACCCAGTGACCTAATGCCATACCCTAACTCCTCATTGTGACACCCCACCTGGGCCTGCTTTCCCAAGGGAGTATTGTATACTCTTGACTTTCACTTTCCCTGATCCTCCCATCAGAAAGGAAATATGTTGTTGAGGAAAGAGTATTTGCTTTGGAGGGAGGAGATTTCTGTTCTAATCATTGCTCCACCACTTGCTGGCTATGTGACTATTGGCTAATTACTTGACCTATCAGAGCCTCTGTTTTATCTGTAAAATAGAAAGTAGTAATTGTGGTATAGAAAGTACTTTATAAAAGTGAGAGGGCTACCTGAATATGAGCTGTTATGCACCTCCTCACATTCTATTCCCAGATAATCAAGCAAATTAATCCATCGCTTTGTCACAATGGGAATTAGTGAGTTTGTGTATTATAACTTTAGGGAGCACCCTTGCATTTTAACAGGGCTTCCTGTCTCATCCACATTTACTCTAATGGTAGAAACTTCAAGCTGTAGGGGAGGTGGGGTAAGGGAAGGACAAAGAACTTTTGGTGTCCTTATGTAAACATGTCCGACTACCCTAACCCAGATGTATGACCAGATCTAATGACCAGCTATTTGACCTTCAGAGAGGGAAATAAGATGATATAGTAGCAGTATCTAGGGCTCTGTTAATGTTCCGTTTCTGGGTAGACTGGAATCACTTTGTTATCCTGTATGGTAAATAGGGCTTGAGGTACACCTGGTTGCTAAAGGTTAAGAATTTCTGTTGAATTTTGCCAGTTACTGCTGCTAATTTCTCTTTGTTCATCTGATTTCTTTATGTAGTTAAGATTTGATTTTCAAAGACCATTAAGGTTAAGATGTGGATGGTCAAGAGTTGCTCAGGACCTTAGTCAAGCATTTGCTCACTCAGAGAAGTTTGGGAGAGAAGAGAATAAAGGTTCCTTTTTGGTTTCTTACACTCTGAGTATTTCCCAGCTCCGTCCTCTGCTGTGTCATATACTTCCCTGGCCCTTCCCTTTATCATGAATACACTCCAGTGACTGCTGCCCCAAGTGCCCTCAGAAGGGTTCTCTACAGGGTTAGCCCAGTCCTAGGCTCCTCCCTTGTGTTTGCTGTGTGTCAGATGGCTTACCCATCTGCTTTAGGAAGAACAATTAGGGAGAAATTATGATGCAGAGGGCTCACCCTGATTGTTACTTTGCATTAAGGCCAGTTCTAGTGCTTTTAAATTGAGGGAGCTTAACAGCCTGCTTTCTGAGCAAACACCACAAGGCCAGGGGAGCTTCACATGTCAGGTACTTGTGGTGGTTCTTGCCATTAGTCACCTTTCTCTGATTCATCAGGGCAGACAGGAGTCAAGAACCAGGCTGGGAACAACTGTCCAGTCAGTTGAGGTGAGGGGAACATCTGCTTGGCTCACAGTGTACTCACTTCTCCAGAGTTATGTGAAGAGCTCAGGCATGGTAGCCAACAGGCCTCCATTATGAAAAATCTCTTTTAAGCAAAGTTTTGATGAATGACAATTCTGTTTCATCTGGGCTGGAACCCCCCCCCCCCCTTTTTTTAAACCTGGCTCAAATCTTTCTAGAGTGTTGTGTGCCAAGTCAATATTTTGGTAATTATGCAGAAGGAACACCAGATGGTTCCTGAGGATGACACTCTGGGTGGGAGCCCTGGTGACTGAGGCTGCGGTAAACTCCACAGACCTATAATCATCAGCATCCATAGCAACATGTGCTTTTGTCACAGAGGAATAGACTATTCAAAACATTTTTAAAGTTAAAAAAGCATTGAGGAAAGAGTCCAGGTCACACACATATACATACATATGTATGTTCATTACATACATGTCTTTGTACACCAAGCACCATGCAGAAATATAACAAGAGTGTAAAGTGTAAGAGGTAACAAGGTAACAATACCTACGATGTCAGTATAGCTCGTATTTGGTTTCCTTGGAAGTTTCTTGTTATCCTCTCTTGATACTCTTTCTCCTTTGTCCTGACTATCATCTCCCAAATCAGCAACTGTTTTTCCTCAATGGGATCAAAATTTGCTTCTGCATCTAGGTAATTTCTCTCTCTCTCTTGTATAATTATGTAGATAGCTTTTATGTAGACATATGTATGTATATGTATATACATACATATATGTGTACGTAAATTATGGATATCATCTACCTATATTAAGCACCTACTATGTGCCAGGTAGTGTGTTAGTGTGCGGATGAAGCCTATAGGGATATGAATACAAAGAATGAAATAATCTCTACGTAAAGGAACTTACATTCTAATAGGGAATTACATTCTAATGAGTAGTAGGACACATTCGTATAGGACTTTTAAAAAGGCTCTCTCTGATTGTGAAGGGTGGCCCATATTGCTTGGAGTCTAAGCCTGTAACATGCAAGTTCCAGCAAGTCCTGTCAAGTAGCAGAGGTATTCTTTAATTATAGGCCTGGAGGTAAACAATCACAAAATCACAAAATCGAAGAATGTCAGAGTTGCAAAGGACTTTGGTGACCATCTAGTCTAATTCAGAATCCTTTGATAACTTATCTGATAAGTCATTAGTTAGCCTTTCCTTGGATCTCTCCACTGGGAGGTGGAAGGTGGGAGGTGGAGGCTGAGGGGGTATGCCATTTCAGCTTTGGGCGTGGAACTCTGTTAAGAAGTATTTCCTGACATCAAGCCTAAATTCACCTCTTTGGAGCCTCTACATTTTGCTCCCAGTTCTACCCTTTGGGATCAAGGAGAACTAGCCTAGTCGCTTTCCCAGATGACATAGCTGTTATCATGTACATTCCTCACCCTTACCCAGCTCTTTTCTGGGCTTAGCATTTCCAGATTCTTCAACCAAATCTCACATGGCATGATTTCAGAGTCCTACACTGTGCTGGCTTCTCTTCTCTGGCTATTTTCCAGGTTAACAATGCTCTTCTTAAAATGTCATGTCCTAAACTGATAAGAGCACTCATCAGTGGACATCCTCCTTGGGGAATGATATGTGTCACGTAGATCACACTGGCTTTCTTGGTTGCCAGGTTTTGGTGCAGACTCATCTGAAGCTTGTGGTCTACTAAAATACCAACATCTTTTTCAGATAGCCTACTGTTTAATATGGACAACGAGGTGGAGCAGTGGATAGAGTGCGGGGCCTGGAGTTAGGGAGACATTTTCCTGAGTTGGAACCTGGCCTCAGGCACTTATAGCTGTGTAACTCTGGGCAAGTCACTTAATCCTGTTTGCCTCAATTTCCTCATCTATAAAAGTAGCTGGAGAAGGAGATGGAAAACCACTCCAGTATCTCTGCAAAGAAAACCTCCTATGGGGTCATGAAGAGTTGGACATGACTGAAAATGACTGAACAACAGCAGCTAATATGCTTGCCCCATGATATATTTGTAAATTTGAATTTTTGGAACTCATTTACATCTATCCCTATTGAATTTCTTCATTTTTTGGGCTCCATGTTTTCTCTTTTCCAGATATTTTTGAATCTTGAGTTTGTAATCAAAGGGCATTTTTATTTCTCCTCCCAGTTTTGTGTCGTCTTTGCATTAGATAAGTATTCAGTCTACGCCTTTATCCATATCATTGATCAGCATAGAACCAAGCAGGGATCCCTGAGGGAAGTCAGGAGAGGAGAGGGTGCTGCCTTGGAGGCTTTTTCCACAGCAATATCAAACTACTAGTCTGGTTCTAGCCATTCAGCCAGTTCTGAATTTTTTTTAATTCCAGACCTGCATGATCTCTCCATCCCAGCTTTGCTCTGTGTGGAGAGGCTCATTAACAAAGGGCATCTTTGGCAACGGTGACCTATGAAACTCCATTTGCCTTGTGCTTGTCCTCCAGAAGGAGGGCCTATTGGTCTCATGAATGACTCTCTGATGTTCCTCATTGGCAGTTTGTGAGTGTAAATAAAACATTGCGGGAGAAAGGGCTCTAGGAAGTTCAGACTTGAAGTGAACCTGCAGCAGTAGTGGCACTATTTGTGTATGGTGCATCTCCATTGCCCAGCAATGTGCCATAGGAGCTCATGTCTTGAGTCTAAACCAAGACCAGCCCAGGCAATAGAACCTTATGGTACTCTGCCCTTCTACCAGGAGCACCCCCCCTTTACACTGTTATTAGTGCATATTATCTTTTGTTTATGAAAAGATAGGTCTTGTTTTAAAAGGGTTGCCCCACTATGCAAAGTAAACTGATTTTCAAAAATATGGTTGTTTGTTTCTGAGATGTACCATATTTTTTTCTGTCAGCTGTGTTTAATGAGGCAATTAGGTGGTGCCTGGAGCTGTGAGCCTGGAGTCAGGAAGGTCTGAGTTCAAATGTGGCCTCAAACACTTACTAGCTGAGTGACCCTGGGCAAATCACTTAACCTTTGCCTTCCTCAGCTTCCTCAACTGTAAAATGGGGGTAATAACAGCACCTATTTTCCAGGGTTGTTGTGAGGAATAAATGAGATATTTGTAAAAAAAAGCACTTATAATGTCGGGTATGTGGTATATGCTATATAACTTATTCCCTTTCCTTCTCCTCTTGTTGAGCACCTCTGGTCAGTTAACGATGTTTACCTAGTGCTTACCATATGCAGAGTACTCCATCGAAGTACTGCCACTCTCACCATTAGACACTCCTTGGAGTTAATGGAAAAAGTGCCATTTAAAATGAAAACATTTTACCTAAGAGGAGTAATGTATGGTCCCATTAGCATTGATTCATTAATGCCAGATTAATTGATCAGTTTCCTTCCAGAAGACAGGATCTCGAAATCACAGGATAAAGGGCGGTTAACGTTTTGATGCAGAGGAGGAGCATCCAATCTAATCCAATCCAACTGTGTCTATTCTGTCTGGGTCAGGCACTGTGCGAGGATCCTAGGGATCCAAAGACATTAACAAAACAGTCCCTGTCCTCAAGGAGCTTAAATTCTTTTTGGTGAAGGAGGGGGTAGGATTCAATATGTAAATCACTAAGGATATATATGATAATTTGAAGAGTCACTGAATTCCCAGGAAGGAGAGGAGAACGACCTTAAGAGTGAAGTCAGAGGGTCACCAAAGACCACCTTTACCTGCTTTGCCATTTGACGTAGGGATATTTAGCTTCCCTTTCTCTTTCAGTTTACCTTCTGTATCACATAGGAAGTGAAATAAATAAAAGTCATTTCTTTTGGATGGTCCAGAATCTTAGATTTTTCTTGGCTCTCAGCAAATAGGGAGGCAAGTAACTACCTGCCAGGTTGTAGCGTGATTTCAGTAGTATACCTTCTCCCAAGTATACAGAATAGGGCAAATGTGTCAAGCATGCTGCTTTCTGCTCAGCCCCCTCAATTAGCACATTCTGAATCTTTCATCCTTCTGCACATTTTCCTTTTCTCAGATGTCATTCATTCTGGTTAGCTCTGATGTGACACAAGATTGGTAAATCTTTCATCCCTTGGATGTCTGTGCACAAAATGGGGCACAAAGGTAGCCAAATGAGCTTAGAAAGACGGGCATGAGATTAATTGCGATGAAGGCAATATTCATTAAAGTAGTGATTGAGTGGGATTCAGGAGAATTAAAATGAAAAGCTCTGTTAAAATGTACATGGAGTGTTGTCAAATTCATTGCCTATCGATCATGGAGGAACGAGGTGACCCAGAATGAATGACCTGGTGAATTTGACCTCTTTTTTGTAGTGACCATTTTATTTCTGCACAAATGGTTAACTTGCTGCTGCATTCCAAGAGGGTGTGTATGCTAGAAAGAGGGCAAGGGCAGATGAAAAAAAAAGGAATCATTCTTGCTTAAGGGAGTAAAGTATGCCTGGCTAGAATAAAATAAAGAAATAAAAAAAAATTTCAGAGAAAGGAGGAGTATTTTCAATAGACCTGTCTGGGAGTAGTTATAACTTGTTCTCCTGTCACTTATATAGACTTTTTCTATAGTGTTTACTCTGGTATTCATTAAAACAAAACCAAAATACTAGAGTCTTCTCTGCTTTGCTGAAGAACATTCTACAGTCTATTGAAAACACAGTGTATTATCTTAAAAACACTTTATTCTCCCATTCAGGTTTGGCATTGTGATAAAGTAGTAGAGCCCAAGCCTGATAGTTTAATTCAATCAACTCTACCGACTGTGGGGGTCTGAAAAAGAAGAAAAAAGGTGGCATAATTAACTTAAAGATTACCCCCATGAAGTATTTTTTTGGGAGGGGGTCAATACATGGAACTTCATCTAATCATCTAATCATTATAGGGAACTCCTGGTATTGATTAGTTGGGAATTTTGGTTGGGCAACTCCTTTGTCACCCTACTAGAGATTTGCCTCGGGGTACTTGGAGATTAATTGACTAGTCCATGATCACACAGCTAGTAGGAAAGAAGCTGAACTTCAACCCAGATTTTTGTGACTTCAAGGATAGCAATGCTTTCATCCTGTAACATAACTTTAGGGTTAGCATATCTAAAAGATCAGACTTTGTCAGGTCACCTTGAACTCCTAAATTTCTTGACTTTTGTGAAATTTGATCAGGTTTCTGTGTTTTGGCATTAATAATACTTGGTTCAATTAAAGATACCAAGTCAAGAGGAGAAATGTCAGCATATCTACCTTGTTTGTTCTCATTCATATCAAGGGTCACAACTTCTACTTTTAGGCATGGAATTACTTTTTTTTTTTTAAAAACAAAAGATACCTCATTCCATTTTGAAAGATGTTAAATTTGAGAAACACTCTTTCTTTGAAATATGTCCCTTATCTATCCTCTTCCAACTGCTGTCATCCTATTTCAAGCCTTTACCGCATCATTCTTGGATTATTTAAATGGCCTCCCAATGGCTCTTCCTGTCTACAGTCCATTCTTTTCCACTTCACCCAACTCTGATCCACATTGCCTACTGCTGCCAGATTAATTCATTCCTCAAAAATCTTCCATGACTTTATATTTCTCCCCAATGAAACCCAAACTCATACTCTTGACATTCAAGGCCCTTAACCATTTCACTTCAACTTTCCTTTAAAATTTTATTTCCCACTATTTCCATAATGAATTCTCTTATCCAGCCAAGCAGGTCTTCTGCTTCTTCTCTGAACATTCCATAGTCTGTTGGAGACTCAAAGTATCATCTTAAAGACACTTTATTCTGCAATACAGGTTTGGCATTGTGATGTGAACTTTTGGTCACCTATTTCCTTCCCACCCCCTAGAATTTAGTGCTCTCCTCCATTCTTTCTTCAGACCAATTCAAATGCTATCTATCCTTAAAAATATAGGTAAAATTCCACATTCTCAGTGAAGCTTTCAGTAATTACTCAGTCTAACCCATGTTGATCTCATTGTTCTCCAAATGCCTACAGATCTTGTTTCCAGTGCCATTAAGGCAATAATCATCTCTTGCCTTGTAGCAACTCTTAATATTTTGTCTTTATATATAATTTTTTATATATAAAGTCATTTCTTTTGACTGGTATTATTTGTATTATTATTTAGATTTTCATGAGTTTATGTCTCATCTCATTTCCTGGACTGTGCTTAAATAGTAATACTTCCTTTATCTAGCATCTCTCAGGGTGTTTCAAGATATTCTACACAAATGAAATTTTCAGATAACTGAAATGGCTTCTGGTTCATAAGTCTGTATGTCAGATTTTTCAAGTTTCTTATGTTTATTCCCTAGTTCTTAATTGTCAGTGATTTTTTTCCTTACGATGCTTCAAAATGTCCCATCAGATTTTGCCACAGACCAAATCTATTCCCTCTTCCATGTGACTATCTTTGAAATATTCAAAGACTTATTGTAGCAATGCCCCCTCCCTATCCCCCTAAAAAACAAAACAAAAAACCCAAACAAACCAACAATCCTCTGTTTTCATGAATTTGTCCTTTCATGGAATAATCTGTCTTTGTTATAGACATATATACACTGATACTTCCTAAATCCTCTATCTGACCCTTTTTCTGGAACACTTTTAACTAGATAGAAGCTTCCCTGTTACAATGCAGCTTTATCAATTGGTTTCTTCCTGCCCATGACATCAGACTTGCCTGAATGAAACTGTCCCTATAAAATACCTGTCCTTTGACAACCCAAGAAGCTTTATTGTGTGCGACATCTCAGGTGTTACTACCTTAAAATAGGAGGGGTGTCAAGAGCCTGACATAGTCTGGTTGTTGAGTCAAGAGTGGGACTCATGCAGAGTAGTTGATCCCCTTCCTCCTCCTGTCATGTCTAAAGCTCATACCAACCCAGACCCAGATTCAATCTGATTGTCAAATTTTCTAAGGCATCGATGGATTGTCATTCCCATTTTCATGGGTATCTCAGGTTAAATTATTTTTCCCATTGGGAAAGAAGCCTGTTGCTTTAGAATCAATGGACAGTTTATTTCTTCTGTGGAAATCTCTAAGTCCTCAAAAAGCATCCACAATAGACTGGATTATCAATCTAAGTCTCTTCCGTAGGCTGAATATAGCCACTTCCTTCAACCTTTCTTCACATCACATGATTCTGAGACTTGCTTCCTCTTTAGGTTGCTCTTCTTTGAACTTGCTTAATTTTGTCAGCGTCCCTTGTAGACTGATTTTATAGGCATGGTAGAACTTGAAGGGTGGGTTGGATTTGGACTGGTTAAGAAGAGGGGGAAATCACATATGTGTGAGTTGGCTGGCCCTGTGGATAGGCTCTTTTCTCTCCAAAGTTATCAGTGATCTGTTGGTTGCCACATCATATGGCTTTTTCCTCAATATTAATGTTTCATTTCTTTGTAGTATTTGACACCGTTGGTAATTTTCTCTTCATTTTCATGGTCTTTCTATTCTTTTCTTTCTTCCTTTTTCTCTTACCTATTTGTCCACTCATTTTCCTTTGCTGGATTGTTGTCTGTTTCATGCTCCTTAGCTGTGGGTGTATCCCAAGGCTCTGTCTTGGATCATGAACTCTTCTCTCATCCATGCTCTTTCTCTTTATCATCAGCTCCCATAGATATTATTAGTATTTCTATGCATTTGACTCCCATTTCTATATATTCAGTCCTAATCTTTTTCCTGCATAACTCTCTATCTATTGTACACTCCGAACAATGTCAGAACCCATTACCCTCCACTATCCAACTCCTACTCCTGAACCTCTTCAAACTTCCTATTCTCTCTTGAGGGTACCACCATCCTTACTGTCCATCATATTAACAGTCTCACAGTCATCCTTGCTATTTCAGTTTCCCACATGCTACATGTCCAATATGTTGCTAAGTTTTGGGAATTCAATTTTACCTCCAATATCTTTCAGCTCTGTCCTCTCTCTCCATTCACGTGGCTGCCATCCTTGTTCAGGCTCTCATCACCCCTTGCCTGGACTACTGCAGTAGGCCTATAATTCATCTTCTTAACTCAAACCTTTTCTCTAATCAATCTATCCTGTACATGGCTCCCAAAGTGATATCCCTAAGCACAAGCACAACCATCTTATTCCCCTGCTCAGGAAACTCCAGTGACCCCTCTAGAACAGTGCCAACTCCTGTTTGGCACTGGAATATCCTACTTCCATTCTACTTTTCCTGCTTTATATTATATTACACATTCTGTGGGTTAAGCAGCCTGTTTGATGCTTCTCTTGTATAACTCTCCACCTCCCATCTCTGTGCCTTTACTCAGGCTGGAATGCATTCCCTACTTACCTCAGTGTCTTAGAATCTCTTGCTTTATTTGAAACTCAGTTCAGGAATCTAATAAAGCCTTTCCTAATCTCTTTAACTGCTAGTGCCTTCCTTTCAAATTACCTTGTATATATGTATATATATATATATTTATGTATATATAAATATATGTTTGTTTATGCACATGCCATCTTATCTATGGGAACTGAAGTTCTTTGAAGGTAAAGGCTTATGGCTGGCATGCAGGTACTTAATACATACTTGCTGTTTGAAACCTAGTAAATTCCTGCTGACAGTCATGGGCTACCTGAGGGATGCCTTTTCAACTTACTACTAGCAGGACTTTGGACAAATCAGTCCCCCTTTTTAAACCTCAACTTCTTTACAATTAAAAGAAAGAGTTGACCTAGGAAAGCTCTAAGGTCCCTTCCAGCTCTGTCTCCTGTAACCTCACTTTCTTTTTTAGTCTGTCTCTTTTTTAAAAATGGAACTCTTTTAGCTTTGCCTAACTTTCTGTAGTAATGTGGCTTTCTGGTTTTGGTTAGTTAATAGAAGAACTACCATAAAACCATTGCATTTCCATAGTCTGTGTGCTGCTCTTGAGTCCAGCAAATTGATATCTTCCTTAATTCAATAAATATAGTTACTTAGCCAACACTTTCCCATCTTGTCCACAAAAAATAACACAAGGGGCTGTGAAATGCTTTGTTAAATCTAGGTAAGTTATATGTATGCAGGGTTCTTAACCAGGGATTTGTGAACTTGGTATTTTTTTTTTAATATTTTGATAACTATTTCAATATATTTTATGGGCTGTGGAGTGAGAGCTTTTACATCTGTGCTTCTACACCGCCATCTTGGCTCCGCCCCCCTAACTATTTCAATATAATCAGTTTCCTTTGTATTTTATTTTATGCATTTAAAAACCTCCTTGTGAAAAGGTATCCTTAGGCTTCACTAGAATGCCCAAGGGATCCAGGGTCGCAAAAAAAGGTTAAGAATCGCTGCTCTATAACATTTTCCTGATTTGCCTTTAACACTACAGCATATATAGGACACAATTGAGAAAGTTCAGAAAAGAATGCCTGATATAATCATAGAAATGAATGTTATGAGTCTTTCAGAATAGACTAAAAAAAATTAAGGCTGATTGGAAGGGATTATGGTTGAAATACCAGGTGCTGCAAATGTCTTAGCACAGTTTAAAGATGTCTATAAAAACTAGGAAGGCTAGGGAGAGTGCAGATATAGAACTTCACTTCATGGGTTTCCAATGAGAGACTACCCATAGAAGCTTGAATGTGATGATTTTCAGACATATGAAGGATACGATGCTTATTACCCCATGGAACTAGTTATTAATGACAATTATTATTATATCTGATATTTACATAGAACCTTACATACAGTATTAATATCCACATTTTACAAATGAGGAAATTGAGGCTCAGATTAAATCACACAAGTCATTAAGGGTCAGAGAGGTTATTTAAAACTCATCTTCAAATCTTGCATTCTCCCTACCAGGTCATGCTGTGTCTCCTTATGTCATGTCATTTCAGTTTATGGAACAGGCAGACCATTTCAATAGGTTTCGAAATTATTTTAGTCAAATTCCTACCTGATGAATTTGTAAGAGCTTATTAAAGGGAGTTAGGGAGTTTCGTGTATAAACCTATTTATTCTCTGTGTCATGAAGAGCAACCATGGTCTTCCCCTGATGACACTCTCAAACAATATGTGGCTTAATGAACTTTTAGGATAACTGTATGGTTTGTCTTCAAGGTAGGGTGTTCCATCTAAATTTAAAAGAGAACATGGGTGGCATCTCTGCAGTTCTCTTTGTACTACAAAGGACACAACACTACTTGGAATTAGCTGCTTAATTCAGGTGGATTGTTGTTACTCAATGAATCAATCACCCAGCCATAAAACATTGGAAACTTGCTGTGTGCAGACTTTCTATAAGGTGTAAATATATGTGTGTGTGTATGCATATTTATTCACATATATATGATATATTCCTTGCTTTCAAGGAATTTATATTCTTCTGGTTGAAACACATGACTGAGTGAATGACAGTTTATAATCAAGGGGCAAGTCGTGTGTGACAGAATAACAAGAGACAGTAATGATGGTTTAGAAAAAGGAGAAGTCGATGTGGGTTGGAATCATCGTGGAAGACTTGAGCTGGATGGAGTAGGATTTGGATAGGAGAGGGGCTGAGCAGTGATGCCAAGCAAAGGGATGAGCATTAGCCCAGAAAATGAATGGGCTTGGGGTATCCAAGGGTTAGCAAAGAGATTGGCTTACGTGAACTGGAGGGCTGCTAGTAGAGAGAAGCACCCAAGATAGGGTATAGAGGATTTTGAATGCCTTGTTCTCAAACCAGTAGGTAAATAGGGATGCATTGTGGAGTCCTGACTAAGGGAGTGATATCATGAAAATGGTGCTTCAGGAAGATTAATCTGGCATTAGTGTGCAGAATAGATTGGAAGGGCTGGCAGAACAGTTAGAATACTATTGCTGCAAGGAACTCACTATGACCTCTAATATAGATATACCCAAGGACACAGCTGTCACTGGTCTTATGACACATAGTGTTGATCACTCAAACCCTTTGAAGGTTTCTTAGACTTAGACAGATTTCAACATAACCAATATACAAGATTTTCCTGGGGCTCACCCAATTTAGAGGCCCCCAAACAGAAAGAGACACACAGGGTAAGTCAGCCAGGTAACTAGCAACCTGACGCCTTCACTGCTTTGCCATAACCAGACTTTTACCTGGCCTGGGAAGACTTCCGACTCTACCTCTAATACTACGGGCACCCAAACACTAGCCCATAGGCTAGAGGCCTCTCTGCTGCTATCTTCTCCTGCAGTCAGCTTTAGAGTGGGTGAAGGGCTGGTGGCCTCATCAGGACTATTGGCAACAGCTGCTGCTGTCTTACCCCAAAGATCAACTGCCTAGTCTTCCTGATTGTGATCACAATTACAGTAATAAAGGCACGAAACGATGAGGGCTGGATTAGGATAGTGGCAGCATGACAGAGAGGGAGGGTTGGATCCGAGAGAAGTTTAGACAGAAAAATTGACAGCATTTGGTGTCTGACTGTAAATAGGAGATGTTCACCACAGGAGGCAATCATTGCCTGAGGTAGGTCTGTTTTTACTACAAGTATTTTCTAGATGAAATTGCTGTGCACTCGGCTGTGTCTGGATGTGAGTGTGTGTGAGTGTGTGTGTGTGTGTGTGTGTGACTTCAGGCAGGTGCTTTGGTAACATTTCACTTTCAGGGAACATGTTGCCTCTGAAGAACTGAATTGCTTGTTCTTGTATCTGGTGTTTCTGGTATAGGCTGGTACCTCTTTTGACCAGAAGAAAGAGGAACTCGTGATATGGTGATATGGTGTAGATGGCTCTACAGCTAGACTTGGGTGACCTAAAGTTTGAATATAATTCTGTTTTGGTCTAGTGATATAGAGTCTTTCCAAGACTTGGAAAAATGGAGCCCACTGATATTCTGTTTGCTGATTTCCCAAAGTAGATTGGATTGTTGCTTCAGAGGGTAGAGAGTTCTCTGTTACTGGTGGTCTTTGAGTAGAAACTGAGTAATTGCTTGTCAGGGGGCATTCTAGTGGCATGGGAAAACTTCCTAAAAAAAGGAAGTCAGATTATGTCAATTCCTTTTTTCCTTCTAAAGCTTAACCAAGTATGGACTGGCAAAAGTTTTTTCCTTGGTCAATCTGTCTATTTTTGGTGACAGAACACTGTTAAATCATTGATTTTAGGATCTCAATCCACAGACTTGGAGAAGTGAAAGAACTATGTAAGCAAGATAGTGGAAAGACATGGCAAAAGTAGATATCATCTGCCATTAGACTAAAGTTTTATTTTCTAGATGTCATTGGGAAGAGAGAACCATATGGAGAATCTCATGCTGAGGGAGGCCTGCACTTGCTGCTTGCTTCAGGCTACTTGAGTACATGGGTAAAGGAATAATAATAGCAGTACTTTAATATTCTTGAAATATTTTCCTCATAACAGCTCCATGAGGAAAGTAGCACAAAAATTATAAGGAAGCAGATTCAGAGCAGGGGAATGACTTGCCCCCAGTTAGTACTATGGAATACTGTAAGTAATCCACACAAGAGGGGACTTTGGGTAAGGGATTTGAACTCATGTCTTTCTTGACTCCATGTCAAGGTTTCTGATATTCTCCATCATGAAACAGACAAGAGAGCCACAGAATTCTTCATGCAGATGTTGTTGTCACTTTATATAGATAGATTTATAAGTCTAGCATTTAGGAAGTGGATTTTTTCTGGGATACTTTGCCTAAAATTGAGATAAATTGCCATTATTTGGGTGGTTATACAAAACCTTGATTATGTGGTTTATAGCCCAGCTTGAAAGATAAGTGCTTTAATCTGAAATCCAAATCAGAATGCACTGTACCTATGACCAAGAACTTGTTCCTGTATTTTAAGCTCTACTCTCAAAATCCAAACCTTATTTTTTGGCATTGTCTTTCTCCCCCCTTGACCAGTTACACACTTTCCATCCCTGCTTTCTTCTTCTGAAGCTCTGCCTTCCATCAGAAACAAGGGTGAAAGTATCACCTGTGATCTTTACTTTTAAGATCTTTAGTTTCTTGCCCAGGACTTCATAATATAAGATGTTTCTCCCAATATCATTTGCCCCTGCATAAATCACCAGAAATGGGTGCTGCCAGGTTTGACCTCTCTTGGCAGACTGTAGTAACTTAAATTTGCACATTAGGAACCTAACATCCTCCTTTGTTGTTCATGACAGGTTGAGATGTAGTTTAGTACCCCTGGGTGGCACAGTGGATTGATTATTGGGCCTGGAGTCAGGAAGACCTGAGTTCAAATATGACCTCAGACACTTACTTGCTCAGACACTTACTATCTTACTCACTTACTAGTGACCTTGGGCAAATCACTTAACCCTGTTTGCCTCAGATTCATCTATAAAATAAGCTGGAGAAGGACATGGCAAACCTCTCTGGTATCTTTGCCGAGAAAATCTCAAATGGGGTCATGGAAAGTCTAACATGACTGAAATCACTGAAAAATACCAAAATCTCTTTTTCCTGTGTCAATAACAGATACTCTCTCTTTGGAGGCATCTTTGGTTCTTCACCATCATTCATTCTATGGAACAGAGAAAACTGCTTTCTTCTCAGAAGTTTGAGTTCCACATTTTATAGGAAGAATATTGAACATATTTCATAGATCTAACAGCTCAGTGGTCCTTTTACTCACTAAACTCATTGATTGATTCAAAAAAACATTTTTAAAGTATCTTCTCTGTGCCAGATACCATGTGAAGTACTGAGGATATAAAGACAAAGACCAAAATATTCCTTACCTTGAAGGAACTTACATTCTATTGGAGGAGGATACATTCTATTGTGTCTCTTAACACAGGTTTGGATTCTGCTTAGGGGATTATTTTCCTTTTTGTGTTTTTCTCTTAAAACATTTTCTTTTTTTTCAAGGATCAACTTATTCTCTTCAATAAGTCAAAATAGAGGGGTTTTCTTACAGCCTTTTCATCATCTCCTCTTGTAATGTCCCTGGGGCTCCCCAGACTGCACTTTGAGAGCTGCTGGTCTAGAACATTTTTTTATGCCAGCATTTACACATAAAACTTCATACAGTGGTATAAAGTGGTTCTACCACACCAAGTAACTCTAATCCTAAGAGAATAAAGTAAAAGGCTAGGACACATTGGCAGAAATAGGAGTTTGGGTTCCTCTTCCTTTCCCAACTTTTCTAGTAGACTGGAAGTGAATTGGGAGAATTTGATAACTGGCCAGCATTCTATAGGTTGTGTTGATAAAATAGATAGTGGCACTCTTTGGCATTCATTCCTGACTTGTTTTGCTGCAGAAACCACAGCAGCCATAGACATAGTGCCAGCAACTACAGTAGATTTGGCCTCCTTGATGCCCCCTGGAATGTCCCTCCTCCCTCCTAATTTCAGTTTTGTAGAAGACATGGTTATTAAGATTGGGAAGCATATTTAGCTATCTGAATGAAAGCCAAATGGGAGTAAGAACAGTGGGTATCTTGAGTCTGCCAAACTCCTTTGAGGGGGTTTATGTGTTGGGAACTTCTGCCTTACATTTTTTGTTTCCCTGGGAACCTAAGCAGCCTTTGTCATTGATGTGATTAGTAGGTGAGTGGAAAGAATACTTCTGTAGTCCTAGTGCCATAAGCACTAGTAGCATGAAAGCCTGGGTTACCTTTTGGTAGCATCTAGTCCTTTCAGCTAGAGCCACTCTCATTTCCACCCAGGAACCTAGGAACATCTTTCTAATGGATAGACTACTGTGCTTTCAGCTCTCCCATCAGCTTTATGAATACCAAACTTTGATACTTGAGTAGATTTTTGATTTCATCAATGTGGAAACTCCCTCCAGTGGTGCATGGTCATAACTCATCCATACCTGTCCACCCAGTGAGACATATGGATCAGTTGAGCAGAAGGGCCATCCGTTGTGCTAAGGGTGGGCAGACATGTGTTGAGGGGTGTGGAGGTGTCCTTTTGATATTGTGTTGTGGGCAAAGGAACATGTGGGTTGTCTTTTTGTTGTTCACAAATAGCATCAAAAATTGACTGTTTTGAGTTCAGTGTCCCCAGAGTCCCCAGAGTTCTGAGAGAAAGGATCTTTTTTTTGTAAGATCTTTAATTAGCTATAGCCATTTCAATTTACCCAACCACGTTAGCTGTTGCTGATATAGACCTGTCTATGGGTCATAGTTCTATTCATGGGGTTTCTTGATGGTTGCAGATTGTGATCTAGTTAGAGTGGTTAAATGTGGCTTGTAAGATGATAAGGTTACATAGACTTGAATCAGGTTGAACAATTGTACCCCCAAAGTGTCGACTAATAGGCATATGGCAGCTTGAAAATAAAATGCTGATAGATTGCCACAGGGCCCTGTCCTTGACCGTTGTCGCTTCACCATTTTTATCAATTACTCAAAGACATAGAAGTTACACTAATTAAATTTAGTGATAACATAGAGTTAGTAGAGAGAGCTGATACAACCTGCGAAGTGCTTAAGATTCACAAAGATTTGACAAGCTGGAATGCTGGGCTTGAAATACTCTTTGCAGAGATAAATGTAAAATCTTTCATATAAGTTAAAAAATCCAGCTGTTCAAGAACAGTACAAAAGAGTACTGACTTGACAGCAGTTCCTTGAAAAAGATTTGAAGATTTTAGTTGACTGTTCATTGATTTTCATTGATAGATCATCAATTCAACAAATATCTATTGAATGCTTGCTCTGTGTAAGGCATCACAAGCTAAACTGAAACACAAGTTTAATACAATTGATTTTTTTAAAAAAGCTAATACAATTTTGGGCTGTATAAATAGTCCTGTAGTATTTTAGTCATGGAAATAAATAGTATCAGTATATTCTGCACTGAAGAAACTATACATAGAAAATGGTGTTTAGTATATTTTAAAAGGGAATGCTCTCTACTCTCTTGGCTGTACTTCTCATATCTGTCTATAGGAATTAGGATGTATCAGAGAGAGAATAGCCCATGTAGGTTACTCATAAGATCAATTGATTAAGGGAATGGGGATATACAGCCTAGAGAAAGAAGACTTAAGGGGATCACAGGATCATTGGTTTAGAACCAGAAGGCACTTTACAAATTATCTAATCCAGCCTTTTAAATTTACAGATGAGAAAACTGGCACCCAGAGAGATTAAATAACTCACCCAAAACTTCACAGGTAACAGAGCCAGGACAGAAACTTAGGTCTTTTACTCCAAATCTAGTACTATTTAGGACTGCATGCAGAATAGGCCAAAACCAGGAGCAATTAGGGAAGAGTTATATGGAGGCAGATATTCTTTCTATTTTTTTTTTTTATCCCTTCATTTTTTTTTTTTTTATTTAGCTTTTAACATTCATTTTCACAAAATTTTGGGTTACAAATTTTCTCCCCTTTTCTCCCCTCCCCCCCCAAACGCCAAGCATTCTAATTGCCCCTATGACCAATCTGCTCTCTCTTCTATCATCCTTCTCTGCCCTTGTCTCTGTCTTCTCTTTTGTCCTGTAGGGCCAGATAGCTTTCTATACCCCTTTACCTGTATTTCTTATTTCCTAGTGGTAAGAACATTACAGTTGATCCTAACACTTTGAGTTCCAACTTCTTTACCTCCCTCCCTCTCCACCCCTTCCCTTTGGAAGGCAAGCAATTCAATATAGGCCAAATCTGTGTAGTTTTGCAAATGACTTCCATAATAGTTGTGTTGTATAGGACTAACTATATTTCCCTCCATCCTATCCTGTCCCCCATTACTTCTATTCTCTTTTGATCCTATCCCTCCCCATGAGTGTTGACCTCAAATTGCACTCTCCTCCCCATGCCCTCCCTTCTATCATCCCCCCCCACTCTGCTTATCCCCTTATCCTCCACTTTCCTGTATTGTAAGATAGGTTTTCATACCAAAATGAGTAGGCATTTTATTCTTTCCTTTAGTGGAATGTGATGAGAGTAGACTTCATGTTTTTCTCTCACCTCTCCTCTTTATCCCTCCACTAATGAGTCTTTTGCTTGCCTCTTTTATGAGAGATAATTTGCCCCATTCAATTCTCCCTTTCTCCTCCCAATATCTTTCTCTCTCACTGCTTGATTTCATTTTTTTTAAAGATATGATCCCATCCTCTTCAATTCACTCTGTGCACTGTCTCTATGTGTGTGTGCGTGTGTGCATGTGTGTGTGTGTAATCCCACCCAGTACCCAGATACTGAAATGTTTCAAGAGTTACAAATATTGTCTTTCCATGTAGGAATGTAAACAGTTCAACTTTAGTAAGTCCCTTATGACTTCTCTTTGCTGTTCACCTTTTCATGGTTCTCTTCATTCTTGTGTTTGGAAGTCAAATTTTCTTTTCAGCTCTGGTCTTTTCATCAAGAATGCTTGAAAATCCTCTATTTCATTGAAAGACCAATTTTTCCCCTGAAGTATTATACTCAGTTTTGCTGGGTAGGTGATTCTTGGTTTTAGTCCTAGTTCCTTTGACTTCTGGAATATCCTATTCCATGCCCTTCGATCCCTTAATGTAGAAGCTGCTAGATCTTGTGTTATCCTGATTGTATTTCCACAATACTTGAATTGTTTCTTTCTAGCTGCTTGCAATATTTTCTCTTTCACCTGGGAGTTCTGGAATTTGGCCACAATGTTCCTAGGAGTTTCTCTTTTTGGATCTCTTTCATGCGGTGTTCTGTGGATTCCTTGAATATTTATTTTGCCCTCTGGTTCTAGAATCTCAGGGCAGTTTTCATTGATAATTTCATGAAAGATGATGTCTAGGCTCTTCTTTTGATCATGGCTTTCAGGTAGTCCCATAATTTTTAAATTGTCTCTCCTGGATCTATTTTCCAGGTCAGTTGTTTTTCCAATGAGATATTTCACATTATCTTCCATTTTTCCATTCCTCTGGCTTTGTTCTGTGATTTCTTGCTTTCTCATAAAGTCCTTAGCCTCCATCTGTGCCATTCTAATTTTGAAAGAACTATTTTCTTCAGTGAGCTTTTGAATCTCCTTTTCCATTTGGCTAATTCTGCTTTTGAAAGCATTCTTCTCCTAATTGGCTTTTTGAACCTCTTTTGCCAATTGAGTTAGGCTAGTTTTCAAGGTGTTATTTTCTTCAACATTTTTTTGGGTCTCCTTTAGCAGGGAGCTGATCTGCTGTTCATGCTTTGACTTCATGTCTCTCATTTCTCTTCCCAGCTTTTCCTCCACCTCTCTAACTTGATTTTCAAAATTCTTTTTGAGCTCTTCCATGGCCTGAGCCCATTGAGTGGGCTGGGACACAGAAGCCTTGATTTCTGTGTCTTTGCCTGATGGTAAGCATTGTTCTTCCTCATCAGAAAGGAAGGGAGGAAATGCCTGTTCACCAAGAAAGTAACCTTCTATAGTCTTATTTCTTTTCCCTTTTCTGGGCATTTTCCCAGCCAGTGACTTGACCTCTGAATATTTTCCTCACACCCACCTCACCTCCTGATCCTCCCAGCCAGTGTTTGGAGTCTGAGATTCAAATGCTGCTTCCAGCCTCAGGGCTTTGGGCGGGGGCAGGGCTGCTATTCAGTGTGAGATTAAATTCAGATGCTCAGGTGAGGGCAGGGCTGCCTCTCAGGCTCAGTTCCCTCAGGGAGTTTATGCAGAGACCTTCAACAATGGATCCAGGCTCCTGCCTGCTTGGAGAGCCCTGGTCTGCCGCTGCCCCTCAGCTTCTGTCTCCCGAGGGGGCCCGAGCCATGGGGGCACCCCACTCCCCCCTCGACCCGCCAAAGGGACTCTCTCACCGATCCCCGTCACCTGTGGGTGGAGGTACTTGTGCGGCCGCTGGAGATCCCGTCCCTGAAGCCCGCTCGGATCTGTTCCTCTCGGTGCCGCGGCCACGGCAGGGCTGTACTCAGCTCCCAGTCCCGGTGCCCAGTCCGCAGCACGAAGGACCTTTAACGAGAGGTTTGCAGGTCTCTCCGGAGCAGAAATCTCCCTCGCTCCAATGTTCTGTGGCCTCTGGGTGCAGAATTCGCCGTGAGTTACTTCTTTGTAGTTGTTCTATGGGTTGTGGGTTCGGAGCTATGTGTATGTGCGTCTTTCTACTACGCCATCTTGGCTCCGCCCCCCAGATATTCTTTCAATGTAAGGAAGAACTTTCTTCAGATTGCTCAGAGAGAGAGAGAAACAGAGAGAGAGAGAGAGAGACAGACAGACAGACACACACACAGAGACAGAGAGACATGGACATATGATACAAATGAGACATCCATGTAGAGATTCTATTAGGCAATTGATAAAATGGACCTGGACCTCTTGGGAGAGATTAGGGTTACACATACAGATCTGACAGTCCTCTGCAGACATAATTGAACTGATGGGATCTGATGAGATTACCAGGGAAGAGAGTGTAGAAAGAAGTGACGAAGACCTAGGTCAGGGCTAGGGAAAACAACCATATTTCATCAATGGAAATAGATAATGATCTATTGAAAGGAGAGTATATCCAAGCAGAAGAGGTGCTTCGCAGTCTAAGAGTTGCAGAGAGGTCAAGTAGAAGGAGTGAGAAAAGGCCTTCCTTGCTAACTTCAAGAGAAAAGTATTAATTGTGTGGTGGGATTAAAATCCAGAATGCAAGGGGTTGAGAACTGAGTAGAAGGTAAGGAAAAACGTTAACCATTTCTTGGAGTTTGACTTTGAAAAGGAGAAGAAATGTAGGCTATAGGGTGTATAAGGTTGATATGAAGTTGAGAAAGATGACTATGATTCCATTTCTGTAGCAGACATGAGTTTCAGTCCCATTCAGAGGTCACAGAGCTCATTAACATGGTTTAACAGTGTGTTACATGAAAGGGGTGAATTCTATTTCATGCTCCTCTCCCTGTCCTGTTGTCTTTCTTTATTGACTCAAATTCTAATTTCTATAAGATGTGTTCCCTAGGGGCAAAATAATTCTACTTAGAGCCTTTGGAACACCAACATTGATTTGTTGAAAGATAATGTTAATATCATCGTGTAAGAAGTCAAGTTCATAGTATCATTGTATATTTAGGGCTTGAATGGACCTTAAAGATCATCTGGTCTAATTCCCTTATTTTACAAATGAGGAAATGGGCCTTTGCCCAGCGTTATAGAAGTGATGAAGGGCACCGTCAGGATTTGAACCCAGGTCCTCTAGAAGCAATAGAATTTTGAGTAGGGAAGTGGGATGGTCAGACCGATGTCTGGGGCTCTCTTCATCTTACTCTTCTTCTATACTATTTTGTTTGGTGCTCTTTCTTATCATTCACCAAGGAATCAAATATTATATCTTTGCAGATGATTCTCTGATCTATTTGTCTAACCCTAACCTTTCTCCTGATCTCCAATATCAAATCTAACTGCCTTTTGGACATCTCAAACTGGAGGTCTCATAAACATCTTAAACTCAACATACGCCAAACTGAACTCACTATTATTTTTTCCCTCCAAACCTTTCCCCCTTCATAACTTCCCCATTACTGATGAGGGTACATATTACTATTCTCCCAGTCACCCAGACCTGCAACCTAGGCATTATCCTCAACCCTTCACTCTCTAAATTGTTGCCAAGTCCTATCGTTTAGATCTTCCTAATGTCTCTCATATATGGCTCCTTCTCTCCTCAGACACTGGTGTAGTAGGTCATCACCTCATGCCTGCATTATTGCAATAGCCTACTGGTTTGTCTTTCTGCTTCAAGTCACTCTCCACTCTGGTCCATCTTCCACAATCTGTCAAATTGTTCTTGCTAAGGCACAGCTCTGACCATCCCCATTGTAACCCCCACTTATTAAACTTCAGTGACTTACTGTTATCCCCAGGATAAAATATAAAAACCTCTGGCATTCAAAATCTTTCATAGGGGAAGAAGGGAACATTTATTAAGCACCTACTATATGCCAGAAACAGTGCTAAATGCTTTATAGATATCTCATTTGACCTTCACAGAGACCTGTGAGGTAATTGCTATTATGACCTTCAGTTTATAGTTGAGGCAGACAGAGGTTAAGTAACTTGCCCAGGGTTATACAGCTAGTAGGTGTCTGAGGCCAGATTTGAACTTAAATGTTCTGGACTCTAGGCCCAGCGCTCTATCCACTGCACCACTTAACTATGCCCTTCATAGCCTCCTCCCTTCCTCCCTTTCTAGTCTTTTTCACACCTACCTCACCTTTAGACATCTTCAGTGACTGATACCAGTACCTGGAATTCTCTCATTCTTCACCTTTGCCTCCTGGCATCCTTGCTCCCTTTAAGCTTTGACTAAAGTACTACCTTCTGCAAGAAATCTTTCCAAATCTTCTTTAATCTTAGTGCCTTCCCTCTGAGATTATCTCCAGTTTATCCTGTGCATATCTTGTTTGAACATCATAGTTTAATATTGTCTCTCCTATTAGACTATGAGCTTCTAGAGAGCAGGGACTTCTTTTTCCCTTTCTTTTTGGTGGGAGGTGGGGAGCCTTTCTTTGTATCCCAGAGTTTAGGAAAGCCCCTGGCACACAGAGGGTGCTTCATAAATGCTTATTGACTTGTTCTTGATTTGTCTTAGGCACATTAATTTGACAGTTATGAAGAGGATGGATGGGAAGGGGGAAATGAATGAAACCAGCACTCCCCATGCTTCAAGTTAAACTTGAATTGGGGTCATTTTTCCGCTATTAATCTCTGCTGTTAATCTGTATTATGGAAATACTTTCAAACTATTTTATCCAGGTCTAGCCACCTTTGTTATTCATATGTAGCTATTTACCGTGGGTAGACTTAAGCATTACCACTCTTACTCTTGCTCTCTATCTGTTGTCATAGATTTTGCCTACCCATTCCATAATCTTTCCTTTCCTTTTTCCTTTCCTTTCCTTTTTCCTTTCCTTTCCCTTTCTTTTCCTTTCCTTTTTCCTTTCCTTTCCCTTTCCTTTCCTTTCCCTTTCCTTTCCTTTCCTTTCCTTTCCTTTCCTTTCCTTTCCTTTCCTTTCCTTTCCTTTCCTTTCCCTTTCCCTTTCCTCTTTCCTTTCCTTTCCTCTTTCCTTTCCTTTCCTCTTTCCTTTTCTTTCCTTTCTCCCTCCCTCTGTCTCTCCCTTCTTTCTCTCTTTCTTCCTTTCTTCCTCCCTCCCTCCCTCCCTCCCTCCCTTCCTTCCTTCTTTCCTTCCTTCCTTCCTTCCTTCCTTCCTTCCTTCCTTCCTTCCTTCCTTCCTTCCTTCCTTCCTTCCTTCCTTCCTTCCTTTTTCTTTCCCAAGCTGACATATACTTTCATACTACAAAAGAACTGTGATTTTCTTAAGGATAGGCTCTTCTTCTACCAATGCTGTCTATGCATGAGTAGATAGTTTCATAAGTTGCTGTTTATGATAGAAACTCATTATTTAGTGGCCAGCTTTCTAATAATGAACCTCTCTAAACTTGGCTGTGCCTCACCCTCAGAAAACAGACACATAGTTCATCAGTTGGCCCATAATCAACACTTTTACATTTTGATGGAACCTTCCAGAATTTGCACTCCCCTGGAATTTGCATTCTAGAGCTCAAGGGCCACCTTCTCTGACATGATGAGACATTGGGACAGGACTTCAGTGGATAAGGCCAGAGTTATAATTGGTTTAGAACAAGGCAATCATATTTTCATCTGAGTCTTCTTACCATTCCTATTTTCTCCTATCTTTTTTTAAAAATGTAATTGCTTTTTCTTCTTAGCTACTAAATTAGCTGTTTCCTAATTTTTTTGTTCATATAATTCAAACATGGAATATGCTTATTTAAAGGTCTGGAATCTGAGATTCTAGGTGCTTGTTCCTATTTTGAGCATGGAGAACAAACAGAAAGCCAAGAGTGAGAAGTTACAGTGGAGGTCTGCCTGAATAAAGCTCAAAGCATAAAAACAGAACCATTTGAGCACTCTGTGTTTACAAAGTGTTTTTTGTTCTAGAGGTTCAACACTGTGGTAACATTAGCTAAATTCCAACATCCTTGTGAGGGAAGTCAGTGTTGTTGTTCCCATTTTACAGATGAGGTAACCGGAGTCATTTATGTGTCTCATGTAATGGACACAGGCCCAGGAATTGGAAACTTTGAGTCATAATGCCGACTCTGTCACTGTTCTGCTGTGTGGTCTTAAGTGAGTTAGAGGACTGTCTCATTGCCTGCAAAATTGGGATCGTACCATCCCGCTTCACTCCTGTGGTTATTCATCCTGCTTTTTTAACCTGAGGAAGTGAGGCAACCTCTGAGATAGCCTGGGTTTTAAAGTGAGTTTGTTTATTGGAACTTAGCTGTGGAAAGGTAGGCCAAGGCAGGGCGATGCTCAAGTTCTTTCTCCTCCCTTCAACCTCAACAGAACATACACACATAATACACACACACACACACACACACACACACACACACATAATATACACATAAATGATATATGTGTATGAATGTGTATGTGTGTGTGTTTATACATGGAGAGAGAGAGAGACAGAGATAGAGAGACAGAGACAGAGAGAGACAGAGAGAGAGACAGAGACACAGAGAAAGACACAGAGAGAGAGAGAGAGAGAGAGAGAGAGACAGAAACAGAGAGAGAGAGACAGAGACAGACAGAGACAGAGATTTGAAGAGTCATATCAGAGTTGCTGTGAGTGAAGGGAGAGTCTTGGTGTTTTTATCTCTCAGAAATTTTTTAAAAGGTACAGGCTACAGTGGATATAGCAGCACCAGTGGAACACTGATGAGGGAGAAGGTCATGGCCGGCAGTGAGGTGCTTCCATCCTCATTTCTTTTCCTTCCCACCTCATCCCAGTGGTGGCCAGGAGAAGCAATGGTTTCTCTTTATGAAGCTCAATTCTTCTCTTCTTTGATTGAGGAGTAGAAGGCCCAAAGGATGGAAGAACTACCTGTTGGTTCAACAGTTATTTGTTAAGGATGATGACCTGTGAACACTGTTCAAGACACCCTTCTTGGACTGCTTACATACAGAGGGATTCAACCACTTTCTTCCTTCCTTTCTTTCTTTATTTTTTCTTCCTTCTTTCCTTTTTCCTTTCTTTCTTTTTCTTTCTTTATTTTTTCTTTCTTTCTTTCTTCCTTTCTCTCTCTCTCTTTTTGTCTTTCTTCCTTCCTTCCTTCCTTCCTTCCTTCCTTCCTTCCTTCCTTCCTTCCTTCCTTCCTTCCTTCCTTTCTTCCTTCCTCTTCCTCTTCCTCTTCTTCTTCTTCTACTGCAACCAAATCCAACACATTATGATCATCATGGGTAAGGTACATTGAGATTTAGACAAAGGATTGAGAATTATAGGATCTCAGAATTGTCAAAGACCTCAGAGACCATCTATTTCCATATGCAAATATCTGTAAAGAATCCCCTTTACTGCAGAGTCTCAGGCTCATATTCAACCTTTGTTTGAAGACCTCCAGTTAGGAGGAGCCCACTGTCCCACAGGCTGTCCATTTCACTTTTGCATAGCTTTAATTGTTAGGAAATTTTTCCTTAACTCAAGCAAAAATGTGTCTCCTTTTAATTTTTATCCATTACTCCTACTTTTGCTTCTCTGAAACCAAACAGAGTAAGTGTAAATTGTTTTCTAGCTGACAGTCCTTCACATTTCTTGAAGACAGCTATCGTGTCTTTCCCCAAGTCTTCTCTTCCCCAACTTGTATTATGTGCATTAGCTAATGGCACTGGTGGGACTAGTTATGATTTACTCTGGAATTCCTGACTCAGTGTTAGATCATTTATGAAGTTCTGTTGGTTCTGAGGGAACTGACTGAATTCTCATATTTTTCCTCTTTCAGCATTATCTATCCTTGCTTCTACTTCAGTTTCTGCCTCTGATTGAGAAATGCTTAAAAAAAGTAAAAAGTGGAATATGAGTACTAAGTAGCACTATTGTACCATGTTGACTCTGCCTTCCCCTAATAAGCTGTGGTGGTCTGTAACCAGCTGATAATACAGAGTGTATTTTAATAATTGTCTGAGTATATATTTGCACAATAGGTGGTGTCTGCTCAGCTAAGTCTTTTTAAGGTTGCTTGCCTTGTGCTTTAAATTACAGAGCATGATAATTGAGGTCAATAATCATGACTAAGGATTTAAGGGTGCAGCAGCAAGAAAAACTTCTGAAGGTGGAGACTATGAAACTGTAACCACCTTGAAGAACCATAAGCCTGAGACTTTGATTTAAAATCTTTCTATCTTGTTCTCCTATAGCCAGAGCAAAACAAGACAATGAAAAGAGAGTGTCTGTCTTGATCATTTTTCTACTATTTGACCCAAGGGAAACAATGGTTGGTTAAGAAAAATAAGCGGGTTGTAGTTTTCTTCAGTGATGGCATGTGACATGTTGTGTCACTGCTTCATTGGGCAGCAGCAGGCATCTTCTTCTAGGTTCTCTCAGATCTTGCAAATGTTGACATTGTAATAACCACTTTTGCTACTAACTTACTACTGATCCAGATTGTACGTAGCACTGTGGCTACAGCTTCTGCGAATGTGCTTTATTGTTCCGTATTGTCTCTAGGGGTTCTAGTTTAGTGCCACAGCTCTATGAGTACTCTGTAAGTGTTGGGTGAATTGGTAGAAAATTAACTAAATTTTAAAATATACTTACAGTAACTTTATCCTTTTCTAGACTTCATCATCTTCAATAATATATCGGTTTTGCTTTTGTTAAGAGTTCACAATAACAGTAACTTCTAATTATTAAGTCTTCCAAATGTTTCCATGTTTAAAAGTCTCGTAAAAATACAGGTAGCAGTGCAGCATAGTGGAAAACAGGCTGCCCTGAAAGTCAGGAAGACCTGGCTGCACATGTCCTTGGACAAATTATTTAATTCCTCAATGAAAGTCAAATTTCTCAGACTCTCAGTGAGAAAGAGCTGCCTCTGCATTGGTGGACGGCATAGACATTACCTATACCAATGAAATAACAGTCTTGACCAAGAAAATGTAAAAATATATTTCTAAAAGTTTAAAATTAAAGAAAAAGGAGAAGGGAACAATCAGAATCACGGAGTTTCCAGAGGCTTGTCCTTTAGTGCCTGATAAATAAATATTCTAAAAGAGTGCCAAACCATTCCCTTCCCTACAAGTACTGACTTCTGCTCACTTTAACCATCTGCTTGGCCTCCCTCTTCTTTTTTGTCACTGTGTATCTTAAGAGTCAGACCCCACACCTCCTGGACACACACACACACACACACACACACACACACGTAAATGTGACCAGAGAATAGAAAGGAGAAAGAAGAGACCCTTCCCCACTAAAAAAAGGAAAGAAAAAAGATGACTTACATGTGTCTCAGTGCATGCAGAAAGCAAATTGAGAACAAAGAACTGACAGGAGTTTACTAGCTTTCCCTTAGCCTACTAACAAGAGTATGGTTTAATTTATGCAGATTAGGACCTGAAGAGTTTGGCTGTGCTCTGTAGTCAGGACCATCAGATGTAAGATTTTATTATCTTTTGTTTAACCTCCCAACCCTCCTCTTCAAAACAAACTAACAAAAATACACTCAACATTGAACACACACACACACACTCACGTGCATGTACACATACTAGCTCACATGCACACATGTAGCTCATGTACATACAACCAAATCATATGGTACCTCCTAGTGATACATAGTTTGGTCACATTCCACAGTGACAGGAGGTAATAGATTACTATGTCTTGTTCTAAGAAATACTCTTATTTTTCTTGTGTTGACCAGACCCTCTGTCCTAGGAGCGCAATGGCTATTGAACTTCTGAAAGATTCACAACTACTACAGTCTTTCCTGTGTCTCCCAGACTGACATTTCAGTTGTGCCCATTGGCAGAAGAAGGGCAGGGATCCCAAAGAGAAGCACTAATGATGCCTTCCCAGAACCTGGCTTATAATAATTCAGTGAAATCCAACAGAATGCAGTTATAAATGCTTACTACACACAAGACACTACGCTATGAACTGAAAATACAAAGACAAAAAGCCTCCAACAGTTTTCCATGGAGTTTGTATTCTACAAGTGAGGATAGAGAAGACAGCATGTACACAGATAAATCAGTACAAAATCTATACAGGGTCGTTTTGGGATCATGTACACGAATAATTGGGGGGAGGTATCAGGGAGATGCAAAAAGGCTTTGTGTAGAATATAGGGCTTGATCTGAGGGATGCAGGGAGCTAAGGATCACAGGAGATGGAAGTCTGGAGGAGGGAGTGTTCTAGGCAGGTTGCAAAGGCATTGAGGAAGGAAAGGAATCTTGTGATTGGGGAATAACACATGGGCCAGTCTAAGGAAAAGCAAATCAAGGTGAAATCAATCTGGAATGATAGTTTGTAGAAAAACTTTGAAGAGTGAAGGTGTGTGGAAGGAATAAGCAATGCTTTTAAATTTGTACTTTGGTCCTCCCTTATTTATCAGAATGTACTTGGATACTAGCAATAAAGACTCTGATGGGGCAAAAAGGAAAAAAAAAGAACACTTTGTTAAATTAAATTTTATTTTTTAACTCTAAACTTAGCAAACACACAAAAATTGAACTTTTATATGTGGAAAATAGAACAGAAAAAAGTTCTATCACAAATCTCTGTTATGCATATCTTGTTTGCTTAAAAAAGTATATAATAAATTCAACAAATTACTTTCAAAATTATTCTGCTCATCTGTGTTTCCTTCTGAACTTCCTTCCGTTCTATTCTTTTCTTTCTTCTTTTTGGAAACATTATCAGTAGCTCCTGTCTCTTCACCAAAGTTTCCCCACCCCATTAAAAAAAGAAAAAGCATACAATCCTCATAACAAGTAAGCATAGACAAGCAAAAGAAATGCATATATTTGCCATGTCCAAAAATGCATGTCTCATTCAGCACCTTGAGCTTATCATCCCTCTCTCAGGTTGTGTAGATAGAGAGATTTATCATTGGTCTTCTGGAGTTGTGGTTGATTATTGCACAGATTCTTTAGTCTTTCAAAGTTGTTTTCCCCACAATGGTATTATTATATAATTTGTTCTCCTGGTGCTGTTCCCTTCCCTCTGCATCAGTTCATACTAATCTTCTCAGGTTTCCCTGAAACTGTTCCTTTAGTCATTTTTTTTTTTATGGTTCCGTGATATTCCATTATGTTAATATACCATAACTTGTTCAGCCTTTGCTCATTTTATGGAAAACCGTTTTGCATCTAGTTCTTTGCAATGACTAAACATTCACCTATAAATATTTTCACACATGTGAATCTTTTTTTTTCTTTCTTGGATCTTTGTGGAATATAAACTTAGTAATGACATTAGTGGGTCAAAGGGTACTCATGTTTTAATGACTTTTGGGTGACCTTCCAAATTCCTTTCCAGAAAGACTGAACCAATTTACAGTTTTACCAGTAATGCACTAGTGGGTCTGTTTTCAGCCTTTCCTCCCCTTCCCTAAATAATATTCATTTTAATGTCTAGTCTTCTTTTCTAATTTGATAGGTTTGATGTAGACCCTCAAAGTTGTTTTAGTTTGCATTTTTCTGTTTTTAGTGATTTATAAATTTTTTTCATTTGGCTGTTGATAACTTAGATTTCTTCCTTCAAGAACTGCCTATTCATATCCTTGGACCATTTATCTATTGGGAAATGGTTATATACGTACATACATATCAGTATATGTATGTATGAATCAGTTTCTTTTTCTTTTTTCTTGTCCGAATTTATTTATTTGTTTTCAATTTTCAGCAATCACTTCCATAAGTTTTAAATTGTCTCCCTCTCCCCTCCTTCCCCAAGACTGCATGCAATCTTATATGGGCTCTTTACATGTATTCTTATTAAACACATTTTCTCATTAGTCATGTTGCACAGAAGAATTAAAATGAATGGGAGGAAGCATGAATAAAACTAAACAAAACCAAACATAGCAAAAGAGAAAATAGTATGCTTCATTCTGCGTTCTGACTCCATAGTTCTTTCTGCGGTTGTGGATAGCATTTTGCATCATGAGTCATTTGGAAATGTTTTAAGTCCTTGCATTGCTGTGAAGGACTAAGTCTATCAAAAACAGTCCTTGCATACTGTGGCTGTTACTGGGTATAATGTTCTTCTGGTTCTGCTCACTTCACTCAGCATCAGTTCATATAAATCTATCCAGGTATTTCTGAAGTCCACCTGTTTGTCATTTTTTATAGCACAATAGTAGTCCATTACATCCATATGCCACAACTTGTTCAGCCATTCCCCAATTGATGGGCATTCCCTTGATTTCCAGTTTTTGGCCACCACAAAAAGAACTGCTATAAGTATTTTTTACTTGTGGGTTGAATCAGTTTCTTATATATTTTGGATATCAAGACCTTATCATAGAAATTTGCTGTAAAGATTTTTGACAGGTAACTATTTCCCTTCTAATATTTTGTATTGATTTTGTTTAAAAAAAATTTCAATTTTATTCAATGAAAATTGTCCATTTTATCTTTCATGATCTTCTTTATTTCTTGTTTGATCAAAAACCCCATGGGAAAGGTATTTTCTTTAGGAAGAACTCTCTAATAGTGGAAATGAATCATAGAATTTGATTTGGAAGGGATCTTAGAGGTTAATTTGTCCATCTTCTTCTCAATGCAAGAATCTCTTCTCTAGCACACCTCAGAAATATTCATCCAGTTTTTGTGGAATACCTCCAGTGGGAGAGAGCTCACTGCTCCTAGAGATGTCCTCTTCCATTGTGGGACAGTTCTATGTGTTATAATATCCTCCCTGACAAAAGTGGAAACTATCTCCCTGTAATATCCAGTTCTTGCCTCCCAGTCCTACCCTCTAGAACTAGCGTAGTCTATTTTTCTATTCGATAGCCTTTCAGCTACTTGAAGATAATTCTCTTGGTTCCTCACATGTAAAATCATGGTGTTGTGGTTGGTGATCTACAAAGTTCTTTTCTTCTCTAAAGCTCCTCCAATTGCTCCTGGTCTGCTCTAGTTTCTAGATCCTTACTGTTCTGTCCATCCTCCTTCTGGACATACTAGTTTTTTTGTCTAAATTGTGTTTCTCAGAACTGAATACATTATCTAGATGTAGATTGACCACTTGCTACATTGGAATTGTTGTCTCCTGTGATCTGGACAAAATTCTTTGAACATCAGTGTTGGGCCCTGAGTTTTGCAGAATTCTGGAGATCTTTATATATATATTTGCCTTTATTATTTTTCTTTTTTAGTTTTCAGCCTTCATTTTTATAAGATTCTGAGTTCCAAATTTTTATCTCTTCTTTCCCCACCCCCACAGGCCAGCAAGCATTCTGATAATAGGTTATACATATACAATCATGATAAAAATATTTCCACGTTAGTCATGCTATGAAAGAAGAATCATAACAAAAGAGAAAAACCATGAGAAAAAAATAAAAAAGTGAAAATAGTATGTTTCAATCTTTCTCTGAATGTAGAATTGTCTTAGATCATTGTATTGCTGAGAAAAGCTAAGTCTACCATAGTTAACATTGCGTATTGTTGCTGTTACTGTGTACAATGTTCTCCTGGTTCTGTGCCCTTCACTCAGCATCAGTTCATGTAGGTCTTTCCAAGTTTTTCTGAAATCCACCTGCTCATCATTTTTTATAGTACAATAGTATTCCATAACATTCATCTACCACAACTTGCTCAGCCATTCCCCAACTGATGGGCATCCCCTCAATTTCTAATTCTTCGCCACCACAAAAAGAGCTGCTAAAAATATTTTTGTACATGTGGGGCCCGTTTCCATTTTTATGATCTCTTTGGGAGATGGACCTACCAGTGGTATTGCTGGATCAAAGGGTATGCACAGTTTTATAGCCCTTTGGACATAGTTCCAAATCGCTCTATTCTGGAGATCTTTAAGAACAGATACCTGTTTCTTTTGACCATTCAGATTTTATCTTGTCTAGAAACAAGTGTTGGATGAGACAGTATCATGAGAGGCCATTCTCTTAAACTAAGAATTACTACCACTTTTGTCTTGAAAGTTACCAAGTCTTTATTTTCATTCTATAGCCAGTCACTTTGGTGGCCAGCAATATGGATTCTTTTTAAAAAATACTAGCCAAATTACTTTGAAAGTTAAAAATGTTACATTTTATATTCAACTCTTCGTAGTATTGGCTTGAAAAGAAAAGCTATGTGCAATTTAGTTTTTTGTTACTTTAAAATTCCTTAGTCATTAAGGGAAAATGGGATCAGAATAGAGTTTTCAGTTTCATTTGCCTTTTGGCATAATAAAGTTCTTACCAGTCTTAGCAAAATGGTAGTGAGAAAGCAGCTTCTCTCCTTGATGCAGCTTTTGGGGAAAATAGGTTTATATATGAAAATACATCTCAAAGAAAACATACCTAAAATTTGCATGCAGGCTGCTTTTCTAAAACCTTTCTGGTTTCCTTCCTTTGATATATAGATGACCAGGTTTTGCTATCATTTTGAAAGGTGGGTGGGAATATGCTTTGAAGTCAGTTTTTCCAGCTTGCTCGCTCAGTGTGTGCAACCTCATTGAATCAATACAAATAATAAACTAAATGTTGAATAGTTGAATTTTAAACATGCATTGTTAGCACTTTCAGTTTGAGAGGGAAAAGTTTTGTTATAGCTCCTTTTGGAGTCACTTTATTGTTTGTTTGTTTTTTTTAAAATGAACAAATTAAGTCAAAAAGAGAAAGGGGATTGTTTAGAGGCAGAGCTTTTGAGGAGGATCAAAAAACTTAGCTTGGAATCTTTAAGACCTAATTATTGGGAGTGGCTGTGTTTGTGTATTGGCTATGTTGTTTACCTTTGATCCAGGACTTGTGCCTGGCAGAGTGGGATACGCTTTAGCAAAATCTGTTTGTTTCCTCCACTTACTGTCAAAGCACATGTTTGAATTTGTCCTGTAAGTAAGCAAGCGTATGCCTCAATTAGGTTTGAGTTTTGTTCATTAACGTTAATATTCTGGTTTTGCTGCCAGACTAATGGTCTATTACTACTGATTTGGTTGACTTCCTTTGAATGTGTCATAAGTGATGTACTTTTTAACTTAGCAAAATCAAGGGCAGGTAAAAATAATTTGGAGACTTGATGTGGTCTGAACAATGTCACCCATATGGTCAGAGACAATAACCTGGAATCGGCTGGACCATTGATTTTGTTTTCAGCCTGACTAAGTATGTAATGGGGCAGCCTGCAGCCAATTCCCAGTTCTGAGGTGTTATTTGGACAACCGGCCTTGATTGTCTCAGGGTCACTGGGCAGGTATTTCCCTTCTCTGCCTTCTCACTGGTGCTGCTGCCTGGAGCTTCAAGGTGAACACTGACATTTTCTGTACTGTCTTCCACAGTCTCAGCTTTTCCAGTCATTAAAATAGTACTTGAACATTGGTATGGTGGGTGTAAACTTTCACTCCTAATTGCTCAAACCAACATAAAGAATTACTACTTTGTTCCTAAAGTCTGTACCTGAGGTACTATTCTTTAAACTATATTTGTTCTGGCTTTGCTGTTTATTGTTTGGCCTTGGGCAAACCACTTGGCCTCTCATCTATAAAATGGGGAAAATAATGCTCTCCGTGCCTATCTCTCAGGGATACTGGAAAGATCAAATGACATGATATTTGCATGGTACTTTCTAACAATAAAATACTTAATGAATATATTTTTATTATTGTCATTATTTTTATTTCTTTGCACGTAGTAGTTCAGTGGAAAAACCTTTGGATTTGGCACCCAAGAGCCTGGGTTCAAATTTCAGCCCTGTCGCTAACTGTGTGATTTTGAGCAAGTTCCTTAACCTCTTTTAAAAATGATGAAGTTGGACCAGAGGAACTCTAAAGTGCTGCTGGCTTTGAACATAGATGATTATATGATTTTATTCAAGCATTTGTTGAGGATAACGTCCCTCATCTTATTCTGTGGGACAAAACTGAAAGATGTGGACTTGATGATAGTGTAGTCAGAACTGGTTGAAAGACTTGACCAAAGAGCAGTAATTCAGTTTAATTCCATAAACATTTACTAAGTACCATCTTCGGCAGTGGGGGATACAAAGACAAAACCCAAAGCATCCAGTCCTCAAGAAGTTTATATTCTACTGGGGGGAGGTATAACATGTATACAGATAATAGTAGAGCACAAAGCAAATAGAGTAGAGAGTACCAACAACTGAGTGAGAAGAAAGGGGATCTGGGAAGGCTTCATGGAAGAAGCAGTGCCTGAGCTGAGCCAGGAGATGAAGGGGCAGTGCCTGAGCCGAGCCAGGAGGTGAAGGGGCAGTGCCTGAGCTGAACCTTGAAAGAAGATGGACCCTGAAAGGCAGAGTTGAAGAGGGAGTGCCTTCCAAGTACAGGGGGACAGACAGGGTTCTAAGAGGTGAAGATAAGGAGGGAATGTGTTTTAGGCAGAAAGGTCTGCTTTGTGAATGCACAGAGGTAGGAGCTATATTTGATGAATGGTTAACATGCTAGCTTGGCTCAAATGTGGGATCTGTCGGGGGGAATAATGTGATAAAAGAGGGGAAAGTAAGTAGGAACTAGATTGTGGAGGGCTTTCAATTCCAGTCTAGGGAGTTTGTCAAAAGTCAAGACATCACCCTGTGATGTCATTGGTCTTCTTAAAAAAGGAAGGACAAACAACAACCACAAGGAGTTTGTATTTACCTTACAGCTGTGGAGAACCAGTGATGGTTTTTGAGCTGAGGAAATACCATTATTAGCCTTCTGCCTTAGGAAGGTTATTTTGGCATCTGTGAGGAGGATGAATTAGAAAGGAGGAGAGCCTGGAAGCAGGGCTACCAAGCAAGGGGCTTTTAATCCACAGTACAGTTTGGAGGTGATAGTTGCCAAGTGAGTGGGAGAGAAGAGAATGAACAGAGATGTGGAAGAGATAGAATTGATAAGATCTAGTCATTCAAGGATGATTCCAAGGATGCCAAACTGAATGACTGGGAGAATTTAAAAACAAATAGAGGAATGTGGAGGAGGGGCAGGTATAGGGAAAAAGATAAGGAGTTTTGTTCTGGACACAATATGTTTATCCTGTTGAAGATACACTTATAGGCTGTGAGTGAGGTGAGACTAGGATTGAGGAGGGAGATGAGGATTGCTATATAGATCTGAGAGTCAAGGGAGCAGGCATGATTAGCAGCTCGATGTCTCCTTGGAAGGTGTCTCTAATAGGTCTCCTCAGGGATTAACTGTTTAACCTTCTTATAAATAACTTGAATGTAGGCATCAATGACATATTTATCAAGTTTGCAGATGGCACAAAACTGTGAGGAATAGCTAGTTAACACATTGGATGACAGTCAGGGTCCAAAAAGCATCCTGCTAAGTTGGGATATTGGACTGACTCTGTACTTATACTTGGGTTCAAAACTCACAAATGCCAGATGGGGGAAGCATAACTAAATAGCAGAATATATAAAAAAAGATCTAGGGGTTTTAGTGGACTGGAAGCTCAGTGAAAGTCAGAAGAAAGCCACAGTTCTCAAAAAAGCCGATTCAGGCTTAAGCAGCATTCAGAGTCAGAACCTTGGTAGGACTGACCATGGTACTTCTCTTGCTCAAAAACCATCACTGGCTTCCCATTCCTGTAAGGTAAAATACCAACTCCTTTGCCTGGAATTGAATGCCCTACACACTTTAGTTATTACTTACCTTTCCAGTCTTTTTTTTCATAGTATTCCCCTCAACAAACCTCACATTTGAGCCAAACTAGAGTGCTAACTATTCACCAAACTCGATATAGCTATGTATTCACAAAATAGGTCTTTCTGCCTAAAATACACTCCCTCCTCAATTCTACTTCTTAGAAATCTAACACCCATACTTGGAAGGTACTCCCAACTCATCTCTGTCCCACGTTATTCTGCCCTGATCAGATCATGTCTTGCAATTGTGTTCACATCTGCTTACCACTTTTTAGGAAAGATGTTGAAAAGTTGAAATGGCAAGGGGACTTAAGACCATGCCATGTGAGATCTGGAGGGTGATCAGGATGGCAGTGGGGGTTAGGGGTATGTCAAAATCATGTCATATGAGAACTAGTTGAAATAATCATGGATATTTAGCTCGGAGGAGGCTTATGGGGGCAGACACGATAGCTTGTAATTCAAGTACTTTAAGGGCTTCCAATTAGAATAGGGATTAGACTCGTTTTATTTGGTCACAGAAGGCAGAATTGGTAGCAATTGGTGGAAGTGGCCAGGAGACAGGTTTTGGCCCCTTATAAGAAAAAAAACCAAAACTTTATTAATAGTGAGAGCTATCCCAAAGTGAAAAGTCCTTCTTCATCTGAGGTATTTAGTTAACAGCCGATTGACCACCTATGGGAGATGTTGTGGATGGGATGGATTCTTTGTCAATTACAAGTCAGATGAGGTAACCTCTGAGGGTCCTTCTGCTCTGAGCTTCTGAAAACCTTGTGAGTCATTAGTGCTAACAATATTATTTTCTAATATGATTCTTTTTAAACTTAATTTTCTTTAAAATTGTTTTTAATCAATATCTTTCATTTTTATATGACTATCTCCAAGTATATCCATTCATTCCCCTTCCCCTACTTAGAAAGCTGACTGTTGTAAACAAAGAATTTAAAAAGAGAGAAAAGGCAGCTCAGTAAAAATAACCAATACATTAACTAAGACTAATAGTATCCGATGTGATTTTTAAGTGAGACAACATGGATAGGTAGACTAATAACATCTGACTGTTAACTAAAATGAACAAAGCTTTCACTGGCATTGGGACATTAGCTATTGCTGATTAATCTATTAAAAAATAACAGCCAACTATTTAATGCCTACTGTGTGCAAGTTGATGCTTGTTTCCTCCTGTAATGATAATTCACTGGGGCCAGAAAGTATAAAATGTGAAGGATTTGAGAGTGTTGAACCTGGAGAAGATGAGAGTCAGGGAAACCTTTAAGTCTTTACAGGGCTGATGTGTGGAAAAGGCATCAGGCTTGTTCTGATGGGCTCTTGAGGGCAGAACTAAGGACTATGAGTATAAGTACCAAGGAGGCAGATTTTGGTTCAAAGTGAAGAAGAATTTTCTAACTTACAGCTGCCTAAAAATGGAATGGGTTGCCTCATATGGTACTGAGGTCTCTGTCACTGAAAGTATTCAAGAAGAGATCAGAAGGCAACTTGTCTGAGATATTTTGGCAAGGTTTCTGCATCACATAAGGGGTTGGATTGGATGACCACTAAGGTCGCTTCAACTCTAAGATTCTATATGCTATTATCCCCTTTCAAACTAATTAATGTGATCTCAAGGAACTGCTGTCCTTATTTAATTGGTTGCTTCAAAGTGCTCTGATGGCACAGAGGGGTTGATAATGAGCTTCAAGTTGCTGTGAATACATACAAAAATACTTTGTTGATGTGGCAAATGAGGTTGTTGACTTTGTATTGGTGTAGAGGAGTAAAGGATGGTGGGACAAGAAGCTATATGGCACAACTTAGTTGGGGGTGGTTTGTGAGAATGGTTGATGTCATAACTCATCCCAGGTGCTGGTTCTTGACAATAAGCACAGCATAGTCAGGTTTGGATGTCTGAAGGCCAGTTTTGTCTTGCTCTTCCACTTACTAGTTGTATGACCATAGTCAGTCAATCACCCATTTTCTCTGAATCTTATTTTCTTCATCTGTAAAATGGGAATAATAATACTTATCCTATATACTACACAGAGCTATTAGGAAAGTTCCTTGTAAACCTTAAAGTGTTATATAAATGTAACTTGTTAACCTCTCTGGGTCTCTGTTAAATCATGTGGAAAATGAGAAGGTTGAATTAACTGACCTCAAATGACTTTTTACCTCTACACCTATGATCCAGTGATGATGATAACGATGATGATCATGATCATACCTATGACACAATCAGTTTCCTGGACCCCAGAAGTCCTGAGAGCCAGGAGAGAAGGAAGGATATGAGTAAACCTACATTGAATATAGTCATCAATTTCCATCTGACGATGCTTTCAGAACTCCAAGACCCAGGAGAGCTGGTGTTATAGTATCTCAGTGTAAGAAAGGGTTAGACTTCAGTGGGGAGGCCTCAGTCACAGGGGCCCCACCACTCCAGCTTTTATGTGGAGGGCTACTAATAGGTATGTTAAACATCTATGACCAAGTTTCTTGAAATAATCAGGCCTCTATTAGTGAAGTAAGCCAAAAAAACCCAAATCAATGATCTGGGTAATTAAGGCAAAAGAAAATGTATGGAGAAAAGGAGCTTAAGTGACTCCAATAATGACTTTAACTCTGCTTCCTCCTCCACTTCCCTGCTTTAGATGGTGACATTTGGACTATGGAAGTCATTTTGCTATAGGAAAAAACTGGGACAACGATTTTTACAGCTGATATTGAACAAAAATACATTTTACCAAAATGATTGTGATTTTAATTTGGTTAGGTCTAACTAAGGAAAATGTGTGCCGGCTATTTTGTGAAAATGAAAATTGACTTGAGATAATCCCCAGCATCTCGAAAAGATTCTGACCTAAATTAGCGGTACTCCAAGCACCATTATTATTTTCAGTTGAACCTTACCCATATCCATCCCCACATTTTGGAAAGAAAACACAGCTCTTGCAACAAAGTTCCTTTGTTTTCACTGAACTAAAAATGTGCTGTATTTAGACCAAACAATAAAAATAAACTACCAAGCTACCTTCTAATGCATGGGGGTTCTGGAGAGAGGAAACCATGGGTATTTAGAGGCATAAAGTGACTCATTGTGCTAGTTAAAGAATTTTATAAGGCTAGCTCTGTGGGTTTGAGTTGCATCTGTTACCTTTTCAGCCAGAACCGAGGGGTATGCAGGGAAAAGAATGTTGGATTCAATCGTGCCTCATACAGAATGCCTTGTACTTCCCCTGAGTTTCTAAATGAGATGTGGACCTAAGGTAGAACAAAAAGTTCAGTCTTTCTTATTGTATGAATTCCACTTAAGACATATTCCCAGTGAGCACACCAAGTCACTCTATTAATCCAATTGAGTTTTAACTTGCAGGAGTAATAAATTAAAGATGTTTTTCAAAAATAATCTTTGATCCTTTAAGGTGTTTTAAAAATCATATTGTTTTTCCTTATAAAGAAAGAATACCACTTATACTACTGCCAGTTTGTTAAAAAAAGAAAAAAACTATAATAGATGGGAATATTGTGTTCATAGATGTAGAACAATGAAATAATTGTTTCTCATGGTTTTAACTTCCTGGAAAAAAAAATTGTCAGATCAAATGGCGACAACAGTGAGTTGAAAATAGTTTAATTTGTAGTCAGAAAGTGCGTTTCTTCTTTAACAAAACATGTGACTGTTACTGATTTCTCTCCCTTTTTTTCACTTTGTTTTTTCTCTGTCTAAATTTTCAGGTTATTTTCATGAATTCAAAAGCAACTTATCAGTGATTTCTGGGTGCTGGGGCTGATTTTCTTGTGTATTTGTAAGTATTGGTTTTATTTCCTTCTTTTCTTTGAGATGAAATGGTTTTTAAGTTGTAGATAAGCATAATGCTGAATGCCACCTAATGCCTCCTAAATGAAAGCTGTCTTCAGGAAGAAGAGGTTTTATATGACTAATTGGGAGGTTTTGGAATTGTGGGAGCAAATTGGCAGTTCTCACTCAGAGAGAAATTTTATTTCCTTGGGTGGAATATTGTGTACATAGAAAACTCTTAGGTTTTTCACTCCTTTTCAGTGAACCTCCATGGAGCAGGCTACATCATAATACACTAAAAGGTTAATTTCCTACCACTTTAAACCAAGGCTCATTTTTAGGAAAGAATTTTCTCAAAATGGCTGGGCTTTCTGTCACACTACTAATTTGCTTTATTAAACATCTGTAGTCTATTGGTCATTGGTAATCTTGCCTTGGAGGTTAAAACATGTCATTGTTCATTGCATCCCACTGAGATGATGCAATTCTTAATGGGTCTTTAGTACATCATGTTCTTGTGCCATGGAAATCAAGATGGGTGAATATTTTGATATTTACACTGTCGTGCTTCTAACTTCTTCATAGCCCAACATCATATTTACAGTTGTCTGAAGGGTAGAAAGATGGTTCAGTTTTCTATGCTTCTTGTTAAGAATATACATTTGACATAAAAAAAATCAGATATCTTGCAATAATCCATCAATGTGGTTCTCAAATGTTCTTTTTTTTTTCCATTTTTTTTTGGGGGGGGAAGAGGGTGGGTATCCATATCTGTGATTTCATCTGTATAGAGAACTCTGGGTGTGAAAACTACACCCACTGATGCAGAGACAACTCATCTATAACTAAGAGTTTTGGAGAATTTATTGGGATATTTCAAGGTTAAGTGACTTACCAGTTGTCATATAACTAGCATGTGTTAGAAGCCAGGTTTTCGAGACTCCAAAACTTCTATGCACTTCTATGCACTGTAACATTTCCTTTCTTGTATTTTCACGTGTTCATTAATGTAAAAGTACTTTTAGAGAAAGGTAGTATATCAAAGAAAGTATCTGTATACATGAGTATACAAAACATAATATTTATGTGTCCAAGCATTTTGAAATTAAGATTTGCTAAATTAATGTATGTACATAGTTGGAAGAAGAGCATTGATGCTGCAGAAAAAGTTCATTTAAATTGACATCAGCAGAGTTACAAGAAAGTCTGCTAGTACACTACTATAAATGGTTTTTAGTAGAAAATTCTTTTAGTAAAGAGCTTGTCTATAATATAAAGAAATCAAGTTATGAACTTGTGCTTAAGTATTTTAAAGCATAAAGCAGCAAAATGTATTCAGAGCAAGATTTACTTTTTCACATTAGCCTTAAGTATTTTGAACCAATATTTTAAAATTGATAAGAAAATTTAAAATGGCTTAATCAAAGTTGGTGTTTTGAGCACTTTAGAAATGAACAAGTACTTACTTTTTTTTTTTTTCCCGAAAAATTCACTACTTTTATTTTATTGTTTGGAGACACAACTCTTGAGGGAAACATAGTGCTGTATTAACTGTGTGGTGCATTTGGATTAAAAATAAGCTTTTAATTTGTGCACAGTATCATGGCGAGGATTATGAGGCAAAGTAGATGGAGAAATAAATGTAGATAAAGTATCTTTGAAGGGCTCTTCTTGGAAACAGATAATTCTGAGGATTTAAGCTTATCCTGTTTTAGAGATCTGACTGAATGAAAATGTGCTCCCGGTCTACATGATTTCTTTTTAAAAATACAGTCTCGGTTTCTCTGTCTCTATCTCTCTTCCCTACCTTCTTTTCCTTCTCTCTTGTACCTTTATTCAACACTGTTCATGTTTACATTTATTAAATTTTGTCTTCAGATGATTTCATCCTTTTAAAAATGATACAATATTTGACAGCTTCCCAGTTGAGATGGTCTTCATCAGTAACTTGCTTACAAAATCCTCTTTATTCCTTTTATCAAAACATTTGAGTGGCCCCCTAAAAGGCAGTCTGACTGGATAGTGTTTCCAGCTTCCTCCTTTTCTTCCTACATGACATCTCAGATCTAAAATGTAGAAGGCAGACTTGGAGTTAAGTGGAGTCCTATCTCTGGGAATTATCTCATGACCTGATAGCTAAGAGACTCAAAGCAGTAAGGAGGAGACATTCAAATCAGCCATTCTGAGACTTCTTGGTAAGATTCTTGGTTTCTTTCAGTCTTCAGGTGGATTTCATCTGGATGCTTGGGTGATAGCTGTTCAGGAGGCAGAGAAATCCAAAGAAATATTTTCTAAATATAAAAATAGCCCTGTATTAGTGTCAGAGAAGAAATGTTAGTGTTGTCTTGACAGAGCACTGAGCAGTTAGTGAGGCAGCTTCTTAATGACAAAACCTTTCATCAAGATTGAAAAGGATATTTTAACAAAAGGGTTCTTCACTTAGAGATCGAAATTTGTTGTTTTTTTAAAAATATTTTGATAACAGTACTTCAATATGAATTTCATTTGTATTCCTAAGTATTTTATTTTATATACTTAAAATATTAACCTGGGAAGAGGTCCATAGGCTTCCCCAGACTGCCATAGGGTTCCACAACACAAGAAAGGATAAGAACCCTTGTTTTAAAGCAACCTGGCTAGCATTAAGGTTAACCAACCACATGAAATTAACATGGCTCCCAGAACTGTCCAAAGTTCTCAGCTCTCACAGCCACGGAGGGATCTGCTCGACGTTGACACATATTGGTGAGATAGCTCCATCGATAGAAATTCTTTTCTACTCTCTTTTGGAGACAATCCGAGAGGATCAGTGACTATGGCTTCTTTTTTGGGGCCTTCAATTTCTGTGGTCTGAACTGCTTAGTTGCTACATGATCCAAGGTAGAAAATTATACCCCAGAGTCACAGGAAGGTTTCTCAGTAAGGCTACAGAAGCTAGCCTAGGAGATAAGGATGTGGGATATTGTTTTGCACATCTATAATGAATGGGCAACACCAAGGGTGTATGAGGACTGATTGCCATCTTAGCAACTCAAATCTACTACATAGTTCAGGAGAAGAAAACATTCTGAGGGAAGTGGCTATCTTTTCTGGAGCTGTGCCTGTTTCTAGTTTTTCCTTTTCCTTAAAAAAAAGAATTCTTTCCCCTTGAGGATGTAAAAAATGCTAAAGAGCCTGTGGACTATGTGTCAATGACTACACACTTCAGTTATGTATTCAAAAACACAAGCACTCAACCTTACCCTATTCATTCATTTTCACGGGAGCAACAAGTGCTCAGTAAAACATTCTATAGGTCATTGGACATGCTGGTTCTATAGAATAACCTAAGCTGTGTATTCTAGTATTTTAGCAGCTGATTCCTCTTCAAAAAGTCTTTTCTTAGTTTGGACTCCCCATTTATCTTTGCATATCATCCATAGTGCTCTTGCCCAGGATTTTGGTGCTTTTTTCGAAAGCTAAATGGAATGTACTCCCAGTCTTAGGGCAAGATCTCCAACTCCCTTTCTGGAACTGTTTCTGTCCCCTAACTCTCATACTATTCTTCCCCCAGCATATACTCCTTACTGTCTCATCTCATGTTAATAATACTGATGATGATGATGATGACGACAGATATTTGTATAGCACTTTAAGGCTGACAGAGAGTTTGACAGATATATTCCATTAGATCCTCACAACAACCCTGTGTGGTAGTTGTTATTATTACCTACATTTTCTAGATGAGAAAACTGAGGCTGGGAGGTTAAGACTCACAGAGCTATTAAATGTCCCAATCAAGATTCAAACCTTTATCTTTCCTGACCCCAACTCTAGCATTCTATTCACTGTGATACAATGCTTCTCTAATAAATTGTTTTCTTCCTCCTCAATATAATCACGTCCCATAACTATGACCATGCCAAAAGGCATTAGTACTGAACTTTTAAAAATCGTATAGATTTTTAAAATATAAAAATAAAATTAACCTCTCTTGAAAAATTGTGTTTTAAAATGGAAAGAAATTTATTTTAAAAAATCTGCAGAGAAAAGTCTGTGATTCCAAAGACAAGTGGGTCCTAGTGCATCATCTTTTACAAAATATTATTCTAGGATAATCTTGACATAGAGCAGGTAAATAAAAAAGATGAGCTGTGAAAATCCACAAATAGGTCTTGAATGCCATTTTCCATGACAACGGGCACTGCCCCATGAAAGCATTAATGCTGGGAATGTGAGGAATTTAAAATTGTGCCTTCTCAGTTTTACTGTTGTATGCTCATGTTAATTAGAGATATACTGACATTTGAAGTATCTACATTAATACACACAGCTACTATACATTTGTGAACTGGGCCCAGAAATCTACTTTAATTGAAAGCAGTTTGCTAATCTGAATGTGTATAGCTATTACATTTTAAGCATCTAGGTTTTATAGACTAGGATCTGTGGCTACTTGTTCTTTCTGTCTAGTCTTCCTTTCTATTTCCAGTTTGTACTCATTTTGATAGCCTAGCTCATTTCCTAATCTCTCAGAGATGTTTGGGTGCTGCATATATGCTTTCTGTTTGATTTAAAAAAAATTCCCAATAGCTTCTTCTATTTGACATGGCAGTTACTGATTATGAATACCCTATTTACTTCTGGAAAATTTTTGTTTTGTCCTATAAACCTTCTGTGCCTTAATGAGTCTTTAGGATGAATCAGGGCAGGAGGTAGGCTGTAAAATTTGCCTCCTTGGGAGAGAGAAAGACAGATAGATTGAGCTTATCTCTTTGTCACAGTTTTAGGCAGATAGGCCTTTTGTCATGGGGATGGACTAAATATCCTCTGGAATGCTTTTCCATCCCCTAGACTCTGTTTTCTTTTTCCGGCTCTTTAAAATAAAATTAAAAGTTCATTTTTTTTTTTTTTTTGCAAGCTCATCAACTATAGGAATCTGCCTGTCAGGATTTCTAACCTAATTGTTTTGTGCTTGTTGCCTAATGAAACTCCCACACTTACCTCTCAAGCTAAGCTCTGAGGATTGCACAAGATGAGACAGACGGAAGCTTCCTTTCCAGTAGGCCGCAGAATGAACTGCTCCAGCAGTCATTTACAGTGTCTTGGAATGGCTTGATTAAAGGAAGCACTAGGCTACCTTAGGATGCACCCATTGAGTACTGGGACTGTTGGGGAAGGGTCACCCAATATGATTGCTCTGGTCTATTTTTAGTCTTCATTAATCTCTCCCAGGGATCCAGGCTTCTGAGTTCTTTATTCTTTCATGTAGCATGCTACATATTGTGCTACCCCAGCACATTTGGTAATTTCAAGTTAATTGCTCAATTATCAGTGATAGTCATAAAACACTTGACACATGCGCAGTTGAAGATTCAAAAAATTTCAAAATAGGTTGGTATTTCATAATCTTAAATATGAAATATGCCAGTATCTGCAGGCATAAAAATACACAGCGAGGCATTTCAGGGAAGGCAAAAACCTACTCTTAAAATCAGAGCTTTTGTCTGGTGCTGAAATGTTTCATCTTCACTAATTTTCATACATCATATCTAAATCTGACCCTGGTTTTCCTCACAACTGTCAAAAAACTTGTAATGGTTTGAAAAGAAGAATGGAAAGAAAGCCTTATTGCCTATCTACATGTGACATTGGAACCTTACAAGAATGTTCTTCACTGTTGAGTAGAGCTTGGTGTAAGAGAGATCCTTCTTGAATACTATCCGTGGGAGTTGAGTGGATTCACCCATAAGACTGTTCTGTGGCATTGACCCTGAGATTGTTATAGTGAAGCTCTAGTGAATTGATAATTTGTCCAAATTTTTTAAATGGATGGAGAGAACATTGATAGCCCTTTGGGAACTTACTCTGAATGCTGCCTGATAATGTTGTCATAAGCCTCCAGGTTAGCTTAGCTTACATATCATGGCAAAATAATTATTGTAACTCTTTTGGAAGCTAGGCAAAGTGTCATTAGGTTTTTGCATTAGTATTCGGTTTAGGGTTTTCTCTAAAGTAGTGCTAACAGCTCATTTTTTAGATGCTATTATAGTACTTTCCCATTTTTATAGTACTGTAGTAAAGCTGAATTTACTAGCTACATTCGAAGGTGGAGTGAAGCTGCACAAGAGTCAACATTAAAGTGATTCACTGCCCTTTGGAGGAAAAGTCTTCTTAACTTGAGATTGGATACAATATGGGGCTTGGGGGCAATTTTATAAGAGCTACTAATAAATTTGAATATTGCCAACAAAAGCTGCTTTTTCAACTTTTTTTTTTTTAACTGAGCAGAGTGGCCTGTTTTCCTTCCTATGCTCTCAAATCTCATTATCTTTTATAGGAATTACATATCTATTTCAGAAGGAAAATAGAGTCAGTGGTCAAATAGGATTGTGGTCCCAAAAGTAAAGGGATAAAAAGGTTCCTGCAAGAGATGATAGTTACTTAGCTGGAGATAATGGCCTCTGCTAAGTAACTTTTTCTTTCCTTCAAATGGTGAGGAAAGAGTCCATAAGAACTGAAGTACTATGCTTGGAATTGGGAACATGTGCATTAGATTCTCTAGCCAAGGCATTCTTATTTCTAAACCTACTCTTGGTGACCAACATAATTTAATTCACATATAGCTGTACTTGTTGCTCCACAACACATCACCTTCAGTGTTCCATTTCCCTGAAACAAACATTTCCTTATATTCTGAACCATAAACACAGAATCTTTCCACTCCCTTCCCCCACCCTACGCCATCACACTGAGTCCTTGTTGGTGCTTAAGCAAAAGGTCTGTACTTCCATTTTGCTTGGAAATAAATATTTTTGGTGTAGACAGAATACCTTTATGTTGTCAAAAATGTATGCATTTTGATGTCCTGGAGTTTTTCAAAAGTGATTGTAGCCATTGTGATGTGAGAGGGTTAATTTCTAAAGCCTGGGATTACATAGACAACTGGCAAAGAGGCCTTGCCCTCAAGGTTTAATCAGCCCCAAAGAGTTTATTCTTATGATGTAATGGCTGTTGTTATTATTATTATTTGTTCAACCCTGACAGAAGGTTTGGCACACTGTTGAAGAGAGACTAAGAGGAGAGATGGTCTCTACCCTAAAGGCTTAAAACATGATATATTACTAGAGAGTTTATGTGGGTGGAGTTTTCTTTGGAAACAGACTGGACTGGAGTTAGCTCTCTCTTTTCTTCTCTTTCTTCTGGTCACATAGTTTTATTTAAACTCAGTTGAATGAATCCATTAATAAAAGCAGTTTTTCTATTTTTAATTCACCTCTGGGCTCTTTTCTACCTTTGGAATACACAAACACAACAAAAAGGTATGTCTGACAGTTAATTATTATTTTTCCCCTTCAAATTCTAGCATGGTGGGTAATTAAGAAACAGCAGGAATGGAATCAAAGTTTGTGCCCCTATAACTGCCTACATCAGACAGAAAATAGCTTAAAATGAAAATAGGACATTTCTTTTTATGTGGCAGCAAGGAGATAATACAGTGCTGGCTGGGATTTTTATTGTTGTCATGCCTTTTATGAGTTAAAGTATATAATAAAATGAAGTGTAGAATTCAGATATGTCAGTCCTCCCACATGTACTGCTTTTCTTACCTTACATATATATTTTTTACATTATGTACATTCCAATGTGCATGTTAACTTATAATAGAGAGATGATATAATTGATTGCAACTGATATCTCCACAAGTTTGCCATCTGAAATACTAACAAGTACAGAATCAATGACTAGCTGAAAACTTGAAAGGACTGAAGCACTAGGAATGGTGTCATTAGGAATTCATGGAAAGAGGAAAGCATGAATTGTAGCTGATTTAGGGAAGGCTTGAGAATGCTGGAATGGAGTCTGGATAGCTGGGGATGGAGAGGAATTTACAGATTGAAGATCTGTGGAAGAAAAACAAAGGGAAGGGAAGAAAGGATGAAGAAAGAGAGTGGCGGGTCGTGACCTGAGTTGAGAGGATAATGGGAATTTGCAGAAGACTTTAAAAGTAACGTGAAGGGCATACTGGGGAGAAGATCTGTGGTAGTAGGTGAAGTTACAGAATAAAAAGTGTTTTTCTCACCTTACTATAGCAATTGGTTTGTACTCTGGAGATAGGGAAAGAGGAGGAAAGGGAATGGCAGTAAATGAATATGATGGCAGTGGGACGTGTCTGAGTCAAAAAGTGGAGCAGAAGACTAGTTGGAGATGTACAAATACTGCTCCGGGTCAAGCAGTGGTTTAAATAAGGTTATACATTATATTTTTATCCTCTCTGTTGTTTATTGACTTGGCTCTAGGAATCTCAAAGACTAAAATTAAGATGTATTTTATTTTGTTTTTAAGATGTCTTTTAAATGGCACTTGTGTAGACCATAGCTTTCTTGAAGGTAGAGATTGTTTCGTTTTGTCTTTGTATCCCTAGTGTTAATACAAGACCTTGCACATAATATATTTGTTGAATTTAATTGAATTAAACTACAGGGGTTTAAGGAAATGGGCCCTACTATGTAAAGAAATTGTCAGAAAAAATTCTACCTTTTCATTTGAGTAGGAAATGCATACAGAGGTAGAAGAAAACATGTTTTCAAATTCAATTCAGGAAACATTTTTTGAATCCCTTCTGTGTGCAGGGTACTGATCTGGATGTCAGAAAAAAAATCAATATAATCACTACCCTCAGGGATCTTCCAAGTCTGCTGGAATGATAAAACATATAAATAGATGAATAAATACCAAGTAATTTTTGGATGGAGAGGACACTAACAATTGGAAGAATAAGAAAAAGTTCTCATTAAAATAGTAGCATCTAAACTGAGCCTTAAAAGGAGCTAGGAATTCTGAGAGATGGATATGGAAAGGAGTACATTCTAGGTATGGAGGCTAATATATGCAATCATACAGAGACAAGAGATGGCATGTTGAGTTTGGGGACCCACAAGTAGGGCAGTGGTTAAAACAGAGTGCACAAGGTGAGCAATATGAGATAAGTAGAGAAAAAGATCAATGGTAAGACTTGATGACTGATTGGATCTAGGGGCTAAAGAAAAGAGTAAGAGTTGAGGATAACTTGGAGTGTACGCACAAGGTGATTGGAAGGAAGACTATGCCCTCAACCCAATATAGGAATTTTTTTGTGGAGGGATTGATTTGAAATGAAACAGAATGAATTCTGTTTATGACAGGTTGAGTTTGGGATGCTAATGGAACACCTAAGTGTAAATGTTTAGCAGGCAGTTGGTAAGCTAGGACTGGTGTCTATATAACAATTTAGGGATCATCTATATAAATGTGATAATTGAGCCCATAGAAGGTGAAGAGATTGTCAAGGGAAAATGGAGAGAAAAGAGAATAGGGCACATAAATTCCATCTTGTCTTCTTACTACTTGTGTAAATGTTGGCAAGTCATTGAATCTGAGGGCCTTAGTTTCTTCATTTATAAAAATAAGAGAGTTGGACTAGATGACCTTTTTCCAGCTTAATAATCTATAATAGCTAACATCTATATATCACTTGTTTAAAAAAGTTTACAAAGAGCTTTAAAAAGATCTCATTTTGTCTTTATAACTCTGGGACTTAGGTGCTATGATTATCTCCATTTCATGGAGGAGAAAACTGAGGCAATCAGAGATTAAGTGACTTGCCCAGTGTCACATAGCTAGTAATTATCTGAGATCAGATTTGAACTCAGGTCTTCCTACTCCAAGTCTTGTACCTTATCCATTTGTCACATAGTTGCTAGTTTCATGAACCTGTGGAGATGTGTCTAAACATGCCTCTAGAATTCTCTAGAGGAGGATGAATTGGGGCTTGTTGTATGACTTCCTTTCACTTCAATGGAAATTCAGCCTTTTGGAAGTCCTTTTCTGAAAATGTTTTATTCCCATTGTCAGTGGAATGATAGGGGTTTTGTGCTTTGGCATTTTGATGGATCTGGGTTCTCTTCTGTGTTGACCCTCCTACCAGCAGTACAGATGCCAACTCCGCTCTTCTTTCAGATCCTGGGCAACTCTTTTCCACGTCAAATGCAAGATGTTCCCCTAAAGTCCTGGTGGATCTTCTTCCAGGTCTTTTGATGTTATGCAGGTACCAATAGAATATACAGTCTCTCCACCTGTCTGTTCTCCCTCGATCTCATTACATGAACCACTCTTCTCCTTTTCTGGAATTCATTCTTTTCTTTGGTCTCTTTTATACCAATCTTGATGTGTAGTTAATAGGGGTTCATAGGCTGCAGCCTGTTTGTGCCTCTCCTGCATTTTTCCATCATCTCTTAGGGAACCCCTACCTTCAGTTTTTTATACATGAGTGTTTCATTTTTGTTCCAGACCTATAATTTATCAACCTAAGGAGCTCCTCATGTGGAAATCCCCTCCAGGTAGGTTAGTAACTCATCTGTAGTATATGAGAGAGTTGCTTGCTATCACACAGCTAGTAAGTATCTGAGGCCAGATTTGAACTCAGGGAAATGAATTTTCCTGCCTTCAAGCCTGGCACTCTATCCACTGTGCCACTTTGCCGCTTGCAAAAGGCTCTTGTCATCTTCATTTGTCTTTCTGCTACCCACCCATTCACAGCTGATTCCTGACACCTGTGTGCCTGGAGTCCCAGGCAGAGACACCTTTTGGCTAAGTAATGATGGCAATGCCATACCAAGTATTATCTGTATAAAACCCTCCCCAGGGTAGCCTAGCCTTCATTTTGTGCAATCAAAGAACCTGAGGAATTACTGGAACTGATTTTTACTGTTCTGAGGTGAGGAAGATAGGATAATTAGAGCTAAATTAGAATCTGCTTTGCCCCAGAAGGCTACTGAACCCTGAATTAGATTTGATAGAATTTGAGGGATATAGATGCATTGTCCTTTATGAATAAAAAAGAGGAAATAATCAGGACCTAAAAAGAAAACATATTCGTTTTAATTAGAGGACCTTTTTTTGGGTGGTACTTTCTTTTTTGGCCCCATGATTTCATCAGTCTAGGTCAATGTGTCCTAAACACACTCCCTCCATTGATGCAGACCTCAGATTTGCCTGTAACTCTCAGTCTTAGGGAGGTACTGGGGGCCACTAAGACTTGTTTTGGATCATGTCACTAATACATCAGAAGCAGGATTTGAACTCAGGTCTTCTGGATTAGACATTGGTCCTCTGTCTATTGTATGACACTGTGCCACAGTTCTATATTATACACTTATAAAACTATAATCTGAGAAGCTCAGTCTCTTGTCATATTCCTCTTCATTTCCTCTATGCAATTGAGTCCAATCCTACCAAAGTGAATTCAACAAAAATTGATGAAGCTCCTACCATGAGGACGGTATTCTACTATGCCTGGGAGGTGGGGGGAGGAGGTGTAATGATTTAATTCAACAAGACAAACATTTAACAACTGTTTCCTCTATACCAAGCACTGTATTAGATAGTAGGGAAGATGCAAAATTTAGAGCAGACATCAGTCTGCCAGGTAGGAATATGACACATTGCTACAGTATCTAACAATAACATCTGACACTATATAGCACTTCTAAAAGGGCTTTATAAACCATCTCCTTTCAGCTTCACAACAGTCTTGTGAATTAGCTACTTCCTTCAGGCATTATCATCTCCATTCTATAGGTGAGGAAACTAGGGCTGAGACAAATGGAGTGAATGACTTACTTGTGATTATGTATTTAATAAGTTTTCCCTAAGTCTGCAAGAGTATAAAAGAAGCTCTGGGTCCAGAGGATTGGGTTCAAATCCCATTTCTGAGGCTTACTACTTCTATGACCTTGGGCAAGTCATTAACCTCCCTGAGCCTCAGTTTCCTCATATGTAACATGAAAGGATTGGACTACCAGAAATTCTCACAGTGTGGTCCAGTAACCTCCAGCAGTCCCTGAAACTCAAAACTTTTTATAATAATTTTGCTGTTCAGTTGTTTTCAGTCATATCTGGCTCTTTGTGATCCCATTTGGGATTTTCTTTGCAAAGACACTGGAATGTTTGCCATTTCCTTTTCCAGTTAATCTATTATTTGTTCTACATAATATAATAATATTATTTATTCATTATTTCATAATAATACCACTGTTTAAATTCCTAATATTGTAAATTTTGATAGATATAATTCATTTAAACAATAGCTGGGGTTTTCAATAAATTTTAAGAGTGTAAAGGGGTTCTGAGACCAATAAGTTTGAGAGCCTCTGAAGACCCTTCCAGCTATAGATTTATGCTCCTTTGATTAGTGCTTACATGGAGTCAAGGTGCTATTTGAGGTTGTGGGGAAGACGGGAGAATTCATTACTGCCTGGAAGGATCAGAAAAATCTTAAGGGAAGCAGTGGTCCTTAAAAGCTGAGAAGAATTTCAATAGGAAGATTTGGTAAGGGGTATCATCTTCATTTTAGGAAATGGCAGAGAGGCTGAGAAACATGGAATGGTGAATTGGTTGTTTGCCTGCATTTATAGCAGTTAGAGAACAATTAGATGGATAATACGCAGTAGTGGTTTGTAGCCTCCCTGTGGTTAGCCCTGAGTCTGAGTATGTAGCAAGGAAGCACAACATCTTCACTGATGAATTTGTCTGGCTATTAGCTTATTTATCTAACTAAAATTCCACAGACCTATTTGTTACTTAGAACAGCAAAGGTCCCTCCCAAAAATGTTCCAAAAATGGTCTTTTAGGCCTCATATGTGTCAGTCATAGGATCCTTGATCATGGGATTTAGAATTGAAAGGGATTTTAAAGATTATTACGTAATAGGATCATAGATTTAGAGTTGGAAGGGATCTTAGAGGTCATTAAAGTCGCCTCCGTCATTTTACAGATAAGGAAACTGAGTTCCAAAGAGGTAAAGTGACTTGCCCCAACTCACACAAATTCTAGGAGTCTAACCCAGAGCTAGGATTCTAACCAAGGTCCTCTGATCCCAAATCCTTCAATCCTTTTGATTTTGCTTTGACATTGAACGTATTAGGTTACTTAGTCTCTAAATTGTACTGCAATCCTATATATCTCCACAGTCTAAGAACCTGTCCAAGTCACTGAAGAGTCTGACATAAAATGTTTTGTTGGACAAAGGTTTTCACTTCTTTCGTGTCTGTATATTTTTCAGATATGTAGTTAAGAAAGACATTAGAGTGTTCAGTGCTGTGTTAATCACACTTGGACATCAAATTTCTTCAATTTTGAGCTAAATCTAGGACTTCTTGGCCACAGGAGGCTCAAGTATCTCAGAATAACAGTTGCCATTTCTATAGTACTCTATGGCTTGCAAAGCATTTCACGTAAATGATCTCATTTGAACCTTACAAGCCTGGGATGGGAAAATGAGAAGTTAAGGAGTTTTACCAAGGTTGCTCAGCTAGGAAATATTGATGAAATTCACATCCAGATCCCTTGGCTCCCTTTTCTTTGCACCATGGTGTCTTCCCTCATCCTACCCCTTCACTCTAAATATAAGGAGCTAAGGTTCATAGGAGGGAGAGTCTTGACCAGGTCACCCAGTTAGGGAGCAGCAGAAAGTGATCCAAATCTAGGTTCTCTAACCCCTTCAATGCTCTTTTCCAAAGCCACTCTATCTTTAGAGTCCATAAAAGCTGGTTAGTTCTGTAATAGGAACCCACCTTCTCCATTTTCTTCAGCTTCTTTTCCTGTTCTGTGGCAATATTGCAACCACCTTCTGTCAGGGACTCTCTGCACATAGATACATCTCAGGGTCTTAGCATTGGACAATCTCCCTTTCCCCACAAACCATTTCTAAGGGGAAGCTTAGGGTCCCTGAGCTGAGGAACTGACCTTTACACATAGGTTAGGTGATCAATCCCTGTTCTGTTCATTCTGATATCAGCAATATTCATCGAGAGCCAGATAGACTAGGCTAACACCCAGCTCAGTGGTGTGTATAAATATCACATTAATATAGCAAGTTACCATTTTCAGGGTGTTTTTCTCACAACAACCCTATAAGAAAGATAATGTGGATTTTTATTATACTCTTTTTTTTTTTTAAACAGATGGAGGAATTGAGGCTCAGAAATTACTTAACTAGGGAGAATAGCTGGGACTTGAACCCAGGCCTAGTGCCTTGTATGCAGGACACTTGGACTTGATTTGATCATGTAATGAGTCCATTCTTGCTAGCTCATTGATTTTCTCCTTGTCTTTAGTGAATTTCATTGTTGAGGGGTTTTTTTGTGTGTGTTTGGTTTTTGTATAGGATTATTGACCACTTTCATTTCCCTTCTTTCCTGATGCCATCCTTTAAAAAAGGCTTGCTGTGTCTTTCCATACAGCTTCCCAGGAAGGAAGGAAATGTGAGCCCCATGCAAGTGAAGTACTGAGTCTGGCCAATCTCACTATGCAGAAAGCTCTCATTGTTCCCCAGCTTTCAGCACCACTCTGTGGCCTTGAAGGCATGCATATGTAGCTTTGTAGAAGTGGTTTGGACCAACAGGAAGTGTTTCTTCCCCCAAGATATATTGGCTACATGGATCTTTAGACCCTGAGGTCAGCTGAAAGTGTCCAGTGTAAACCTGTGACAGAGGACAAGAAACAGATTAATGTAATGTGAAGCAATAACCATTCTCATCTGGACTAAGGCCAAGATGGAAGCTCCCGGCCATGGGGGAAATTCCAATTCAGGAGCAGCTTGGCTTTTAAAGGAGATAGTAAGTATCCCTGTAAGGGATTTTCTCAAAATCCATTCAAGATCCAGTTTGGCCTTCACTAATGAAAGGAACCCATCTTTGTTTTTGTAGGAAGGATAGAAGTTATTTTGGTAGCAGATGCTCTTTTTCAGGACAGTAACCATCTCTCTGTCCCGTATTTCTTATCAAAATAAAATAACAAATTCAAAAAATAAATGTAGATGTATCTGAAGAGTACTGGATTTGGAACCAGAATACCTGGGGTCAGATCCTGACTCTACCACTTACTCTACCTATGTGACCTTGGGCCAGTCCCCTAACTTTTCTGAGTGTCAGGTTCATCATCTGTAAAATCAGTACATTCTGTCTGGCTCTAAATCTATGATCCTATGTGTAACCCTGAAAATTTTGAACAACCCACTGCTATCTTCACTTACTGAGATTCAGTTGTGGTTTTTTTTTTTCCTTTTATGAGGAATTGTGAAAATCTAAATCTCTGGTTATTGCTGGGATTGCATATGCTGTCCTACTGAAGTGGCAGGAAATCTAAAAGATAAGATTAAGTTCCATGGTAATTGTTATGTTATGGATGTAGAGGCAGAACTTAAACATGTAGAAACGGGGGAGGTGTGTGCGGATGCAGGGAGGGGGAGTATGACTGTTGAGAAAGTTAGGTGCAACAGCAAGAAGGGAAGGTGCATGGGAGAATTTGGATGCATTCAAAGACACTAGGTAAAGCTTGACTCCTGTACTTGTGAGTGAAGTGAGGACATTCATGATTATGGCATTCCTGTTAGGAGGTTTTCACATGGTGCTTAGCACATGACACCCATGAGCAGCAAAACAGGTGCAGATGGAGCTTGGTTACTTGTAAGGCTCAGTTAGGTTAAGTGATGGCCTCAGCTCCTTCATTATATTGTCACATTCTGTCCTTGCCCAAAGAAAGATACACAGAGTAGCAGAAAGTAGCTGAGAAAATCATGCCTGGCAAGGAGCTGAGACACTAACAGACTCTTTCTACTTGTCCTATTCAAAAGCAGAGCAAGCTGCTGAAGAGGGATAGAAAAGAGTTATTTATTTCAAAAGCCAACCAAGGAGCAGTGGTGTCCTCTTAGGCACAAGGGTTTTGATCATGGGACCAAGGAACAAGTTTTGGTTTTTTTTGTTTTTTATATTTTGGTATTTCAGTATAATTGGTTTCTTTTATAAGGCTATGTATTTTATTTTATGCATTTAAAAACAAAATCCTGGATTTCACCAGATGCTTAGCAAAGTGCTTGGCACAGAATAGACACTTAATAAATACTATTGATTTACTAGATTGCTAAGGGGTCCACAACATAAAAAAGCTGAAACATTCCTGAATGAACCAAGTTAGAGAGACTTTATGGAAAACCTTTATGAAGCAGGAATTTGATTGATCACAAATATCATTCATTCTATAAGCACTTATTGTCTACCTATTTTTTGTCCAAGCTTATTCATGACACTAGTCCAGTCAAGTTAATAAGCGTTTATTAAGCATCTACTTTGAGCCTGTTACTGTGCTAAATACTAGAGAAAGAAAGGCAAACATGGCAATTCAATGATCTAAGACAATTCCAAAAGACTCATGATGGAAAATGATTTTAATATTTAAAGTAAGAGCTATGGAGTCTGAATGCAGATTGAAGCATACTATTTTATCTCTTTTTTCTTTCTCAAGGTTTCCCCCTTTTCCTCTGATTCTCCTTTTACAACATTACTAATGTGGAAATATGTTTAATATGATTGTACATGGATAGCCTATATCAGATTGCATGTTGTCTTGGGGAGGGGGAAGGGAGAGAGAGGGAAAATTTAGAAGAAAATTTTATAAATCTTATAAAAGTAAATGTTGAAAACCCAAAATTAATTAACTTTTTTTAAAAAAAGAAAAAATCATATGGCTCCTTTATCTTTTTCTTTGATATTTTGGAGTACATCATAGTGGCAGCGCTGTATCAGAGGGTATGCACAATTTAATGACTTTTTGGGGTATAGTTTCAAAATTGTTTATCACAGTGGCTGGACCAATTTATAGCTCCACAAATATGCATTAATGCTTATTTTCTGCAGCAATCCTTATTTTCTTTTGTTTAATCTTTTCAAGTCTTTGGGCTTGAGGTAATAGGTCAGAGTTGTTTTAATTTTCTTTTTTCTAGTTATTAGTGATTTGAGCATTTTTTATGTGGTCAATATTTTAATTTCTTTTTTGAAGAGCTACTTGTTCTATAATCTCTCCCTGGTGCTACCCTTGCTCTGAAGTCCTTCTTTCCTTGTATGTTTCTCTTTTGAAAATAACATATTACTATATCAAACTTGTTGTATATGTATATGTTTCTATGAGTGTGATGAACCCTCCTTTGGTTCAGTTAAGAGTATGATCCATGTGATGCTTGCATGGACCTTCTTTTCTTTCATTACTTTTCTAGTTGGATTGTGAATTTCTTGAGAGCAGGTACTATCTTTTGCCTGTTTTTTTGGCAATGTCTGGCACATAGTAGGAGGCTAATACATATTTTTTGACTGATGACTTCATGTATTCCTTTTTCAGACTTTTTTTTTTTTTAAAGAACATTAGAACAGAACACAACCACTTTAAGTCCCTCTATTTGTCTTACTTAAATCCCTCTGTGACTCTCAAATATATTAGGGGACATTTGTAGTTTCTCCCCATTGGAATTTAATCACTTAATCATTTAGTCCAATTACTCAAATGTATTTGCCTTTCTAAGTTTTTCTTGATACCTGTGTTTGTAATTCAGAATTGCAATTCAGTTCAGTCAAGAATGCTTGAAAGTGTTCTGTTCCATAAAAGACTCAATTTTGCCTGTAGGATTATACTTAGACTTTCAGAGAATTTATTTTTGGTGATAAGATTTGATCTTTTGCCTTTTCAAATACTGTATTCTGAGATATTTTTCTCCTTTAAGTAATTGTTGCCATGTCTTGTATGATCTTGACTTTGATTTTTGGTTACTTGAATTCACTCCTTCTGGATGCATGTAGTATTTCTCTTTTATCTGTAACCTTTGGATTTTGGCTGTGATCTTCCTGGGAATTTTGATTGTGCAGTTTGTTTGTTTTTTTTCAGGAGGTGACAAGTGGATTCTATTTTTACTTTGCCCTTTGATTCTAGTAAATCTGTGTAAGTTTTAATTTTTGCTTGAAATATGATATTCAGGCTTTTAAAAAAATGCTTTTCAGATAGTTTCATGATTCTTAAATGATCTGTCTTTGGTTTGTTTTCCAGGACATTTGTTTTTGATAGTGCATAGCTTATATTTTTCTTCTTTTTTTATCTTTTTGATTTGCTGTAATATTTCTTATTATCTCATGGAATTATTGAATTCTATTTGACCTCTTCTGAGTTTCAGGGAGTCTATAACTTGGGTAAGATTTTTCTCCCTTCCATTCTAAGATATCTTCTCTCTTTTTCCTTTACCGCTGTTTCCAATCTTGGAAAGGATGATCAGACTCTTTTTTTTTTTCTTTTGACTTCTATTTCCTGGCCTCTAACTGTAGGATTCCATCTCTCCTGTGGTCAGAGCTCTGTGATTGGTTGTCTTTGGTCAGAGTACTGATGTGGTTTTCCATCCCCTCTGAGCTAGTTTCATCTGGGAGCTACTTTGGACCATCCTATCTCCTGAGACCTCCCTCCTTTTGGTGCCACTTCTTGTCCAAGCTCACTTGAATGAGCTTCTCATCTATTCCCTTGATGGGATGTCTTTTCCAACATTTGTGGCTTCTTGTTGTCTGTTGTGTTTGTTGTTTTAGGATGGACAAAGAAGTTTACTGATGTATCTCTTTGGATTTCTTACTTGTTATTCAATATAGTACCTTTCCCCCTTATTGCTAGAGTATATGTGAGAGAAATAGGTCTCTCTATGACTTTTCATACCACCTTCTTACCTGGAATTCTGTGCATTTTTTTGATTTCTTGAAGGTGTTTTCTCACATGCACACTTGCATTCTAAGAGTTTTTCCATTTTAGCCTGTAATTAAGACCATGGGAATTATTTTTCTATCATGGTTCAATGTTCTTATTAAGTCTTTTAGGGTTGTAATTCTGTGAATATCATGTTAAAGAAGCAAAAATCTTGTGCAAATTGAACAGAGAGGAGGATGCTTTCTTTCCTACTGACTGAAATCTACTTGCATTGATGTTACATTCTCTATGTTTAAAACTATAAAAATAATAATGACAACTTGCCTTTATTTACACTTTAAGGTTTTCAAAGTGCCTTACATCATTATCTCATTTGATTTTAAATAATAATCCTTTGGGTATTATCATTTGCACTGTAGAGCCAAAGAATCTGAGGATTGGGAAGTAAAGTGACTTACTGAAGGTCATACAAGTAGGACCCACCACCTTTTGACCCTTAACTCAATGCTTTTCCCACTATAGTCTGCTACATCCCTCGCGCCCTTCCTTTCTTATCACAGAAATTGCGGGATATAAACACAAGTGTAAGATGTGACAACATTTGGCTTTTAACAGTTCATCCCTTGGGTTCCCAAAATAGGTAATAGATGATGGCTATTAGTCTATGCTTTCCTCTGAAACATTTTTGGGCCTCATAGGAGTTTTAAAAGTGGTTTGAGAATAATTAATGTAGAAAATGGATCATTTTGAGAAAGTACTTCTTACCCCCAAAATGCAAGGTAAAGTTCTTATAGAAAACTAAGTCCTTTGGCTTGGTTAAAACAACTATCAAACCTCCACAGTCAAGAGGGTAGCAAGTGATGAAGCAGGATACATTTGGACCTACTTTTCAGCACTGTCTTTTGTTGCTGAATATTTCAAAGCATTTTCACACCCAGCAAACAGGTGCAGCACGTCTTTCTGTTCCTGCCAAATGAAGAGCCACCTCTCATCACCTGCCTGGCACCTCAGCTGCGCTGGCTGCTGAGCTGGCAAAGATCTGCCATTGGGTGGCAACTGGCAATCAAGCGCTGCCTTCCCTGTGGACAGGCTCTTCTTTTGCATTTATCAGCCTTAGTCTGGGCCCTGATGGTAATTTGTTTGGTTGGGAGGCAGTTTGGTTTCAGTTCAAGCCATGTTGCCTCCAGGATGCTTGGAAATGTGTTGAGAGGCTGAGTTTTGATGAACCTCAGAGCACACTCCTTGTCTAACTGGCATGGACTGAAGCAAAGGAGTCTGACAGTATTAATAATTCAGCATGTGGTGGCACTGTAGCTATTAATGCACTCGCATTTCACCTTGACAAGCCTAGGCTGATTCACCTGTGAAAATTAGTTCAGTGGTCTCATTTCAGTCTCTGGTGGGCATTTGTGTACCTTACCAAGCCTGTGAGTAAAATCCAGGGACTGTACTTCTCTCTTTGGATTGGCAAGCATCTTGTGCTTCAGAAGCATGCCTTGGAGAAAGAAAGAAAATGCACGCATAACAAGGAACCACCATCTTGATGTCATGAAATTATTGTTTGAATCATTACTTTTCATTGGAGATGGAATGAAGGCAGACTTTGTGCAATTTTAGTTGCAGATGGAGCAAGTCATTTATCCTCTACCCTTCAAGGTATCTTGAAGGGTGTCTCTGTATTTGATTCACCACATAATAGACAAAGTTCTAATTTCTAGTAACGAAATATATACGAGTATGCCTTTAAAATGTCTGAAACAAGATAATTTTACTCAAAATGTGGATATATATGGTGGCTGAATGCTCTCAATATTGGTGATCTAAAATTATTTTCAAAGAATCCCTTTCATCTGGAAGTAATTTTATCTGCCTTGCGTTTTAGGTTTGTGTCATAGGAACAACATAATTTCTATTAAATTATTAATAGACCCAAGACACACCCTGTGATTAGTGGGACCTGGAAATGATGCAGCAATAGCTAGAGTCAAAGACATGCTTCCAAGGATGGAAGCTGTCTGAGCTGTCCTCTTCTCTAGGGGGCCTGCAAAATAAAACATATGGCCTCAAGTGAGAAGCATTTAAGACACTTCCTGCCCAGTTTGCTCCTGGGTAAGTTGAAAAAGAAAATTTCACTATTTTCTTGCAATTTTTTTGTACTATTTTTCTTTATTTGCTGAATTGAAACAAGGAATTTAAGCCTATGTCCAAAAGAGAAAGACCTTAAACTTGGGACCCATTACCATTTTTTTCACCTACTGCCTACATATCCATGGCACTGAACATTGAAAAGAGTTCTGTAAATTTAAAGTCACTCTCTGTGTGATGAAATGTGGTTTAAATTACCCAGCGAAAGGCATTGACTTGAATAAAACTAAGCGGAAATAAGCAAATTAAAAGGGAGAGGTTGGTACTTTGTTTTGGCTATTTTATACAAGGCGTGTTTTAACGTTTTTAAAAGACACTTTGAATATACTCATAGCTTTAGTGTCATTTAATCAGCAAGTCCAATGAAAACCACAAAGGTTTTCTAAGATCATTCATTGTGATATTGTATTCCCATTAATATGAAATTTCAAACAGGTAATTATGTCCACGTGGTAAACCAACATATGAGGTTAATGTGACCCTGAATTGCTGCCTTTGTCATGCAGCCAATTTATTCTGTATGTTTCTTCCCTTACCCTCTTTTTTGGTAGTTCTTTAGAAGGTCCAGAACATGCATTACAAGGGAAAAATGTTGATGCCCTTAAAAATAGAAAAGGTTTTTCTTGCTGGGAAAACTGATCATGTAGAGGTTCCAGGAATCATATAAGAAAGGAATTGGAGTTATATTTTAGGTGGCAAATTGAGCCTTTCAGAGGGGACCATAGGAGCGTGAAGCAGGTCATGAGTACTGTAAAACTTGGGTACAATAAATGGCATTGTACTGCCCTTGGAGGAATAAAACATATCTATTATAAACCATGAGCTAGTTTAGCAACTTTTACTCACTTCACTTCCACCTGAGCATCCCTGCACAGCTGAGACTGCATTACATCTCTATGAACAACCTGAATCGCTCTTGCCCTGGAAAATCATAAAGTCCAACTTGGCTTTTGACACTGACTAAGATACTTGGATTAGGTAAAGCTGATCTTAAAAGAGAAAAATTGGATACTCAGCAAACCCCAGCAGATATTTTGACATACTCTTGGAGCTGATAAGAGTCGTCATAAATTTAAACATTACCTTGCCTAGCACAGAAACCACACTAATAAATGGCTTTGAATTTTTTATGAATGACTGAGCACCCTGCTTTACTAATAAGTTCTCTGGGAGGCTGTGGTTTTTCTTTTGGATGAAGGCGTGTTGGAGAGAAGCTACTGATGAAATGTCATATAATTTTACAAGTTGCATAACTGCTTTTAACTACTAAACTATCTCTGATTAAAATAACAATTGAGCTTGTAATTTTTCTGAGCAGCTGCTGCTACAGGGGGTCATTACCTTGGAGAGCTTGGAAATAATCGCACTCCTGGTACATGAGTTATGTAGCCTCGTGTTTTACAGCAATGCACAAAGTTTAAAGCCTATAGTAGAATGTTATTTGAAAGCTGTCAAACCATGTTAAAAAAGACTGCATCGTCAAAAGGCCCTGGTGGCCAGGATTCTGCATGTAGCCTTGTCTTACTCATTATAAAATGCATGTTTATAAAGTTCCACAGAGCATCCAATTCCCAATTCACTTATATCAGCAAGACTTAACTTGCTCATTAATCTAAATTCTTTTGCAACTTTAATCTACATGTTTAATTAATCATAAAATGAGGCGGTAAGTAATTTCAGCAATGTGTGGCTTGTTATCAGATGCATTTAATCACTCTTCTGTGAGCTCATTTGGAAACACCTGAAGATGTCGAGAGCAGTTTGAATAAGCATAAATTATTCTTTGTCAGTGTACTTCACTCAACTAATAAGACATTAATTTAAAAGGCACTGTTTGTCATTTTTAGATCTTTACCAATATTTTTAGCTTAGCAATATAACTCTAATTGTGTACATGATTCACAACGGAGTGCCCGACATAGGAAAGGGTAAGAGTTTAATTCATTTTTCTTATTTACATGTAATTATGTCATGTAATCTTAGTTTTTAATGAGGATTAACCATCTTGTAAGTATTCATATGTTTTTGGAATAAGTCACTAATGAATTAGAGTTGGGAAAATTATTTGGTAGGATATGGGATTTCGATGCCTCTCATCTTTTCCTGGGCAAGTCCTTGACAAGTTGGATGAGGTTTGGAGATAGGCCTTCACATCCAATTACAGGTACTGCAGAGAAACCAAACTGCAAAATTTTAACTTTGGAAAATGGAAGTGAAACAACCTTCTTCACTTGGCTCATGTGTTAGCTTTTTGCTTGGGCCTTCGGATAAGATTAGGTAGCCTGGAATAATGGCATTCCCATTTCCCCCGCCCCAGTCACTTAACTGTTCTTCGTAGTCGGCAATGACATTCTGAAAAAAAAAAAATAGAGCATTCATGACTTCAGAGCAAATAATTCATGAGAACTGAGTGAGTTATGTATCTCTGGATGTCAGGAATATGGGAATAAAGACTGCATTTCATTGGATGTCATCAACTGTCCTGCTCCTGCCATGAGAGCAAGGACATTGAAGAATTCTAGTGGAAGCAAATGTCTTTACTTGCCTTGAAATCTCTTAATTCATTTCCTGCTTTTGCAGGGCACCCTCCATGACTTGTCTGGGATATTCAAAAAAGGAGAGTCCCCAGAAGGGTTGTGTGTAGGAGTGAAGATCTAAAGATCATAGCTTTAGAGCTAAAGAAATCTTAGAGATTATCTAACCCAACTCCTTCACTTTACAGATGAGGAAACTGAGTACCAGAGTGAGGAAAGGGACTTGTCCAAGGTAGCCTAGCTAGTAAACAGCAGAGTCTTCTGATTCCAAATCGATGGCTCTTTTTGTTATATTATACTATCTCCACAGTCCATAGAATCTGGGACACAGTACTTTAATTTGCAGGAATTTCTTCATGGTGAGCCAGCTGGTATTTCTTTGTCTATCTCATACATTGTGCAGCATAGTTCTTATATGGTTTCTTCCCTATTCCCCTTTCAGAGGAAATAAAAGACCTCCACATCAGATTTGAAGTTACTTTTATCACATCCCTGCTTAAATAACCAGACATGATCTTCGCATTACCTAAAACCTCTAGTCCAGAGAATTCTTAACCTTTTTTGTATCATAGACCCCTTTGACAATCTGGTGAAGCTCATGGATGCCATCTTAGAATAATGTTTTTAAATAATTGAAGGAAATGCTAAATTTTAGGTAGAGGTTAGTAAATATAATTATGTAATTTTTTTTCCTGTCAAAGTTCATGGATCCCCTGAAATCTTTCCATGGCCCCCCAAGGGCATTCTAGTACAAACTCCTGCTTCTTGGGCATTTTAGCCCTTATAAAGACTACCCTAAAATGGCCTAAAATGTTGAATTTATTTGCATTTTCTGGGAAGGATACTCCAGCAGAATGTGATCTAGCTGATGGACAAAGATTAGATTTGAACAGAAAACTAGTCCTAAGTTTTTCTTTATTGGAAAACTCAAGTTTTGAATTTTGTTTGAAGAATTTGTTTGAAATGAAAGAGCATAAAAAGTATTAAAACTCAAATACTACCTAAGCCAATATTTGGGTATGAAGAGGTATGGTGTAGGATTGCTTGCACAAATCTCCCATCTAGGCTAACTTTAATAAAAGTAGAAGCAAGGGAAGATAGGTGGTACAGTGCATAGAGCACCAGTCCTAGAATCAGAAGGATCTTAGTTCAACTCTGGCCTCAGAAACTTGACCTTACTATGTAACCCTGGGCATGTCACTTAACTCTGATTGCCTTGCCAAAAAAAAAAAAAAAGTAGAAGCAAAGAGAGAACATAGTTTTATTCCCATGACTTATGTATGATTCTTTTTGACCACCCCAGGGTCTTCCTGAGAAAGAGGCCTATTCTACATAGAGGTACAGCCATTCAAAGAAAAGGATTTGTATTATAGAATGTCATAGGGTAGCTTGTCTGTATGACATATTTTAAGACAAATAATATCAATAGTTAGCATCTATGTAGTGTTTTAAGGTTTATATATATTTATACATATTATATATATATGTATATATATAATTTATCCTTACCTGGGAGCTAGGTGCTTAAATGAAGCTGAGAGAGATTAAATGATTTTCTCAGGCTCACACAGTTAGTGTCTGAGGCCACACTTGAATTCAGGACTTCCTGACTCCAGGTGTGTTGCTGTATACCCTGAGCCATCAGCTGCCTTAAGTCTTGTCCTGTTGAGATTTGGCATACACAGATGTGTGCATAGATACCACCAGAGTCATCATAGTGGTCAATATTACGTGATAGTTGCTGTTATGAACACAATACCCACAGACACACCAGGTGCACAAGCCTCTAGGAGAGACTAAGACAATTGGTTAGAATGTATTCTACCCATTATGATGAGTTGTTTCATTGTTCCACTGCATTGTATGATGGATTGGACAAAGGGACTCTGACACCTTAGTGGCACTAGAAGTAGTGGTTGGCAGTCCTGTTATTCTATAACCTGTAACTTCTATGATTAGAGGCTACTGTAGGACACATAGCAAGCTGGTGAAAAGAGAGATAAATGATGTCAGGAGATGGGTGACAGGAAGAGACAAAGGATAAGTGAATGACATGGACTCTGTGGTGTTGGATACAAACGTGCACAGGGAAGTGGTCTTTGGAAGTGTGCAGTGGGACACCTGGGGCCAGCGGCTGCTATGAGAGTCTTACCCTGGTAGACCAGCAAGAAGATGAAGATGCAATCCATACTAGCTGCAACTCTCCCATCCAAATACTACAAAGTCCAAATACAATACTTTCTTGGAAAATAATAATGATACCGAGCTGGTTCAGAATTTACTTATGTTCTGTATGATCTCATCAGAAACCCTGATATTTTTCAGCTTTTTTATATGAATGAAACTCAGTCCTACTTCCTGACAGCAATTCTGTGGTTTTTTTCTTTTTTCACAAACACCCAGGTCTTTACATCCACTTTTCCTTCCTAATCCTATTGTCATCTATCAACAGTACCTGCCTTCCCAAGATGAACTAATTTGGTCTAAATCTTTGAACTTGTATGTTTCTTGGGCACCTAGGAATCCAGTGCCTGTGACTTCATGGAAAGTTCTAATGCCAGGTGTTAAAACCTTTGCACAGTGGATTTGCTCATGGATCTATTCAATCTTGCTTATAGATGAAAACAAGGTAATGAGATGCACAGATGGGTAAGTGTGCATTTGGTTACCTCACTGACATTTACATGTGGGATGGATAAGCTTGCATTTGGTTTAGCTTCCCAAGTATACTCGACTTGGACTCTTTGGGCCAGGAGATGTCTGAGCTACTTAGATTGATGGAACAGCAGTAATAATCTTGGAAACTGTTGATATTTTCTTCATTTCCTGTATTATACAGAACTGGCATAGGGAGATCATCCTTGCTGCCAACATATTAATAATAGGCCATAGCTAATGTTAATTATCTATTCATTCAGCTTATAAAATGTTCCCAAGTACTTAAAATTCCTGGACTGCAGGTAGAGCAAATGAGGCAGTAATTGGTAACTTTCACATTTAACACTTACTGCTATTTTCTATTGAAGTTCTTCTACATAGGAGAACCATGAGACCTGCTTACAGAAGGCAAAGGATTGGCTATCTAGATTATTGGCTGATGTCATTTCCAGGGCCTAAAACTTCAATGCTACTGCTCTGGGGAGAAGAACCAGGTGCTGTTTATGCTGAGATTATGGAAAACCTCTCTGAAAACTTATGTATATGTGTGTATATACTTATATAGTGCAAGATTAGGTAGTTAGTCCACAGCTCACAAATGAGGTGCTAAAAGTTTGCAAGTCAGTTGTTTGGAATTTGGAGAGCATTTTTTTTTTTTTTACAAAAAAATGTCATAAATGGTGGTTAGGTTTTGAGAATAACCTACTGTATTTAGCTATGTTATATGTTAAATGGACTTTTATGGGCTATCCTGAGAACACAACTACCATTTACATTGTTCCTGTGGGAAAATGAACTCTGAGTTTTTACCTGAGGAGCCAAGAAATCCTCTCTTCTGATGCAGCTCAGAGAACAGAGGTGGTATAGTGGAGATAGAGAGCTGGACCTGGGGGAAGGGAGAATGGGGTTCACATACAGCTTCACAAAGTACTCTCCGGGTGACCCTGGGCAAGTCACTTAGCCTCTGCCTGTCTCCATTTCTATAAAATGGGGATCTAGTGAGATATTTGTAAAGTACTTGGCAAACCTTAAAGAAATATACAGACTCTAGCCAGTGTCATCATGGTCATTGTCATCCTCATCTTCATCTATTTCACAGTAGCTGGGAGGGAAGTAGAGAAGGATTATTTGTAGAGTTATTATAGATATAAAGTTATTTATATATAGTTATCATAGATATAAAGACTTACAGACCTAATGACCTTTAAGGTATTTAAGTCTAATATTCTTATTTTTTTGTTTGTCTGTTTATTTTTCAAATGAGTAAACAGGCCCAGAGAGATTAAGTAACTTTAAGGTATACAAAATCAGGAGTTGAATCCAGGCCCTTTGAGTATAAATTCTGGGTTTTCTCCACTACCTCAAGGAGCCCTCACATCCCCAGTGTCTCAGGGGAAGGAGCAGGGACATGTATCCTTACATGAAAACAGACATATGTGTGCATGTATATATATATATATATATATATATATGTATACACACACACACGTATATATATATTTCCTGAAACAACATTATTTCCGTAAGATTAAAAACAAACCAAAACAACTACCAGACTGATAGCTATAGTGCAGTAGTCATGGTTATTCATCAGATGGAATACAATGTATAGACATATGTAGACATATGATGTACAGACCATATGCCTCAATGAGCTTGGGAGGGAAAAATATCATTTAAAAGAGGAAAGGCAGGTGGGTCGATGGTCTTCCAACTGTAGTTTCTTGACATCTTCCATAGAAGAAGGAAGCAATTACTGATGAGATTCAGTCAAAACCAACAAACTCAGAAATGTATTTGATATGTCTAACACAGCTCACAAGCTGAAAAGCACCTCAGTCATTATATGTGACTCTAAGAACAAACACAGAGAGAGATTGAGTTTTTCACTATTGAAAATTCTCCTTCATTGTTTACACATTCAGGAAGATGTATTCTCTTCCCAGTTATTTGCCCAAATTACTGGAGCAAGAACAAAATAACAGAATTTCCCCTTCTGGGTGTAGCACTTTGATGCCCAGAAGTGATCTAAATAGCCTTGTTGATTGAACTTTCTAGTTGGCCGTGAATGAGGACAGACAGGGTCTTGAGGTTCCAGCATGGCTGGCTACAAAGAAACAAAAATGGCAGAAGTGGCCTACCTAGTTGTTAGGTAGTCAAACAACATCTGAGCAAATTGGCAACTACTTTTTGGACGCGGTTGGCCACGGCACTCTCCATTCTCTTGAGCATGAGCAAATCGAAGCGATTGGCTAATCACAATTCACAGGTTTGAGTGGGAAAAGACCAGTTTCTAAAGTGGATCTGTGAACTAGATTAGAGGAAAGAGTCCAGCTATTCCCTCCCTGTCCTTGGTAAACTGTAGCACTGGTAAAAGTAATTGAGTTTTTGGTGATTATGCCAGAATCACTTAAAAATATGCCATGCACATATTTTCACTTGATATAAGATATTGGGCGCACTTAGGATGCTGTCTAGGCCAGGAGACAGAGATGACAGTAACTATGCCTCAAATACTTAGTGTGTCATCTCAGGGCTATTTCCCAATATGCCATCCTTTTGAGACATCTTAGGAATGGAAAAGTCCCTTTGTCACATGGATAGTTTATTTAAACATTGCACAGTTTTCACTAAAACGTTTCACTTTTGAGTTCTGATGTGCTCATTGGAAAAGTGAATTTTGCTGTTGCTAAGGGGAAGAAAAAAACATAGCCAGGGCTGGGAGTAGGTTTATAAAATGGCTCCAAAACTTTTGGCCGTTGGCTGTTAGAAAACAAGGGTTTGATGAGTTACGGGCAAATGAGTCAGAAAGAATTTAGTTTCCCCTAGAACACATATAGACTGAAAATAGAGGGGGACAAGTGCCTGGCAACATAAACTTGATATTTTTCTGAATCCAGAGTGTTTGAAAATGTTTGGCAACTGAAAAGTTAGCTGACTTCATGCCTTCCAAGGGGAAAGTAAGAGTGTTATCTTAGTAATATAGTTGGGTATCTGACAAGTAGGAGTGTTCAGTATGTACATTGCATTGGCTAGGAGCCAGCTGGGAAACTCAAGTCCTAAGTGCACTATCAAAGGCCCTCTAATATCTACTGGTGGCTCTGCCATGGAGTAGAAGAATCATGGATTTCTATACAGTGACCAGGCTCTGGCTTTGTTCTGGTCACCATTCTTTTGGATTCATTGACTACCAGCCACCAAATTGTTTAGATCTGAAACAGGATGATCACCTGAGGCTCTTCCATCTCTACTCCAGTACCTTCCATACTCCAGAAAGAAAGAAAAAGAAATATGCAGATTGACTCACACCACAGAAGGCTTCTTCAGTGCTAAAGTTAAGTGGCTGTGTTTTACTCTGCCTTTCCCTCTATTTGGCAAACCTGAAAAGCTGTCAGGATCACAGACATTTCCTGCGGCATCTTCTAGAGACTCCTATTTGTAAGAACCTGAATTTCTGGAATGTAAAGAGGAAGATATATTCAACCCTATTCATGGGATTAACTTTTCTTTTCTTCATCTTAAACCACTGCTTGATTCATAGAATCCTAGCCTTCTAGCGGGATCAGAAAAAAAAAATCAGCTATCTAATATGTTCCACCCTGTCTTTAATTTGGAAAGGCTCTGATAGGTGGATATAGCTCTCACTTTTTAAGCATTCCAAACCAGCCTTTCCTGCCCCTCTCCCACCTCCTTATTAACCCCTGCCTCCCTCAATTACTTAGTATTCATTTTGGATTTACTTATCTGTGTACATAAGAATATAAACTTCTTGAGGGCAGAAATGCTTTCTTTTGTGTGTTTTTGTCTTTGTATTTCTAGCATCTAGCTGTGCCAGGTGTATAGTAGGAACCTATTAAAAGTTTCTTGAATTGAGTTGAATTGACTTGAAATTCTATGTGTGGTAGCCCAAGAGATACCAGGTTATTCTGTGAATCAGAAAAAACAAAAATACAAAAAACCCAAACCCCAAAACATTGTCTGAATAGAGGTAGCTGATGGCTGGTTTACTAAATTCCATCAATTCATATTATCTGGTTAGAGAAAGAATTTGTTTGTTTGTTTGGAGAGAGGAAGAGCTGAAATTGTCACCTTCACTTACAAAGAAGAATTAAGCTTATGCTTCAAGATATAAAACGCAGGGCTTGCCTCCATGAGACCATTAGGAAGGCAAGTTCTATGCCTAACGATATCAGTTCCTGATGGTGAACTCTCTGAACTATTAACCCTTTGCCTCAGTCCTTAAAGAAATGGCTGTCAAAAGGAACCTATCAACCTATATAACTCAAAGGCAAAGAAAAGATGTCTGCAATTCTAAATCAGTTGTGGCACATTTTTACTAATGTGGATTGAGTCTGTTGAACTCAATGATTTCTTGCTCTCAAGAAAAGTGAAAACAAATACCCAGACTAGAACAGCAAGAGAGGGAGAAAAGCAGACTCTCTATTGAAAACATGAAGACTTGGAACAAGCTCCTTTTTAAGGCAAAAAAATAGACATAAGTAGAATTACATCTTATGCTACATTGCTGGCGAGGATGTGATGTTCTAGTGGGACAGAGGAGCTCAAACATGAATGAAGAGTGGAATTTTCCTTTCATTCTCCACAATAACTATGTTTGTTGAAGAGAAAAAGGAGGAAAAAATGACCGTCATGCCTGGTTTTGAAGGAAAACTTGTTTATGTGCGTCAGACATTGGAGAAATTGTTTGAGAACATTTTGACCATGCAAAAAAAATGTGGCCACTGAAATTCTTAGGCCACATCTTAGGCAAGAAATGGGGCTATCGGCTACCTATGCCTATGTACCATTCTATATGAATGAGTCTCTGTGAAGATAGTTTACTTAGCTCTCCCCTCCCCTCTTTCTAAGGCTTCTGAAAAAAAAAAGTATTTTTAGTAAGGAGAGTTTATACAGGATATTTTAGCTTGAATCCTGGACAGATTTTCCAAGTGATTCACACACACTCACACACACACACATACACACACACACACACACACACACACACACACACACACACCAGGAAGTTGAATTAATTAAAAATCCATCCATTCATTCATTCATTACACCAATGTTAAACATCTATTATACACAAAGCAATATATTCGACTCTAAGAATATAAAGTGAAATCATACAGAACCGCTGTCATCAAGGAGATTTTTGTCTGGTAGGAGAAATAAGATAGGCACACAACTATGACACAAGGAAGAATTTATAAAGTGCCATCAGAGAGGTACAAAGTGTTAGGAGATTCAGAGATGAGACAGATCATATTCCCTTGTATGATCAGGGAGAGCTCCTGAAGGAAATGGCATTTGATCAGAGGCTTGAAGACTAGGTGGAAATTTGAAAAGTATCCATTGCCATTTGTCTGGAACATGGGATATATGTAGGAGAGAAGTGGAAGAAAGGTAGTTGAGGGATGTAACAGGGAGTTCCTGGAGTACCTTAAGTGCTAGACTGAGGAATTGAAGCTAAGGCAGGCAATGGGGAGATACTGAATGTCAGTGAGTGTTGCAGTGACATGATTTCCCTCCATGAGGTTTATATTGCCTAGGAGAGATCCTAATGAGCTTTGTACCTACTTTTCTAAAAAAGTTCAACTAGGGAAATGCTCCTTTCTAGTTTCCTGTTTCATTCCCTCATTCCTTCCTCTGTTTCTTTATTCATTCGTTTCTTCCTTCCTTCCTCTGTAAAAAGACTAGTTGTCCCTTCTTTGTCTGGAGTTCTATTATTTTGGGCACTCAAACCCTTTAAATCTTTGAGGGATTATGACTAAGATTGATTGCCTGGGCAGATGTCACTTGGGTCTAAAGGATGAATTCTTAACTATTTTTGTCAAGGAACCCTTTGGCAATCTGGTGAAACCTCCTGATCCATTCTGTGAACGCTTTTAAATGCATAAAATAAAATACATAGGGTTTCAAAGGAAACAAATGATATTGAAAGATACTTTATCAAAATAACAAAACAAGTTCACAGACCCCAGTTTAAAGTTTCTGGTTTCAATGATTATCTTTCAGAAAAACTGTACATTTTATAATCAAATCCCTTTGAATATTTCTTCATTGTAGGGCCATCAATGAGAAACCCAAAGATTTAATCCCAAATCTGGTAATGGCCCAGGCAGTTTCCACCATACTGAGTATAAGCAAACTATTGCATCTACACTGCTAAAAGTGGAGATAGGTTTGTCTAATATGTTTGTAATCACTGTGTGATCCTGTTCCAGGGGAGAGTTTAAAAGTGGTGAGATGTGCCAGATCCAAGCCTCACTAAACTCAAGGTCAGGATACTCAAACCAATCCCATCAGTGAGATCCCAGAATATGGTGGAAGGTAGTGGTGTATTTACATGATATTCATACAGTCATTCTGAAGCTAGGAAGGTTTGAGGTAGCATGGTGCAGAACTTTGAATTGATTGTCAGAATACCTGGGTTTTAGTCTGGACTTTACGACTTACTAGTTATAAGGTCCTAGGCAAATCATAGCCTGTCTGAGATCAATTTCCTCATCTGTCAAATGAGGATAATAATATTTGTACTCACAGGTCTGGTGTGGATAAGAATTTTTTATGTGCCATAAAGATATATGCTATTATCATGAAATATAATAATAGTAATGTTCATTTAAAAATAATATGGTCACTGAAAGCTGTATCATTTAGGGTCATTAAAGAAGACCTGTTAACATCCTTCAGAGCTTCTAGGTCATTCTGTGCTCTGCCAAATATTGTAAATGAATGTGTATGAATGTGATGTGATTTCTGTCCTTTGTGATTTTACCATATAAAATGAATGTTGTTTATGAACAGTCAAATAAACCCTTTATGGACAGACACATATACATACAGGATGTCCCAGAAGTCTTGGTGTAGTTTTCTGTTGTTAAAAGCTTTATAATACACTAAGACTTTTGGGATACTTTGCTTATAAATAAACCAAAAACATACATTTAATTCAATAAGTATTTTATTAAATTTTATTAAATTATTAAAAATAAAAGTATTTTATTAAACTTTGTGCTGGTCACCATGCTACACCCGGGATAAAAATGGGACAGTTCCTGCTTCTTAAGGGACTTAGATTCTGCTGGAGGAAAACAACTGGAGAAATTAAATATTACATGTACAAATTATACATGTAGCTCCTCTGGCTACATATACAAAAAATAAATGCAAAATGACTTTCAGGATGAAGGAGAGGGGAGAATGTTGCCCACTGGGGGGCATCAGGAAAGGCAGGCATCTGGATGGAGGAGGAGGTACTTGACTTTGGAAGTCATGTAACTCCATATAAGTTATGATGTAGGATCTGGTCTTTTGCTAATGTATGCATGCGTGTATACATGTAAACTGTAAACCTGTGTGGATAGCCAGATTGTAAGTTACATTCAGAAAAGAACAGCGCTAAATATTCCTTTACTTTTCTCAGTGAGGAAAGATTTCATAGAGTACGTATTTACTTGGGTTTATGGTCCCACCTACTTGCCCACAGGCTTTGAAGTGGATTTCAAACTTTAAATTGCTTAAAACAAGACAAGTGAGTCTTCACTTATCAGGTGAAACTTTCCCGTGGCTAATATTGATATTCCATGGTGTCCCAGGGGAAAAATTCCTTTGAATCTTTCTCTTTGGTGCTGTCTCCATTTGCAAGGTATGCTGGGAAGCCAATTTTAAACCCTGCCCCAGGTTTCTTTGGCCTCTGAGTTCATTCTTGTGTCAGATATTGACACACGAAGAGACAGGGCCCACCTCTATACCACAATTTAGACATCTGTCAAATTGGCAGAGTGAGAATGATCAAGACTCAAAGTGCTCTCTTTCCCAAACTAAAATCCATTGAGTAGGACACATTTTTATATTCTTGCTTCCTTTTGTTTTCTTTATTAGAATGCAGTGAAAAGTAATATTAAGCATTTGCAAATGCTATTTAGCTGGAATGATCATATATGAAGATAAATGATTCAAGGCAATTGAACAAATACTCATTAAACTTCTGATTTGTGCAAGGAACTATGCTAATTACAAGGACAATAAATCAAGGAGAAAAGCAGTTCATGCTCTCAAGAAGCTTATACTCTATACAAATAAGTAAATATAAGATCATTTGAAGAGAGAAAAAAGTACAAGTTGGGGGAAAATCACAAAAGATTCACCCTGGTGCTGGTTCTTGACCTGATCCTTGAAGGAAGCTCAGAAATTCTAGGTCTTACCAGTGAGGAGGCAGTGTGTTGGAGGCCTAAGTGAAGTCCTACAAGATGGAGATGGCATTTTGAGTTCTGGTGCAACTTTGTGGAGGGCTTAAAAAGTTAGTCTAAAGATTTTGTGCTTTATCATAGAGGCAAAAAATAGGGGGACACTTCAGTTTTTTGATCAAGGGAGTGATGTGATTAGACCTGTGCTTTAGGAAGATGATTTTGGCAGTTGTGTAGAGGACCAATTAGAAAATGAGAAACTCAAAGCCAGGAGACCAATTTGGATGCATGATCAGCCTGCCATCAGTCATCTGTGGAACAGGCTTATTCCAGGAAGCTCAAATGGCTCCAGAAACTCCACGGCTCAAAACCAATGCAAGGAATAGTCTGAAATTCAGTTCCTTCACATCTTAAGACTTGAATTAGCTCTGTGGTTGTTGCTGTTGAGTTGTTACTATTGTGTCAGACTCTCCATGACCCCATTTGGGGTTTTCTTGGCAAAGATACTAGAGTGGTTTGCCATTTCCTTCTCCAGCTCATTTTACAGATGAGGAAACTGAGGCAAAATGACTTGTCCAGGGCCACATAGCTAAAAAGTGTCTGAGGTTAAATTTGAACTAAGGTCTTCCTGACTCCATTCGAAGTGCACTATCCACTGCACCACCCAGCTGTTAATTTTTAGGGTACTTTTGATGTTGTGTAAGATCAGTGATTTTTAGGTCTTTTGTCCTCTGACATTGCCCACTGTCCCTCTAATCTTCAGGGGTTGTTGGGACCGAATCATTTGGTGGTCAGCCTCCTGGCAGCAGGCCTTTCTGTATTTAGCCAGGTTGGATGACAAATATAGAGCCCTTTGCTGGGGCCATATTAAAAGATTTTTCAGTTTGTTAGGACCTGCCAGCCAGAGCTTATTCTCTGCTGGTATAGCTTTTGGGAACTAATAATAATAACTAGCACTTACATAGCACTTTAAAGTTTATAAACTGTTTGCATGCATTATCATTTGATTCTTGCAACAATCTTGGAAGGCAGGTGCTATTTTATCGCTATTTTACAGATGAGAAAATTGAATCTGAGGGAGGTTAAGTGACTTGCCCAGAGGCACCCTGCTCAGCCGAGTCTGAGGGAGGATTTGAATTTCAGTTTTGCTGATCCTAAGTTTTGCACTCTGTCCAGTGCACCAGCTTACTGCCTATTATAATTAGAAGACCATAGGAAGAGGAATCAAAGGACACTTTCAGTGTGAGAGTTTTTCTAATTTTAGAGCTTGAAGCATGTTAAGAGGTCTTTTAGCCCAGTGGTGTTAAATGCAAATAGAAACCAGGTCCACTAAAAGGATTCTTGTGGGTGGCATATTGACTTAGAAAGCCACACATTGACATCATCTATATTTTATTGTATTTTCATTAATCTTGTTAATTATTTTCCCAATTACATTTTAATCTGGTTGGGATAGCACTCCAGAGTGGTGTGGGATAGGTGTGGTCCAAAGGCCAGGTTTCTGATGGCTCTGATTTAGCCCAACTCGCTCATTTTACAAAGAAACAAACAAATGAAGGTCTGAGAGGTTACGCAGCTTCCTCAACCTCATGCACACAGTGTGTCCCAAAAGTCTTAGTGGAATTTTAAACATTAACAACTTTTAAGATTCATAGCTTAAAATTTCACTATGACTTGTGGGACACCCTGTATAACACACTGCAGAGATGGGCTTCAAACCCACATTACCTGAGTCTAGATCTAACACCCCTACACCTGTACCTTGCTGCTTCTTTTTTAATTCCATGTAGGTTTAAGAAGTCTACTAATGCTTTTATGTTACTTGATAGACCAGTTGGCTAGAATGCCAAGGTTATAACTCTCATTGTCCTTTAGCTGGTCAGCTTCCCTTTGTCTCTTCCTCGTAACCCATGCCCCTGGACCAGGCAAGTCATCTCTTACATACATATTGCTGACCAGACCGACTCTGTCAAGAGTTGCCACTCCTCTGGGGCTTCAGAGAGAGACAATATGGCAGCTAAATGAAGGGCTGCCTTTACAGTCAAGAAGACATGTAATCTAGACCAGTCACTCTCTTTGAATTTGTGACTTTAGGTCAGTTATTTTAACCACTTAATACTCTATGTAACTAGGACTTGATGTGTTAGCATAGTTTCCATGAGGGAGTTTCCTCATTGTACAAGGGGTTCCTTGTAAGCATGAAATGATGGATGATGTCTCTTCCTTCCCCAGCTTTCCCCCTTTCCTCCTGCTTCCCCCTTCTTATCACCTCCCAGTCAGGATTAGAGCAAGGTAAAGGCAAAAGCTTATGTACCAGGCTATGCACCTAGCTTGAAGCCTTGCTGGTCTTTTCTCAGACTCCTAGAGTTTGAAGGGACCTTAGAGGTAGTTTAATCCAAGCCTTCAGTTTTACAAGTAGAGAAAATGAGTCCTGGAGAGCTGAAGGGACTTGCCCAAAGTTACCCAGAGAGTAAATGACAGAACTAGAATTAGACCCCAGGGCTTTTAATTCCAAATCCATTTCTCTCTCCACTGTACAACAATACATGTAGCACTTTAAACTGGAAGTTTGGTGTATAGCTAATTCAATTGAAAACATTTATCACTTGGGAGGAGACTGTGGATGATGTGAGATGGATTTCTCTCTTTGATTCCAATGTCCATATTTTTGGGAATAGGAGTCTAATAGGGGAAAGCATTGTGAGGAGCCCTCATAGACAGTTCTAATTCCCCTAACAAAAGAAGACAGATTCATTATTCATTCATTCAACACACGTGAATTGTCTTCAGTGTGCCAAGCAATGTGGTAGGCATTGGGGAGATGTAAAGCTTATGTAAGACATGATTTGGCAATTACATGATAAATGCATCAAAAACTTACGAAGCAAAATGATGTATAAGTCTTAAGAGGGAAGGGCCATTACTGATCAAAGGGATCAGGTAGCATTTCTTGGAGATGGCACCTTTTGAGTTTTGGGTTGGGCTTTCAAGGATGAGTCAAAGATGTGAAAGGAAGAACATTTCAAGCAGAGAGCATAATGGAAGCACAGTCTCTGAGTCAGGAAAACATAGGACACATTTGAAGTAGGGCTAGAGAGAGTAGTTTGTCATATGCATGTTATATATGTCGAAAGGGTAACATGAAATAAATCTGTAAATGGAGGGTGGCACTAGACTGGAGACTTTCGACTTTCTTTGGTATATGTTAGGGAGCACTGAAGATTTTCCAATAGATGAAAAATATGACCATATTTATGCATGAGAAAAAGCATTTAGGCGGTGGTGTTAAAGGTGGGTTGGAGGGAGAGAAAATAGAGATAAGATGAAGGACGACAGGGGTATTTTAATTGTAAGGAACAAGAAACAGGTAAAGTAAAGCATTTTTGTTGCCACCCTGTTTTAATGTGGATTGGATGGTGTAGGGGGCACAAGGAAAGTTCCAGATCAGAACTATGCATTTAGTGGAGCCTCTGGGAAGAAGTAGATAAAGACTTAATGACAAATTAATAGTACTTTCTAAGTGTACTTTATCTGTCTCACCCAAACATGCTGGCCATTTGAATAAGCACTTCTGCCTTCTGCTTTATCCCAAATTTCATCAAGACTTTGACTATTGTATTTTTTAAAGAGTGGTTCTAGAATAGATGTAGTCTCCAACACATGAGAAGTAATGTGATTCAATAGAAAGGATACAGGAATTGGAGTCAGAGAACCTGGGTCTGAATCCCATTTCTGCCACTTATTCCCTGTGGGACTTTGAGCAGGTTTCTACCTTTTCTGGGCTTCTGCTTCCTCATATGCAACATGAGTATATGACTTCTGAGATCTCTTTCTGTAGTTGCATTGCTTTCTAATAATGGTATTTTAGAACTATATTTAAGTTTGGAGTATGGTGGGATCCTGTTATGGGCAATACATTTTATATAGTTAACATTTATATCTCATATAAACATATTATATATATATATGTGTATATGTGTGTGTGTATAGTTTGAAGTGATAGAAAGTTTGGGAAAGAAAAAAATAAATCTGAGAGGTTTGGAGAAATGAAATTTTGGCACTTTCTGACATGTTTCTGAAAAAAAAAAGTTCATTTTCTACCAGCTGCATATAGTAAAACCCAGCCATAAAACTTTCCTAGGAAAATTATAAACTGCCCATTTTATTAGCATCTTAGTTGTCTATATTTTGGCCCCTAAAATATAATAAATGAGAAATGTGTCTGTTAAAAAGATGCCACAATGCTATGTCATGTGATGTGGCATGATGACAAGGATGGAGTTGGAATGGTGCATTTGGAATGATTGATTACATTTTTTTTTAGCTGATCTTAACGTATTCTTAAACTTTGTTAACTGATTAATTTTGCTAAACAACCCACTGGTGTTTCTAAAGGGCTCAGTTCTCCAAAACATGAAACTTTCACTAATTCAATCCAATCTAAACCCGTCAGCTTTTATTAAGTGCCTGCTTTGTGTAAGGTACAGTATTCCCAGTTGGGGAATGCAAAGACAAAACCAACAAACCAATCAAACTATTATTCTGCCCTCAAGAAGCTTACCATCTATTGAGGAGACATAGCATGCACAGATAGAGGTGTAGACATGATAATTTGAGGACCAGGGACAGAGCTCTAATTCTAAGGGGGACAAAAAGAACTTGTGTTAGAAGGTGGCACCTGAATTGAGTGAAGGAATTTGTAAGGGATTTTAAGAGCTGGAGGTGAGTTGTAATGTATAGATTCTTTTGGTCACATTACATAGTTTTGCCTTCACATTCCTCTTTAAGGTTCTGGACATGCTAACCAGCCTGATTGCAGGTTTCCTGCAGGTTTTCTTGTTGAAGAGATGATGAGCTGGTGACTTCTGTCAGCTACATTTTAAGGATCAATTCCTGTTGCAATTTTCATTTCTAAGGGATGGTTAGACTGAAATATTCACTTTTTTTTCCTTGTAGAGAAATACCTCAATGATTATCATCATCATATTGAGAAAAATGCGTTTCTGATAGTTAACTTTACTTGACTTGGTCACTTCCAAATGATACCTGGCATAGCGTACTTCACAGGTTGAAAAGTTTGTAACCAAGTCATAACTGCAGTGAAAATTGTCAGAGAAACAACTAATTAATCTCTGCTCCTTTACAGCTGTGTAATGCAATGCATAACTAAAAGTCCTGTTAAATTAATTAATGATTTCAATTATGAACTTTTCTCCAAAATGTTATGATTCGTATCAGGCTGATAATACAGTGACCTGAGAGTGTGAAATCTGTGTTATGTAGAGAGTCGCCAGTTAATTGATTCACAAATTATTTAAAGTTTGCTGCCCCCAAGGGAGGACTCCATTTCCTGACAGTCATTTCTTAAAGTGTTCAAACTCTCTTTTCACCTTGTGAACATCTTCTTCAGCTTATAGGCAGGAGAATCTTTGTGAGACTATGGTTATAAAACTCTGTCCTTAAGTCTGTCTATGAAAATTAAATTTTGTATCAGGGAGAAAAAAATGGTCAATGAGAAAACCCATTCTTTTTTTTGTTTCTTCTTCATTTTTTATTCTGATCTTGTTTACTTTGGTGAATACAAATAGTTTTGCTGTCTTTACTCTTGTATTTGGAATTTGGTCTTACAGGAAGGATATGATATGCTTATGGGTAGAGGCAATGTTAGGACCTCTTGGCTTCAGTTCCCTGCAGTGTATGATAAGGGCACTGGAATAGGTGGCTTCTAAGGTCCCTTCCAGTTCTAAATTTATGATCCTATGACTTGTATGTATTTAATACATTTTTTCTAGTGGAACGGATGAATCACAGTCTTTAACATTGGAGGGAATGTGATGATATCACAATCTATTGGAATATAAAAAGGAAACAGATTAAATAAAATGTGATCATAATGAATTGGAAAATGTATTAATAAATATAATTTGAGGGGTAGGGTGATGTATTGGTACTGGGTTGGTCTTGGAGTTAGGAAAATGAAAATTCAATCCCTGCCTCTGACGTAACCTGGTTGTGTGACCCTGGGCAAAGTCACTGAACCTCTCAGTGCCTCAGGCAACTCTCTAACTCCATAAATTACAAAGGAGTTGCCTGTCAGCATTGGTAGAAGGAGTTTCTACCCTAGGAGTCCCCTTATACCAAAGAAAAAAACAGGTCTGAGCCCCATCCCCTAAAAAATAATAAGTTGTTATTCTAAACCCTGGAGAAGAGAAAACATTTCTAATTCATGTTTTTTTATAATAAATTGTTGAGCCCATTCTAGTTTATTCAAGTGTTGCACATAATTTCATCTGGTTTGAATATTTTAGCCTATAACTTGAACAGGTAACGGTGTAGGGCTATATAAGAGAAGGGGAGAGAAGCGGTTTTCAGCCAGTATAAATATTTTATAATGTGTTTATTAAAGTTTTATTAATGTCATTCAGTCGAGCTTGAGTTAACTTTAGTGTTGAATGATTTGACCATCAGTGAGAGTGACCATACTCTGTGCAAGTAAGGACTAAAGGAAGCTGCCCATGAATGCCCAGACTGAGAAAAGACTTGGAAGCGTGAGCAGAGGAATACATGTGGCTCACTCAGGTTGTGGGAGTTTGGGTGTTGTGAGCGTTAGCATTTGGTAACCACTTCAGATCAGATATTTCTGGTTGATTGATTGTAGTAATCCCTAGTGCTTTTTAGGGTTAAGGTGGGGAGAGCATCAGCTAAATTGCTTTTCCAAACTCCTAACTCCTAACTTTATGAAACTTCTTAACATTCATTTAATGTGAGGAACTATTTCTTTTTAGAAATTATTTGGTTCTCAGCTTCTAGTTTGAGAGAGCCACTTAAGAAGTTTACAGGATTCCTCAATTTCTTCCTCTGTAAAATGATGGTGTTTCTAGGATCTCTTCCAGCTTCAGAATCCTGCAAAATTAAGCCGAAACCCTTTGCTTACGATATCAGTTGACTTGAGGATACTTTCTATGTCTTTCCCCCCTTATTTTCCCAAAGAACAGTGCCTGCCCCCACCCCCCAAAGAGAAGGAAAATGGCAAGGCAGACTATTATTAAAAATAAGTTCATCTTTGTCCAACTTGCTGCAGGGCAAAAAGAAGCTGCCTTGAAAGGGAAGTAAATTTATACTAATTTTTGCATTGTAGAAAATGGTACCATTTCAAATACTGACTGACTGCTTCTGTATTCTGAAATTAAGGAGCCTATAATCTCAGCACCATTAACAAGTGCTGTCATTCAGATACACAGTGTCTGGCTGATTTAAATAAAATGAAATGAAGATAGTTGTTTCTGGTCCCTTGGCTTCACTCATCGCCATAAACATATGCTCTGCGTCCCCCTTCTTTCCATCTTATTTATGACTTTAATTTGTTGTGTGGGCTGCGCTAGAAATTAAATTTAATACAATTCTCCAAGGGACCCTGTCATATAATAACATGGTAATTTCTGTGTATCCTTTTGAAAAATGAGGAAATTAATTCTTCCTGACATGTTCTAATTATTCCAGTGTGAACGGCAAATCCGTTTTTCCCAGCCCCTGAAGTGTTATAGGCAAATGGCTGCTGTTCAAAGCCGAGGTGCTAATGCTGACCAGCAGTGCGTTTAATTTGAAACATGAGCAGACACCTTTCAACACACCTTTGTAATATTGGAGTACTTTACGGAAATTAATTCACTACTTATTTGGCAGCTTAGCCTGGGGGTTATGTTTTTTTATTCATCAATACTATAGTCATGTTAGCACAATGTTTCCTATTTCCTCTGATGCTTTGGTTTCCATGTTGCAAAATAGGAAACTTAACATATATATAGTATAGGTGGAGAGGATTGGAGTCAGAGGGAAGCCTGATGCTTCACAAGTACCACTTCTGGGCCAGATGATGTTTGAAAGAGAGAGAGAGAGAGAAGAGAAGAGAGATGCAGAGCCAGGTCTTGACTGTTAACTTAATTATAGACTATAGTTAGCAGCTTTAACTGAAATTACATAGTGGAGGAATTATTGGGACAGTCTTACTGTGAACAGATGACTATGCTCTCTAGTGCCCTGATGTAAATTTCAGTTGTGAAAACTCAATCATTTTCGGGAAAGCAGAATGATACTATGTTATGGGAAATCAGTTTGTGGAGTTAGTAGAATAGGAATCATAAGTTTTGAGCTCCATCAGGGAATGGGCGTTGGGTAGAGAAAAAGCATGGTATATGGTTGGGTAGAGTGCTAGGTTTGGAATTATGAGATCTTGTCTCAAATGCCAATCTTGTCACTCACTAGCTGGTGATCTTGGGCAAGTAGTTCTATTTCTCAGAACCAGTTAAATGGAGATAGCAATACTTGTGCTCCCTACCTCATGGGCTTGTCATCAGAAGAGCATTTCCCAAAGCATAAAGTGTACATGTGTATTTTCATGGCCTAGCAGGTCACAAGATCAAAGGAAGGACAGTGGTAAGAGGGACCATTTCCTGGGGAGGATGACCAAGATGGTGAGAGGAATTGAGACCATTTAATATCTGGCTAAAGAAGCTGGGGAAGAGATTTAGGTGAACTCTGTTCACTGACTTCAAGCATTTGAAAGACTATAACCTGGAAGAGGGATCAGATTGGTTCTTCTTGATTCTGGGAAACAAGAATTGGGAGCAATAGATAGAAATCACAGAGTCAGATTTAGACTCAAAAGAAGGAAACATTTTTTTGCTAATGTGGAATGGGCTATTTTGGGAGGCAGTGAGTTCCCTGTCACTGAGGTTTGGAAGTTGAGGTTGTATGGTTACTTTCTGAGAATGTTGAAAGGGATTATTGTGCCATGCAAGTCAGACTAGATGCTCTCTGAGATCCCTTCCAACTCTGAGATTCCCAGATTATGTGAGTTTAAGGTATTGCTGGGTATATTGCCTGGGTGATTTTGATGTCTGGAATGGACTCCCTAAAGTGACCAATATGTGGGCTGTGATAGAAATTAGTATAGTATTTGTAGATGCTATTAATCTATAGGGTAAAGGCCCCTTTAAGCTACTGATTTGCTTGTTTATGCAGGTTCAGTACTCTCATGTAGGAATAGTTCATGTTTGAAGAGCCTTGTACATAGCAGATTCTCAATAAATATTTGTTGAAATAATGAATAGAAAAACTTTGGCAACATCCAGAAGCGTAGCAGGGTCCAAGTCACTCTATTCTAGTAAAGTTGCAAGGATCTCTCTATCCTAAACCAAACTGTATCTGGATAGGAATCCCTTTTACAATATCCCTGAAAAATGGTCATCTGTCCTCCACTTGAGGACTTCTGAAGATGGGGACTTCACTATCTCCTAATGCAACTGATGCCATTTTGGGAGAGCTCTGATTGTTAGGGAGATTTGTTTGTTTTTTAATCTGGAATCTTTCTTTTATAATTGGATAGTGACTATATTTCCTAAATCAAATCAATCAGTTGGGTTAGCCCTACTCTTCATTTTACTAACAAATACAGTTGGTTAATAAAGATAGCTATTAGTTGATCAAAAGGAAAATAAACAGATGAGGTCCTACTTAAAACTGAGAAGAGACAAATACAAAAAAAAAACCCTTTAGAACATTAGAAGCAGAATTAGATTTGGGGAAAGGGGAGAGAGGCTATAATGAAGGCTTGCTGTCATTCTGTTTTTGTATTTTTATTTTAAATGCCAGTTTTAAAATCTAGTTTGATGATGCTATGCTTAAGCAATGCCAAAGATGTAACTTAGATGTACAGTTAAGGCTGACACTAGGAGGGGGTGGGTTGGGTCAAATAATCAGTTTGCTGAATAGCATTAATATGAGCCATATTTGTTCTGCCAACTATTCAGCTGCTAGAGATTTGCTTTCACTATCCATCAGTCTGGTGCTAGACTACTCTCAGCTTCAGCCCATAGAGAGGGGGGACTGACACCACCTTGCCTTCCCTTGTGTCAGGATCCTTTGGGTGGAACAAAGTAGCCAGAAATAAGTCCTGGACGTTTTTTCTCTTGGCCCTTCTGAGTGAGAAGTGTAGGATAAAGCAATGGTTCTGTCCAGCTATATGGTAACTGTTATCAAGTGCATCCCTGTTGCAGCTCCTCTTGTACGAAGGTGATGGCAGCTAGGGAAGTTCTTTCCTTGGTAGTCCCTCTGATTTTGCTCTTTTCTGAGCTGTTTAGACAAGTTTTCTGGTGGTCAGGTAAGCACAGAGGTCGTGTGAGGCACTGTCTTTTCTTGGAGAGAGGTTGTATGGGGGTAAAGAAATTTTTAAAAATTATTTCACTTCATTAAATATTTCCCAATTGTGTATAAATATTTTAACACTCATTTTTTTTAAAATTTTGAGTTCCAAATTCCCTTTCTCTTTCCTATGTCACCCCTTCTTTGAGAATGCAAACAATTTGATATTGATTCTACATGTGAAGTCATGAAAAACATATGTCATTTGTTGCTAAAGAAAACACAAACAAAATTAAACAATAAAAATAAAGGGAAAAAATATGCTTCACTCTGTGCTCAGTGTCCCTCAGTTCTCTCTCTGGAGATTGATAGTATCTTTCATCATGGGTCCTTTGGAATTCTCTTAGATTATTGTCTTGATCTGAGTAGCTAAGTCTTTTATGGTTGATTATCCTTACACTATTATTGTTACTGTATACAATGTTCTTCTGTTTCTGTTCACTTCACTTTGCATGAGTTCATACAAATCTTCCCAGGCTTTTCTGAAACCATCTTGTTCATCATTTCTTACAACACCGTAGAATTCCATCACAATCATATGTCACAACTTGTTCAGCCTTTCCCCAATTGATGAGTATTCTCTTAATTTCCAATTCTTTACTACCACAAAAAGAGCTACTATATATATTTTTGTATAAACATATCCTTTTCCTTTTCTTTTCATCTCTTTGGGATATAGACTAGTAGTAGTATTGATGAGTCAAAGCAAATACACCGCTTTATGGGTCTTTGGGTGGAGTTCCAAATTGTTCTGCAGAATGGTTGGACTAGCTCACAACCCTAAGTAAAATAGTGTCCCAGTTTTCCTGTATCTCCTCCAACACTTGTCATTTTCCTTTCTTGTTATGTTAGCCAATCTGAGGTGGTAGCTCAGAGCTGTTTTAACTTGTATTTCTTTAATCAGTAGTGATTTAGAACATCTTTTTCATATTACTATCGATTGTTTTGATTTGTTCTTCTGCAAAGTTTCTATTCATATTCTTTAACCATATATCAACTGGGAAATGACTTTTGTTTTTATAAGTTTAGCCCAGGTCCCTATATATCTGAGAAATTAGACCTTTATCAGAAAAACTTCTTATAATTCCCTCCCAATTTGATGTTTCCCTTCTAATTTTGGCTGCATTAGTTTTGTTTGTGCAAAATTTCATGTAATTAAAATGATCTGTTTTACTTCTCTTAATCCTTTATCTCTTGTTTGGTCATCAGCTCTTCCCTTATCCATAGATTTGACAGGTACATTTGTCCATACTCCCCTAATTTATTTGTAATATTATCCTTTATGTCTAAATAATTTATCCCTTTTGACTTTATCTTGGTATATGCTGTGAGATGTTGGTCAATGCTGACTTTCTACCAAAATGATTTTCAGTTTTCCCAGTGATTTTTGTCAAAAGGTGAGTTTTTGCCCTGAAAGTATGGATCTTTGGGTTTATCAAACACTAGATTTCTCTGATCATTTACTACAGTACCTAATCTGTTCCCCTGATCCACCACTCTGTTTCTTAGCCAGTAGATCATTTTGATGATTACTGCTTTATAATATAGTTTGAAATCTGGAACTACTAAGCTACCTTCCTTAACTCTTCCGACCCCCACCCCCCATCATTTCCCTTGATATTCTTGACCTTTTGCTATTTCAGATGAATTTTGTTAATATTTTTTTCTAGCTGTATAAAAATAGCTATTTGGTAGTTTGATTGGTATGGCATATTTGAATAATTAAATTCACTTAGGTAGAATTGTTATTTTTATTATATTGGCTCCACCTACCCATGAGCAATTAATATTTCTCCATTTGTGGAGAGCTATCTTTATTTGTGTGAAAAATATTTCATAATTATATTCATATAATCCCTGGGTTTGTCTTGGTAGATAGATTCCCAATTATTTTATGTTGTCTGCAACTATTTTAAACAGAATTTTTTTTTTTTTTGTCTCCTGCTGCTGGGTTTTCTTGGTAGCATATAGAAATGCTGATGATTTATGTGGATTGATTTTATATCCTGCAACTTGACTGAAGTTATTGTTTCAACTAGTCTTTTAGTTGATTCTCTAGGGATTTCTAAGTATACTATCATATCATCCACAGAGTGATAGTTTTGTTTCCTCATTGCCTGTTTTTATTCCTTCAGTTTATTTTTCTTCACTTACTATTATAGCTAGCAATTCTACTACAATATGGAATAATAGTGGTGATAATGTATGTCTTTATTTCACTCTTAGCTTATCGGAAAGACTTTAGGTTTATTACTGGCACAGACAGTGTTTGCTCTTGATTTTAGGTAGATGTTACTTATTTTAAGAAAGACTCTCTTGATTCCTATGCTTTCTAGTGTTTTGTTTGTTTTTAAGTAGGAATGGATGTTGTATTTGTTTCAGAGGCTTTTACTGCATTTATTGATATAATCATATCATTTATGTGATTTTTGTGATTAATATGATTAATTATGCTGAAAGTTTTCCTAATATTGAAACAGCCCTGCATTCTTGATATAAATCCTACCTGGTCATAGTATATGATCCCGGTGATGTATTGAAGTAATCTCCTGGCTGGTATCTTATTTAAAGTTTTTACATTGATGTTCATTAAAGACATTGGTATATAATTCTCTTTCTCTGTTTTTGCTCTCCATAGTTTAGGTATCAAAACCATATTTTTGTCATAATAGGAATTTGGTAGCACTCCTTTACCAATTTTTTCCTATCATTTATATATTGTTTGGATTAATTGTTATATTAATATTTGGTAGAATTCACTTGTAAATCTATCTGGTCCAGGAATTATTTCTCAGGGATTGATGGCTTGTTTCATTTCTTTTTCTAAAATATAGTTAAGTATCCTATTTGCTTTTATGTTAATTTAGGCAATTTATATTTTTGTAAATATTTATCCAATTCACATAGATTGTCAGTTTTACTGGCATGTAATTGGGTAAAAGAACTCCTAATAATTGCTTCAATTTCATCTTCATTGGTGGTACATTCACCTTTTTCATTTTTGATACTAGTAATTTGGTTTTCTTCTTTCTTAATGAAATTAACCAATGGTTTATCTGTTTCATTTTTTTTCATAACACCTCCTCCTAGTTTTATTTATTATTTCATTGGTTTTCTCATTTTCAATTTTATTAATCTCTCCTTTGATTTTTAGGATTTCCTTTTTGGTGTTTAATTGGGGATTTTCAATTTGTTCTTTCTCAAGTTTTTTTTAAATTGCATGCCCAATTCATTGATCTGTCCTCTTTGTCTTTTATTGATATATACTTTTTTCACATTGCTGTTTTTCAGATCTAGTTCCAGGGGTTTGGATATTTTTGTTTTTTCCAAGGTGTTGTGATCTGAGGAGACGTAGTCACTGCTCTCCTGGTCTGAACTTCGTGCTGACTCAGGAAGGCCTCCTTATCCACTGGAATTGCAATTAATACCACTCCTTAGGGTCCATGATCCCTTGAGATGGGAAGTGATATTGCCCCTCAAGGATTCCACTCCATCTTGATCAAAAGAGTTCCTCCTTGCCCTTGAACTATGACTCAACAGTGAGGATAGGCAATAGAACTGTCAATTGCATCTAGTCTTGCATCCAATGCTAGGACAGGGATTCCCTGTAGTCTCTTTCTGACCACTTGCCAGGTCCTTTTGCCATCTCTGGCTTGGGAGCTCCTAAAACTGCTGCTGCTTCTGTCATCACCACCTAGTTTCACCATTGTTGTTTCATCCACATTGGTTCTACCCTAGTGTCGCAGATTTCCCTTTCTAAACTTCTAAGTTGTCTTGTCGTAGAAGAATGTCTCACTTGAACCTTTTGTTGGCTCTGTTACTCCAAAATTCTATTTGAGGCATTATTTTAAAGTTATTTGGAAGGGAATGTTGGGAAGATTTAGCTGAACACTTTCTTTATTCTTCCATCTTGGCTCTACCCCCAAAAGTGATATAAAGAAATTTTTTGAACTCTACATGTTGAACTCTGAGGTGAGTAAATGAAACAAAAAGTCTGTTGCTCACTACTCCTTCCTTAACCTTTGTGTTTTTTGATCCATTCACTTCACTTTAGTTACAGAAATATTGGGATAAAATGTTACATTTAGAATGTTAGATAGAAATTAAAAATTTCCATCAGATAGGTACAAGAAAGATCCAAAGTTAAGAGAGGAGATCTTCCTGTTTGGAAGGTCATGTTGATCTCCAAATACCAGGAACCCTACAAAACTGATTATGTACCTATGTCTACTGTGCATTCAGCATGCAAACAGTTTCATTCTACTCCTGGGGAAAAAAAAACCAAAATTAAAAACTAACCATTTCTCCATACTTCTGTAATGAATTGCAGGACACCCCAATAAGTAAGAAAAATAATTGTGAAGAGATGAATATTCTGACTTTTGAGACTTTAAATGATTTAATTTTAGCAGAACCATGGGATTTATGATTAATTCATTTAAAAAATCTATTATTTCTAAGTTATACCTAGCAAAGAAGCTCAGATTGAATTTATTTCACAGATACTATTTATTTTTGCTAAAGTAATTTGATGCTTATCAAACATTTTCTTAATCAGATGATGTTAAGCACTATCATTTTAAAAGATGGTTTGTCATACTTGCCCTAGCAGTCTAGTACAAAGCCCTACATTTAGTCAGGAACAGGGAAGACAATGAGCAAATTCATGAATGGTGGTTCTATTTACAGTTTTTTATTTTAATATTCTCTTCCTTGAAAAAGGCCTTCAATAACCATGAGCAAATGAAACTGATTGAATTCACAGCAACATGTTTGAATGTCACATACATTTTGTGTATTGATGCAGTTTCATCCAAGAGTTTTTGTACTGATTTCTCCAATCAAGACATAAGGTCCTTCTTTAAACTAATAAAAAAAATTTATTAACAATGTATGAACACTAATTCATTAATTTGTTAACTAGTATTATGGAGATTAATTTGGATTGGGTTATTAGTTATCATACATAAAATTTGTTAATATTTTACTCAAACTGAATATTTACAGAAAATTTTTTAAAAACTTCTTTGGCCCTCAGTTTTTCTATCTATTAAATAAAGGGATTTGACTACATTAGCTCTAAAATTCCTTTGAATTCTAATATTCTGTCACTGAGTCACAGGACTTGAGAGTTGAAAGGACCTCAGAAACCATCTCATCCCACCCTTATGTTAAAGGAATAACTAGTATATTAGTATTGTCTGAGTCTGTGAATAGATACTACTATGCATTTGTCCAGACCAAAGATTTCATTGTGGAAAACTCCTGGTTAGGAAATGGCCACTACCAATGCAGTCTGTAAGTTATCATCTGGGAGTCTGGGAACCCAGAGTGATCAGATGACTTGTCCAAGGTGACCCTTCCAGGACATTTCTGACTTAATGCCATGTCTTTCTGACTTTGAGGCCAGTTCTCTATTCATCATGCCATGCTGTCTCATTCACATGTGTGTTTATGTGTGTATCTCATCGTTCTCTCTTTCTCTGTCTCTTTCTCGTGAGCTCTTGAGTACAGGTAATTCTCTATTTGCTGTAAAGGATTATAGCACCTGGTGTTAAGATGTTGACAGAACTAATGGGCTGCATGGCATTGAATGAAGTTTAATAGGGATCAATGTACCTTTTAATACATAGGTTGAAAAAATCAACTGTATAAGCACATGATGAGGAAAGCATGTATAGACAATAATTCAAATAAAAAACAAACCCCTAGAGTTTTCAGTGGATTGAAACCTCAATATGAGTCAACAGTATAATGTGGCACACTGCCCCTCCCCCCTCAAAGCTTAATGTGATCTTAGGTTTCATTAATGAAAGTATAATGTCTACTTGGTGGAAGGGAATAGCTTTACTGAACTGGGCAGGCTATATTAACAATGTTTTGTCCAGTTTCAGGAAGGACAGTCTTTTTTGTTTTTCTCTGTGTATATTACTAGGTGGATTTCTTTTAGGTGGCTATGAATCTTGTTGCTTGATGCAATTGTTACCATATTATCTGAAAGCTAGAGCATCTAGAGAATCCAGGTCCCTTGAGAGAATCTTTCTCCTATTTGAATATTGTAGCATATATTCCATGGCACTATGAATCAAGTATATGCATGTTTACTCATTTTTATACCTTGATCATTATTGATAAAATCAAAAGATCATTCAAAGTCTTTTCTGTGACTGTATTCATTGAGGAATTTTGCATGATCTTAACATTTGCATGGGGGAGATACAAAGTTTAGATGAGATGGCTTCTTTCATGGAGTCAACAACATAATTAATTGTAATGTACAATATTACAAGATAAGTACATTAGAAAGGCATAAACTAAAGTACCACGTAGTTTCTTTCCTAGGGGGAAGAGGAGGAGTTGTTACCAGAAAAGGGAGAGAAAGCCTCAGAGAAGACTACCTTGAAGAATTGATATTTGATGTGGGCTTTAGAGGACAGTCAAAAAATCAGCATATGAAAAGGGGAAGAGAGAGTAATACAGGCAGAGAGAATAGAATGAAGTGCCGGGCATATTTGGAGGACAGAGAATAATCCAGTTTTTCGGTAAGGTCATATAGAAGAAAATAATATTTAATCAAGCTGGAAAGGCATGTAAGTACCAGACTGTGGCACCTTGATCATCAGACAAAGGAGTTTTAACTTGACTCAATAGGCATAGAATGCAACTTATACTGGTAGAAAAATGACACGACAAGATCTATGCATAAAGAGTAGCAGTCTGTCATCAGAGGGTTGGCTTGGAGATGATGACCAAGACAAAGTGTTATGAGATATCTGAAGAAGGGTTTATTTTTAGCTGAGTAAGGAGATCTTAGCAGGGAATTCATCACAGAAGTCACAGCATTTCAAAGGAGTCTTGAAGGAATAGGACTCCCATTTCTTTGACTGCTTCTCCCCTTCTTTTTCTGGCTTACTCCCATCTTCTAAACATGATGTTTCCCAGTGCTTTGTCCTTGGTTCTCTTTTCTCCTCTACGTACTCTTCCTCAGGCGATCACATTAATATGATTTTAATAATTGCATCTATGTAGATCACTCTTCTGTCTCTATCTCTGCCTTTGTTTTTCTCCTAGACCCATCTTCTTAGCTACTTTATGGATATCTCTGAATGTTCCACCAGGATGTCAAACTCAACATCTTCAAAATGGAATTCGTTATCTTTCACTCAAAAGTCTAACTGTCCTACTAACCTCTCCGTGCCTGTTGATGGGATCACTATACTCCCTGTCACTCAGATTCAAATGTTGAAGTCCTTTTGGTTTCTCCTTTTCTTTAAATAAACAGTTGCTAAATTCTGTCCATCCTGCTATAATATTTTTCATATATATTCTTTCTTTTTTACTCCGAGTGCAATCTTTTTAGTGCAGGCTCTTCTCTCCTCTTGCCTAGACTATTGTAATAGCTTCCTATATGAATCATAGAAAAGTTGACATTCAAAAATATAAATGATCTCCCTTCCTATAGTATTATCCCTCTTTTCAATGCATTCTTCATACCACTGTCTGAATAATTTGCCTAAGGCATTATTACTTTGGACACATCACTACTTAAAAACATTCTGGGCCTCTGAATTGACCTTGAAGTCTTATCTCACATTACTCTCCTTTATGTACTTTATGCTTTTAAGGGCCCTGAGCCTTACTATCTTCACTGTGGCTATATCCTTAGGATTTGTATTGTCTCCCCAGTTAGAGTGTGTTTTCTGAGAACAAGAATTGTCTCGATTTTCCACTTAATACAATGTTTGTCGCATAGTCATCATTTAATAAACACTTTTTCGTTCATTCCTTGATTCAAATGACCATCCTGGCATTTGAAATTGGCACACTGTGTGACAAATTAAAAATAACTCCAATTAAAATCACAAGATAGTTAAATGGCATATATATTTATGAGTCACTCTATAGGTTTTTTTTCTTTTAATATATGCCTGTCAGGGTGGTTAGCAAGAGCTATTTCCTAAAATCGTGAGGAAAGTACTTTGTAAGCATTAAAATGCTGTAGAAATGGGAGTTATAATTAGAATAGGGACTGGACCTATGATTTCATTTGTATAGGAAACACTTAAGTGAAGAATCTCTTTTTATCGGTGCAGGTCAGCACCTTCTTGGCAACTTAAGCCTTAGAGAGTTGCCTAGAGCACTGTGAGTGAAACTTGCCTGGGTTCGCAGAGTCAGTAAGTGTATCTGAGGCAGAGCTTGGACCAGGTATTCCTGGCTTAAAGTCTTGTTTTCTTTCATTATATTATACTACTTATATTATTAGTCATTAATAATAGCTAATATTAATGATCAGTGGTGAACTAAATAGAATGGGAAGTCTGAGAAATTATGATAATAAGTTTTGTTTGTTGATACAGAACTGGGCTCACCTTCAGGAGAATTTAGTCTTACTGATGAATTCTGTCATAAGGCCAATTAAGTACATTCTTTAGGAGGAATAGAGTAAAATTCATGCATGATTTATGTTATAAGTAGTAATAAAATAAGAAATTATGACCACTGTTAGCTATCTTGATAGAAGGTAGTAGATGGGCAGTGAGCAATGCCACCCTTTGGTGGTTAGTGTTCTGTTGGTGAGACTAAGCTTTCTTAGTTAGGCTTCATTATCTGTTGGATAGATCACTTCTTCCCCTAACTCATAACTATTAAAATATATATTATTATTAATTAAATAATAATTAAATTATTATTATTTTATTATTAAATTATTATACTGTTAAAAACTATATTAAAATATAGTTATTCCCGAGCTTCTCTCCTACTACCAGGTATTTGGATAAGTAAAAGTAATTCTTTTGACCTGACACATACCATTTCTGTGGCCTGGAATGTCTTCCTACTTCTCTACCTATCTTAATCGTGCTCTGATTCTTGAAGGTATATCTTCAGATGTATCTCACTTTCTTGCAGATGCTTTCCCCAATTATCCTACCAGTACCTCCTGTACTCCTTTCTATGGCACTTCTCTGTATCACTAATTCGGCATTTGATCCCACACTGGCATGGCATTACTTTTCTTTGTGCACGTGTATTTTACCTTTTCAACTTGACCACAAGTTCCTTCAGGATAGAAATGTGTTTTAGAATTGTTTGTATCCTGCACAGAATCTACCATGGCACGTGCTATTATAATAGAAGCCAAACTATCTCTGTTCATTGATTGAGTCTTTAAATCCAGTATTTCCTTTCTGGGAAAAAGCGGTATATTTCAAAAATAGCAGCTTCAAGTTTGGGTGCAAAATAATTAGCAGTCACCTGCAAGCCAGGGATTCCTCAACAATTCTTTTTTCCTAGTGAGTTTAAGTCCATTATAGATGTCTTTCTTGTTGCAAACCTTTCCTGTGCTTGTCTTAGAAATAACACAAGGTGAATAATCAATAGACCTTGATCTATTCAAACAAGCGATTCAGATTATTGAGTAGGAAAAGAGGGATAGTGACAGATGTTTGAAGAAATCACTGATAATTACTTTGTCACACTCTGGAAATTAAAAATACCCAATATTTTTTAGGACCTTGATCTCATAGTTAATTCTTCTAATAGACAAGTTAATTCAGACTTTATTTTTATCTCTTGTTATGCCTTAAAAAGTTGAATGCTTTTAATAACTTGATTTAAGTTTGACGTGTATACTTGGAACACTTTAAAAAGTCCATGATTTTATTAGTATCAGTGATCCTTCTACCCATGCATATCACATCCCTGCAATTCTCGAAGCCGGTCCAGCTTGATAACATTTCCTACAGCTGACTCTCCATTGGCATCACCATTCATAATAAGCAATAATGCCTATTCCATGGTAAAACATTGTAGAAAGTATAGAGAGATAGATTTAGGCTTGATGTCAAGGAAAACTTCCTAAAATTTGAGCTATCAAAATGTGGGATGGGCTTCTTCAAGAGGATAGGTTACCTTTTACTGGAAGTCTTTGAACAGAGGATAGAGGGTCACTTGTCACGTATGTTTCAATGGGGATTTTTTTTCACTTATGAGTGGGACCTCCAACCCATCCTATGGTTGGTCCCCAATTTTCTTTCCAATTCTAAAATTTTTTGACTCTGTTATTCTATGAGAACTTTCATGGAAGTTCATCTGCATAAATATAATAATATGTGAAAACATGTTAGGCTAAATTTGATGCCTAAAATATGGAAAAAGCAAGTGATTAAATTTGTTCTAAGGGTAACCTTTCAGTTCTCCAAACTATAACTGTTTTCAGAAGAAATTAAATTTTTGATTACATTTAAAATCATGTGATTTAGCAGAAAATATGCATATGCAAATTCTTCATACATTGCATATTTATTGGTATTCCTGTATCTTAATTTATAATCAATAGTTATTTTCCATGCTATTGCAACCAAAACATCAAAGAAATAATGCTTGTGATTTCATTAGCAGTGCAGCTGAGATTCAATTGATAATGACTTTGAGTTTTAACCATTGTGAGTATTTCCAATTCTTTTACACACTGGATAATGAAAATTTATAATAGATCTTCTGTTCCCAACACCAAGCTAATGTTTCTATTGTCCAATAACAGGCTAACGTGAAGAGTATCTAGCTGATATCTGATGTTTAATGTAGTTTATATTACCATAGAGTTAAAGCTCAGGGGGCCGTGATGATCATATAGTGCAGCTATTTCATTTTGTAGATAAGCAAAATGACGTTTGGAAACATGAAGCGACTTGGTAATGGTCACACAGCTAGTTGTTGGTGTTGCAAGGATTAGAACTCAAGTTGATTGAGAACTCATCAAGTACACTTTCCATTATAATAAAACTAGAAAATACATGCCTGAGATGTCAGCACACCTTACAATATTTCTTTACTTTGACTAGTTTTCTAAACTTAAATTGTTTGTGCGTGCTTGGGTATTTCTTGATATTTATAAAAAAAAATCAATAGCCTTGGAGATTAATATTCAGTATTAGCTTGTTTCTTAACATTAGCCAGTACCTGCACATAAGCCATCTATTAAAGCAGGGATGAAAAATTGCATAAACTAATTGGTTCTATGTTTATAATCATTACTTTTGGGAAGGTTCAGTATTCTCCATCTAATCTCTCAGTCTCAATATATCTATTTAGACAATATGTTTATTGAGACAATATGTCCATGAAGAAGAAATGGCTTGACCATATGACTTCAGAATAGTCTGTCCATAGAAGTTCTTAACATCTTCTCTTGGCTTTAGAGAAAGAGTTAAGTGCTAAATGTAAAGGAGGCCAAAATGTCCACAAAAGAAAGATGTGAAAGAGAAGTTGCTTGTAGAATCGAGATGTTAATAAAGCAAGTAATTAAACAAAGTAGACTGTGCAATAAAATGACAGCACATTATGCTGAAAATAAGGTACAAAATGAATGATCTACTTTTTGATATTAGAGAAATGAATGACAACAGGAAAAAAATACTTCAGAGCTGCCCTATCTACATAGTGAACTACTAGAGAGTAGGAATCAAGTCTGATACATTTTTGTACTCACCCAACACTTAGCCTAATATCTTCTAATATTAATCAATAAAAAGATAGTGGTTGAATGTTGTAATCATTTTTGATACATTCCTCAATTCTTTAGTAATTCAAATGTTCTATGATTTCATACATGTGGTCTTTACCTATACCAATACAGATGGCAACTCTTCTACAGTTTGGTAGATGATCAATAAAAAAATCAAATCACATTAATGGTCAAACTTTTTGGGCTCCATCTTCAGTGGTTGTGCCTTTGCAGTATACCTCATGCCTAGAATGCTCTCCTTCCTTGTTTCCTACTCCTAGGATCTTTGACTTCCTTCAATACTCAGCTAAACACTGTTTTCTTCAAGAGGTCTTTCCTGAAACCCTCATCTGTTAATGTCAACTCCTCTAAGCTTACTTTCCAACCACTTTGTATGAACCTTGAGTATATATATATATATATATATATATATATATATATATATATATATATATATATATATATATATATATATATATATATATATATATATATATATACATATTAATGTACATATCTCTATTAGAATCTAAGTTCCAATAAGCCCAAGGACCCTAACTTCTGGAATAAGAACTCACTGTTTGACAAAAATTGCTGGGAAAACTGGATGACAGTGTGGCGGAAACTGGCCATAGACCAATGCCTGACACCGTACACAAGAATAAAGTCCAAATGGATACATGATCTAGGTATAAAGATTGATACTATAAACAAATTAGGGAAACAAGGAATAGTACATTTGTCAGATTTATGGAGAATGGAGAAATTTATGACTAAACAAGAGATAGATAACATTATGAAGTACACAGTGGATAATTTTGATTATCCATCATTTAATATCCATTTAATATCCAATATTAAATTGAAAAGTTTTTGCACAAACAAACCCAATGCAACCAAGATTAGGCAGGAAACAGAAAACTGGGAAAGAATTTTGCAACTAGTGTCTATGATGAAGGCCTCATTTCTAAAATATATAGAGAACTGAGTCAAATGTGCAAGAATACAAGTCATTCCCCAATTGATAAATAGTCAAAGGATATGAACAGGGAGTTTTCAGAGGATGAAATTAAAGCTATCTATAATAATATAAAAAAATACTCTAAATCACTATTGATTAGAGAGATGCAGATCAAAACAACTCTGAGGTACCACATCACACCTATGAGATTGGCTAACATGACAAAACAGGAAGATGATAAATGTTGGAGAAGATGTGGGAGAGTTGGAACGCTAATTCATTGTTGGTGGAGCTGTGAGCTGATCCAGCCATTCTGGAGAGCAATTTGGAACTGTGCCCTAAAGGCTACAAAAATGTGCATACTCTTTGTCCCAACAACATAGCTTCTGGTACTCTATCCCAAAGAGATCACAGAAATGGGAAAGGGTCCCACATGTACAAAAATATTTATAGCAGCACTCTTGGTGGCCAAAAACTGGAAATCAAGGGGATGCCGATCAATTGAGAAATGGCTGAACAAGTTGTGGTATATAAATGTAATGGAGTGCTACTGTGCTATAAGGAATGATGAATAAGAAGACTTCAGAGAAGCCTGGAAAGACTTATATGAACTGATGCTGAGTGAAAGGAGCAGAACCAGGAGAACTTTGTACACAGCAGCAATCATAGTGTGTGAGGAATTTTTCTGGTAGACTTAGTACTTCATTGAAATGCATGGACTTAAAAAATTTCTAATGGACTTGAGGCAAAATGCCTTCTACATCTAGAGAAAGAACTCTGGAATTGGATTGCAGATAGAAACAGATCATTTTCTTTTGTATTATGTTTTGTTTTATAGTTTCTCCTATTCATTTTAATTCTTCTATGCAACATGTATTTAATAGGAAAGTATGTGTAGAACCCTATATAAGATTGTATGCCATCTCAGGGAGGGAGTGGGGAAGGAGGGGGTAATGATAGAGAAGGAAGGGAAAAATTCTAAGATATATGGAAGTGACTGTTGAACACTGAAAACAAATAAAATAATTTAATTTTTAAAAAAAGAATTTAAGTACTTTGGAGGCAGGAATTGATTTTTTTTTGTCTCTAGTGCTTAGCACAGTGCCTGGACACTTTCATAGCTAGGATATCCTTTAATTTTATTTGTATCCCCAGTGATTACCATCGTGTACTTAATAAATGCTTGTTAACTGACAAATGATTATTGAAAGATTAACTAAGTGACCTGAGTCTTTTTTCTCTGTAGAAGGAGGGAGATAGGCCCAGAAAAAATGATCTTTTTGTTCTTTTCCCACTTTAAAGTTGTTTGGTTCAAATGGAATATCAAGCTCAGGTGGAGAATTTTTAGCTTGGTGGAATTTTTTTCAAGTAAAAAGAGTAACCAACAATTGGTATATGAACTCTATAGACAATAAATTTAGTGAAGAGCTGAAATCTTATACAAATAGGAAATATGTAAAATCTAACCTTTGATTAAGGTAGTTTGTATAGCTAAGCACTTTTAAAACAACCATGACATTGAAAAGTGAACCTTCCAGTACTTTTTTTTTGTTTCAAACTCTCCAAAGTACCAGCATGTGAGCAGCTAATTCGAACATTATTTCAGTATCATTCATAAATTACTTTTGAATCCTTTGACTTAGAGACAGAAAATCCCACAAATCTACTTTTGGTTAAAGCATAAGACCATAATTAACTTGGCATGTGCCTTTGAATTAAGAACATAGTGTTCCCGGTGTTCTTAAAGAGCTTTTTAAAATGGCGGGCAAATGCTTTTCATTGAACCTTACTCACTGGGTGGATCCCAAAGCTTTTTCCCAAATGAAGTGAGGTAATAGGCTCATGTCAGTTTTTATTAATCTAAGATAATCTATTGTTATAACTTGAGAAGGGGTTGAACAGGGGGAGGGAAATACCATCAAATTGATAATTGTTAAATACAGGAGGAATAAAATGGGTAAGATTTGGTGGTGATGTTTGTTAAGGTACTTAGAAGAAAATCTCTGAACTCTGCCTTCATTGATATGAGCATATCCCCCATAACCAAGTATGGTTATGAATTACAGTGACTAGAAACTGGTGGTCAGTGTTGGCCAATGTTTTGATGTGAATAGCTTCTTTGCACTTAGCTTGATTGGTGGTCCTCAGTTGACAGTTTGTTACTAGACCCATTCTGGAAGCCTCTCCAGCATTGTAAGACCTCCTAAGGTTTGCGCTTTGAAAGCATTGCCTTTGAGTACCTAGGAAAACTTTTATAACATAGTGAGGTATTGGGGAACAATTTTAGTGAAGTACTAATAAGTAAAATCTGCTTTTATTTCCCTTGGTCATTTTTGTCGCATTCTTTGCAGTGGCTAGGACCATTAATGCAGTAACAGTGACTAGAATGTCAATTACATATAGGCTAGTTGATGCATATTTGTTGAATTTGTAATTCCCGAATTAATGAATGGATGGATGTATTGTTGGCTTCTAGTGATATGCTTAGGTCTACCTAAATCCTTTACTCAGTTGTATAAACAAGTACACTTAGAATGTTATTCAAGTTAAATACTTTCCAGTAAATTTGAGCCACAAAATAACCACAATTTGAGGAAGGGGGAGACTTTTATGTGGAAAAATAACATTTCCAAAACACAAATCATGATATTTCCCCCCCCCCCCCAAACCTACTTTTCTATGCTTCTCTATTTCTAGAGGATCACTTTCATCCCAGTTACACAGATTTACAACTACACAGTCATTTTTTTATTCTTCCATCTGACTTTATATATGTTATTTGAATGGAAATTCCCAAAAGTAGCCATCGATGGTTTGGTATCAGTTTAGAAGGACTCTAGTGGAATGTCCCAGAGATCTGTCCTTGACTTTCTTCTGGACAGAGACATAGTCTGAATGCTTATCTACTTTTCAGATAACACAAAGCTTAAGAGGAGTAGCTAATATAATTAAACATATTTTTTTCATATTTCAAATAGGGGTTTTGGCTGGATGACCTCTAAGCTCCCTTCCAGATCTAAATCTATAATAATATATTACTGATGGATATGTAGAGAGGTAGATTTAGGTTTGATGTAAGGGAAAAATTCCTAATAATTAAAGTAATAATACATAGTAGAATGGAGTGCCTCAAAAAGTAAAGGGGTCTGCTAGATGACCATTTGTTGGGTATTTCATAGAAAAACTCTAGTCTAATTATGGGCTTAGACTAGAGGGCCTCTGAGATCCCTTTCAACTTTTTGATTACCCCTACTGTAATTCTCTGATACCATGCTCTGTTTTATCCATAGGTGTGGTCAAGAACCGAGGCTATTCCTAAAGGATATTTCTTTTGTTTCTTGTATAGCTGCCTGTAGGGTAACCTCAAACCTTCAAATTTTTCTGGAACATGATAACAAAAAAAGATATTCTGCCCTTTGGAAATAGGGTCTAATGGCTGACCAGCGTGAGAATCTCCTCAGCCTCCTTTATGGAGTTTGTCAAGCCTTGGCTATATAGTATTTTCCTTTCAAAGTATGAAAATTTTCTTTTTTACTAAGTAAGTAGGAATTACTTTTTTTTTTACTTGAGAGAATTTTGCCCCTTGTTTTTCTGTATGGAAAAAATAACATATACAAATCATAGGAGTAAATTCAAGGCCAGTTTTGAAATTTGCTTTTATTGGGCATTTTTGGGGGGCAGTTTGTATTTTATGGTTCTCAAGAGAGTCATGGAGACATGAAAAATAACCTAATTCTGGAATACCATCATTGTACAATAAAACCCTGTTATAAAGCCCATGGCTGTACCCTGATTCTGTTACACCATTGGCCAAATTATGTCCCCTGTGTACGTAATGATGTATAGTATAACCCTCTTACTGTAGCATAGAAAGTGCAGGTGTTGGCCTTGTCCCCAACACCAGTGTTTAAAGGATATTTCTGAAAAATTATTTTCTCTTAAGTCATGGATTAGTCCTTAGAGGCACCGTGGTATAGTGGAAAAGATTCTGGATGTGGAGCCACAAAGACTTGGATTCCAGTCTTATCTTTGAAAATTACTAGCTGCATAACTAAAGGTAAGTTGCTTATCTTTGTTCAACTTCTATTTCCTCATCTGTAAAATAGGGATGAAAATATCTTTGGTATCTTTCTCACAGGTTTGTTTTTGAGAGTCAGTGAGATATTGTATGAATCTGGAAATTGCAAAATTTTCCATAAAGTGTTTTGCAAATTTTAAAGTTCTAAATAAACCCCATAATCCCATCAATCGACTGGTTCTGTGGAAACATGAAATTGGGAGAATGACATTGTGGATAGAGTTAGTTACAGAGGAATGATATTACAAGTGATGTTCACCTGATGTTACAGTGGAGTTTTGTGATGTCACAGTGAGATTTAATTGTTATATATTAGAGATATTGCAAAGCAGCTCTTGGTCAGGGTAATACTATGTGTTGTATGTGCCTGAGTATCAACTGAAATAGCATGTAGAAAGAATGGTTGTGCATTTGGGAAGCCTGAAGAGATCCAGAAACTACTTTGCCTGAAAATTTATTTGTCATTACATGTAATGGTTCATTGTCTCCAGTCTTACCCCTTCAAACTACAAAGGCAGCTATTGTGTAATGCACAGGCCATTTGCTTTGGGGTTCAAGTCTGGGCTCTTCTAATCTACTGGGCTGTGACTGGTGTGTGGGTAGAAGGTATATAAACTTAAAACAAAATCTCTATACTTTAGCCACAATTTTTGCTAGCTACGTGACCTTATGTAAATCAGTTAACTTCACTGAACCTCAGTTATTTCATCTGTAAAACTAGGACAATGATGTCCACATGACTTATCTCAGACTTGTTATGAGGATCACATGTTGTAAAGAAAATCATGGTTGTCAAGTATTTTACCACCTGGAAGACATGAGATCATAAATATCAACTCTCTGTAAGGATGACCTAAACAATTTTTATTTCAAATATAATTGACGGTAAGACCAAGTCCTGAAGAGATTTTCTGTCCTTTAGAAGGTCCCCAATCCAGTAACAAGCCTGGGAATACAATCTTGCAACTTGGATATTGATGCCTTTCTAACTAGACCAGGCTTTTTTCACAGCTCTCCCCGTGGAGAAATCTGTGCAAAAGGACTCTCCCTCCACCCAAATAAGAGAGGGGGTGGGAAGCCTCCATCATACTGGCCAAGACAATGTACCTTCAGAAAGGTCCTGGATGCTGTAGGACTCTCCTACTCTAGGGTTCTGATTTTAGGGACTGGAACCTTTATCTTAAAAAAAGGGTACCCTTAAACCTCACCAGCCTCCATCAACAAAAAGCTTTGCTCTCTTGGCTTCTCTGGGCAGTGAATTCCACAGAGGGAAAATCAGCATCATCTAACACCACAAGCAGCAACTGCTGAGTGCTGTCAATGTGACCCTGGGAATCCCTTCCCCCTTCTCATCTATGCACAATATAGGGGTCATTGATGCAGAGATGGAAAAGAACTCAAGGACAGTCCATTGGCTTGATATTCCACAGAATTGTCATTGCTGGAACAAAGACATGGGATGTTAAAACAGAATCCCTCGGCATTTTCACCACAATCTAACAATACCAAACGATGCAGTCATCTCCACAAAGACCTTTCGTCTCCTGGCTTGGAGATCTCTCTTTAGTAATGTGCTTCTAGCATAGACATGAAGTATATTCTGTGTGCCTGTGGCTTGTCAGAATAATGTCTTCATTTAAATAGCATGTCTTTCCCATGTACTCTGCAAACAGTTGGTGCTTAACAAATGTTGAATTAAGTTGTTGGATTGAAGTCAGCATGGAATAATTTGGAAAAATAATTGTATTTGAAGTCAGAGGACCTGGATTTGAATTCTCAATCAGCTGCCTTCTACTTGTAATCTCAGGCAACATCTGCCACTTTCTAACCATTTAACCTAGAGCAGTGTCGGATGCTTTTCATTCATGTAAATTTGAGCTTGTAAATTTGCAAACTTTGAAGTCCATGAAAATTTTGGACCTCAGTTTCCCCATCTATAAAAAAGAGGGAGTGCGCAAGATCGTTTCTAATGTTCCTTCCAGTTTGATTCTATGAATAAGCTATGGGCTCAAGAGTGGGATCATAACCAATGTCTTTAAAAAAAATCAATTAATTCGTTCCCTGCAGATAGAGTACCCTGGTCTGCCACCATCTTTCTCTTCATATTAATGAGTTCTACGTTCATGTTCCCTTGGCTAAGTCTGAGTTTTATTATTCTTTTTGGCTTCATTTGCTTCGGAACTTTTCCCAAGGTACTATATATTAATCCTTTTCTCCTCCCCCAACACTTACACATACTTGAAAGTGATAAAAAAAAAAAAAGTTGTACCCTCACATTAGATTATAGTAAACCTTAATCATCAGAAGCAAACTTTTAGTTGGTACCTGTTCTGCATGATCTTGACCTTAAGGGGTTTGTTTATAGACTGTAGACAAGCCATAATTTTATAGCATTTATTTAAAAAGGAGAAAGGAGTAACTTGGGCAGACTGCTGGATTTGAAGTCAGAAGACTTGAATGCCAGCTCTGCTCCTTACTGACCAAGTGACCTGGAGCAAGATACTGAACTTTCCTGGGACTCCACTTCCTCTCCTGCAAAATGAGGATATGGGGTTTTCTGACTTCTGAGGTTCCTTTCCCACTTGATGTCTGTCATCCCATGACTTGCCTAAGGTTATGGAGGTAGGAAAGGGTGGAATTAAGGTTGGAATTCAGGCCTCTTGACTCCAAATGCTTTGCCCTTTCCACTGTATCCTATTGCCTTAGGAGCTGACCATCTAACCCCAGGATCTTGTAATAAATTGTAGCAAGAACATGAATTGTAGTACAGAAAGAAGACACTTTTGCCTCCTTTTCCCATATGAGGTAATACAAGTTGATGGATATCAGTGGGTAAGATTGGTCCCTTACCCTTTAGCTACCTTCACATGCCACATAATACAAGCTATGAGAAGGTTTTTTACTAACTTTGTATAGGGAGGATAGGGTAAATGCAGGGCTGAAGGGAAAGGAATCAAAGTGTATGTACATCCAATAGAAGATGCCATTGAAGGTTCTCCTCTGTGTCTTTGCTCAACTGCTAATCTAGGTGAAATTTCTTTGATTCTCGTCAGATTTCTAATCTTTTCCTGGTCATTTCTCCTCCTGTTTATCATCTTGAGATGATTGAAGAAAACGGTTGTAGAGCAACCCACAGATTTGTGACTCCTTCCCTAGAGGTGAGATAATCACTCTTCTGTAGTATCCCTACTCTTTGCCTCATCTAGGTACTGAATGTGTACTCCACTTTTATCCAGAGCATCCAACTTCTATTACTGTGGCTGCCATCAGACATATGTCAAAAGTTAGGAGCTGCTTTTTTTTTTTTTAATAGGGAGAAGTAGGCAATGCAATAGCAGGTGGAACAGGCAACATGAAAGGGCTAACTGATAGGATTTGTTGGAAATCAAAGCAACTGATGCCAGTGATTTCCCCACTCCGTCTCTTTTCTTCTTTTGGGGAGGAGCACAAGATGACAGAAGTATTCGGTTAAAGGGGCAGGAGTATCTTTTCTAGCTCTGAGGCGTGGAGGGAAAGATGGAGTTCATCTCACTCAATCCTTGCTCAGTCCGTGAGTTGCTCTCAGCATGGCAGGGACCCCGATTGCTGTTCTGGTAGTGGTGGCTGGCAGGGTCTTTTAAGAAGGAGCAAAATAGCTCAATTGCTCTACAAAGTCTGAATGTCATCAGGATGGAGGATGACCCTGACTCACAACCTCTTGATTTGGATTCTTACCCCTAATAGCCTCAATTCCACTTGAGAAAGTACTTCCATCTCTACGTTAATTCCAACTCAGGGTTAGATTCTGATATGGGGTTACAAAGTTTTGTGAATTAGTTTGATATATGCATTAGGATTTTTTGAGCCAGCAGAAGACCAGGGGCTCTTTCAATGAATAATTTACATTTTTATAGCACCTTAAAGTTTATAAAGCACCTATCTTTCAAAAACCCTGTGAGATAGTATAATGATTATTACCTCCATTTCATATATGCAGAAACAGAAACTCAAAGAGTTAAATGACCTGGTCATGAACATATGGCTGGTAAATGTCAGAGAAAGAAGATTTGAACTCAGGTCATCAAACACAATGCTTTTTCCATAGTTCCTTTCCTATTTACACCTTTTTCCTTTTCCTATTCAATACTGTATTTAATTCTATTTGTTTATCAAAACTGTAAAACATATATTAGTAACTGTGCTTTTTACTATATATCTACAGTACTACTACATGCATGCAGAGTATGGTGAGTTCCAAAGTATCTTTTCAAAGAAAGAAAAGAGCTCTTGGAATCATCAGAAACAAATCCTTGAAAATAAGCCCTACATCTTGTTGGGGCCAACTGAATGCTTATCATTACTTGAAAGATAATTACAAACAGTACAGCACATATGATAGCCTTTTGAAATATCTAACTCTCATGTTAGAGCATCCCTTCTGATATGAAGACCCATGTGTAATATTGGAAGTCAAAATCTGACAAAATTTCTCTGGCTCAAGCTCTTGCCAAGGGAAACCTGGATTGCTTTCTAATGTTTATTTAAGGGTGTGTGTGTGTGTGTGTGTGTGTGTGTGTGTGTGTGTGTGTGTGTATGCATGCATGCGTGTACCAGAAGCAATAATCCTTTTGTAATTCAAGTAACTAACAAGATACTATACTTTGTTATCTTTATTAGGTGAGAGAACCACTATTGAACTGATTAATCAAGAATATTAGACTAAGTTTGAGAAGGCCTGGATAAATTTGGAAAGAGCAAAAGCCATTGCATAAGATGTAGTGATGGTGCATTGGAGTAAATTTGAATCCTCTTTTTCATGGATTCCATATGTACTTGTGGGAGAATATGTTCTTGGTTTGGGTGAGTGAGGAACAGAGAATGTATTATATCTACTATTTTTTAGCATGCCATTTTAGTAAAGAGCTATTTCTAAAAGCTAGTTTTCTGGCTGGCTAATTGAAATTAAGTGATGAGAGGGTACAATGGTGGGGTCTCACGAGCTGTAGTATTAGAAAACCATGCCCAATCTTTTAGAGATACCTCTAGAGCTCTGAGGGGAGATGCAGATAGTTGCCATCTGGGGAACCAGCCTGCCAGTGCAAATATAGAGGCTCAAGAGAGTGAGATCAGAGCTTGTGCTACACTTAAATTAATTTTCTAGGTAGAGGCAAACACCTTTCATTCCAGAAGTAGAGAGGAGACTTAAAATGCAAATAGCCCCTGGAAAGGAAACAAAAGGTAATGTGATGTATATGATGGAGGCATTGGACTGTGAGTCAAGAGACTGTATACCAGTTCTGGCTATGCCATTAAATGCCTGCTTTACCTTTGGCAAGCCTCCTTGTCACCTGTAATATTATGGAGTTGAACTAGCTGATTTCTAAAATAATTTCCAGCTCTAACATTGTATGACTTTTTTCACTTTAATTCACAGTGAGGTGTAAATGATTGACCCCAGAGATTATTTCTAAGGTCAAATTTTAGATCAAATTTTTTTAACTGGAGAAATTAGTTGGGTGGCATGAGAATCTGATCTAATCTAGAGGGAAGAATACTGTGAGTGGAGTGTGAGGGAGGCTACAGAAAGACAGGACTAGGGTATCCAAATAAAAATTTGACTAATTTTATAAATTTTCCATTGTCTAGTTCTACCACTAGTCCAGGTACAGAGGAAAGAAGAGCAAGATGAGAGGAATAATTAGCCAAGATAGGTGAAGGATGTGTGTGGGGGATAAGATTGAACTCCCCCAACAGAAATTCACACTTTAATTCATGGTGTGAATCTCCTTTGGAGGAGTGAGTACCCACAACAATGAAATCATATATTCGTTTAAGTAGAACTTAAGGTCTCATCTCTTCAGTGAAATCCTCCCCAAGTGTTCTAGGCATAGATTTAAAGCTAGGAAGGACCTTAGACATCTTCCAGTCCCTTCATTTTTCAAAGTAGGAAACTGAGGTTCAGAGAGGCTAAATGGATACACAGGTATCAAATGTTAGAGTCTGAATTAGAACTCAGGTCTTTCCCTCCCCTTCCCTACCCTCCCCTTCCCTTCCCTCCCCTCCCCTGCCCTTCCTTCCCTCCACTCCCCTTCCCCTCCCTTCCCTCCACTCTCCTTCCCTCCCCTCCCCTCCCCTTCCCTTCCCTTCCCTCCCCTCCCCTCCCCTCCCCTTCCCTTCCCTTCCTTTCTTTTCTTTCTGTCTTCTCTCTGTCTTCTCACCAACTCCACCCTTCCAGTTCTGGAATCGAAACAGATTAGCTGTGTTATTTTTCCTGGAAAGAATATATCAGTCTATAGCTTCAGTTATCATCTGCAGTCAAGTCATAGACTTGTAATTTTCAATATCAGAATATTGATGATCGTTGGTGGCCACCTCCCTACCCCCTACTCCCTTATATGTCTGGTAGAATGCAAACTCCTTGAATTCATGCATTGTCTTCACTTTTTCTTTTTGTATTTGTATCCCTATAGTCCTAGCTCCTAGAACAGGGCTTGGCACATAGTAGATGCTTAATAAATCACTTTTTAAACCATTCTCAGACTCTCTGGTCCAAGCCAATTGGTTTTCTCTTTTTTTCTCTCACAGCCCTCCATCTCTGTGCTCATCTCTATGCTTTGACCCTGGCCTGGTCTCCCATAACTGGACATCACTCCTTTCTCATCACTGACTCACAGAATATTTCACTTCCTTCAATATGAAGTTCAAGCAGTGCCTTTTACATAATGCCTTTTTTGATCCCTCCAAGAGCTAGTGCCATCCCTCCCTATTTAACTGGTATTTATTCTGTGCATATGTATGTAGCATATGATCTTTGGTGACTTTCCCAACTGTCATGGCATTGATAAGTTGGGGTCCCAAAGCATGGATACCACATTTCCCTTCAGGGTTCTAAAGGTATCCCTGAAGGGTTAGGGGGTTGCTTTTCTAATCCTATAGATAAAAAGCCCCTACCAGCATGCGTCTCCCCCTCCCATGAAAGCTGTTGATACCTATCAGTCAGGCTTAATTAGGCTTTAGAAAGGGGTATTTTTTAAGGTGATCCATAAGCACATTTGGTACAGAACATTCCATTTCTCCCCAGTCTGTGACATACTCTCATCCCAGCGTATGTGGATTCAGAGATAGAATTAGAATGATGTGGCAGGGGATAACACAGGTCCTTATCACTAGAAGTCCTTTTGTAGGGAACTCATACAGTTCCTCTTAGTTATGTCATAGCTTTCTTTCTTTCTTCTTTTTTTTTTTCTAAACTCATTGTAAAGCCTTGAATGTGTGTCCAGTCTCTGTTTGGATAGCAAAGCTGACACCACTGTCAGCTGTGCCTGAAATATATCTAGGATACAGATGGGAAGGTGGCAAGTTAATGACCTTTGGGTGTTTCAGGGCTCCCCAGGTCCTTCTCTTCCCAGTCCCCAAGCAGTTCCTCCCTATGGACTGAGCTGCTGTCTTTTCCTCTGTTTCTTCATTTTTAGCAATCTTGATGGTTTTATACAGGCCCTAGAGAGTATGAATGATTCCACCAGTCAATCAGCACAGGCTTCCTCTCAGCCTAGAGAAGTGTCCAGGCTTTGTCCACACCTCACAAATAATAAAAATGGGTTCTTATCTTTAATAGAAATGGGTTCTTATCTGATAAATTTATCAAGGCTAAGTGGGGTGGGGGCATTTTAACTTTATTCCTATACATGTACATATTGTTTCTTCCAAAAAAATGTAAACTCGAGAGCAGGAATTGTTTAATTTTTTTTTTTTTCCTTTTTATTTCTAGCACCTAGCACAGTGCCTGGCACATAGGAGACATTTAATAAAAGACAAATTGATTGATTTACCTTTCTAGGCATTAGTTTTTTAATCTGTAAAATCAAGGGACTGGACTAGAAAACCTCATTAAGACCCTACTAATTCTGAATCTATGATCTCTATCCCTACTACCCAGTTTCTAATAAGCATTTTGTCCATGATTTAATGTTATCACATCAGACCCGACCCTTGGCATGATCAATCGGTATTAGTAAAGGTTACTTAGCTGAAATTCCTTTGAACAGTAATAAAACCACGCTACCAGCTCCTTCCCATTCTTTAAAGATGGCTATAAACTCTTCATTGCAGTGAAGTCAAAGCCCATTGCAAAAACCTTCATAAGAAAAGTTTTGTATTTGCTAAGAATGTCTATGACTTGACTGCAGAAAGATCCATCAGGTTTGAGTAACACATTTTCCTTAATGGTCCATACAGGGCTGCAGGGAGAGTGACAAAATCCCAGGCAATTTTTCTTTCCTGTGTGCTTATTTTGATGACACGGCAGTATCTTGATATGCCATGGGGCCAGGGGGGAATGAGGGGTAGTCTAGGAAGTGCTGCCAAGACCTAAGCAGCAGCAGCATGGAAGTAATTCAGCTGTCAGTTTCACTAAAAGTTTAAAATCTGTGCCATATTAGAGGTATGTGCAGAAGCTGGGTTAATTGCTAGCTTGTTTTCCATATGGTTCTGTTTTAATGGTGCACATTCATTGCAGATGCTTGAAAAGTAGGTTAGACAGTGTCTAAATGGAACTCTGCCTAATTTATCCAGGGCTTCCACTCTAATGTTTGACAGTCCCTTCCCAGCTCCCTCGCTGTTGACATGTAGCCTAAGCTGGCTGAAAACTCTACTCCTTTCCTGAAACTTGGCCCAGCAGAACAGGAGCCACTTTCTATTCTCCTGATTCGAATTCCAAGCCATGCTCCAACTTAGTTTCTTGAGGCTGTGCTCTCGGGTTATCTCCATCATTATTCTGATTTGCTGGGCATGTGGAGTTGAGGTAATGGACTCTAAGCAAGGGCCACTCGAAGGAGCTGAAGTGACCGTAACAAATGCTCCAAGTGTCTTTGTTCACCTGCCAGCACTTTCACCTCTTCACTGATGTGGAACTGAGCACAGTCACTTCAGACAGCCTAGCATATTAATAACCATCTCTTGTTTGCACATTTTTTTCTGTATCTTACTCCATAAAATGGGACTTGTTAAATGCTTATGTTAAGTTAGAAGTGAAATCAGGGATAAATTGTCCAGCAATACTGTAAAAAATCTTTTCATTTCATGAACATAACAATAATCTCTTCTTTCCATCTACAAGACTGGAATATCAACATACAGTCATTGTGTCTGTCTTCACTATTTGGAGGGAGTTCAGATATGTTATCTGGCTCAACAATGAGGTGCTGATTTCCTCTAAGTATTTTATTTTGGTCCATTTGTAACTAAACATGGAAGATTGTCTTCACATTTGCTCCCTACTACAGCTAATGTCATTGTCAGACTCCTGAGGTTGAGCTCAGCTAAACCAAAAGGGAGGCACGGTTCAGTGGGTTTGTACCATCTCTTACTGTTTTTTTTCTCACATTGTCACTAAAATATTCTCTTTGTTATCTGAATGGGACATCTGCTGACTAGCCAGGACTTCTTTACCTGATTGTGTGAAAAGTCTTGGTTAAATCTGTTAGGCCTTGGAGGCCTAGGAGCCTGCTAAGTGCTACAGAGCCTGAAAGACACCATGTCCTTGGACTAACTTGTCTCTTTCATTTATGAGTGCCTTTGACAAATAACACTGGGGTAGGTAGGAGACCAAGAAAATCTTGAATTTTAAGCACAGACACTAATCACCTCATAATAAACAAATGGGCCTTTCTTACCTCCTAGAAAATACTAGAAAGGTGGTACAACTACTATTTTAAATAAAAATATTCCCCCTTTTCTTCGGCTTGTGTTGAAAAAAAATATGAACTTGAGTTCTAAATTTGAGGCATTGTGGAGGATTAAGAGCCTGAATTTAGAGTCCAAAGGCTTAGGTTTTGTTATCTATTGCCTATGTGACCTTGGACAGATTTATGGAAGGAGAGGAACAAGTAACTGAGACTGAGCCCACACTGATGGATTATGGTCATCTGCATCATATGGGGGAGAATCCACATAGAAAAGGTCATAGATCCGATGGAATATTTTTTTGTCTTTGGACAAGTCACTTCACCTCAGGACCCTCAGCAGCCGTATGTGATACATACCCAACAAGTGGTCATCCAGGCTGGCTTTGAGGACCTCCAAGGAGGAGGAGCCTTTCACCTTTCAAGGCATCCCATTCCACTTTAGAACAGGATCAGAGCATCATAGATTTAGGGCTGAAGGGAAGCTCAGAGATCATCTAGTCCAACCCTCCCATTTTACTGATAAGAACCCCAAAGAGCAGCAAGCTTCAGTGTACTTATCCAAGGTCATATAGTTGATAAGTTTTAGAACTAGGATTCAAAGTCAGGGTTTTCTGACTTCAAATCTAGTGCTCTAACCATTACACCATGCTGCCATTCAACAGCTCTGCTTGTCAGAAAGTTTTTCCTGACATTCCTTTTCAATTGACCTCTTTGTAATTTCTACCTATTGATCCTAATTCTACTCTCTGAAGCTGAACAGAATAGATCTAATTTCTCCTCCAAATTTGAAGGCAGCTGTTTTGTCCTCCCTGAATCTTTTCTTCTCTAGGCTAAACGTTCTTCGGTTCATTCACCCAGTCCTCGATATGACCCGGCCTTAAGGCCCATCAGCATCCCAGTTGTCTCCTTCCCCTTGCTTCCCCTGCCCTGTCTATTCTCCAGTTTACCAATGCTCTTTTAAAATTGTGACAATCTGAACCAAACACAGTGTTCTAGATGGAGGTCTGCCTAGGGCAGAGAACAGTGGGATAGTCACCTCCCTCTTCCTGGAAGTTATGCCTTTCCTATGCAGCCCAAGGATATAATAGCTTTTCTTTGGCTGCCCCATCACACCGCTGACTCATACGGAGCTTGCAGTCTCCCAAAACTCCCAGAATAACTGTTCTCTACCCATGGCTCCTCCATATTGAACTTTCTATACCCAAGTGAAAGCCTTTACACTTATCTCTATTGAATTTCATTTTATTATATTCATCCCAATGCTCTAGACTGTCAGGGCCCTTTGGATCCTGACCCTACCATCTGCCCCACCCAGCTTTGTGCCATCAAGTTTGATGAACCTTTTCTATACCTTTATCTAAGTTATTGATAAAAGTGTTAAACAGTACCATGTCAATTATAGATCTCAGGCATTCCTCTGGAGTACTCTTGCCTGCCTGACATTGAATCCTCTAGAACTTATTCTTTGAGTCTGGCCATCCAACTAATTCTGAATTAATCAATTTGCATTAATGTATAGTCCTTATCTCTCTATCTTCTCTACAAGAGTAGTATGAAAAACTTTATCAAAAATTTTGTTGAAACCTAGGTAAACTATGTCACCTGTATAATTAGATTTGCAATTAGACTGCCCCCAAAAGAAACACTATTTTAACATGACCTGTTCTTGATGAGCCATGCTGACTCTGCATTTATCATCCCTTTCTGGATGTTCACTATTTCTTTAATGTCCTCTTCTAGAATTGTCCCAGGAATTGAAGCCTACAGCTCTCTGGCCTATAATTTTCTATATCACATTTGTTAATGCCATCTTGTTGCCAGTGGTTTCCATTGTGTCCAGCTCTTTGTGACCCCATTTAGGGTTTTCTTGGCAAAGACACTGGAGAGGTTTGTCATTTTCTTCTCCAGCTCATTTTACAAATGAGGAAACTGAGGCAAATAGGGTTAAGTGACTTGCCTATATTTGCCCTTCTCCAAAAATGGTTCAGAGAAGGTAGTTGTTGAGGAGGAAGGACTGGGTGATCTCTAAGATTCCTTTCAGATTTTAATTCTGCTTTCTAAACTATGTAAACGGAGATTTATCTTTGTATTACCCCAATCTTCTAGCACAGCGCTCTACTTATAGGGGTTGTTTAATACTCATTTGCTGAATTGAATGACATTTCCTAATTCTAATATTGCTCTGTGTGTGGGCTAGGGATCTGGGCCAAAACTGGTCAGCCCAGTGATTTGGTCAAGTGTGCTTAGAATTTTCACCAGAGATTTAACCTGGCCCCATGCTTGCCCAAGACCGCATTTAACTGGTGAATGGGGCATCTTGCTGAACATTCCTCTTTTCCACAGAAACTAACCTTCTTTAAATGTCAGCTTCAATGTTGAGCTTTTATGAGAATGGAAAGGAATACACATTTTCACTTATTTTAGGCTCCCCTTTGGAAAATGTAATCTGCTGCTGTTGTCTCAGGTTGAGAGCGAGCACGTAGTTTTCGAATACTCAATGGAAAGCAAACTCAATCCAGAATCAGATCAGGAGAAATGTAGCTTCCTTGTAAAAAATCTTAATAATTGTCACACATCCGTCTTAGTCATTTTTTGACCTTTCCTTTAATTTATATGCACCCTGGAGAATTCTTCTTTTTTTTAAATTCTTTTGTCTTGCCTTGTTTGTTTTATTTCAAGCCTGGTTTAGTTTTTCACTGAAGCAAGAGTTTAAAAAGGTCAGAGTAAGAATGGAACAATTACCTCCATAATAACTGTCAATTAGCTGCTCAAGGTGGGACAGGGCCAGTCTCCTAGTGATGTTTAGGAGCAGATCTGGAGAATTCTTTTTTGGATAAGATCCAACCTGAGACGTTTCAGAAGGTTCCTTAAAACTCACCCAGGATTCCTTTTAGTTCATTTGGTTTGGGGTTTTTTCACCACCATAGGATGCTCCTCAAATGCAAAGAGAATTGTCTTTCTTGATTTCAAGTCAGCTGAAAGATTTTTAGAATCACAGGAATTAGACGTAAAAGGGAATTTAGAGATTATCTAGGTTTGTTTGTTTTTTTATAGAATTACCTTTTTTTAAGAGAGAGATTATCTTTTATTTTAGAGGAGAAAGTTGGCCTAGTTAAAGAAATGTGGGGTTTATAGCCAGAAGATCTAGATTTGAATTCTGTCCCTGCTAATTATGACCTGCATATCCTTGGGAAATTCATGAAATTTTTCTGGACCTTAATTTTCTCATCTGTCAAATGAAGGAGGCTGGACTAGAGGACCTCTAGGGTTCCTTTAAACTCCAAATCTGTGACCCATTAATGATTGCATGAAGTCTAGAGAAGGGAGAGAATTTTCCCAGGGTCCAGACAATGCTAAGTAAAATAGCCAGGATTGTGAACCCCGGCCCTGTGTCTCCAGATCCTAAAGAGCTCTATCCACGACACACTGTTCTGCCCTTGCTTGGATACAGAGAGGTGGGGCTGTATGTGCTCTCAGGCAACTGGAGATCAGTTATTACCAGAGTGCCAAACAGTGAGTGCGGGAGAGGCCCTGGGAATGAGGTTGAAAACTCCAATTTGGCCAAAGCTTAAGTTTATAAAGTGAGGAAAAATCCAGCCTAGGCTATTCCCAATATCCTGAGGAAAAGCTAGGGGATTTATTTTTAGGGGTGTGTGTGTGTGTGTGTGTGTGTGTGTGTGTGTGTGTGTGTGTGTGTGTGTGTGTGTGTGTGTGTGTGTGTAGAAATAGTGTTTTACTTTTAAGTAGAAAAATAAGAAAAATCAGTTCAGCAATTCAACAAGCATTTATTAAGCACAAACTGTCAGGCATTGGCCAAGATAATAGGGATTCAAAGACACATTTCAAAAGATAGTGGGTTTGTTTGCTGCTAGCTGTGGGTTTCGAGATTCTATAGTGTTGTTATTGGAAGAGACCTTGCACAAACAATCTAATTTAACCCTGGCCTTGTAGAGATGAGGAAATGAAGGTTCATGAGATGAACAGACTTGCCCAAGGTCATGCAGAACAGGAGTTTGAACCCAGGCCTTCAGAAGGGTGCTCTAGCACATTCCAGCTCAGATTTTCAATTTCAGCTTAGTCTCCAAAACTGTACCTGTTTTGGCATCGATTTTGTTCTCAGAAAAATAGCAGAGCCAAGCTTTTCATTTAATTGTAATAAAACACTGCCCGGAAGAAGAAGAAAATGTGATTTTTTTACTAGTTCATATGGAAAAGCATATAAGAGTAATAATATTTTAACTATAGTTTGTATAGACCACACTCATTTAAACTCTATGCAAATCTTTGTGACTTGGGGGCAAACAAACTACAAACCCATAACGTGTGGTGTAGGAAGCACACACCATAAATTTGATAATCACACTTGCGAATTCATCATATTTTATATAGGAGATTGCAGCAGTAATAGGACTAGCCATGTGCAAATGAGGTGAAAAAACTGTTACCCGCGCCCTCGTCTCTTTCGCGGCTGTAGACCCGCGAGGCAGAGGCACATGCAGAGCTCCTTGTGAAGTGGCCACATGTATTTGAATTCACACTATTCAAAGTTATAATTATGTAAAATATGGGCATTGGTTACAGCCCAATGTCAATGTGGAGCACCAATTTGGGTCATTTGAGCACTTCGTGGTTTTCATTGTTTGTGATAATTGGGACTTGGCTGCACTGAGAGGAGTCTGGAGACCTGGGTTCGAATCCCATTGTTGAACTTTACCAGCCACGTGATCCAGAGCAAAGTACTTTATTATCCTGAGTCTCAAGTCCTCCCTGGTAATGGATCTTGTGGAATACAAGCTTCCCAAGGAAAAGAAGGATGCCATTGTCTTCAGTCTTTGCATCCGAGCCCTGACCTGTTGCCTCCTTGGGCATTGTAGGTAATAAATGGGGACTGATCTGACCACTTATCTATAGGGTGTAGTTGGAGGAGCAGCTTGGATCCAAATACTGTTTCTAACACTTGATAGTTATGTGGTCATGGGTAACACATTTGTGACCTTTCTGCACCTCAGTTTTCTCTCCTGTAAAATGGAACATATAACAATGCTGTCCATAATATTTAACTCATAGGGTTACTGGGGAAAGGGATAAAATCAATATATAATGTGCTTTGCAAACTCAAAGAGTTATATCAATTATTGTTATTATTATTTGCTCTGGATTTTGTGATGAAAGGGCTTTGAAAACTTTAAAGTACTGTAGGAAGAGGAGTTATTGTTACTTTTACTTCTCTGTCATGTGGCAATGATTGATAAGGAGGCATATTATAAGCCTAGGAGTTTGATAGTGGCTCTAATTTGTGGAAGTCGTCCATTTCCGTGCATGTCTAGGGTGTTAATAAAAGTAGTCCTTCAGCCAGGCTGCAGGAACTGAGCCGCCTGGACTGCACATGGTGCCCAGCTGGGCCTGCCTTACCCGCTTAGAGAAACAGGAGTAGGAGGCTGTCAAGGGAAAGTGAAAAAAAGTCATTTGTTTAGCTGCATGGCAACACAAATATTTCACTTAGTGAAGGCTGACAATGCATCTCATTATGCGAGCGGGTGCCAGCTTGTAAAAATTTTCTGTTTAACTTTCCATATTAGTTGAAGGTACTTGTGCTTAACTATTTGAGCTCTGACATAGTTAGCCACCTTTTAAAAAAAATACTAGACTAATAGAAGTTGGAGAGATGAGGGATCTATACCACTGAACTACATGTTTGGGAAAGAATGGGGAAATTAAACAGTCTGCAGCCCAATAACAGCCTGTAGTCAAATCTTCCACCTCTCCTGTTATTATTGTTCCCCGTTAAAACTGGTCCCCACATGTGTTCCCTGGACAATAGGACACCTACTGTCATGCTCAGGCAAGTTCACCTTTTCTTGGCTCTTCTACTATTGGCAGGAGTTTGGGAAATTCTCTTCTCAGGGTTGACATGGGCAAGGATAGGTCAGCCACAGCTCTGGGCTTCCCATTTTACATTTGAGAAGATAGGATAACTAGGAATTTATTTCCTTTTGTTTAAGATCACTTATTTATGCAAACTGCAGTTTGGAATTTGGAGAAAGCAGAGAAGACCACTGAACTTGGGAAAGGGGATGGGTATTGTTTGTAACTTGAAGCGGTTACTGCTAACCTCAGTTTCAACAACTTATTTTTTTAAGCCTCCCAAGGATTTTTGTGCTGTGTGTGTCACTCATCTATGAAATGAGGGGGCTGGACTGGGTGATCTCTATAAGACCTCTTTGAACTCTGAATCTGTGACCCTATAATAATCTCATGAAGACCAGTATGAGATAGAAGACAGAAGGAACAGTTTTAGAAGGTTGGAACTATTTAATTCAAAAACATATATTTATTAAAGGTGTTTATGAACTACGAGGCACTATGCGAGTCATTTGGGATACAAAGACAAAATTGGAACAATGCCTGCTCTCAAGAAACTTATAGTCTACTGGGGGGATAGTGCATACAACAAGATAAGTAAAACAAAACATAGACAAAGTAATATAAAGTATTAAAACTGGGATTGGGGAAATGGTGGGAATGGAGATCAGGAAAGGTTTTGGTAATACCTGATCAGTGCTGGGAAGGAAGATAGGGATTCAAAGAGTAAATGTTGAAGTCTGTGCGAAAGTTGGAGGTCAGAGAATGCATACCATGTCATAGACAAGCTAGGAAGCTCATTTGACTGGGGTGGAGTATGAGGGAGCAATATGAAAGAATACTAGAAAAGTAGACAGCAGCTGCATTGTAGAGGGTTTTAGGTGCCAGGCTATGGATTTTGTATTTTATCTTAAAACGATAGGGAGCCACTGAAGATTTTTCAGAAGGGGAGTTTGCTTTAGTAATATCAATTTGTTTGCTGTGTATAGGATGATTGAAATACATAAAGATAATGCTGTCTACCACTTTCAAGCTCAGGACCTTCAAAAACAATCAAGGAGATTACTTGAATGAATTTTCTAGGATATCCATATTTCACTGGCACTGTTATTATGATCAGAGTTCAGACCTATAATTTAAATAGTGTTCTGAGGAGACTTCTTCAGTGAAGTTGGGCAAATCACCTTTAACTCATTAACTGAGAAGTAAACAGCTGGCCCCTGGTCACGCAGGAGTGTGAATCAGAGGCATGACTTGAACCCAGGCTTTCTAGACTTTCAAGTTGGCCTTTTATCCTCTCTGTGATGCTGCCTTTCAATAGTCTTATAGATAGTGAACAATTGCGATAGTTATATTTATATAGCAAACTATGCTTATGCAAGGTTTCTTTCACAGCAATAGTATGTGTTGTGTAGAAGTTGTATTATTCACCATTTTGTAGATGAAGAGGCTAAGCCTTCGAATTGTCCAGGGTTACACCTGTGGTAAAGTAGAGATTGGAACCTCAGTCCTTAGAACCTTAGCCCGATGCTTTGCCTGCTGGACCAAACCATTCCTTTTCTGTTCCAACTTCTTAATATTGTAATGTGTAATCTGAAGTCTTTTGTAGTTATATCACCACCATACATTAAGAAATTTCAGAACATTATAAGGCAATTGAATATATTTACCACATGAGAGAATGTAGCTAAACAGACTAAAGCAGCCATTTATAATAGGCAAGGCCCTTCCAATGGTTTGAGTTAAAGTATGGGCTCTCCCTTCTTGAGAACTTTTGTCAAAGCGATGATATTTTTGGTGGAATGGAAAGAGGAGCTCCTTACACTTTTGCTTAAGTAAGAGATTAAAAAGACTTTCTTAAGTTTATGCATTTAAATGCTTTCAGGTTAAGTAAGTTAGAGCCCTTTAACTTTCTTGAAATATAAATCATATCCATATCTGAGAAGTACAAGTATTCTCTTTGGCCCTTTACTTCAGTCCTGAAATGTATTTCTTTTTCTTTGTCAGAAGAAAAATTTCTGGGAAAATATGTTGCCATTACCTTTCTAGTTGCCTTCTGGTTTCCTCTCCATCCTCATTTCCTTCCCTTTGTCACCTGTTGAATACCTATTAGTCCTTTAAACCAACTTTAAATCCCCCTCCCTTGTCCCATCCCCAGTCTACACTCTAGCTCTCATAGGGTACAAAACTATTTTAAATTAAGAAAACCAAGGGCCTATCTGGCAAGCAAGAGAAAAATCTGGGAAAATCACACCTTAAAGGCTATACATATATGTGTGCATGTATACATATACATATTCATATACACATACATATATATATACTTATACACGCACATACATAGATATGTATACATATATATTTTATATATTTAAAGAGACAAAGAGGATGAGGACCTCTTTGCCCTCTCTTCTTCCCCTCATTCTCCTGTTCTCTAATCCTATGACCTCTCAGCAGATATATTTCTTTTTGCTCCATCTCCCATGTCTCTTAGACCTTGAGGCATATAGATCAGTCTCTTTTCCCAAACAGATTACATTGACATGCCACCAGCCAATTGGACAGCTAGCAGTTCAAGTTATAGTCAGGACAAAGTCTAGAACTTGGTCATTTAATTTCCTCATCAATCATTTGTAAACCAGGGTATGGATTATTTTTTTAAAAAAAATGTATTTCAACGTTTTAGTTCCATATGTTGCTGCTAAGGTGTTAACCCTTCAAAAGGTAATCCTTCTTTCACCAGGCAAGGTGACACTGATTCTGTGAACTCCATTCATCTCGATTTTGGAAGTAGAAACCTTAGTCTCCTCAACAGTAAACAGGGATATCAACATTGGCTTTATGGAGAAATCAGCAGCTTTATTCTTCTAGTCCCTATTTTATTGCAACACAGTAGTGGGGTGTAGGAGCTAAACAGAGAGGTCTATGATGGCTGATATGAAGAGTTGGTGGCCATCTTTTCATTCTCTCAGCAAAAAATGTAGCAAGAATCAAACACTTATTAAGGGTGCAAATCACAGTGTTGCATACTGGAGTGAACACACAATTTACATGTGATATAATTTCCTCTTGGAATTCACAGCCTAGTACAGGGATAAGGCACATTGTAGCTAACTATAATGTACAGTATTGCACATTCAGTATACTAGAAAGGTATAAAATAAAGTGTGATGTGAGGTTCAAGAGGAAGGTTAGAAATGTCCTCCTAGAGGAGTTTGTGTTTGAGGTTGCTTTAAATGGTTGGTTGGAATTCAAAAGGTGAAGGTGAGAGGAAGGAAGACATTCCAGGAAGAAGCAAAGGCATGGAGGTGTGAAAACATGGTGCACCTTTGAGGGAAAAGACAAAGTAGTCCACTTTGACAGGAATGTAGAGTATATAGGAATATTATGAGATATGGTTGGAAAGTCAAAAGTTGTACCAAACAGTGGAGGGCTTTAAATAATTGACAAAAGAGTAGGACTCTCTTCACTGACTTCTACCAGTGACCTGAGTTTGGAAATAAAACCACCAGCCCCACCAAAATCTTAGTTTTCATGGAATACAGTTTGGAATGAGACTGAAACTTCATCCCGAACAATTGGAAGGGAATTAATTGGAGGTTCTCTCCTGCTCTTAATGTTTCTTAAGGAAAGAGACTTTGCTTGTGACATTTTCCTCAACTACATTTATGATTAAAGAGTCTCTCAGACCAAACTTCAGAATCTCAGAGTTGGAAGGAACCTGAGAGGTCATCTAGTCATACCAAACCATGCTGAGCAGAACCCCACAATGCTGACATGTAGTTATCCACATGTGACTTGGTAATCTCTAGTGATGGGAAGTCTATAACTTCCTGGTTAGGAATGTCTTTCTTACATCCAATCAAAATCTGCCTCTCTATTTAAATCACTAGCTAAGTCTCTCCAGTGTGAAAAATATCCAGTTCTGGTAAAAGCTAGGCTGAAATTAGAAATGGAGAGCTTTCAATACCTGATTGTTATTTGGCATATTTTATAAAACCCTTTCTTTGACTCAGAGCTACACCATCTGACTTGGAAGAAGGAGAGTACCCAACAATGACTATTGTTATTGCTGCACACACTCTATGTGCAGTATGTCTTTAGTTGATATGTTTTTAACATATAAAGTAGATAGCACAGCCTCCTGAACATTTTCTGGTGGTGTAAGACAAAAGGAGAGAGACAGAAGGTTGGTAGAGGGCATTCTGCAGGAAGCTAGGAGTGGTGTTCCCAGTCTAGTGTTGTGGGGGTTTGGATATCAGTCCTGGGATGATTGATCTTAATATCTTCCCCAATGCTGAGTACAGTGCATTGCAAACAGTAGGTGCTTAACAATTTCTTGTTGAATGACTAACTGTAATTTGTTTCTTTCCTGAAGTTTATGGTCTTTGGAATGAGACAACCTGGATTCAATTCTTGGTCCTGGTATTAACTACTGGTGTGATCTTACTCATCTCACTTCCCTTTTTTGGGCCTCAGTTTCTTCATTTGTAAAATGAAGAGTTGGAATTGATGGTTAAAATCCCCTCCAACTCTAAACTCCATGATCCTCTGATGTCATTCAATTCTTGGAGAAACAAACAAATCCCAGGACTTTCTTAGCTGAGGCAATTTGGTACCGTACCATAAGACTGTTAGATAGCCTCCATTTTTCTAGTTCTGACATTTTGAAGGGAGTGAAATTCTGTACCTGGAAGATTGGACAGGGCCACTGACCTCAAGAAAAACAGACATCTTGGAAAACCATATAGCTTTCTCTATAACCCTGAATTTCCTTGTGGTAAGGGATAATGGGGAACAGAGGAGTGCTGGCCCATTCCTCCAGTGATGCAGACAAGAAGATGAAAAGCTTTCCCCCCAATGCTGCCCTGCTTTCCCATCCATCACAGCCTTAGCATAGAGGTTTCTTCAGTTGGACATGAATTTCTTTACAACAAACTTTACTTGTGGGTCCCTGGCCTGGGTGTGGTTCTCAGTGTGAAGTCAGATTTCAAGCCAGCTGCATCAGGCCCGTAAGACAGCCTGACTCCCAGTCTTACTGGCTGTGTTCATGCCCATTCGTACTTCAGTGGGGTCTCTACAGCCATGTCTGGTGTGCAGTGGGAGCTGGCTAGTGAGCATTGATTCCTTAAAGGAACAGCACACGTTACAGGAAAGTCAGTTGCATGCATGTATCTTTATATTGTCTTTTGGGTTGGTTTCAGTAGACCATCCTAGCATACAGAAATCACACTGAGCAGCCCTGGACTTATCTGTCTCTTACTGCCTCCTACTGCTGATATCCTTGTAATCCTGGGAAGTAGTGCTCAGTAACCAGTAGCATGTTTTTTCACTTGCTACAGAGCCTTTGGCTTCCCTGCCAATGGCTATCTTGCTACCTTGATTCTGCTAGACTAGATGGATACTTTCTCTTGTCTTTCCACGTGGCAGAACAAAAATTACTTGTGTATATAGAACTCTGCCTTTTACCCAGCATTTTCACACATATTGTCTCACACTGCATTCTAGCCAAAATGTCCTCCTTACTGTTTCTGTCTCCCTTCTCCATATCTTTGCATTGGTGATATCCTATGCCTTCAATACAGTCCTTTCTTACTTGTGCTTCATAAAACCCCTTATTACCTTTAAGACCAAGCTCCATGAAGTCTTTCCTGATTCCCTCCATGTGAAAGCCTCTCCTCCATAAACTGCTGCTCATCTATCTTTGGTGTCCACTTTCTCCCTGGCTCTCATCTGTGGTTCCAAGAAGCTATAATATGTACAATGGTAACCATCTCAGCAGAGGAGCTAGACCAGGTTAGAGGTGACTGACAGGCCTTAATCGGGGAGTTAGGTTCTGCCCCAAGCATGTGAAGACTTTCCGCAGTGGCATGGATGGATGAGAACACTTTGTTCCAGTGGTCATGAAGGTGGCTGGAGCAAGTGCTGTGGAACACTTAGAACTTGGTCAGACATTGAAGGTGCCAAGATCATCCTGCATCCTGGGCCATCACCAGTCTTTCTGACTTTTGTCCTGCCACTGGACTTCCGTGACCCTGGAGGAGTAAGAGGCTGAGAACTTTGTGCAATTTTGGCTTACTTAAATCCAGTTCATGTATGAGTTGAGATATCACCCTGTGATGTGGCATTGGCCCTCTTTGTAAATGAAGGATGAACACCACTTTGTACTCTGAATATCCTGTGGATGTACAATCAACAATGATCTCCTGCAATAGAATCTAAATTCCTTGAGGGCAAAGACCTTTCTAACTTTTGTGTTTATAACCCCAGACTTGACCCAATGCCTAGCTTCTATGTAGAAGCCACTTGATCAATTCTTGTTGATTGGCATTTGATTGGTTGATTCACTGGTCCTCATAACCTTGTGAGGCAGGTCAGCTATTATTACCCTGACTCTGCAGATGAAGAAATGGAAGCTCAGACTGTTTAGAGTCATACAACTGGTGTCAGAACTGGGATTTGAACCCAGGGAAATCTATATTTAGTGTGGTACAATGAAAAAAATATTGAGATTCATTTGGTCTCCACTTTGCTACTTTCTACCTGTGTTTCCTTGGGCAAGTCATTTAACTTCTCTGAGCTCATTTTCCTTTTCTATAAAATAAGAAGTTGAACTACTACTTCTTCCTACAGTCTTTCCCTGGTTTTGGACTCTGAGTCCCTTCCAGCTCTTATTCTATGCTCTATGATGAAACGCAGCTAACATTAAGCACCTTAAGGTTTGTAAAGCACTTTAAGTACATTATCTCATTTGTTTCTCCTAACAATCATGGTTATTGCTACCATTGTGAGACAGGAGCTGTTATTATCTCCAGTTTATGAGAAAACTGAGGCTGAGAGAGGTTAATTGACTTGCTCAGGGTCACATAGCTAGTTGGTGTCAGAAGTCGTCCAAAAATCAAGTGAGTATTTGTGCAGATCTTACCTATTTTATATTAGGGACTCAGTTGATTTTAATGGGGATAAAGATTTTACCTGGCTAGCCCATCAAAGCCCATCATTTGCTCTTCCAGCATCTCCACTGTTAAAATATGCTTCCCATGCGGTGGAGGCTCACAGAACTCTTTACTACTTACAAAAAAAAGTTGATGTGTATCTTGGCCGCATGTCTGTGGTACACAGTGTCACATGCAGATATGACATGAAGCTTCCCTACTGTCTTTGCACATTGTGAACGTGATGATTGATGCAGTATTTCAGCAGACATTATTTGTCTTTTATATTTTCACATGTTGTATGATAGAATGTTTTGAAAATATGGGTTGGTAAAAATAATAGTTTGCATGTATATACGACCTCCAATAGTAACTCTGAAGATGCTCTGACTGACTTACAGAGCAGCACCCAATACTTTCTTACCTCTGCCATCTCTGCTAACATCTTTCACTCCCCCAACCTGTTCCCACCATTTCTACCCTGTTGAAATCCTAATCATCCTTCAAGACCACCTCAAATCTCTCTTTTTCGTAAAGAGTTTTTAGATCTGCTACCAGATCATAAGCTGCCTGAGAGCAAGGAGCCTGTCTTGCTCCCCTTTATATCCCTGCAATGTGCCTAGCACACAGTGTGTTGAATGGATAAAAGATCAAATCCTCTGGAAATCTCTGGGACACAATCAATTTCACAAACTCACTAAATGTGTATCTCCACCTACTTTTCCTTCTGGGAAGTCCTGCTGCCTTCTACTGTTCTTCCCACAGTCATTCCCTGGGAGTTAAGCAAGATGTAGTTTCTTGATTTTGCAGATGAGATAAGAGAAACAAAGCAAATGCTTTTTATTTGTTGTGAAACAATGATAAACAGTGTGTGTATAGTATTTCACAGCTTGCAAAGGGCTTTCCTCATAATGTCACACTTCATGTAAGAGGCTTAGAGTAGTGAGGTTTTCCCCCAAGGTCCCCATGCTGGTGAGGGACTGAGATGGAACTAGACCCTCCATCTTTCTCCTACATTTTTTAATTCTAGTTCTGGTGATATCCACTGCATAACATTACTTTCCTGAACAAAAGCAATACGTATTCTGGCATTTAAGGTAGGGGTGGGGTTGTTGACCAGCTTTGACCATATACACCTCTTACTTCTCTCAATTAATTTCCCTCCCTATGAAATCACAGTGTCCAGGCCATTACTAAGGGTCCCTGAAAAAGTCTAGGTAACTGCTTGCATGCAGCCTGAGAGGGGAAGGCTGGGGGGAGATCTCAGTCTTGAGGGTTACCTCATTAGTGAAACCAAGTTCAGTGATTTAGGGCATAAGAAGTAGAAACCATCTTTTGCACCGTCCTCTTCCTGATGAGTAGTTTAATGGAGGGCAGTGTGAGTTAAGTAGGTTCAAAGATAGAGAATTATAATGGCTCACATTTATAAACCACTGTTTAAAAATAATTTATTTCTCCATATCCTGATGAGACAGGTAGTACAAATATTATCCTCACTCTCCTAAGAGAAAACAGAATTTAAGAGAGATAAATTGACTTCCTCAGGTCATAAAGCAAGTCACAGCCATAGCACCTCCTGCCATTTAGTCCTGTATTCTGTGATCAGCACCACACTGCCTTTTCAGGGTGGTTTCTACAGTTCCTCTTTGACTTTACCATCTGTATCTTTCTCCTTTCTTGGTAGCTTCCTCTCTCCAACCTCCTTCAGTTATCTTCTGACTCTCTTTGTCTCTTCTTTATCAAAACATGTTTTTAGAAGGGGATCTCAGGAACTCATTTACACTGAGGTGTACATGACTCATAATAATATACAATCAGACCTTGCCAGGGATGTTTGTATTTCACTAGGGATTAAAATCCCTAAGCTAATGGAATAAGGAAATTCTAGGCATCTCTTCATATTTGAAGCAATTAAGGTTAAATGACTTGCCCAGGGTCACACAGCTAATAAGTGTCTGAAGCCAGATTTAAACTTAAGTCCTCCTGACTCCAGGGCCAGTGCTCTAGCTGCCCTGGGAATTTTAAGCGCCTCCAAGATGATGACCTGTTTTACCTATGGTTAAGAAAGAGACAGGCTCAAATACAACTATTCTTCAAACAATTTCTTGGAGATCCATGAGTGGAGAGGACCCCCCAAGGTGTAAGATAGAGCATTCCTGGTGATGATGGACTATAAGGCATTCCTTTCAACAACTTTTAGCCCAGAATGCAGAATTCAAACCCTTTCTATTGGGGCAAAGGAATATACGAACAGGATACTTTGTAAATTTTCTCAAAAGGGAGGGAATCCATTTATAGCTATCAAAACAAGAACGTGCTGCTCTTCCCCACCTGAACATGGTCATATTCACAGTGTAACTTGTGGCCAAAGACTCCTTGAGACACTGGGCCTCCATTGACCAGATCTAATCCTGTGGTCTGACCCAAGGGGTCATATTCTTTTTTGGCTTGTTGCCCTTCCCTGGGGAAATGAAAATAAACCTTGGGTAGGGCTCAAACGTGGCTAACAGTCTCCATCTTCCACATAGGTTCTCCGTGTACAATATGGGATTGGGTATGGGGCATTCTTTGTTTCACACATCACAAAAACCCCACAAGCCTTAAAGGACTCACAGGAGCCTGTGAACAAATATAGAGACAAATGGTTCAAACAATCCATTGAATACCTCTGGAAGGTAAACACCTGGGGAGTGGGCCTTCATCTCACGTCAGCAACGTTGAGTAACTTGTGGCAGTGGCCAGGAAAGGTTAACAAGGTCTCCAGATTGCTTCCTGTTCCCTTCTAGATGGTTCTAGTTTCCATATGCAGGCATGGTGATGAACTCTTCTCCTTTAGACCTATGCCTGACAACCCTGAACTTGGTTTTACTAACGAGATAGCCCTCCAGACTGGGAAGGTCTACCCACACAACCGCCGGTTTCGGGTTGCATGCAGGCATATGTCTACCCCATATAGACATGGATTTCCTCAAGGACCCTCAGTAATGGCCTAGATACTGTGATTTCCTGGATATGAAAAGTCCATTTTCATGGGAGCACGAGCTCGGAAAAAGACTAAGAAAGGGAGAAGGCAGGCAGGAGCTGAAAGCGCCTAAGCACCCTTCCTCAGCTCTCATGTTCATATGCAAATCCTCATGACTACTCCTGCCTGGTAGAAGGAGAAACTTCCCCTCTTCCCCGCCCCCACTGTCCTACCTTCCCCCTAGGACTTTGGTATGGAAGTCCAATGAAGAGAGAATGAAAAAAATGTCCCAGTTATTTAGGGGGAGGGGAAGCTCTTCCAGCAAGAATGCCCTATACCAGACATAGTCATCTCCTATATCTAACTGTCCTCAGACCATGCTTCACATTCCATTCATCTATCTACCAGGAAACCAGGGCCCATTCTGGCATCTTGCCATCTTCTCTGTGATAATATACCCTTCCCTCCCTTTAACCCCCTCCACCTCAACACCTTCTGCCTAGTCCTGGGAACAGTAACCAAATCAATACTGTTATTGATACTCAGAAGGGTACAGTACCTGACTGTACTGACTCTACTCAACATTCCTATGACTTCTCATAACAGAATTCCCATCCTTGGTCACCACTCCCTCATATGTATGCCTCCTTGTTTGAATATAACTTCATGACTGTAGGAACCATCTTATTTTTTTTTTAATATATTCGGCTCCCTACCATGGAGTACAGTAATGGATACATACTTTTTACTTATATGCTTCATTCATTCATTCATTCATTTGTAGGCAGCCTGAAATGCAAACAGTGAGGAACCTGTGAAGATGCTTGACCACTTTTCCCTCTGCCCTGGTATCTTCCTTCCTCTCCCCATAATGGTTTTGGTTCCTACCTTGGGGTTTTCTGAGATGCTTCAGAAAAAACCTCTGTTGTGGTCTAATAGCACACCAAAGAAATAATAAAACTACAGAATGGGAGAGTTGAAAGAGCCCTTAGAATATAGAATGCAGAATGTCAGAGCTGGGAGCACTTCTAGAGCATAGGACATAGAATATTAGGAATAAGAGGGATTATAGAGGTTATCTCATTCAACTCCTCTTTTTACAGAGTTAAAGTGTGTGTGTGAGTGTGTGTGTGTGTGTGTGTATGTGTGTATTCTGAGATTTAACTTTCTATGATGATTATTGGAAAAGGAAGAGATGATCCCAGGTTGGAAGGGCACCAACTCTCCGAGCTATTCCCCAGACTCAGTCCTACCTGTGGGGATTTCTTTACATGACTGTCCTTGCATATTATATCTGCCATATGTTATGACTGTAGCTAGAAATATGGGACATGGAAGAACCTGAAGGAATTCATAGTTTGTACCCAAACCTTTGCAAATTATTTCACTTTTCTTGGCCTGAGTAAAGGAGTATAGAGAACCTAATGAAATCTATTACAACTGTAAAGTAGTTTCTGATTGAAAACTTATATTACATTGTCAATATCAAGTTCAAATGAGGTGATGTGGCAAGAGAAGTGCTAAGTTTGTAGTGTTCTTTATTCTTCCTTCAGCCCCAGTTAAGTACAATATATTTTCATGCACCTCTTGTCCCTTAAAATAGAGTAAAAAAAAGTATCCTTTTTTTTTTTTACAAATTAAAGGAAGAAATATGTTTGTAAAATCTGTAAAATCCACTTGGCTACTGTAGTCTGATTTACTTTCAGAAAGGAGAGAAACTAAACAGGTCGGGGAGGATACAAGGAGAGAGACTAAACATGTGGGGGGATACAAGGAGAGAGACTAAATAGGTGGAGGGGGATACAAGGAGAGAGACTAACAGGTAAGGGAGGACACTACTTTACCTACAGACTAAGAAAAAAACAGCTCCTACTTGTTAGGGAGATTGCCACATTTGTTACTTCTTTTCATTAATATATAAATTCCAGTTAAGAGCAGGTTTAAAGGATTGGCTTTAAACCAGGGATCTTATTTTCAAGTTATAAAACAGGGACTAATCATTGTGGCACATCAACATTGCTGTTTTATGGGGGGAAAACTTACTGATAGAGAAAGATATATTCTCTAAACAGAGTTATGCAGATGGTATTTGACTTGGCAAATGACATTTAAAGGAGCTGTTTTTCAATTTCTACTTATTATATTGCCTTTCAATAGATCTTCATCCTGGATATTGACCTGTGCACAAATTGGTGTCATATGCATACATACTTGGTAGACATTTGGTCATCTTTAACCATATACAAGAAATTTTTAAAAATATAATAAAAGAAGACCCTTTTGAATAACGTTTTCTCATTAAAAAAAAAAAAACAAACTTTTTATTTCCCTGGTCCCTAAGCCACGCAAGGGTATATATTTCTCATCAGTTTGGGTCTTTTCCACTTGCCAGAACTTAAGTATAACACACCAAGGCCTTAAGTTGGCTTAGTCCTTATAAATGATGAAATAATGAACCCATCCCCATTAGTGGGGGATTTCATGGGGAGTCTGTCCCATCAGTTTTTTAATCCAAAGGATAACTCCTAACTTAGTGCAACCCTTTAATCAGGAAATGATGATATTATGGTTAGAAACAGTTAACAGGATCTAGAGTTGGATCTGTAAGGAACCTTAGATATCGTTTAATCCGACTCTCATTTTACAGATATAGAAACTGAGGTCCAGAGATAGGAAGTGTCTCTTTCTTCAACATCCTACAGGTTTCTGTTGGCAAAATACCTGGAGTCTCAAATTAGTGCTCATTCTATTACACCATGAACCCTCTCCTGGGCCTTAGACAAACACAAAAGAATGACGTATGTGCATGTGTTTTAATATGGCATCATGATCTTCCTTTCTTCTTCATTAATGGAGATTCCAAAACTTGTTCTGTCACCACATTCCTTTGTCTTGAGTATCTTTGGAGAGCGAGGCCAAGCTGTGTCCCACAGATCAGGTTTCTGGGGCCTGGCCTCTTGGTTTTCCAGAGTTCTCTCCATTATCTTATTTTCTTCATTTCCCCCTTCCTCATTTTGTGTGCCAACTTTGGAATTGTCTCTCTCCCTTCACCTCCTCATCCTGGCTTCCCTGAAGTTGCAGCTAAAATTTCACTTTCTGCTAGAAGTAATTCCCAGTTCCCTTTAATGCTCCACACTCCCCTCTATAATCATCTTCAGTTGATTCTCTCTCTAACTTGTTTGTATACAGTTGTTTACACATTGTCTCCCCATTAGAACAGAGAATTTCTTTGACCTTTCTTTGTATCTACTGAGTGCTCAGTATAGTGCCTGATACATACATAGTAGGTGCTTAATAAATGCTTGTTGACTTGATTTGACTCAGGAGCCTCTTTGTCATGGGGCTCAAGTGAAGTGAGCATCTGAATGTTCCCTTTGGATATCTTTTTTCTTGTTCCTTTAATTCCCAAAATGAACAGTGTTGAGTGGTGCTGCATAGGACAGTGTTTCTCCAGCTCCTGAGCTCAGGAGTATTGCCCAGGGATCACTCAGTCCTCTCCCTTGCTGGCCAAGCCTGTGTATGTAACATTTGGTCATTAGTTCTATCTTCATGTGGCTTTTTGTGTAGCTCTCACAAGGCTAGCTATGAAAGTACATACATTCATCTTCTCCACATCCTCCTGCTTCCCATGTCTTACTGTTGTCGTTAAGAGCACAGAGCATCAGCAAGCATTTCCATTTAGCTTCCTACCTATCTTATATGGGGATATCCTCTCTGACACCCATAGCATCTCTAGGAGGTTTCTGAGTGCCCCTTTCTGTTCTTGGCCAGTGAGAGGGGGAGTGATGTGTACATTTTTCAGGACTGCTACTGCTTTTGCGGCTGCTACTACTGGGGCAAAAACTGCTATGAAATACTGCTAGCTATTATTCAATGGAATGAAAACACAGGCGCTCCTTTTTTGGATATCTTGATGAGGATTTCTGTAGTCCCTAATAGACTTCTCACCAGGCACTCAGTGGAGCTCAGTTTGGGTCCCGTGCCTGCCTGTGGCAGAGAGGTTTCTGAAAGACATCTGTTTTACATTTGGAGAACTTTTTTTCTATTAGGTTAAGGATGGCCTATTCACAGTGAACAAGCCAGAATTGGTGGTGAATATGTGTAGGGTCCATTTCAGAATTAGTTATTCTTGCTTGGATGTTTTACTGGTGAACCCCCCAAAATGCATAGGATGGAGTACCCTATCTGCTATCTTTCTTGTGTCTGAATCTCTAGATTAGTTTAGAGTTAAGTGTCTAGTCTATCTTTGATGATAACAAAAAGAGACTCCTATGGAGTCCCTGACAGTCTGGGAGGCTTCCAAAAGCCTCCCTTTGCGAAGAGCCAACGTCCCATTGTCCAGTTTGCACTAAATGCTCAGAAAATGTCCTTCAATGTTCCTTCAACGACAATATAAGCTTATATCTCTTGCTGTCTATTCTCATTTCATCTCACTTAGGAGATTATCGTATCATGTCACCAAGTGAGCCTCATGTACCAACAGAACCAAAACTAGCAAGTGTGTACTTGGGACAAACAGTACAAATTGCACCTAGGGCAAGTGGCATGAGACATTCCCTGAATTGTTGCTGGGGAAACTGCAATAGGGGAAGAGGAAGAAGGAGAAATAAGGTAGGCAGAACCTTAACTGGTGCTTGGTCAGGGCCACAGTATAGTGGAAGAAAGCCCCTTCTGGTAGCTACTTATTTGAACTAATTATTCTTGCTAAACTAGTGTTTTTGTGCTGCCAGAACCTGCTAAATTTTAGCACCCTGGGACAAAGCTCTGATCACATTACCCTAGTTTCAACCCTGTGTACAGACTCAGCCTTTTCTGTGATCAGAATAAGCTACATACAGGGTGTCTTTTAGGTGTTCCCAAAGAGATCTTTCCCTCTAGAATTTCTCTCACCAGCTCCCTAAGACCTCAAACTAATTTAATAGGGGCCAAACCTCTCAGTTCAAGATTAAGTGATAAAGTTTAGGATATAAATATCCCTGGGGAGGAAATATATGGAGCTTAAATGAAGAATCTCCACATCTCCTTCCCTGAAAACAACTTTTTATAGGGTAAGGTGGTTTGAAGAGTAGGAAGATACTTAAAAAGAGGCCTCATGGAAGGGAAACAAAGGGTATGGAAAACAGAGATTGGAGGCATACATGAAGAGCTTTGGCAACTCCATGGTTTTGCCAAGGGGTGGCTTCTGTTTCTGAGAGATCATACAGAGATAAGACAATGCCAGTGTTAGCATTAATGGACAAAGGCTGAATAGCTAGAATCATCAAGGGCCTTCTCTCCTTCCATGCTATCCAGACCTAAGTTGGGTACAGGCCTAAGAAAATGAACATATTGAATAAAAAGGGACAAAGCTTTGGTAACAGAGATCTGTGTTGTCATCCTGTCTCTGGGAATCGTTTTTCCTGACTGTCTTCTCTGATTGTAGCTATCCACCTCTGTCCTGGCTATTTGGTTAAAGTTCCATTTTTGGAGAGGAGGACAAGAAATCTGCTCTGTAGTACAAATGCTTAGGCTGGTGGGCCTGGGGCCCGGGGCTAAGGAGCTGGGCACAGTGGCCAGGGCAGAACAGACTCCACTCCAGGTTCAGGACCATTTCTCCTTTCTTCATCTGGAGTACTGCATGGGAAGTGTGTGCTGGAGAAAAGACCTGCGCTGGCTTAATTCATCATTTGGGTTGAAAAGGTCTCTTATTATTTGGCACAGGAGTGTGGTCACCTGGCAGCAGGTCATTAGCATTTCCGTCTTCCTCTCCTTCACCAACAATGCACAACATGCTAATTAGAGGTTTCTGAAAGCAAAGCAACCTGTTTTAAAATCCGACATTTTAATTTGTGGCTTTAATAGCTGTATTATAATAACTGGCTTTGGTAGGGAAAAAAAAGCACTTCTCATGTTATACAAGCGAGGTAGAGTAGAACAGAGGCTGACAAAATTAAAAACCTCATCATGCGACCTTTGCCGGGGATAAAAAGCTGATTCATAACAATTTCCTTTTGTTCTTTGTTTAAGCTATTACTCCAAAAGGAGCCTGCGATTAATCTAAGTAAATGCATCATTACAGTACTAATCCATGGCCTTCTGTCAGTGTCTGTTTTAATTAAATAAGAAATGCTCAGAGAAAGATATCACGCACAGGGCTGTGATTGGAGAAAGGGAGGCTGGTTGATCAAGGAAAGATTAAAAAGGGCTTTACTCTTTTGTCCATTTGCATAGCTCCAGATGCCACTAGGTTGGAGATAGAGAGGCAAACTTACAGAAGAGTTGAACATGGCTGCTCTCTTATCAATGCAAAGTCCCTGGATTTGCCAATGAAATTGGAATCATCCAATTAATCTCATGCTAGACACTGAAAGCCCAGAGCAGCTTGTGTTTTGTTCCAGAAACCTTTTCTCAGCTTTGGGGTAAACTTGGCCGTACAGAATAGAGACCGACTTTTACTAGAGGAGAAGCCTGAGAAAACTTGGTTATAGACAAAGATTGTTGGAATGTAAGCTCTTTGAGGAAAGGCACAGTTTCAACGCATCTCTAGCACCTTTCTGAAATACAGTTGGTGTTTAATAAATGTGAGGTTTTTTGTGGGGGAGGGAGGAAGGTGGTGGTAGAGAGTGCCTTTTTTTTTGTTTCCCTAGCAACTAATACAGTGAGTAGCAAATAAAAAGCATTTGCTAAATGCTTGTTGACTTGACCTATGATTTCAACAGTGTAGGGGAATCCTGGTGTGGAAGCTCCCTCCATTGATACAAAATGACAACTTTTCTATAACTTACAGTTGGAGTAATAACTAGGGCAGGGCAACTGGAGCTTTTCCCCAGGGAACTGAATTTAGAGGACACTTAAAGCAGAACAATCCTTCAGTAGTCTTGAAATAATTGAGCTGGCATCTAGTTAGCAAGAATAATTATTTAAAAGAGGGAGCTACCAGATGGTGGGCTGGGGTGAGTACCTCCCCTGACCTGCTGTCCTCCTATGTTGTCCCAGAGCGACTGGCCCTTCAGCAGCCTTACACTGGTGTCCCAATCTCATCCCTTCAAATCCCTCACAAAAGGAAATGTATTTTGTGCCTCTTTTTCCAGATGCAAAAATTCCTCGGTGTAACTCAGTTTGCCTGGCACACTGGGAATTTGAATGCTCCCTGTAAGTCACACAGCCAGTATGTATTAGAGGCAGATCCTGAACCCAGATCTTTCTGACTCCAAGGCCCCATTCTATCTGCTGTGCTGTGTTGCTTCTCTGATGGATGACCCCGGAGCTTTTGTTCCTCTTTTAAATAACATGGAACGGGCAGTTTGTGCTTTGTGATACGCTATTGGCACTATCCTAAGGATTCAGGAACATAATTATTTTGAAGCAATGAGGAGAATATTTAATAAATGGAAAATGAATATGTTTTCTTAATATTACTAAAGTGAGATATACAGAAATTCTTCACTGTAGAGTTGCAGGATTCCCGTGGTGAAGGCTCTCTCCATACCCAGGCCATTATTTGATGTAATGAAAAGAGAAAGTGTTCAACACTGAGATTGTTAATTAATTTAGGCTAACAAGATGAAGATAAATGAAGCAAAGCCCAGAGTGAATGAAGCAAGAGTCTTATTTACAATTTAATACATTTAAAAAAAGAGAGAGAGAAATGCAGATTTCACATGACAAAAAATAAAAAAAGCAAACATACGGGGGTGGGGGGGGGGAGAGGAAGAAAACAACAACCCCCAAACTACAATCCTGCCCTAAAACCCTGCCCTGACTTTACTGAAAACATGTGCTCTGCCTCCACAGAGAAGACACTTTTACAGTGTGTAAACAGTGCTTTACCACTGCTGAGAATCCCACACTAGTTAACCTTTAACTTAAGCATTTTATTATTCTTGCTACAGTCTGGGGATGACAATGAGAATAATTATCTTGAACTGTTCAGGTTTCTGGTTGTTCAGGTTAACCTGAGATTCTCTGCCTGGGTTATTTAATAATCATTTTATTTCAAGCTCCCTTTACTGAAGGAGAAAAAGCTTAGAAAAAGAAAAAAAATAGTCATGTCGGTTCCCATGTTCTCAAGTCTGTTTTCAATGGGTGTTATTCTGAAATTAACATGATTTGAACAAAGTCTCCTTTTTGGAGATGAAAGATATTGAGCCAATTTGTCATTTCCTTATTTCCTTTCTTTTTTCCTCCCTCCCTTATTTTCCCTGTCCTTTCTTTCCTCCTTGCCTTCTTTTTTCTCCCTTCCTTCCCCCTTCTTTCTTCTCTTCCTCCCTTATTTCTCTTTTATCCTTCTCTCCCTCCCTCCTTCCCTCCCTTCTTTCCTTCCTTCCTTCCTTCCTTCCTTCCTTCCTTCCTTCCTTCCTTCCTTCCTTCCTTCCTTCCTTCCTTCCTTCCTTCCTTCCCTCCCTCCTTCCTTCAGACTGTTTCTCTGATCTCATATAGGCAGTGGTAACCGGGATCTCTCTCTCTCTCTCTCTCTCTCTCTCTCTCTCTCTCTCTCTCTCTCTCTCTCTCTCTCTCTCTCTCTCTCTCTCTCTCCCCACAAATGGTATTATTGTGGTCACTCTGTTTTTATCTCAGGGGTCATGGACAAATCCATGCAACTGCTTCTAAGGATTTCAATAAATAGGACTTTTTTTTTAATCCAGACAATCGCCTTTTATGTTACTTTTAAACAAAACTACTAGTCCATCAAGAGTTTCAAAAGAAAACAATTCTCCAGAGTGCTGTGCTGGTATGGCAGTGCAGACCAATCATCATGGCACCCATTCTCTGGCCCTTTATTTTTCAAGTCCACAACAATAGGTTGTTGATTCAATGGACAAGACCAGAACAATTAAGTTCTCTGTTTAGCAGCAGTGCAGCATTTTAATGCCCTCCACTAATAATGGTCTCATTATTGTTATTCTAAGACTGGGCCTCAGGAGGAGGAATATTTGCTGGAGGTACGTCATTATTTTGCAAATTTCGATTAGCTCATCACGTTGTCTGTAGTGTGAAAATCGTAGCTAATTAGGGCAGCCAGTTAGGCGACCAGCTTTTGAGCTTATGAGTTAAAAGGTAGCACACTTGATGGGCCAGCGATGTGAAAAAGGTGGTAAAAAGGAGGATTAGAGCAGTTGCCTTAGTAACTCCAACTTCCATCTGTGAGGGAACAATAGACTTGTGTTTCTCCCCCACCTTGGTGTAAAAATTGGTTTTGTTTTGAAAGGACAGAGTTCTTTTTATGACAGTCTGGAATTCAGCCCAATAGAGTGTAGTTTTAGTTGTTAGGAGAGACCATTGGGGATAGAAGAGATGAAAGGTCACGGTGAGCTCCAAGGACGTGAAAGTTGTTGTCTCATGTAACAATAGTTGATTGTTTTCTTCTATTATTACTAGCCAGCCCCTAAGTCAGGTGATGGAACAAATACCTACAGTTTAGTCAGGTGAAACATGATGGGGGTGGGGCAGGCGGGAGGGAGAGAAAGAGCGAGAGGAATTGTACTTTGGCCATAATGAAGGATCGCTTTAATTTACTTTTATTGAACAAAGTGATTGTTATATTAATTTTCCACCATCTTTGAGGAAGATCCCTGGAGAGATGCCCCCACTCCACCCCACCACTCCAGTATGCTTTGGATGGTTCTGTCTCTGTGGGCCATCACATCTCTGGGAAGCACTCCAATGTGTTAGAAAAATGTGATTTAAGCTTTCTTCCTGAACTCCCTGGAGGACCAGCTATGGGATACTTAACAATAAATTCAGTTGTTGTAGCTTTCTCACATTATTGGTGTTCTTAAAAGGTTTTCCTTCAAATGCACACTGAATAAAATGAATGATAAATATGAAAGAAATTTGCTTCACCACTCTACAGGGTTTTATCATAAATTCTAGACTCCTATTATGGAAAGTTTACAGGAAACAGTTTAGATGTTGCTGCAGAGACCTTTACTAGCAGCCATTTTTCCCCTTATAAAGAACTTTCTGTGTATATATGACAATTTCCTCCCTGTAAGAGGGGCTACGTTGTTGTTTCCTAATATAAAAGGGAGTTAGGGATGGAAGGTTGAATTTAGTGTGTTATTTTGTAGATACTCTCCAAAACAAAGCATCAGGCTTGGAGTACTTTCATTTTCAAAAGTCTCTTCCTGTTCCCCTTCCCCCATCCCCAATCCTATGAAGCTTCAGTCATTTGATGGCCTATTTGCAGAAGCCTAGGGAAATGTAGCTACGTTTTTGTAGGCTTCTCCTCTTCAGACTGGAGGGTATGTTTATTCCTATAATCAGGTAAATTTTTTGTTCTTTTCCTTTCCCCCTGAATCCCAAAAAGAGATTCATTATAATTGGGATTGAGATCTGTCTGTGAGTCTTAAAAGATTTCTTTATTTTTATCCTTTGATCATCCCTTTTTGGAGCTCTGGTGTTTACTTACTTTTTTCTATCCATCTTCCCTAAGAACTATAGTTCTCCTTTCTCTGAATAACTTTGTTACAAATGCCTCATGCTCTTCTAATCAAAATGCCATAGAACTTTAAAGCTAGAATGGGCTCTAGGGTTCATTGAGTCCAGTCCCTGCCCTGGTCTCTATGACTCCAGTGTTGGTTATAGCTCTATTACTCCTCACTCCAGTGCCCTTTTGTTACTGGAGTATAAAATCAGACACTGAATTATGAATGAGAACTTTGACCTCTCCCAGGTTCTCTTCCAGTGGTTTAGAGATAATAGGCAGAGCATTCACTATCACTTTTGTGTTGGGCCAAGCAGCACAAGATGACAGGAAGTACTCGGAGTAAGGCATGCCGCCAAAATTCACTTTTGGAGAGAAATTGATGGAGAAAGGAAGATACCCTGGGATACTGCCTCATAGTGGGGAGATAGAGACCCTGGGGACTGAGTATGAGGAGGATTGGGCTGGGCACAGCTTTGCAGTAGCTTCATGAGTAAGGAGGAAATCATCAGAAAACTTCTTTTTTAAACTAATTATTCTTACTATGTGCTAAAATGAGTTGCATCTACTACTACTGACACACAGCAAGTGCCATCAGTGCCTGCTAGATTTTGGTGTTTGGGAGCAAAACTCTGATCAGCCTTACCCTAGGCACAGCTTTGGAAATGGTGTGGGAAGATGGGTGTTTAACTGACTTGGTGAGGAAGGGAAACAGAATACGGATTTTAATTATTATTATTTCTGGTTACAAATAAACATCTTTATCAATTGGGACTAATGTATCTTAGGGAAATAGCACAAGATTTGATACCAGAAGTTCTTGTTATAGTTTGAAACAATACATCGAGGTAGGACAATCACTGAACATCCAGTGAAAAGACCTAGGTTTGAGTCACAGCTGTGATTCTACTTATATCACACCTTTAGCAGGTTACTTAACCTTTCTCTGCCTGTGTTTCCTTATTTTCAAAATGAGCATAACAAGACTTGTACTACTTATCTCACAAGGTTTTTGTAAAGATCAGGTGAGATTATTTATATATGTACGTATATATATGAAATAATAAAAAACCACAGTACAAACATATTACTATTAATATAAATGTATTTATTATTATTAATAACTTTACTTTAGTTCCTAGGTTTCTATATACATAAAATGGAATAGATTCATTTCATTAGATGATGTGATAAATACTGGTATTATGAGTGAAAGTGCCTTATGTTTAATGTGGTACTGTGATATTGTAAGTTTGTGATTTTCTGTGTGGAGGCTATAAAATGGAACTTTTGTAAATGAAATTTGTACTTCCCAAGTTCAAAGAAAAGCTTGATTGAAACCTTTTTAAAAAGAATTTAAGTTAATTTTTAAAATGTGTATTGAGTTCACAGTTTTTAAAAAGTCAGTGTCTCAGTTTTTTAACCCACTGAACATGTTTTCAGAATTTCTTTTGTTATTTTAACAGTCCTGACTTGAGCTTGTCTAAGGGTGGGGAGGAGGGAGACCACACTCTCCATTTTGTGTACTGATTGCCCCATTTATTAATTTCTGCATGTTATCCATGATGTATCTCTAGACTTCAGAAGCTAATGTTGGATCAGATCTGCATGCTAGGTGATAAATGCCCCCAACCCTTTGCTCCTAAAGTCTAGAGTTTCCCAAGCTCGGGGAGGGAGAGTTGGACCAGGGAAGATGCCCGAGAGTCTAATAAGGTTCCAAGTCCACCCCAGGACAGAGTATCTCTAGGGGGCCAAGGATGTTCCAAGGATAGCTTGGAATTTTGAGTCCAATCTAGGGCAGTCTCAGCTTGTCAAAGTTCATCCCTCTATGTTTGGGTAGAAGCGTACCTCATCCAGTCACATGCAGATAAGGGTTCTATTCTGAAATTTTTCTGTGACAGAACAAGTGTTCCACAATTTGTTGCATACTTGTTTGTGCCTTCCATAGCTGACTTTTAGTAATCTCTTCCATGTGTCTAACAAGAACTACCTCTTTCACCTTTCACTGTCTCTTCCCTTTGTGAGTGGAGAACAATTTGTCTTTTATACAAGAGCCATTTACAGGGATAGAGACAGGGCTGGAGACCAGACCTGTGATTTCACTGGCATAGGGAACTCCTGGGTGTGGAAAATCCCTCTATCAGGTTGGCACCTTTTCTGCAGCTTATAATCTTAGAAGGTTGTCTAGAGCAAACACTCCTGAGTGTGCCTGAACCAGATTCAAATGTAGTTCCTATCTGATTTTAATGTGTTGATATATTAATAAAAAAGAAATCTATAAACATGTGTGGTTTTCTAAGTCAACATGTGGCCTGTAGGGATCCTTATGTAAGATTTGGTGGCTCCTGTTTCTAGTTGAGTTTGGTACCTAGAAGGGAAGTGACTTGCTCAGGGTCACACAGTCAGTGGGCATCAGAGCCAGGATCTGATCCTAGGTATTCCTGGCTTCACAGAAAGCTTTCTGTGCACTATGTTGTGCTGCCTTTTTATATAGTAATACTAATGATTTTTAAAAAATACACAACGATGATGATGCTAGCTTTGATTTGTACAATATTTTTATGGTTTTCAAAGTTTTGGATCTGTCAAGTGTGACCTCTAGCCTCCATTGATGCATACATATATGAGAGGGTTGGCCTAGATGATCTTTGAGGGCCCTTCTCACTATACAGTTCTATGATTTTTATGATTTTTGAACTAGTGTATGTGAGGCCCATTTTATAGATGAGAAAACTGAGGCTCAGAGATGTAGCATTAAGACTCGAACCAGGTCCTCCACTCCATTGATTTTTTTCCAACCCCTTCATTTTACTTATCTGTCTCCTAAGTAATCATCATCCCTCTGATCTCTCTTCCTGATGGGGAAACAGGTGGAATAAGAGAGGAACAAACTAAAATTTTCAAACTGAATTTGGTCCTTCCTTGTCTGCTCCCTTGACTCTGTCTGAACGTCTTGTTTGGATTCTAGGATCCCTTTTATACTTTTTCATGCTTCTGCTTTCACTGGCTTCTGCTGTCTGCCAAACAGGTGCATTTGCCATGTCTGCCTGATAGGGAATTAGCCTTCCAGTAGAGTACTTAAAAAAGAGAGAGAGGGAGGGAGAGAAGAAGAAAGAGGAAGAGAGAGAAAGGGAAAGGGAGACAGGGAGAAGGAAAAGGAAAAGAGGAAAAGGAAGAAGGAAAGAGAGGGAAAGGGAGAGAGGGAGGAAAAAGGAGAGAATGAGAAAAAGAGAGGGGGAAAAAGAGAGAGGGGGAGAAAAAGAGAAGAGAGATGAAGAGGAAGAGAAGGAAAGAGGAAGGGAAGGAAAGAGGGAGAAGAGAAGGAGAGGGAGAAAGAGAGAGAAAGGGAGTGAGGGAGAGAGGGAGGAAAGGAGAGAGGAAGGGAAGGAGAGAAGAAGGGAAAGAGAAAGAAAAGAAGAGAGAGCTGGGCTTTAATAAACACCTGTTATTGTGAGCCTGGGATGGTTGTTCGTTTATTTTCATAATATATTGAAAAGAGCAATAGTTTAAGAGGATACCAAGGTTCTAGCGCTAATTCTCCTTGATGGTTGCAACCTTGGGTAAATAACCCTTCAGTTTTACCAGCAGTAAAATCAAGGAGTGAGAGTTGATGATTTTGGAATTCTTTTCCAGTTATAATGAACTTTATAATGTTCTATTACGAGAACACCAGGAAATGGACCCTCTAATAAAATTCACAAGATCAGAAATTCTTTGTATTTCTTGTACATACATATTTTGTATTTTCCACCTCTCCCCCATGTTATTTCCAGCCACTCTCCCATCTCCTGATTCTCCTCTCATTCTATCACCATAGAGTGTAGTCTTGAGGAAAGAAATTACTGGCGAATTGGGTTGGTGTGTGTGTGTGTGTGTGTGTGTGTGTGTGTGTAGGAAAGGGTGGTCTTTATATCCCCAGCACCTAGCAGAGTGCTGGCACATAGTAGATGTTAAAGAAATGCTTGTTGAATGATTGAAAGACCTATGTTACTTATAAAATGTAATGTAATGAATATTATTCATTTTTATATATTACTTGTTAACGTGACTTTTGTGTTGTGTTAACCAAACTTTCTTAATGAGTACTATCTCCTATTTCTTTATTTCATGAAAAAGAAACTCCTTAGCCAGACATTCAATGCCTTTCATAATATGACACCAATCTTTGCACTCTTATTGCTTATCATTAACACCCATGGCTTCTGTATTCTAGCCAGGCTGAGCTCTTCACTGTTTCTGGATCTCTTCCTGTATCTCCTTTTCTCCTTCCCTGCCCGCCCCACCCTGCAGTGCAGTCATACAATCCATCCTCTTTGCCCATAATGCTTTCCCTCATCTCCACCGTAGAAATCATCTTCCTCCAGTGTCCAGCTAAGGTGCAAGCCCCTCCAGGAAACCTTTCCTGATCCTTCCGTGATCTCTTTTTTCCCTAGTTTCATTTTGATAATTGTTCTTGTTTCCTCTCATAGTCTACCTTATGTCATACTTGCCTATGTAGCCGTTGTATTCCTTTTATAGTCACCTACCTCAGAACAACACCTCTGCTATTTTTCTGCTTTAGCATCCAACTTAGTCCCTTAGTAGTACATAGTAGGTGATTAATAGATGCTTTTAAAATTGAATTTAGTTCATATGTCATCCTATAAGAACAAATTTTTTTCACTTCACTGAAAATAAACTGATTTACCCAAGTTAAGCTGACTGCAGCATTGCTAAGGGTTAACCAGAAGAGAATTACAAATGAACTATCTAGAAAGTTGATTATTAATCCAGCAAGAGAAGAAATATCCTTCTACTTAACAAGAAGGAGTATCTGAATTGCTGATAATATTGTTCAAGCAGTCGCGGTGGAATGGCAGAGTCAGGTAAGTTAAACAAAACTCAGAATTTGGGGTTTTTTCCCCAGTTTTTCAAGAGGAAAATGTCAGTAATTTTGCAAGAATTAGCTCCAAGAGCAATTTACAAATTGCTGTCCATAACAAATCTTCCAAGTTCCAAGTTAGGCTTGTTAATGAAATCCCTATGTACACTATCGGTGCGAGAAACTGGAGAGTATTTACAGGAGTAGAGACAGTATATTTAATTGTGTAATATTTATAAAAATCCATGATTAGATTTGTGATTAAGAACAAGAAAGTGGAATGTGGAGGAATGATTGCTAACACAGTTGGGTTCAAACCTCACGTAATATCAACTGAGGAATCCTGGGTAGTGAAGATATTACGTCCCAGCCTTCTCCTTGGCTGAGAAAGTTCTGGATGATCAAGAATCCTAGTGTCATTTGAAATTTAATATTGCTGCTCATGGAGACGGGTGGAGGGGATGACATTTGGGGGTGCCAGTGTTTATCATGTTGTAATTTACCTTTCCAAAGGCTGTTTTTATAGAATTAAAATGAAAGGAGAAAGGAAGAAAAGTGCCATGATCTATGTAAAAAGAAAATAAAGTGAGAACAGTATGATTTGGGGAATGTGTGCTCTTTTAAGATGTTTTTCCTCTGGTGGAGAGGAAATATGGGTGTCAATATTCAATCCTGTCAGATAGAATGTTTTCCTGATTACTCAATATTGCCAAAGAGAGCTCCCTGCTAAACACAGTCTGAAACAGCCTGTGTAGCAATGTTGCAGGCTTCTGCCTTTCTGGGGTTTGAGAGTGGGCTCGGGAGAGAGGGTTGGATTTAGGGAAAGGAATCAAACAGTATTAGTAAACTTGTTGTTCTCTGGAAAAGTACGCTAGAAAAGGGAGAAACTTTACTTTTATTTAAAGCTATTTCTGTAGCATAACTAAAATGGCACTGAATGAATCTTTTGTTATTTTAATGGCTACACTGGTACAGAAAAATACATATGTTTGCCTGATTCAAGCTAGCATCTGTGCCGTACATACATCTAGACATATATGCACACAGGTATAGGTATAGATGAGATTTTTAGTCCATGTGTACACATATATGTACACATATGTATATGCAATATATTTGTTATATATTATGTATACATGTACACACATATACATGTACATATGTACATATGTATATATGTGCATATACAACAGTGAGAACATGTGTATGCATGTATATATGTATAGATATGATTATATGTATAAAAATCCCAGAGCAGAAATGGATGGATTCTGTAACTGAAATTTACTCTAGTTTTCATACTATGTTGTGGCCCCTGCTATTTGAGACCAAGAAGCTATAGTAGACAATGGCATGATGTTGCTGTGATAAAGCTGTAGACACGAATGTTACAACCCCTGACATTAAACAAATAAAGGAGTCGATATTCCAGAAACAGGTCAAAGCAGAGGACAGATATCTAAATCCTTGGTGAATGGTGATTACCAATGCCTTCCACAGGCACCTTTTGTTGTTGTTGTTTGGTTGTTTTCTGTCATGTCCAACTCTTGGTGAGCTGAACCCATTTGGGATTTTTAGGCAAAGATACTGGAGGGGTTTGTCATTTCCTTCTCAGCTCATGATATGTATAAGGAGGAAACTGAGGCAAACAGGGTTAAGTAACTTGCCCAGCGTCACACAGCTAGTGAGTGTCTTTTGAACACAGGCAGATGGGACTTCCTGTCTCCAGGTCCAGTGGTCTATCCACTGTGCCACCCAGCTGCCCTTTGGGCCACAGAAAATGGGAAAGGGTTAACATAATTTGGGATGACTGAGGAAAATGGAAGCCTTCCCAGGTCATGGTTCTTTCCATTCATTGGAATGTTTCAATCAATAATTTCCTTAGTACGTATTTAACACTATGCTAAGAACCTTAGGAGATACAAAGAAACATTAAGGTATGACCCCTGACTTTAATTCAGGTTCTTCTATGTTGGTCAGGTAGACAGTATGATAGAGCAAGCCCACAGTAAGAACCAGGGTTTGTAGTTGGAGGTCCAAGGCTCAAGTTCAAGTTTGGCAAATTACTAAGTCTGTGACCTTGGATAGGTCCCCAAATCCCTCTGGGCTCCAGAATCCTCGAGTGAATGTATTAGACTAGCTGATCACTGGATTTAGAAATGGAAGTGCTTTTCTAATCCACACTCCTCATATGATATATAAAGAAATGGCAGTCTAGAGAAGTTACAGAGCTGGTGAGTGGCAGATTTAGGACTTTTGATTCGAAATCCAGTGCACTTTTCATTGTATCTTGCAGCCGCAGGCCATATCTCTAAGATTCCTAGAAACTCTATCAATCTATTGTATAGTCTATGAGAATGTGAATACCCACAAAGCAATTAGACCAGGGGTGGGAGACCTGTGACCTGAGGCCACATGTGACTGTCCAGGTCAAGGGTAGACCTTTGACTGAACCCAAACTTCACACAACAAAGTTGTGGCCACATGTGACCTTGAGGCTACAGATTCACCTCCCCTGATTAAACAATAGTACAAAATAGTATGTGCTTTTGGTAAAGTGGTGTTCATAATATACACTCTTTAAATATCTCCCAAATGAATGAATTGTATGGTACAGTATATAGCTGTTTCAGGCAAAGGAGAGAGAGTCACAGAAGGTTTCTGTGATGGGGACTTGACCAGTGAAGGAGATGGTACTTGACCTGGGCTGTGAAGAATGAGTAATAATGAAACAGCAGAGAGAAAGAAAGAGACATTCCTGGAAGTCCTGGGTCACACAATTCTAGAACAGACATTAGGAAGCACCATCTAGTTCCATCTCTTCATTTGACAGAGGTAACGCCTGAGGCCTAGAGTGTGAAAGTAACTTACTCAAGATCCCACAGGTTGGAGGAAAAGCATGAACAGAGGTACAGAGGCAAGAACAAGTCATCCTGGCCCAAAGGGCCCAGAACCCAAGGGCCAATCCAAGCTCAGAGTTTCTGTAGGCCTATATTCCAGAGTTTTTGAGTTATTGGTCCCTGTCTTTAACTCTGCCCCATTTGACCTTGAATGTTTCTCTTTAAAAGCATTATTGACGTATTTTTAAAATATTGCCTTCATTTTCCAATGTATCTCACCTGTCTTCCATCCAGAGAGTCTTCTTCCTCGATATTGATCTGTATTCTTCCTATTCATTGATTCTGTGGAATAGTAATAGTATTCTATTATGTTGATGTGCCATGTTTGGTCATTCCTCTATCAAATGTTTTCTGCTTTGTTTCTGTTTCCTTGCTACTTCACAAAAGTTTTGCTGTAAATATTTTGGTGTAAATAGGATCTCTCCCAGACCCCACCTTCCACCCCCTTTCACCATCTTTTACCTCCTTAGTACATATGACTGTCTCTGGGTCAAAGGGAAATTGATGATCCTTTTCTTAGCTTAATTCCAAAATAGCTTTCCAGAAAGCTTAGGCTAATTTACAGCTCCACCAACATTGAATTCATGTGCCTGTAGGTCCATAGAACTCCTCTTAACACTGACTATTCCCATCTTTAATCCTTTTTGTCAATTTTCTAGTTGTGAGGTTTAACCTTGGGATCATTTTGACTTGGATTTCTCTTTATGGCAGTAATTTGGTGTGATCTTTCCTATGACTCTTACCAGTTTGCAATTCTTCTTTTCAGAACTGTTTGTTCATTTTCTTTGACCACTTAGGGCTTAGATAATTCCTTTATGGTTGTGGGGAAACTAATGCAGAGAAAACAAAATTGAATATACTATTTAGAAGATTATTAAATTCAACGTTCATAGTTTATGTGCATCTGGGGGTGGAGTGGGGCAGGAAGAGAAGGAACACCAGTGGGGGAAAGAGTGAGGCATTATTCTGAATTGAAAATCTCATTTTTGACAAAAGTTTTCCTCATCCCCCTCCCTCTACTTAATAAGCATAGCTTTATGCTAACATTTGTAAAGTGAGTTCCTACCAGCAGTGCTGTGTCACAAGACAGATAGCATTCTCATTTTGCAGAGGTGAAAACTGAGGCTACTTTAGGAACATTTGAGTGATCAATCGCCTATGTTCACCCGGCTGGAAAGTGGAGCCAGCATTTGCTGACTCCCCAACTCCTGATTTGAGTTCCAGTGGTCTTTCTGCAATTCTGTGCTGCTGAGCATGGTGGGAAGGGTAATTTCCCAATCTCACCATGTTTATTTCAAGCACCCAGAGGATGTTGGAGAGAAGGATAGAAATGGACTTTCACATCTGATTTCATTAACTTCAGTGTTACTACCCCAGCAGATAATATTTCCAAGGAGGGGAAATGTGATGGATTCTCTTAATCTAGAGGGAGATAGCATAAGTATCTTTGTTGAGGAATGGCATGAACTAAATGAAAGAGTTTTCTTGTGGAAAAAAAGTGATAGGTAAGAGGAGGGTATAACTAGGAAGGAGAGGATGCTTATTCCAGCAGGAACTGGGAAAGGTAACAATAAAATGAGACACAAAATTTGAGAAGATGCTGGAAGTTTTCCTAACGTTTGAGGTATACGGAAACTTTTTTACTTAGATTTGGTGAGATTAGGTTGGAATAGGGCTGTGTGTGTGTGTGTGTGTGTGTGTGTGTGTGTGTGTGTGTGTGTGTGTGTGTGTTTCAGTGAAGGAGGAGAGAATAAATGGGAATTTAATAAACATATCTCTGTGGTGGATTTGTAGTCTCTCTCACTGATGGTAGCAAAGGGTTCCAAGATTATTGAAAATAATTATAACTTGTATATTTATCATGCTCTATACTTTTCAAAACACTTTCTCATGATTATCACCTTTGATCTTACTGCTGACCCTGTTGAGGAGATAAAACAAGTCTTATTATCCCTGTTCTGCTGCAAAAGAGATTCAGACTGTTGAGAAGTTAAATGACTTGCCCAAGGTCACACTGCAAGTTAATGCTATGGTCTCTTCCATTAGACCCATTAAGATCAACTTGTATGTGCACTTATTTGTATTCATATACACGTATACATGCACACATATACACATAGAGCTAGGCTGGAAACTGCAATGAGGCTATCTCTTAGGACTAACTTGTGCAAGTTAGGCAGATGGTCTTTACTTAGAGGAGGAGAATAGACAAATATTAAAATCAGAAAAAAGATTGAAGAGATCAAGCAATAGTCTTGTCTATCACTTTTCCCTAAATTTTAATTACTGGATCTATAAATTAAGGTTTTTTCTTCTTATTTTCCTTATGTCCCTAAAGATACAAAGGTAAAAACACAAAACAATTTGTGTCTGAAAGGGTTAAATAATTGCATGTAGTTAACAGAAACACATTTGAAGCCCATTTAACACCTATTACAAGTTTCGGCTTATTGGCTACAGTTTAATGGGCCAAGTACTAGCGTCATTTCTTAAGAGGCCAAGACTAAGGAGAAACAGGTGTGTGCTTAAATAGAAAGAAAGAAATACCATAAACCAGTGTAAATGAACTGTAACTCAAATAAAAACTTTGCTAAAAGTAAAGGGTGCTGAGTGGAGACCTAAACCATCAGGGAGAAGACCCTATTTATAAGGTCTAACTAGCAGCCATAGTGTGGCTCAGTCTGCCTGGATGCTGGGGGTGGGGGGTGGGATAGAGGTGGGGGGTGGGGCATGTGTTGGGGGGTGGGGGGTGTGCAAGCTGCAGACATCCAAGTCCTGCTATTGGAAGGACCTTCTTTTGTTACATACGGGGTTGATGAGATGTGGGGAGGGACTTGGGTTGGATGGAATGGAGTTAATTAGTTGAAACAGAGCCATAGTAGGAGAATTTTCTTATGGAAACAGCTATTTTCATCTGGCCAAAGATAAATGCCACCTTCTGTCTATCTCAGAAAGAAAAATGACCGTAGTACAGAGCAGCCACTCTTCCTCTTTATGTTGACCAGAATGCAGAGGCCTCCACTTGGTTAAAAAAGTTGGCTATGGTTAGCCCAGGGGTTATTAATGGGTCTGTGGTTGGATTTGAGGGAGTCTGTGAATTTGGATGGAAAAATTACACCTTTACTTCAGTGCAACTAGTTTCCTTTGTAATCCTGTGTAATACATTCTTAGAAGAAGTCTGTAGCCTTCTATAAACTGTCAGAGCAGTGTGTGACACAAAAAAGTTAAGAACTCCAGTTTAGCCTGTGGATAAGAAGATTTGGAGTAGGCGGGAGGTGGGATAGATGGTCACCTTCACAAATCTGAGAGCAGATGGAGATTTAGTTTGTGTGGCTCCAGAGGGCAGAACGAGCACCAATGGGTAGAAGCTGCAGCAAGCCATGGCAGAAGAGAACAGAGTTGAGTGCATAGAGTGCTGAAAACAAATTTCAGCTTTTCCGTTTTTGTCCAATTTGGGTAATTATTTAATAAAAAACAACTAAAAGGCATTCTTTTTAAGGACTAAACTTTTCATATTAAAATCTAATCATGCACATAAAAACCATTTACGATAAAATATACTTTAACATAAACTCATGATGATTTGTCAACAGTTGCTTCAGAGAGTTGAAATGTGCTGGATGATGACCCATCTCCCCCGCCACTGCTTCCCAAAGTCCTCAAGGTCTTGCTGTTTGCCCCAGTAGTTTCCCTGTGAGCCTGTGTATATACAGCCACAAGCTACACCTTCGTTTCTGTTGTCTCCTCCGATTAGAGTGTGACTCTAATAGAGAGCACAGACTACTACCTCATTTTTAAAATTTGCACGCCTGGTGCATACTACTGAACTTGGCGCATTATAAGTGCTTAATAAATGCTTTACATTCCAGTTTGATTACTTTCTTAGAGTGTTCTTGATAGCCTAGCATTCTATTACATTGAACACAGTCTCTAAGAAGGTACCTCAGAGGAATCTTGTCCCAATTATACTTGATCAATAATCCCTCTTATAACACCCCCCCCCCCCCCCCCACCAAGGGGTTATCCACCTGCTGCTCAAAAGCTCCCAGTGAAGGGAATCCCTCCCTGCTCAATGCAGCCCACTTCATTTTTAGATAGCTCTAATGGTCAGACAACTTTCCCTTATACTGTTTAAAATCATCCTGATTTAAAATCATCGTCTAAAACCACTGCTCCTAGTTCCGCCCTCCAGGGCTGATTAGAATAAATCATAAGACTACTATAAAGTAGACTTAGAACTGGAAGGGACTTTAGAGATCATCTGGGTCACCCTCCTGTTTTGTAAATAAAGGAATTCAGTCTCAGTGAGGTCAAGTGACCTGGCCAATGTCACACAGAGAGCAGAACTAGAATTTTAATCCAGATTCTTTACTCTAACTTAACCCTCTTTCCTCTGTATCATATTATTGCCCAAGGGAGCAGTCTAATCCCTCTTCCACAAACAGCTATCCTGTCTCCTCTGAGACTTGTTTAGCTTAAGCACACCTGTCTTTCATTTAATTCTATGACATGTTCTCCAGTCTTCTCACCATCCTCTTTCAGGAACACTTTAATTCATCTATGACCAGGGCAGAATATATTGCTATACTGTTTTGAAAAAAAGCACTATTTTCTTACTTAATACAGAGCCTGGCATGTAGCAAACACTTAATACTTGTTGACTTTCCATTGTAACTTGTGAGTAGCAAGAAAAGAGTATTGAATTTAGAGTCAGAAGACCTAGGGTTGAATTCCAACTTAGCATTTACTCTCTGTTTGACCTTGGCCAAATCATTTCTTCTCTCCATGCTTCAGCCTATTGATCTGTGATATGACGAGATTGGATTCCATGATCATTACTTTTCCTTTCCTACTTGTAATCTGGCCTGTGATCCTATAAAGAGTAGCATTAATTTTTTTGATCACCTTATAATGATTGAAATGAATCATTGATTCGTCTTGAGCTTGTAATCCACTAAAATCCAAGGGTTTTTTTTGCAAGAAAATAAGATTTGACAGTCATGAGACTGTATCTCCCCCATTCTGTATTTGTGAAAGTCAGTTTTTGGAACCAAAGTGTAAGGTTTTACATACATCTTTATTTATTTGATTTCCTTAAATTTGACCCACTATTCTAGCCTGTTGAGATCTTTTTTTTTTCGGAGACTGATTCTATCATATGGCACGTAATGTCCCTTTAAGCTTTATGTCATCTGCATACTTTACGAGCATATGCTATACCTTCATCCAACTTAATGATAAAAATGTTGACCAGCTATAAATTATGGAATACCAAGGACTCTGAAAAATAAAAAAAGTGTCATTCAAAGGGCAGTGAAAAGGAGGTATATAGTGGGTATGAAGAGGCTATACTGTAAGAGCTAAGAAATGATGAAGAAAAACTGTTGTAAAGAGTATCATCAGGGATGTGTGTGAGCAAAAAAGGTGGACTGGTCATGTGGCAAGAAGGAAGTGTAACTGAGAGGCAGCTGACACCTCTGGACATGCTCATACTGTCAAGAGAAAGTGAGAAAGATCTGGAGAACGTTAGATACCCTGCTGTGGCGAATGTATGGGAGAACATGGATAATGTACACGGAATGAGTGAGCATAGACTGGTTGTAATCTTTCTTACTAGAGAGAGAATCCACATTGCAGAGATCACAGATCCTTTTGATCATTTGGGAGCAAATCACAGCTAGATCAACTACCCTGCTTTAGGCAGAGAAAGAGTGCCAACAGAGAGCCAGAGAATTAATCCTCAGTCACTGTAATAAGGTATGTTCTGTGCTAGGTTTATAAATGGTTTCCTGGATGTGTCATCTCAGCCTTCTGTCTGTCCTGGTGGTCTGTAGTAGACCTATACAGCAATATAACTTCTACTTCTGCCCATGTTGCTTATCACCCAAACATTCTCTATTCTCTATTCTGTTTCTTCCTTGATTCTTTGTGTGGTGGCAGATAGAGTGGGGCCACTCTTTTGTAACACAAATGATGCTGTTTAAGAATAAGCATCCACTTCAATGTAAATAGGCAGTCACATCTACCCCTGATGTTTTGGGGCTCCCCTACCTGAGTTCTTGAGCAAGGATGATAAGAGTCCACCCTGTATTGTACCCTTGTGAACAAAGTCAGATTAACAGATTAGGAAGTGTTTTTTCCATTAATTGTGACAAACTGCACTCCAAAGATAACCAGTTATGAACACAACATGTCTACATTATTTCTGTATACTATAAGTATCTGTGGAAAATGACTCATATTCCAAAGCCCACTTGCCCTAGAGAGTTCCTTCCCTTTGTGCCAATTGAATTCTCTTTGCCTTGGCATATAACAATGAATGAAATAAAACCTTTTGCTGACTTACGCTCTCTGCCTCACTGAATTTCCTCACTACTACGCAATCTTAATATGTATAGCCTTTCCCCTTTTATCTATTCCTTATGAATGCTATATACTTCTAGGTCTAAGTTATAGCTTTGAATCTCATCCACTAAGCCTCAGCAATGCCTATGAAGTCAAATTTGCCTCTTTGCATTAGGTTCTTTGATTCACCCTGTTTATTGCTCATAAATTGTCCATTTATATGGAAACATCTGAGTCCATGAGTTTTTACTCATATCCCTCTTTTGGGATATGATTTCCCATGACTTGTCTACTTTTCATTCTACTATATTGTACCTGCTATCCTCTATGGCATTTGATATATGTAGGCAGTTTTCTGCTTTCCCCTTTCTTTTTTATTTTTAAAGTCATCTTGATGAGATTCACTCACATCAGGCAAATATGTCTTTACTGGTCCTTACTAGGTACACTATATACTTTGCCAACAGCCCATCATTTCTCTGTTTTAAGCTGTGGTTCAGAAATCCAAGTCCTGTTCTTAGCCACTATCTTATTAGATAGTTATTATTTCCCAATTCTACCTTTCTCTGTGAATCCCCTACTTTTACCTGGTGTTAGTGAAAAGTTCACCTGTATCCTCCAGGTCTTTGTTGTTTTGTTCTCCCCGTGATCTTTAGTAATGCTTTTTAAGTTCTTTCAGCTATCTTTTGTCTTCACAACAATCATCAAAAGAGGTTTTCACATTTGATAGCTCTTGGGTAACTATCAGTAACAACCCAGGTACATGCCCTAGGAAGATAGCAGCCCTCTTTGATGTACCTGTTTATTTAGCCTATCTATTTATTTAGCTTATTCTCAGTCATTGTTTAGGAACTTTGCTTCCAAATTTTCTTTTTCTATTGTAAGTTTAAAGAAACTTGGTTTTTAGCTTTTGAAGGGACCTTAAAGTTGATTTAACCTAAGGTTTCTTAATTTAGGGTTCATGAACTAGTTTTGTTTTTTTTTTAAGTTTAACTGTAACTATATTTCAATATAATTGTTTTCCTTTGTAAATCTATGTATTTCACTTTATGCATTTCGAAACATTTTTCTGAAAATAGATCCATGGATCTATATGTCTTCACTAGGATGAAAAAGGAGTCCATGTCACCAAAAAAAAATTAAGAAGTTCTGACCTAGTGTGTTTACCATTTTTTTTCCTTTGGTCGAGGAAACTGAGACCCAGAGGTAAAGAAGTGTTACAAGTAGTAAGTAATGGAGGCCACACATAAACCAGCTCTCTAATTTCAGATCCAGTACTCTTTTCTTGACATTAAGTTGCCTTCCATATAATGACTATAATTACAAATGGTATGGACAATTCTTTCTTACTTATTTGAAAATGTTCTGAAAGAAAATATTCTCAGTAGTGGGATTATGAATCCAAGGAAATGTCAATTTATCATTCTTCCTATGTATTTCTGTACTGCTCTCCAAAAAGATCGTAGCAATTTGCAATATCACAAGCAATGTATGAGTATATCCCTTTTCCCACAACCTGTTTGAGTTTTGCCATTTAAAAATTATTTTTGCTAATTTGATGGGCATGAGATAATTAAATACCTCTAAGGTGTTCCCCCCCACCTTTTTCATTTTTTTCCACTATAAGTGAATTCAAACTTGTTTTTAAATGCTTTTGTACAATTTGTTTTCTATTTTGTAAATTTTATTTATTTATATCCTTTTATATATTTATATCCTTTTACCACTTAACCAATGAAGACTGGATTTTCCCCTTAAATATGTGTAAATTTTGGAACATAGGTTTAAATTTTCCTAACTTGTCATTTGTTATCTTGGTTATATTTTTGTCATCATTTGGTGTAGCAAAAAGAATTCTGAATTTGGAGTCAGAAGAACTAAGTTTAAATCCCAGGTCTGCCACTTACTAGCTGTGTGACACTGGACAAGTTAGGCTAGATGCCCTTTGCTATCCCTTCCAGCTCTAATTTTCTGAGGCTTTTTTGTCCTATGATGATGTTTCAAAATTTTTATGTAATCAGATTCTTCTACCTACCATTTATTTGATAGAGAACTTATCTACCCTTCACAATGAGATAAAAATATTTATTCATTTCCTTTAAAATTTTTAAGTGATTCCTTTTATGTTCAACCCATAAATGCATGTAGGATTTATAGTTTGAATAATATTCCCTTTCCCCAGAGATTAATATATGTTTATCAAACTAACTTTTCAGATACATTTGGCTATATTTTTAGGCTCTGTATTCTGTGACATTGATCTATTATTTTGTTTAGTACTAGATAATTTTGATAACTATTGCTTTCTAGTGCGACTTAAGGTCTAACAAAGCAAATCCCCCTCTTTTTTTCCTCATCAATTTCATTATCATTTTATCCTGTTCTATACAGTAAATCATTGAGATTTTTGTTGGTATTGTATTAAGTAATCAAGTCAAAAATAATTCTGAGGTTTTGAGTCTGGGTGAATAGAAGAATTTTTGTATTATCAATAGATATAGGGAAATTGGAAGAAGGGGATAGGTTTTAGGGAGAGGTTGATAGATTTTGTTTTGAATTTGTTGAATTTGAAGTATATGAAGGACACTCAGGTGGAGATATCTGAAACAGTTTTTGAAATGTGGAACTTTGAGTGATTCACTCAAAGGTGGAAGGTGTGTGTGTGTGTGTGTGTGTGTGTGTGTGAGAGAGAGAGAGAGAGAGAGAGAGAGAGAGAGAGAGAGAGAGAGAGAGAGAGAGAGAGAGGGAGGGAGGGAGGGAGAGAGGGGGGGGGGAGGAGAGAGGTTTATAGGTGAATGACCTTGGGCAAGTCATTTAATTTCTTTCTGCCTCTTTTTTTCTCTCAAAAAAAAAATAGAGGTTTAGATTAGATTATCCCTAATGTCACTTCCTGCTCTAAATCCTATGAGAAATACTTTATATATTTTCTTCTTTTAGACCCAGTTCAGTTACAAATTATGTAGTAGTTGCTTGGGACTTCCACAGAATTAATTAATTAAAATGAGCAGAAAATGAGTCAAATTTTATTTATTAGACCTCTCTTTCCTTAAGCAGCATGACAAACACCCCGTCCCTTGTGCCCATAGGAATTTTTATTCCCACAGCATGGGTGGATTCCATTTTAAAATGGAGTAAATTATGCAGTAAAAATAATCATAAAATGAAGAAATTGGGTCTCTTGCATCCCTCCTCAGAGCCATTTCCACCCACTCTTGGTCTATTTGAAAGGTTTTGTAAATTTAGTGACAAGAAATGATGAAAATGACATTCTTTAGATCTGTCTATGCTCACAGAATGCTTTTTGTCCCCCCCAAATCTCAAAATCACAGAAATAAAGAGACCTCAGATGATGTTTAATCCAATCCACAGGAACCCCTTCTACCACATTCCCAACAAGTGTTCAACTAACTTGTACATGCCAATTTCAAGTGAGTGGAGCCCACTGCTTTCTGAGGCAGCTGTTCCATTTGTAGATATCTTGCTTAGAAAGTTTTTCCTTACGCTGAGTCAAAAACTGCTGCTCTGCAACTTCTATCCACTTTGCTTACTTTAGCCCTTTGGGACCAAGTAGAATAAATCAAATTTCTCTTCTATATGATAACTCTTAAAAAATTACAGACAACCATCGTATCGGCCAAATCTTTTCTATTTTCTGTTTTAAAAATTTCCTTCTTATGACAATAATAACAGCATAAACATCTTGGTATGCAAAGAAGAGAAAAAAAGAGGATTGTGTATGAAGCTGTGAGCTATTATGCAGTTTATTTTAAAAGTGTATTAAATTTAACAAGATATATTACCATCACCTTCCTGCTCTTATTTTATCACCATCTGCACATCCTTTTGATCTCTTCTATTTTAAAATACACATTAATGTTTTATGGATGCTCTTCTTTCTTTTCACCATTATCATTATACTCTCCCCACAATTTCCTACAACCTCATACTTCTACTCAAATAAAAAACCTCTAATGTAATAAATAACTACAGTCAAACAATATAAATTCATGCATTGTGTCTAAAAATGTATTGCTTATTCTGTACCTCTACTTACGATCTCTTTGCCAAGAGGTAGGAAATGGGATTTGGTTATTAGATCTTTCAAAAGTTTTTTCTATACATTATTGTAGCCTTCATATTAATTGTTCTCCTGTTTCTGCAAACTTTACCCTAAATCTGTTCACACAAGTCTTCTCAGGTTTCTGTGAATTTATCCCTTTAGTCACTTGTTACAACATGATAACATTCCATTACATTCATATACCATATTGTTAAGCTATTCTCCAATTGATGGACACCTATGATGTTTCTAGTTCTTTGCTGCAAGAAGAAAATTCTTCTATGAGTGTATGAACACATATATTAATAGATGTATACACACACACACACACACACATATATGTCTTTTTCCTTTGGCTTTGAAGGTATATACACACATATGGTAGGGGTATCATTGGATGAAAAGATATGCACAACTTTGTGACTTTTTGTGTATAGTTTCAAATTGTTTTTCAGAATGATCAGATCATTTCACCAGTGCACAATAGTGCATTTTGTCCTTCTATAACCCCTCCAAACAATTGTCCTTTTTTTTCATCTTTGTCAACCTAAGGCAACCTCAGAGTTGTTTTATTTGGAGTCCTTTTCTTCATTGATAGTTGCATTTCTTCTTTCAAAAATTGCCTATTCATATCATTTAGCCACCTAGGCCAAACATTTCTAGTTCCTTCTTTTACCCTCCTATAGCACCGTTTCTTGTTCACTTGCCATCCTGAACACCATTTTCTTTACCCGTTCTAGTCTGTAAATTTCCTTTCTTATAAAAGGGCGCCAAAATCTGACCTCGGTACTCCAGATGTGGTCTGACCAAAGTCAGAGCAAGGGGGGACTTTTACCTCTTGTGTTCTGGACACTGTTCTGTTAATGAAGTCTATGATCATATGAGGTTGTTTTCTTTTTCTTTTCTGCTACCTTGACTCACTGTTGACTCATAATGAACTTCCAGTCCACTAAAACACCCAGATCTTTTTTACATAACCTCTTGTCTAGCCACAAAGTCCTATTATATACTGGTGCAGTTGTTTTTTTTAACCTAAGTGTAGAAACTTATATTTGTTAAATCATAATTCCCTGCATTAAAGCCCTACTTGTGTTGTAGAAATAATCCTGTATTCTCCTAGTTTATAAAAGCATCAGGCCTCTCTATCAAGCTGGAAAGCTTTGAGTATAGGTCTAATGACAGACTATATGTCTGCAGAACACTAGAAAGAACACTTGATTTAGAAGCAGAAGGCCTGGATACTAATCTCAACCTCTGTTGCTCACCAAGGGTGTGAACTTAGGCAAGCTTTTTAACCTCTCATCATGTGTGGACTAGATTAGATGGCCTCTGAGGTCACTTCCAGCTCTAAATCTACAATATGGTTTCTATCATAAATTTGGAGAGTCTTATCTCAGACCTCCGAATAAGCCACAGAAGAATTGTGATGGCTGGCACATAATAAGTACTTTTTCTTTCATTCATTCACGTAATACATACCCAAATATGCATATTTTAAGGTAGGCAGTGATGGAGACAAAGGAGAGAGATCCTAACAAAACATTGTAGGAAACTTTCTGATATGAGAGAATACGTTAGGAGAAGAAGCCAAGGAAGGTACTGCCTCTCTGAATATGTTGTATTGCTTTGGGTCTCTCAGTGCCTTGGGAAGACCAGGCTTTCAGTAAATATTTATTGAATTGCATTAATCTTCCACTTTTTATATTTGGAAGAATTGCTTCAGAAAGAAATGCTGCCTAAGCCCTAAGAATGGCAAATTCTTCTCTTTCAAAATCTTTTTACCATTGGCTTTTGGCTTATATTATCCTCAGGCTTTCCTCTCCACTTTTAAGAATGAAATTTTGATGAAGAGAGAAAAGAGAAAATGTTATATCTCAGAGAAAAGGCCCATTCCTCTGTGAAGGCCAGAAAGAATGGGTGGGCAAGTCTCTGTGATGCTCCCCACTCCAGATCTCTGCTGTATCCCTGGCATGTGCCACACTAGTTATATGTGGCATTCAGTGGGAACTCCCAGTACAGAATCTTCCACAGAGAGGTAGACATACATTGTTGATCAGGATAGAATATTTTGCCATAGGTATATTTTGGGTATTTTAATTTGTTTTCTGTACCCCCCCATCCCCTCCTAGCCCCCATTTTCATGAAGTACTCCAGTGACTCCACAGTAATAGCTAAATTTGCCTACAGCAGTTTTCTCTATTTTAGAAGGTAAGAAAAGGTACATTTCCCTTAGGACTAGACTTCTTAAAGTTTTCCCATTTCAACAGATTATTTTTCATCTTTCCCTGGAGTATCTAAAAAAAAATTTGCCCTAAAAATGTGGGGTGTGTCAGAATTATTGCAGGACAAGATAAGACTAATTCCCATATGTTTTCTGTCTCTGGAAGCCCCACCTTGAGTTTGCTGCTGTTTTTAGTGCTGGCACTGATAATTCTTCTACATTACTGAGGACTGGTTTTGGGGAGCTTTTATTTTCTGCCTTTTCATAGCAGTTTCATAGTGTCCTGATGCCCCCTTCTCTTATATGTTTCTTAATTTGAATTTTGCATAAGACTCTTGAGAGATAGAGAAAGGTAGTGAATAGAGAACTGAACTTGGAATTGGGAAGACCTGACTATGACACATGCTCACTGTGTCTCTGATCAGTCTCTGAACCTCTCAGTGCCCCTGGAAACTCTCTAAAATGAACTGATAACCTGTACCTGCAACAAAACATCAGGACCAGACCTCCCAAAATAGTACCTTTCCTTCCAGAATCAGGGTAGATCACCTGAAGCAGGTACTAGTAATCTAGTCACGCAGTTTTACCTCAACATGTCACTCCACTGCTCACGAATTTTCCATTCACTCACTCATTCTCTCATTCATCCATTCATTCAAAATGTTTATAATGTATCGAATATATGCAAAATAATATGCTAGGCTTTGAGAGTTGAAATCAAGATTCAGTATATATGTGTGTATGTATATGCATATATATGTATATATATATGTATATATATATATATATATATATATATATATATATATATATATATATAGAGAGAGAGAGAGAGAGAGAGAGAGAGAGAGAGAGAGCCATACCAATCAATCAAAAAAATTATTTTATAGAGTTAGAAAAAATAATGACAAAATTCATCTGGAAGAACAAAAGCTCAAGGATATCAAGGGACTCAACGAAAAAAATGTGAAAGAAGATTGTCTAGCTGTACCCGTTCTCAAACTGAATTATAAAGTGGTAATCCTCAAAACAATCTGATACTGGCTAAGAAGTAGAGTGGTAGATTAATAGAATAGATTAGGTACAAATTACATTAATGTAATGTAATGTAAATGACCATAGTAATCTAGAATGTGATATACCCAAAGATCCAAGCTTTTGGAGCAAAATCTCATCATTTAACAAAAACTGCTGGGAAAACTGGAAAACAGTATGGTAAAAACTGGGTATAGACCAGCATCTGATACTTTATACCAAAATAAGGTCAAAATGGGTGCATGATTTACACATAAAGTGTGATACTATAAACAAATTAGGAGAGCATGGGATATCTGTCAGCGTTATGAATAAGGAAAGAATTTAGGACCAAAGAAAATATGGAGAGCATTGCAAAATATAAAATAGATACTTTTGATTACATAAAATTAAAAAGTTTTTGCACAAACAAAACCAATGCAACTCAAATTAAAAGGAAAGCAGAAAACTGAGGGGAGGGAATTTTGCAACAAATATTTCTGATAAAGGTCTCATTTCTTGAATATATAGAGAACTGAGTCAAATTTATAAAAATGTAAGTCATTCTCCAATTGACAAATTGTCAAAGGACATGAACAGGTAGTTTTGAGATGAAGAAATCAAAGGTATCTATAATCATATGAAAAAATGCTCCAAATAACTATTGATCAGAGAAATGCAAATTACAACAACACAACTCTGAGCTACCACCTACCAGATTGGCTAATATGACAAAAAAGGAAAATGTTGGATGTTGGAGGGGATAAGAGAAAACAGATACTAATTGGGGGAGTTGTGAACTGATTCAACCATTTTGGAGAGCAATTTGGAACTGTCTATACTCTTTGATCTAGCAGTACCACTGCAAGGGTCTATATCCCAAAGGCATCCAAAAAAAGGGGAAAGGACCTACTTGTGCAGAAATACTTATAGGAATTCTTTTTGTGGTGGTTAAGAATTGGAAATTGAAGGGATGCCCATCAATTAGGGAATGGCTAGACAAGCTTTGGTATATGAATGTAATGGAATACTATTGTGCTATAAGAAATGATGAGCAGGCAGACTTCAGAAAAACCTGGAAAGACTTACATGACCTGATGTATAGTGAAGTGAACAGAACCAGAAGAATGTTGTATGTAGTAATAGCAAAACTGTTTGATGAAAAGCTATGAATGACTTAGCTATTCTCAGCAATACACTGATCCAAGAGAATCCCAAATAACGAATGATGAAGCATACTATCCACCTCCAGAGAAAGAACTGATATTGTCTGAATATTGACTGAAGCAGGCTATTTTTCACTTTCTTTCATTTTTTTCTTTTACTCAAGTCTCCTTGTACAAAATGACTAATATGGAGATATTTTACATGATGGCAAATGTATAACCTATATCTGATTGCTTACCATCAGGGAGGGAAGAGAGGAGAGAGAGGCATAGAATTTGGGATTCAAAACTTTAAATAAAAATTGGGAAAAAAGAAATTAAGAATCAGAATTTTTAGCCTCACTTTTCATTTAATAGAAAAGAAAAATGAGTCTCAGAGAAAGGACTGAAAAACATACTGTATTTCCCAAGCTTCGGTAACCTCACCACACTGACATCATTAATGAAAGAGGTAGCCCACATAAGCGAATTTTACAAATTACAGAAATTTAATTATCTCTTCAAACGCAGAAATTTTTAGAACTGTTAACTACTGTGGATGGTCATCTTTCTGAAAGCAACATTCGCTTCCCTGTCATCTTAAAGAGAGGCAGCATGACTTAGTGGAGAGAACATTAGACTGTGAGTCAAGATGACTTAAGTTTAATTCTCACCTCAGATATTTACTAGCTGTGTGACTCTGGACAAGTCACTTAACCTCTCTGAGAATGTTTCCCCATCTGTAAAATACACTATAACAGCTTTTGGTTGTTGTTCCAAGGTTGATATGGGAATCAAATGAGATAATATATGCAAAAGACTTCTTAGACTGTAAAGCTATCTAAATGCTAGTTATTGTTATCAAGCAGATGATAACAGCATAATTTAACCTTTGCTTGATGACTAATGGTCATCATTATAAAAGGGTCATCAATTATTGTACTGCTCTTTGATAGAGCGACGCCCTTGCGGGCTGTTGTGGTGTGTGGAGGGCTCTTTGCTTAGACACTAAATTACTTTGTACTGCTGGGCTTTTAGAGTCCTGACTTCTGTTTTTTTGGTTTTGTTTTGTTTTGTTTTTAGTTTTTTTTCTTATTCTTGCCTCTCTGCCAGTCTACCTAATGTCTTTCATATAAGGCAGTGTGTGTACCTTGGCCCAGTCCTTCTTCCCCTTCTAATCTGCTTTGGGCTAGGAAACCGGGTCACTAAATTGGTTAGAATTATGTGGAAAAGTAGAGTTGCTCCAAGTGAGGTCTTCAGAGACTCTCAAATGAACAAGAGAAGCAAGTTTTTTGTGCTTACACTTAGAAATATCCATTTTGCTTTCTAGAGGCCTTTTGTATTTATTTTTAAGTTCCCTATCTACTATCTATCCTTTGGATTGTTGAGGTTGCTGGATAAGTGAAAAGGCTAATAGTAATGACAATATCTAGCATTTGTATATCACTTTAAGGCTGGTAAAACTCTTTCTGTGTATTATCCTCACAGTATCCCTGGGAGACTGATGCTGTTATTATCCCTACTTTACAGATGAGAAAACTGAGGCTGAAAGATGCTGATTGACTTACCCAGGATCACACAGCTATTAAGTGTCTGAGGCAGTCTTCTTTAGATAAAGAAGTCCCAGTTACCAATATGGAAGAGCCTAGAAGGATTTCATATTCAGCTTATGTAAAACTTCACTGGAAGGAATATTACAGTTATTATTTTAAGCTTCATTTAGAAAGCAAACCACCATTCTACTAGTAAAGAAATGAACTTCCCTTGGTTTTTTTTCCTTATCAGGACTACACATTGAGTGCATCTATTATTAGATTTCTTATATTGAATGGCAGTGGCTAGGCCCTTAATGAGAGTTACGCAAAGGGATCCAAGATGTGAATTTTCACCCACAAGCACTGAGTACTCTTACTGGTCTATTCTTTAACCTTGATTTTTGACTATTTTCCAAATGTGACTTTTTTGGGTAACCCTTAAAAGCAGTGCTTTGTGGCTTTCAAAATATCTGGCTTTTTATTTTTGAATACTCTAAAGGTATTTTCTCTTCCTGGGGTAAAGCTGTCTTTGGCTAATAGTGATTTTATACCAGAATACTCCAACTACCTTTGGCCTGTTTTGGGACTGTGGACAGAGCTCATTAAAGGGCATGTGGAATGATATTCAGGACTCTTACAAATTCTGTGCCTGTCTATCAATGATGATATTGCCTGCTTCCTTCAAGGCAGAGTACGGTGTCATATTCTATGAGAAGAGGTTTTCCTCACTCCCATTATTAGCACTCTCTCCTCATTAAAAATATTGTATTATTTTTTTATGTTTTGTGTTTACCTGCTTTTACCATGTTGTTTTTCTTCGCTTATTCTTCACAAGTAGAATGTAAGTTTCCTGAGGACAAAAAGATTTTATTTTTGTTTTTTGTATCCCCAGTGCCTTAGTATGGTAGGCACTTAAGAGATGGTTCTTAAATTACAAGTTACCTAGTTTTGGAATGAGAGGTGCTGAGGTCCCATCCCAGCTCTATTGCCAACTACTTGTGCTCCCCTTGGGCATGTCACTTCCTTTCCCATTCAATGGCTCAGTCTCTTCATTCATAAAATGAAGACAGACTAAATGATCTCCCTTTGAGCCATCTATTCCATCCTCTCATACTAGGATCCACTCAGGTTGTGACTTCTCCCTTTGAAAGGAAGACGTTAGAGATGTGGGGTAAGCCCAAACATTAGAACAGGGGTTCTTAACCTAGAATTTATGAGCTTTTAAATGATATTTTGATAATTTTATTTTAATATAATTGGATTTCTTTGCAATTATATATTTTACTTTATGAATTTTAAAACATTCTGAAAAGGGGTCCATAGATTTACCAGATTGCCAAAGAGATCCATGCTACATGAAGGTTAAGAACCTTTACCCTAGAGACAGGTCAAATATTGGTATATACAGTAATAAAGAGTGACCACATGATTCTGTGCAATACTTTACAGTGTAATACTGTGTGCACTGGAATCTCCCTTGGAGTTAACACTCTGGGTTTATTAGCTTATTATTATTATTGAAAGAAGTCCTACTAATGCCAATGCATTCGTATATTTTTTTTTCCACCGTGATGTGCATGTGCGAGACAAAGATAAAAAGCTATATATGTTTCCTTCAGAGAAGGGTGTGGAAGTCAAGGGTGATATCAAATTAGAAATAATGATAGCAGGGAGAGGCATCCAATTAAGATACTACTGTGGCCACCAAAGGACAAAGAAGAGAAGCTTGTACTAGAAGTTGGAATATTTGATGCAACATTTCAGGCTATTTTCTTTGTGGGTGCTTGTGTCAGGTATGTTTCTTTTGTGTTAAAAATGACAGCTAAAAAAACCCAACAGCAACAATGCCTCTGATGGAGATGAGCTGGGGGAGGATAGAACAGAAGCAAATCCTAGGTGTCTAGAGAAACCTGTAATGACTAACTTTTGATTTTCTTTTCTTTATATATAATGGCTAACTGTGAGTAGTTTACTATAAGGCAGATATGCTCTTTTGATTAATAAAATCAGAGTTAGACTATAGAAGGCAAACTGATTAAATGCCTAAGACTTCCTTTCATTGTCTTAATGATTTTGAAAACTGTGTTGGTCCACAAAATAGCACTCGCAGGTGTTAACAAAACCAAGCTGAATTTGTGAATTTTAGTTTGTGTGTTATGAGCTAGGTGATTGGGAGGGGTGGGAGAGAAGTAAATAGGGAGGAAAGGGAAACCTGGAAAATAGAAAGTCAGTGAAAAGAGATGAAAAGACACTGGGCCTTCTGACTCTCTACAAATGTTGCAAAGTCTGTTTTGTTCTGTAGAAGCCAACAAAATCAGGCTGACTTCAGTTTTCACATTTTCCATGGAGAATATGTGTAAATATTGTATAACATATGCACAATTACAAACAAGCAAGCTAAGGGTTAGGGGAAAATAGGCGTGACCAAAAAATAGCATAGTAGAGAAGAAATGCTCTTTGGGATATACTCTTAATAGTTTCCTCTTGGGAATAGTTTAAGCTGAACAGGCTATGTGAGCCCTTACAGGTTTACAATGCTTTTAATTTTCTCTTTGCTATGCACTTGTTGCTTTTTATTCAGATAAAGAATTTGATACTGCTGTATCAGCTTGTCCATATTTATGCATATGGAGCAGTGCTGTTGGATGATTAGTTAAACTGGAGACCAGAGGCCAGAATTCATGGTTCACTTCCTGGTTCATTGGCTTGTCCTAGGATATCGAGAAAAAAACACCACCACCACCTTCTCTCTGAGCTTTGGCTTTTTAGTCCGTAAAAGAAGGATAAACAATTCTTCCATGTTGTCATCATCAGGAGTCATTCTTCTTCTTCTCCCTTCATTCTAGTCATTTATTCTACAAACTTTAAATATCTACTCCATGGAAAATACTATTCTGGTTCCTGGAGGAAATAGAAAGTTTGACTGATATACTATTCCCATTCTCATGGAACTTACAGATCGTGTAATATATCTATATCTATGAATATATAGTGTTATAATGTGGGGGAACCCACCGTATTTGGAGTCAAAAGTTCTGAGTTTTAATTCTGACCCTGCCACAGATAGCCACCCTACGGTAAATCATTTAACCTCTCCAAGCCTCAGTTTCCTTATCTGTAAAATTAGGAAGAAGGATTTCAAAGACTTTTTTCCAGTGCTAAATCCCATGGAGAGTATACAGAAGGTGCATCCAGGAGAATGTAAACACCACAAGGAAGGGGCTACCGGGTTTTGGCTTTGTATCTCCAATGCTAAACACAGTGCTTTGTATATAGTACCTATATTACAGAATCAGTTTTTGTTGAATTGAGTTGGACTAAATAAATGTTTATTGAATTGAATAAATAAAAATATTAGAGGTGAATAAATAAATGAGTAGGCTGGCGAGGGCTAGATAATATACAGGGGCAATAAAACAATGTTCACATGGATTTACTTAATTGGTTTGGGGCAGTAGGGTGAGGAGAGTAATACGATCAGTTCTCATTTCTATAGTATTTTAAAGTTTACCAAGTACTTGGCTCGCAGCTCTGGGGGTTTAATGTAGAAGCACTAATTCCCATTTTATAGATGAAGAAACTGAGTTTCAGTTAAATTACTTGCCCAGGGTTGCATAGGGTCAGAGTCAGCATTTTAATCCTGGTGTAATGCTCCTCCCACTGCACCAGATTGCATCAGTCTGGTGTGACAAACATTTTTGAAAGCGTCTACTATGCATGCCAGGTAATATGCTAGATGTTGGTAATTCAAAGACAAAAATTGAACAGCTTCATCTTTGGAGAGTTGATTGTCTCTGGGGGACACAGAATACCCACAAACAAATATGGGAAACTGAGAAGGATTGGGGATGGGAACTCTTAATAGAAAAGGTGGCATCTAAGCAGGGTTTTTTAGTTTATGAGACAGGGTTTATTGGCTGAGGTAGATTTAGAAATGAGTTCTAGAGTAATGGTGGATAACAAAAGGGGAGAGGAGAACATTTCAGATGTGGAGAGACAGGAAAGGAAGGTTTTTACTTGATTGAGAGAAATCTGGGGAAGCAGCATAGAGATTTTTAAAAATATATTTATTTCCATGTTCATTTATAATTTGTCCTCCCTGCTGCCTCACTCAGCCCCAGGTGAACAGCAACACAAACACAACAACAAACCTGAAAAATAAAACTCTAATCACAAATATACACAGTCCAGGCAAAACAAATTGCTACACCGGACATAGCCCAATATGTTTGTCTCTCTGCATTTTAAGTTCATTACCTTCCTATCAGAAGGTGATTATCATTTCATTGATCATAGTTCTAAAATCTTCCAAAACCACTTTTCTCTACGATTTCTTGTTTAAGCTGCTCAAAGCTCATAGAGGTTCTTCCTGGTTTCCTTTAAGACTGTTCATTTTGTCATTTCCACAAGAAAAAACAAAAAGAAGCATCCCATTTATATTCACAGACTATAATTTGTGTAGGCATTTCCTAATAGGAGAACAATGCTTTAGTTTCTAATAATTTTGCTATAAATATTTTTAAATATATGTCTTTTTCCTTTTTTTTTTTTTTTGATCTACCTAGGTCTAGGCCTAGGAATGGTATTGTTGGGTCAAAGGGCAAGTGCAGTTTCATACTTTGGGGTCATAGTACCATAGTGTTTTCCTGAGTGGCTGGATCAATTCACAGTTCCATCAACAGTACATTCTTATGCCTGTCATCTAACTTTTTCAATATTTGTCATTTTCCTCTTCCATCATCTTTGAACCTACAAAGTTTTGCAGGAATATTGTTTACTTGAATTAGACTTCCTGGTTAGGCTGAATGTATCAATCATAGATTTACAGTGGAAGAAACCTCAGCGGTCAGCTAGTCTGTCTCATATCATTTTATAAATATGAAAATCAAGGTCCCAAGAAAGGAAGAGACTTTCCTATGGTCACCTGGATAGTAAGTGGTGCAGTCATCCCTGGTCACTTCTTTAGGCTACAAGGATTGGCCAGTTTCTCTGTAAAAGCACAACTCATTTAAAACCTGTGAGTTCTGTAGAAGTTCCATGTGCTCATGTAGTCAAAATAACTTCCCAAGTCACTGAAAAAGAGAGAACTCCACATAAAATATGTTTAGTTGTACAAAAGCTTTCACTTCCCCCCTCCCTCTACTTTTCTGTTTCTCAGATAGGAAGTAGGATGTGTTATATTCATTGTGCTTGGACATCAAAATTCTTGAATTTTCAATGAAATCTATGACTTCTTTTTTATACAAAAATCTTATGTAGTCATAGCAATAGTTGGCATTTGTACAGTAATTTAAAGTTTGGAAAATATGTTATATACATTATCTCATTGAGCCTCACCACAACCCTGTGAGGAAGGCACTGTTATTCTTCCTGTTTTACAGATTAAGAAACTGAAGATTGGAAAGATTAAGTGAAGGACAAGTTATGGTCAAACACCTAGTAAGTCTGAGATGTAGATTTGACTTCTTGACTTCTTCACTCTATCCACTAGACCACACTACGTAAGGCCTGTCAGAGAGAGGCTCGTGTAACGACGCACATAAGTATTACTTGAGGCAAGGGTTTTTTTTTCCTCTCTTCAATATGACTTGATTCCTGCTTTTCTTTTTGCTGGGAAATCACTTATTCCTCTTTTCTGAAAGAAACAATTGCCAATTGCCTTTGCCCATTTTGAGCCTTTGTCTCATTTCAATTCTTGTCATAGTGACAAAATATTTGCCTTGGTGCTTAGCATTGGAAACCTCTCCTTCTAGGACTGGCTGGTTTGGAGCCCACGCTTTGGGTGGAGAGAAAATTCATATTTATTTTGTTCTATGCGTGCAGACTCAGGCACTGAGATTTAAACAGGGAAATAAACTAGCATTACACTTTTGAGCAGGTGGCCTGAAAGGAGGCAATAAACAAAGAGCTTTACGTCCTCTCATGCCTTTGGTTTTTATTGATCTGTTTATTCAACTTTCCTTCTTTCTTCTTCTTCCTCTCTCACTACAGCATATATCCTATAAAAGGGAGAATAAGAGTCAATTGTGGTGTTGCTGTTATTAATACTATATATTTTTTAAAAAGCGAAATCCTCTCCCATACACCAATGTCCTCCATAATTCTGTGGCTGACAGGCCGACTTTATTTTTTCTTATAAAATGTTTCTTTGTAAATTGCTTTCAAAAGCTTTAGCTTCCTGAAAGATAGCCTCCCCTGTGCCCTAAACTCATTTTTTTGTTGTTTGTTTGTTTAAAATAGAGCAAGTACAGTGAGAGTTAAAGGGTTCGAACTGTTAGATCTCGAGTCTGCTGTCTCTTAGGAGTAGTAGTTGTATCGTTGTTGTTATGAGTTGTTGTTGTAGTAGTGGCGGTAGTAGTAGCAAGAGTCTTGGCAGCTCCCATTTCTGTAGTCCTCTAAGGCTGACATAGTGCTTTCCTCACTATAAGGTAGATTGTGCATTTTCTCCCCTTCTTTTACTGATGATGGAGAGGTGAAGAGGCACAATGACTAGAACACACTACATTGGAAGATCCCAGAAGACCTGGGATCATCGTCCATCTAGGTTACTTATTTTTTGAGCCCCAGTTTCCTCCTCTGTAAAATGTGGATATGGCATGCTATGTAGAATGATGGACGTGGAGTCAGGGAGACCTGAGTGGGAATCCTCCTTTCTACACTTACTGGCTATGTGACCCTGGGCAATGACTCAGCCTTAATTTCCTTATCAACAAAAAGGGGGAAATGATGGATTTAGCTAACAGGATTGTTGGGAGGATCCAAGGAGATAACATGGAAAGTGCTTTGAAAACTTCAAAGCACTACGTAAACTGAAGGATTGTTATTATCCTCTTAGGGGATGCTGGTTTATTCTACATTTACTTTTAAAACAAGAGAGCTATCTAGCGATTCCTTAGCACAGGTTTGGCGGCTTAATTGACTGGACATGAGACATATTAGTAAAGATGCAGAGTGCGGAGATGGATTTTAGGGTGACAAACTCCTTCCTTGTTTCCAATAGCTCCCCTAGCAGAATGGTAGGCTCTTACCCCTGAGAAAGAGAGAATTGACTGTGTAACCAGCTCTTTTAAAACCTTATCCTTTCATATACTACTCCCCATTTCTTTTGGTCATATCATTACCCCAGATGTTAACTTTTTTTTTAACAAAAAAATCACTTTCCATTCTTCTGGAGAGTTGGAGAAATCTCAGTCATTTCTAAATAGAAATTGTTGTTGTTGTTGAGTCATTCAGTCATGTCCAGTTCTTCATGACCCTGTGGACCACGGCACTCCAACGTCCTTGGAGTTTTCTTGGCATTGATAATAGAGTGGTTTGCCATTTCCTTCTCCTAGGGATTAAGGTAAACAGAGGTTAAGTGACTTTCCCAGGATCACACAGCTCCTCAGTGTCTGGGGCCTGATTTGAATTCAGATCTTCCTGACTCCAGGCCCAGTGCTAGCTGCATTCTAACTAGAAATGGGCTCCTTCATTTAGACATGTCTGGGTTGCGCCTTGTGGATTAACTAGGACAGATTTCTAATGCAGATCTGACTTTCTCCTGTGAGCCCAAGTGCTCTGGGCTTGGATTAACCTCCTGCTTACTAGCTCATGAGAATACAAGCTGATTTGAATATTAGCCTTAAGCAAACCTAATTAGGAAAGTGAATTTCAAGCAGGAAACTCTCTCTTTCCCCCTCCCTCCAACAAGAACACATGATACATGCTAGAACTAGATTGGGAAAAAAAAAAGATTTGTGGATTATCCACTTGTTTGAGAGGCAGTAAAATGTAGGGGAAGGAGTCCCCAGTCTAGATGCTAAGTTCTTGTCCTTGAAGATATTAGTTATTACCTGTGTGATCTTGGCCAATTTATCCATCAAGGCCTTCCAGGCTTCAGGTTCATCATCTCTAAGGAACTGGATTAGATCAAGGATGGTGTTGTTTCTTTCAATTTAGTCGATAGATTTTAGGGTATTCTTGAACTTGTATGGGGAACAAACTACATCTTTATTGGAATATAATTGGTTTCCTTTGTAATCATACATATTTTGTTTTATGCATTTAAAAACACCATTCTGAGAAGGGATGATAGAATTTTACGAGACAAGCCAAAGAGGTTAAGATTCCCTGGATGAGATTATCGCTAAGGCCCCTCATGTTGCTCCGTGATTCCAAAGGAATGTTTTCCTCTTTTGGAATATTCTTGTCCCTATTTGCTTCCTTTAATGTGGACAGACAAGGGAGCATGGTGCAGTGAGGAAAATACTGAATTTGGAGTCAAAGGAACTTCCAAATTCAAATTCTGGCTCTGTAACTTCCTACCTATAAATACTATCTGTAGTTTCTAACCTTGGGCATTCTTTTTTAAAAGATATTTGTATTTATTTTGTTAAATATTTTCCAATCAGATATAAATTTTTTTAACATTCATTAGAAAAAATTTTTTTGAGTTCCAAATTCCCTCCGTGTCACTACTCTCCCACCCCTTGAGAAGGCAAGCGACATGTCGATCATACATGTGAAGTCCTGCAAAATATTTCCATATTAGCCATGTTGCAAAAGAAAACACAAAGAAAATAAAAATGAAGTTTGTTTTTTTTTTTTAAACTCTGCATTCAGAGTTCACCAGTTCTCTTTCTGAAGGTGGATAATATTTTTATTCATTGGTCCTTTGGGATCATTGTCTCGAGTGGAGTAGCTACATTTTTCAGAGTTGATCATCTTTATACTATTGCTGTTACTGTGTCCATTATTCTCCTGATTCTGCTTACTTTACTTTTTATCAGTTTACATGCTTATATGTCTTCCTGTTTCTTTTTAAACTATTCTGTTTGTCATTTATTGTAGCACAATAGTATTCTATTACAATAATATACCACAACTTGTCTAGCCATTCTCCAATTGGTGGGCATCCCTTCAATTTCCACTCTTTTGCCACCACAGAAAGAGCTGCTATAAGTATTTTTTTTTTTTATACAAATAGGTCCTTTTCCCTTTTTAAAAATATCTCTTTGGGATATAGATCTAGTTGTAGTGGTATTGCTCAGTCAAAGGGTAGACATAATTTTATAGACCTTTGGGCATAGTTTCAAATTGTTTTCCATATTGGTTGGACTAGTTCATAACTCCACCAACAGTGCTAGTTTCCCAATTTTTCCACATCCCCTCCAGCATTTGTCATTTTCCTTTTCTGTCATGTTATCCAACCTGTATAGGTATGACAGTATCTGAGAGTTATTTTAAATTGCGTTTCTCTAATCAACAGTGACTTAGAGCATCTTTTCATATGACCATGGATAGTTTTTATTTCTTCTTCTTAAAACTTCCTATTCATATCCTTTGACTGTTTATCAGTTGGAAAGTGGCTCATGTTTTTATAAATTTGACTTAACTGCTAGATATTTGAGAAATAAGGCCTTTATCAGAGAAATTTGCTTTACATTTCTCCCCTCCCTGTTTCCTGTTTTCCTTGTCTGCATTAGTTTTGTTTGTGCAAAACTTTTTAAATTTCATGTTGATCAAATTTATCCATTTACTTCCTGTGATTCTCCCATTTTACTTCTCATGATCCTTGACCTAAGGCATTTTAACCTCTCTGGGCCTCCATCTTCTGTTAAATGATGGAGCTAATCTAGAATGACCTGTAATATCTCTTCCAGTTTGACATCTCTGATTCTGAGATTAGATTTCTAAGGTTCTTTCATGTTCTAAATCTATGACCCTTTGATTAATTTAGGAAATTTACAACTATCGTATCTCAGAGAACTTCTCAAAGGTCAGGATCACAGCTCCTCATTGTTTTGTACAATGCATCATATCCTTCTGGACAAGGATCCAGGGGATCTGGGTCTTAATTCTGGCTCTGTCACTAACTTGTTCTGTGCCTTTAGCCTAAGCTCCTTCTGCAGTCTGGTCCTCAGTTTACCTATCTGTAAAATAAAGAGGTTGGACTAGATGATCTCTGAGGTCTCTTCTGGATCCAAAATCCTGTGGCTCTAAGTACCTTATCTCAAGCGAGTAACAATTTAGGCTGGATAGGTATAAAAAATGCTGATGTCATTGCCAATTTTATTATGTGTAGTAAACTCCATGTGGGAGGATAGAATGGTAAAATGTCTGTGTGGGTTGGTCAGTTTTCAAAAGGCTGGTATAAATGTTGGATCATAATAGTTAGGCTCTTGCTTTTACGGGTTCATTTTTTCACATTAGTTGGTAGTATTGTGTCCATTTTCCAATATGAGCTATTTCTGAAATTCAGACCTAGTAGTTATTGGACATTTCAAATCATAGAATACCTTACCTTTTAAATACCACTTTAAAAAGTCAGTAATAAGTATTGGCTGTTCTATAAACAAATCTATAACCTGAGAATGTTCCCCTGCCTCCTTTACTTAAAGAATAAAATAAAAAAGGGCAAATGGTAGGGAATGAAATTAAAGAGAAGAGGTAGAGAGAAGCAGAAATGGGGGAAAAGGAAGGAGAGAGAAGAGAGGGAGAAAGGAAAAGAGAAGTAAAGAGTCAGAGAGAAAAGGAGAAAAGAAGAGAGTTTGGGAGGGGAAGAAAACCAAAGAAGAAGAGAGGCAATAGGAGTGAAAAGAAGGGGAAGGGAAAATGGAGGGGAGAAGGGAGAGAGACAGAGGAGGACAGAGGTAAGATGAGAGAGAGAGAACAGAAGAGCAGAAAGGAGATAGAGGTGAGGAATCAGAAAGGGGTTAAGGAGGAGAGGAGATGAGAAAGAAAGGGAGAAAGGGGGGATAGAAGTGTGTGTGTGTGTGTGTGTGTGTGTGTGTGTGTGTGTGAGAGAGAGAGAGAGAGAGAGTGTGAGAGAGAGTATGTGTGTGTGTGTGTGTGTGTGTGTGTGTGAGAGAGAGAGAGAGAGAGAGAGAGAGAGAGAGAGAGAGAGAGAGAGAGAGAGGAAGAGAATGAGTCTCTTCTTTTCAAATATTTGTCTGGCCTTCAAAAGCTATTTGCCTTTTCTGTTTGTTGGATTATTTGGGGCACAGTTTTGCACATAAGAAGATCATACTATACAGAAAAGTGAACATAGTATAGCCGACTAATTCCATGGCTACATGAGTTAGGGTTTTAGCTTCAAAAAAATACCCTAACTGGATATTTTATTATAACAGCATATCTCACAGGCATCTGTCTAATGATTTAGAACATTTGAGTAATAAGGGCTATACTAAAAAAGAGGGTAGCATATAAGTAGGTAGAAGTGCTGGGTTGGGAGAGGAAAACAGAGATGTTAATAAGGAACTATCCTTTCTTTCTGCCTTTTCTGGGAAAATGATGAGTCCCATGTGTAATATCTGGTATTCTGTGAATGTTACTGTGAAAATTAGTTTTAAATATTCTATTGAGATACATTTTTGATCACATTGCCTAACCTTCTTCTCCCTTACTGCCCTGCATAGAGAATATGCCGTGATGTCATAGAGAACAGAGTTCTAGGGCTATGTTCAAGCTGTTGTATGATGGTACACAATAGTTGATTAAAATTGCACTTAGCTGTTAAAAGTTGAACTCCCTTAGGAGGTGTGGTTTTGAATATGATTGGAGGATACTCTAGGCTTATTTTGTTATAATATTTATTATGTTTTAGGGGAGATGCAACTTTCACATTTAACCCAATTTGTCTGCCTATGATCCCAGAGTTCCTGTGTGATGGAAAGATACACATGATAATTCTAGAAATGGAGAAAAGGCCTATTATGAATTAGGCCTGTATGGAATAGTGCATTATTTGGAGATGGCATCCTAAGATACAAGCATAACTGGACTGTGAGTCACAGTCACTGGTCAAAGATGGACAATTCTGCCAACTGAGTAATTCATAAGTATGCTTGAGACTGAAAATTAAGCTTTAACTGATGATAAACTAACTTCTTTGAGCAAAAGTATGGCCTTATAATATTCAGGATATGTACTAGATACAATGCATACTTAGTTACAATGGGATCTGGGAATAAATATCTGCCATACCAATTCCTTATGACTGTAATAAGATCAGATCCACAGTCAATGGAAGGAAGCATACCAGCCATCCATACTGAAAAAGCAAAGGGAATAAAAAGCTCATGTTGCTCAGATTATGATATGCAATTGGACATACTGCCCATCCAGCTGGTAAATCAGTATGTGTCTATCTATCTATTCATCTATCCATCTATCTTTCTGTCTGTCTAGTCTTTTATGCTTTACGTATACATATAAACGTAAATATGTGTATTTTAGATTTATGTGTATGTCTATGATACACATATCTAGATACAAAACAGACAGATGTAATTATAGCTATGGATATAGATCTTGGGTAAGCACTGCAAAGAGCTAAACCCAGAATTAAATGGGGAGCAGAGAGGGAGCTAAATCACATTTGGGAAACAGCACATGTTGTTTTCAGTGATTCCAAGCTTCTCTGTGCTGAGAAAATCATCTACCTAACACCAATTTCCTTCTGGGGATGCTCTCTGACTGTGCATTGTGAGACACCATGATCTTAGAAGAATCAAAATTGCAGGTGACCCACAGAGCATAATAAATACACTTATTGGGTATAAGTAGGTTACAGCTTATGACTAGTGATGACTTGGGCTTGTGAAATTGCATAGAATACATCAGGGATGTGTCTGGGCTGAGAGGAGATGACCCCAGTGCCTTATTAACATGAACCAGCTAATAAAGGAACCAGAGGAACACCTCCAAAGTGCCACCTTTTGGGGAGGCATTACAGGGGAAGAACATGGGGGAGTATCTCATAGGATAAGGAATAGATGGGTTATCCATGGATGGATGAAGTACTCACACTCCAGAGTGTAGTTAGTAGTACCAAAATGGGTTTCTTTCACTTATTTGCTATGTGCTTTCTTACTTGAAAGGCACAGATTTAGAGGCATGTAAGCCATAAAACTACAACAATCATGGGCAATTAAGTTGTGTAAAGCCTGGGTGTGACAATACAAAGCCCACCAATTAAGCCCACAGGTGTGAGGGATGTCACCACATCCTCTCCTTGCAACTCTCCACACATGCATCAAGAAGTTGGAGGAGATGCTCCAAATGTCCAGCAGCAGTTAACAGAGCTGGTAGCCAGGATTACTTGGAAGTAAAGGAGTAGTTAGTCAGGCATCCCTAATCAGATAGGGGGAGAGAGAGACAGAGAAAGAGAGAGAGAGAAAGAGAGAGAGAGAGAAAGAGAGAGAGAGAGAGAGAGAGAGAGAGAGAGAGAGAGAGAGAGAGAGAGAGAGAGAGAGAGAGAGAGGGAGGGAGGGAGGGAGAGAGAGGGAGCCAGCCTAAGGTAGAAAGGGGAACTCAAGCATTAAGAAGGGACCTTAGAGGTCATCTAGTCTAGTCCCCTTAATTTACAACTGAGAAAACTGGGACTCAGTGAGGTAAAGAGACTTTCCCAAGGTTCTTGTAGCACCGTAACTTGCACATTTGGGAGTGGAGAGAGGCCTAGCTGTATGATTTCATCTGTGTAGGGAACTTCCAATGTGGAAACTCCCTTCACTCCTTGTGGATTGGCAACTCTTCTATGCTTTGTAGTCTTAGAAGGCTGTCTGAAGCACTAAAATTTTACATGATCTTGTCACATAAGCTAATATGTATCTGAGGCAAAACTTGAAATCAGGTGTTCCTGATGACATAACCAATCAGCAAATATTAAGCAACTACTGTGTGCTAAGCCCTAGGGATGTAAGCACAAAGAAAGAAGCAATTCCTGCCTTCAAGAAGCTTCTGCCTCAGTGGGAGAGACAAGTATGTGTGTGTATATGTGTATGTGTGTGTATATATATGTATACATATGTCAATTATAAAGTGAAAAAATATGAATATATACAAGTGGTTCAATATAAGGCAGTTTTGGGAGAACCCTAGAAGTCAAGGGTATAAAGAAAGGCATCATGCAGAAGATGTTGGTACTTGAGCTGGAGAGAGAAGAGAGGGACTTTATGAGGCAAAAGTAGTGAGGGTGCCCTACAGGGATTGGCCATGACTGGGGTAAAGGTATGGGGCTGAGAGATGTGCTATTGGGTGGATGCTTACTAGATACCAAGTGAATTGAACTGAAGATAGTGAATGTCAGAGCTGGAACTCCAATCCAGTGTTTGGTTTGTTGTTTTTTTTTTCTATTATACCTTATGGTGACACTAGGAAAGCAAATAGGAAGCATGGTCAATTCAAAACTGGACATTGATGAATTCCAAGCTATAATTCCACCTCTAGATACTGATGCCACATTAGGGAAATAAAATCTCAAGTATAATAAACTCAGTTTTTCTGATAGAATTATATCTCCATAATCTCTCTCTCTCTCTCTTTCCTCCCCCCTTCTCCTCCCATCCTCTTTCTTTCTCACTCTCATATCTATATGTATATATATGCACGCACACACATGAACACTCTAGCATACCACTGTAAATAGTACGTTGCTCAATGCTATCCCCCCTCCCACTGTTCTTGATGAATAAATCCACAGAAGATGACATCTGTGAAGTTAAAAGTGCTTGAGATGTGTCTGTGGCAAGTTCTGAACATGTTTCACTTTTAATAATGTGAGCTTGTATATCATAAGAAAAAAAATAAATTAAATGTCTTCAGAGTGTGAGGGGAAGCAGCAAAGGAAAAGGGTATTTACAGACCAGAGCCTTCTTTTCACAGATTTTTGAAATTTTTCCTGTGCTATCCTGAAAGCAGCTATCCAGTTCAAGAAAGTGATGTCCAATTTAAGGCTCTCTAAAGGCTATTCTCTATCCATGGACAAACCTTCCAATAGTGAGGAGATTTGAATTTCGTAGAATTCTAGAATGCCAGAACTGCAAGGGCTTGTAGAGATTGTCAAGCCTAATTTTACAGATTGAGAAACTAAGCCCACAGTTACACATCTGTTAAATTGTTGAGCTAGGATTCAAATCTAAGTCTTCTACCTTTAAGGCTAATACTTTTATTTCCAGTGTCTAGCCACAACACTGTAGGAACTTAATAATTACTTATCCGTTGAATGTGTGGCTCCTCTACTCCTTAGAATCTGCCATTTGCCCCTCCCCCAACATTTCACCTTCCCTTTTTTCCATATCATTGATAATCTCCTTGTTTCCTTCTCCAACAAGAAATATCTCTTCATATAGTTCCATTGTGTAAAGCAAGAAATAATGTTCAGACCTCTATAATCTGGTTGCTTTATAAGATTTTTATGTTGCATATTAGAAATAGGAAGTCAAAAGAAAAAGAGGCAGTTCTCCAGGAGCCTGTTTTAGCTGCTCTCCCTGATGAACGGAATTCACCCATCTCTCATGAAGAAATTTATATATGCTGATATGGAAGCACCACCAATCAATCCACAAGTATTTACTGATGATTAAATGTGTGCCCTGGAGTATGCCAGGCACTATAGAGGGAACAAAAACCAAGGCTTGTTCCCCATAAACTAGTTGAAACAATTGGAGAACAATAAGAGAACATACTGCCAGATTGTGTGTTTTGGATTATAAATGCTAGGAGATAATTAATCACTTAGAGACTGTTGTTAGATGGGCCCAGGCAATTCCTTTTAAGGGAGGTAGTGCTGGTTATAATAGTTCGTAGTCAGTACTATTTTTTTGGAGCCTAGTCTAAGAGCTAATCCATATTTCTACAGTATATAATACATAGGTATCAGTAGGGGTTAGGAAAATCTCAGTTCAAATTCTGACTGTGAGTCACACTAGCAGTGTGACCATTGGTACCTCACCGTAGCCCCCTACAACTCACTACGAGTATGAAGTTATAAATGAGCTACCCATCTCCATTTTTGCAGTTGTTCACATCGATGAAATTACATTCCCTCTCCCAATATGTATATAGAGAACGGCCAGCATGAAGCTCTGAATAGTCTGTATTTGAGCATTATCTACTGGGAAAGCCCTGAAATCTTCCAATGAAAGCTGACAAAGAATGAAAAGAATGATATGTGTGTATACAAATATATGTATATGCACACATGTGCACATGTATACATACATGTGTGTAGACAATTCTTTCCATGTGTATATCTATATATGTATATATTTCTTTTAACATACACACAGAATACAGTTTTGCACCAATATTCTCCTGATGAGGCTTCATGTTTGAGAATTATGAATCATCATGATCTCAGAAATGAAAATTACAGGTAACCCAAAGGACAATGGAAAGATGTCTGATGGGCATAAGTAAACTGTAGTATGTTACCAATAAATAGCTTTTCAAGCAATAGTAGTATTATGCCTATTTTACAGACAGGGAAACTGGGGTTCTGAAAAATTTAAATGATTTGCCCATGATCACACAGCTAGTGAATGTCAAGGTGAGGTTTAAAGCCAACCCTCCCAGCTCCCAGAGCAGCGTTCTGGCTGCCATCCCACTCGCTCAGCTTCTTGACATACTTGAATGAGATAGTGATTTAAAAGACACCACCAAAGATATATACGATATATATATATATATATATATATATATATATATATATATATATATATATATATATATATATAAAGGGTTGTGGAGCAGTAATAGCATGAGAATAAATAACAGCATATGATTATAATAACAGTGGACACATACGCAATCGTTTAAAGTTTACCAAGCACAGGTGGGCAGTCTAGGTATGGAATTTTTGTTATTTGTTAATTTTTTCTTTAAAATTTTTTTATTCTTAATTTTAAACATTAAACATTAAAAGAGAATATTTACATATACAATGTAGAACTGAATGAAACCTCTATTAAATATATCTTGCTTTTAAAAAATATACATGTAAGACATACAATAAATTCAATGTATTATTTTCATACCTTGCTGCTTGTCTGTGACTCTTCCTCATCTTCATTCTGTTCTCTTCTGCACATTTAAAAAATGCTTCAGTGACTTTTTTGTGTGGGCATTTCTGCTTTTTTATAGGGGGCAACACTATTACTAGCTTCAGTCTTTTCCAAATTCTATTCCCAATTGAAATAAAGAAGAACTCAATTCTTGTGTCAAATAAAGAGTCAAGCAAAATTCATGCTCTTCCTGTTTCCAAAAAATGTATGACTTATCCTTAGTTGTATGTTAATTTATTTTTTAACAACTAGCTCTGCAAAAACCCCCACAAAAACCCAAATGCATGCAGGACACACTTTTAAGTTTAATGTGCATTATTAACATTTTTTCCATCACTTTTTAAAGTCTACATAATCAACAGAAAAATAAATCAAGCTTTTTTTTGTAGCTTTTGCTGATTCCCAAGGTGTAAATGCTCACATTGAAAATTTAACAATTGGACCTTAAGAGCCAGTTCCTTTGGTGCCAACACCCCTGCTTATCTTGCACTTGGATTCAGTCTTCCCTCTTTCAAGAGAAGGGGAGCAGGCTTCATCATTTGTACTCTGGAATCATGACTGTCATTGTGTTAAGCAGAATTCTTAAGCCTTTTAACTCTTTTTTCTATATAATGTTCTTAACTGTATAAATCACTATTGGTTTTGTTGTCTTTGCTCTGCATCAGTTCATAAGTCTTCCTAGGTTTCTCTAAAGCCATATCTTTTGATATTTCTTATAGCACTTATTCCATCATATTCATATCTCATAATTTATTTGTTCAACTCAATTCATTGAGTTTTTCGTGATGAATGACAGATCATATTTTGGATTTGAAAACTAAACGGATTAGTTTTAGGAGTTACCCCCATTTCACATTTTTGGCTCTTCTCTTTCCTTCAATAAATAAACAATAAGTATGCACTGAGTGCCTGCTGCATACAAAGCTTTCTGCTGAATACTGAGAGAGATAAAAAAAGATATCCCTTCCTTCAAGAGCCTGATAATCTGGTAAGGGAAGTCAGATATACACATAGAAGCTAGCTAATGGTGCAAACCAAGTGAGTGGCTAAAAAGGTTTGGAGGTGAGAGATGACTGTGGGCTGGCACAGGGAAACCAAAGGGGAAAAGCATTTACGTAGTGCCTGCTGTGTGCCAGGTGCTGCATTAAGTGCTATATAATTGTTATCTCATTTGATCTTTACACCAACCCTGGGAGGTGGGTGCTGTTATTCTCACTATTTTACAATTGAGGAAACTCAGGAAATCAGAGGTTAAGGTACTCACCCAGGGTCACAGAACTAGTAGGTATCTGAGGCTCAATTTGAATTCAGGTCTTCCTGATGCCAAGCCCAGCTCTACATTCTGTGCCTTACCAGCTGCCTCACCAGCACAGTCACACAGACTTCAAGGAACAGATCTTTCTTAACTCTGCCTTAAAAAAGGAATGCGAGCAGACAGGCAGAAAAAAGGCAAATTGGGTATCCTCAGGAGAGAGGTTAATCTCAGAAGAGTTTCTGAGTTTGAGGGACCAAACTGTACTTGACCCATATGGCTGAAACATAGGGCTCATTTATGGGAGTCTTGGGAAATGAAGGTTGAAAGGTAAGTTTAGGGCAGATTTGTAGATGGCCTTGAATGTCAGGCTAAGGAATTTGGGACTGAATTCTTAGGTTGTAGGGAAACACTGATGTTTTTTAAGTAGGCAAGTGACACGACAAAAGTAGCAGATTAGTAAAAATTGGTCTGTGTTGTTATGCAAGATTAATCTAAGTTTTAGTGAGATTAATCTGAAAGTGACGTGCCAAAATGGTTGGAAGGACAAGGAGACCAGCTAGGGGCATTGGATCATAGCATTCAGAGCTGGAATAGATTTTCCAGGTCATCTGGCCCAATTTCCTTCTTAAAAAAAAAAAATGATAAGTTTTGTTAATGCTTTTTCTTTCTTGTCATTTTCCAGCATCTCCTCCTGTAGAGCTCTCCTTTGTAACAGGGAGCAATCAGTAAGCAAAATGATCAATCATATCTGACAGTGTACACCACATTCTTTACCCATAGTCCACTACCTTTCTTTCAAGAGAACAATTCTTTTATACAGAGGAGGAAGCTGAGTCTCAGGAGGCTGTTGCGATAGTGGAGGCCAGTGCTCAGGTGCTAAGTTGATGAGCATAGTCAGGTAAAGTAAGGAAGTTCTGGGACAGCCTTTACAAAGAAGAATCAGCAGAACAGGACATACCTCTCCCCTGCATGATCCCTGGCGTTCTGAGTAGTGCTCTGTGATTTTTAGTAATTAGATTGCATGTCACTAGGATCCTTTCTTGTCTCTGAGCAAAAACACAACAGGGTAGGAGCAAGCTGACAAGTTAGCAGTTTGAGAATTCTGATCCTCAGCTGAATGTCTGTAAGACCCTGAGCAAATCACTTTATGCCTCATTTTACCTTCTGTATGGTGTGTGATGTTCGACCTTCATACTGGGAGAAGACCACAATGATACCATAAGGTTGGAGTCAAGGTGCTTTGTGTCCCACTGTGGCTGAGCAGACCAGTGGAAGGCTCTACCACAGGTCAGGCACAAACGGTGGCTATGAACATTTGGGATGGAGAAGACTGTATCACCTTACCTAAGCGCTTGGCTTAGAGTAGTGAGGAATGTGTAGTATAATAATGGTTAAGGACAAACTGTGAAGAATCTAGGAAATAAACGACTATAGAAATGCTAGTTATTTGGAGGATGTCTTTGTGGACAATAGAAAATCATTAGATCTCAGAAAGCCTTTGTCCTTTCTAAGAGAGTAACTTGGGCTTTGAATTGGGAAACTTAAATGGATCAACTTAAGGAATAATTCCCTTCTCAAAATGTTTACTTTCTCACTTCTCCAAAGGAGAGTTGTAGAAATCTGATTTTGTTTGTTTATTTTTTTCCAGGGAGGGGAGAGATTTGGGGGGTACTGGGCTTCCGTATTTGGGAGTTTCTGGATTCTTTTGGCCAGTGAAACTTCCCACCCATACTTTTTTCCTTGCCTGGCCTCGGGGGATTTCTTAGCAGCGCAGCTCAGTCTTGGGAGGGCTCTAAGCGGTGGGCGAGGTTGGGAACTGGATTCCAGGTTATTTATAGCAGCTTGGGAGTGTTATCTGAGAAGAACCCTCAGTGTCCCTGGGCAATTCCCTTCCCCCTCCCTCTTGCTTCTCTCCCTCCCTCCTTCCCTCAGTGGTATGGCTGGTTACACATCACTGTCTATGGTTTTGGGGGGTGGCGGGGGCAGGGAGGTGATTCTTTTTCTTGTTGCCTCAAAGGAGAGAAATGTGGTCATATTCTGTATCCTAAACTTGTGAGTGATTTGGGCCGCTGTGGGATCTTTAGAATGATCCCATTAACCGAGTCTTTATTCTGTAGGTTAACTTAGGGTGTGTGAGGGTGCTGGTATTTGGATACCTTTTCCCTTCTCCACCCTTTTCATTTGTAGGGAGTTCTCTACCTGGGCACAATGGAGAGCTGACATAGGGATTTACCATGAAAACAGTAAGCCCAAAATAGGGTTGGGGGAGACATTTTACAATCTGGGAGTATGACTGTATCTTAAAAAACAACTCAACAACCAGAAAACACCTAAGGAAACAGAAAATAAAACCAAATCCTTATAACAGTCAAATAGCCAGAGGACAGAATATGGTCTCTTCTTTCTTCCTATTAGACTTGTATTGATGCTTTCAAATGAGCCAGTTATTCTAGCAAATCCCTGATTTTCATGCCTGCTGTGTGGGCAGAGTCCCCTCTCCAGGATTTATGGATTATTTGCTTCTGCTGAAGTACTAAGGGGGAAGCCTTGTGAACTAGACATGCTGGCTGTGATACTCTCATGCTGTCCTGGCTCTATGATGGCACTGTATAGAAAGTTAGTGCTGGAAAAGAGCTGAGAGATCACCTAACCCAACCCATAATGAGTCTGGAGGCTACATATTCTCATTCTGACCATTCTTGTTTTCATTGCTTATTTACTGAGACTGAGGAAATTGGGGAGAGTAGAGAGAATAGACTTTAGTAGAAATTAGGACTAAAAGGGCTTTTCCTAAGAAATGCTTCTGTCTAAGTTTGTGGCTCACCATTGTTCCTTAGCTGGTCAATAAGTGTACTCAGTCTACTGTTCATCTCTTTTGCTTAGTATTTATTTATCGTGTAACAAAATTATGTGCACAAGGCAGCTTGGTGCGGGATAGAGGCTGGCCTTGAAATTAGAAACACCCAGGTTTGAGTCAGGCTTCTGACGTTGGGCAAGTTATTTAAGCTTTCATTGCCTGGGGTAACTTCCTAAAAATTTTAAGGATAAAATAACATATCTGAATCTGTATAGGAGAAATTTTTTACACTAGGAGTTCTTGACACTGATGAAATTACTAGTCTCACTCATATACATACGTTCAAATTATTGCATAAAACCGTTAATATTGATTTTAGAACCACAATGTATTGCAAAAGTATAACTGAATTAAATACATATTTATTAAGGACCTTCTGAATGCTGTGCTTAGTGTGAAGGGATACAACATTTAGATAAAACATATCCCTACCCTTACAGAAATTATAGACTGGTAGTCAGTTTCAATCTAATAAATATATGCATTCAGACAGTATATGATAAGAGGAATACACAGATATCAGTAATGACAAGGGCCTATGCTTTCAATGGGGGATGGGGACTATGGTTGCTCCCTCTCGCAGCCATGGTGACATTCTAGCAAACTGACCCTAAGAAGTTACCTGAGATTAAGTGCCTCACCTAGGGTTACATAGCTGGTAAGTGTCAGATGAAGGGCTTGATGAAGGTCTTCCTCAGTCCAAATCCAGCACTCTGTCATTTAAGCTGGGTTGCCTCTCCTGATGTATATTATGGCAGGTTAAATGAATTAGGGAGGATATGCTGAGTTCTTTGTAAGGTCCAAGGTCTACCTGAAAGAGCTGGCTGTTTGTGTTGAGCTCTTAAAGAAGAGTAGGCATCCAGCAGGCAGAAATGAGAAGACATAACATTCCAGGCATGTGGTTGAGCGTAATGAGTGAAGGAAATGTCAGGTTGTCACTGTGTTCAGATTTGTTTTTAACACACGTAGATGATTTCATTTTCTTCTTACTTTTTAGGGTATTTTGATGTAGAAAAGGAAAATAAGGTCCTTTTCAACTAACCTCAAGCAACCATTAGATACCATATAGGTGAAAGTAGAAAGCAGGATTCCAGGCTTGTGATGAGTTCACCTCTTTGTAAGAAAGATGGCATCAGAAGTCTATCTGGGTGAGCTCTCTCATCGCAAAGGATATTTCAGCAATAGCCTGGGCTTCATGCCTAGAGTGTTGAGAAGCCAAGGACGATGCTTGGCCCCCCAATACCAATCCTACTCCCAGAAACCTCCATGACTGATGCCTGCCTTAAAAACAAAAACAAAAAACCCCAAACAACTGCTGTTTCCAGTTATTCAGCGCTTCATGCAGGTGCCTGTGTTTTCCAGCCACATTTTGGTTACATTGGAGATGGTGAGCATACTTGGTGCGAACTCCCTGATACAACTCAGTTCTGTGATCTCCTGTCCCCTCCACCACACAGTTTGAAGACAGAAATTTCCCTAGTTTCTGAGCCCATAAAAGAGAAACAGTGCTTTGTTTGTCAGAGTCTGAAGCATCAATAAGAAAGCTTTTTAGTTTTCTTTTTATAGGAACCAAAAAAACAAAACAAAGACCAAAAAAAGCAAGAATATCATCAGTGAGATGTCAACATGACACCAAACAGCATAATATATTGTGAGAAGGAATGTATAAGCTGGGGTCTATGGTTTCCATGTGTATGGCATTTATACAGAGGTAAAGAGAGATGAAAGAGACAGAATGGCAAGGTGGAGGGGGGTAGGAGGAGAGAGAGAGGTGGGGGAAGGGAGGGAAGGAGGGGGGGGAGAGACACACACACATTGAGATAGAGAAGAGACAGAGAGAGATACACAGAGATAGAGAGACAGAGGAAAAGACAGAGACAGAGAGATGGAGAGAGAGAGAGAGAGAGAGAGAGAGAGAGAGAGAGAGAGAGAGAGAGAGAGAGAGAGAGAGAGAGGATTGAGAGGGTACCTCTTAGGTCAGGAAGACATGGGGCTCAAATCCTACCTCTGACACATCCTAGCTACATGACCAAGGCTACCTCATTTAACCTCTTGGTGTAAGTTACAGAGTTACCCATCTGCATTCACCAAACAAGCATTTATTAAGCACCTAATGTGTGCCAGGCATTGCACTGAGGATACAAATACATAGAATGAAACAATCCCTACTCTCAAGAAGCTTATATGTTAATGGAAAAGTAAACAAATACGCAGACAAAATCAATACAAGTCTAGAGGAGAGGAGAGGGAAGGTAGAAAGGGGGAGAGGAAAGGGAAGAAGAGAGAAGAGAGGAGAGAAGGGAGGGAAATGGAGAGAAGAGAGGAGGGGAAAGAAAAGGGAGGAGAGGGAAGAAATGAAAAGGGGGGAGAAGGGAGGAGAGAAGAGAGAAGGACAGGAAAGGAATGAGAGGAGAGAAGAGAGGAGGAGAGGAAGAGAGAAGGATACAAGGGGAGAGAGGGAGGAAGAGGGAGAGAGGAGAGGGGAGAATGGAGGGGAGAGATACAATTAGCAGATTTAATAGTCAGAGGACCTGGGTTTGAATTCTGACTCTGTGGCTTCCTATCTGTGTGACCCTTCCTTGGCTCTGGCTCTCCCTGTCTATGAAAAGAGCACACTTGGTGCTCTCTCAGACCTTTTCTAGCTTTGAGTCACAAGCTCACTCCTTAAGGGCTTAATAAGGTTCATTCTTTTTTTGCTTCTGACTCCCTAGCACTTAGCACAGCAGGGCTCATAGTAGGTACTCAACTAATGCTTGTTAACTTGAACCGTAGATGATCTAGGTTTGCTATTGCTCCAGCTCCCTGGCCATTCCCTAGAGACAGAGGAAGGGCCCAGTCAGAGCTGGCTTCCCCTCCCCAGCCTGGCCAAGAGCCCGAGGCCTGTAGGCAGTTGCTTCTAGAGGTGGGTGGATGTTGATCAGAAAGACAGTTATTATCAGATCTATCAGCTAGAGCTGACTCTAACTGGTTTGACAAACAAAACCTTGTCCTCAGGTTCTTCTGTCTACTAGGGGCTGAAGCTTGATGGGAAACAAAAGGGAATTGTCTCTAATTCTTTTCTGACTGAACTGAGGGATATCATAATAATAGTTCATTCCTAGAGTGCTTTAAGTTTACAAAACGTTTTCCTGTGCACAACCCTGTGGGGCAGGTTACTATCCCCATTTTGTAGATGGGAAAACTACAGTTCAGAAAAGAGGAATGACACTGAATTATCATCATCTCATTTGATCCTCACAACAACCCAATGTGAGGTGAAAGCTCATTTTATAGAGAGAGAAACTTACACTCAGAAACATTCAGTCTCCAATAACTTCAGTCTCACGTAGCTAGGAAGTATCAAAGGCTGGATGTGAACCCAAGTCTTTCTGACTTTGGACCCAGTGTTCCAGCCACATTGCCACTTTCACTGATGGAGTGTTAGTATTGAAGGAGACCTTAGAGATCATTCAGTATAACCCTTCATTCCTTTTTTAGAAGAGGAAACTTAGGCCCAGAGAAGTGACCAGTCCAAAGTCACAAAGAAAATAAGTAGCACAGGTAGGACTTTAAGACTCCATGTCCACTACTATTCCCACTATGCTCTTCTGCTTCTCAAAAACAATAATGATGATTCCACCTCCTATTTATCTGTAGTTTTTTATTTCATTTGTTCTATGCCAATTACTCTATGATAGGACATGTATCTCTCCAATCCCCATTTTACACACGAAAAATTAAGAGTCAAGAGAGATCAGATGATTTGCCCAGGGTCACCTTGATGGCTGATGATAAAGCTGGAATGAGATCCCAGACCTACCAAATTTCAGCTCCCAGGATCCAGGACATCCCTGCTATTTCTCCTACTGGGTCCTTCCTGGGTGTGTTCCAGCAGAGAGTACTGCCTAGAGGCAGGATGAAAGGACTTATGGGCAGATTACCAAACTACCAGAGATGAGCAGAGTTTGCAGGGACAGTTCTACCCCCTTCTAGAAAGACTGGGAACATAGGCCACATAGATTGCTTTTGGGACAGTCTAGCTTAGCCTGAGATGGCAGAATTTTCTACTCTGTCCCTGTAGTAGAATGAAGGAGAGGGTAGGCAAGGATAGGGTTCTCTTTGTGGCTCTGGGGTATAGAGGGGCCTCGTTATCAGACATAATAATAACAACAGAGATTTGTGTATCAGTTGACTGTTTATCGAGGGCCTTCCTATGCAATATTTAATTTGGGTCTTACAATAGACCTTCGAGGTCTCTTGCTGGAGTCATTATTCCTTTTTTGTCCATTCAGAACCTTCAGTTCAGAGAAATAAAATTACTTTTTCTTGCTCAAACATAGAAAAACTAAGATTTGAAATCAGATCTTTCTTAATCCACATCTTATACTTTTTACCATGCCACTCTGAAACAATTTATCTTTTAGCCTTTCTCTGATAGGTTTCTCGGTCCGTAGTAATCTTCTATGATAAAGTAATAAAATCTCTGGTCTGAATGAAAAAAAATCAAAGATTCAGGGAGAAGAGAAAGTAAGAGAGATTAAAATAAAATATCCTTTTTTTAAATTTGGGTAAAGGTGAAATCATTTTGATGAGAACCAGTGACATCACAGGTGATATCTTGATTTGTGTGTGAATTGAATTTAAGTGAGACAGAGTTGTGCAGAATTGTCAGCCTCACTCTTTCTTCCTGAGTCATCAAAGTCAAGTGGCAGGACAGAAGTCAGTCAGGACAACTGGTCGGGGATTCAGGGGATGACCTTGGTGTCTTCAATTGCTGACCAAGCTCTAAGCCATAGGTTCCCAAAGTGGGCTATGCTGCCCCCTGCGGGGCACTGGAATGATCAGGGGTGGGGGGGTGGGGGTGGTAGTAGCCTCAAGTGCAATTGAGGGGTGTTGAATAAAAATAAGGGGGTAGTGGAAGCATAAGGAAAGAAGAGAAGAAAATTTTGAAAAACCATTCATACATGTTTCATCTGTTGTTTAACAGGTTAAAGTCATAGTGATTACATTATTTTCCAAATAAACACACAAAATGCAAGTTATAACCAATCAGTGGTTAAGTCTGATGGCAGGTCTTAACAAGCATTGTTGGGAAGTCCAGCAGGAATATGTGCATGTAATGACTTGTTTACAATACAATACTATACAGTTACATGATGCAATACTGCATCATCAAAATTTCAATGCAGGAAGAACCCCACAAAATTTGCAATAAATTATTAAATTTAAGATGCCAGTGATGCTAATGTCAAAAAAAACCCCAAAAAACTATGAAGGTAAAAGAAAGTAGATTTTTAGGGAGGTGCGGAGTAAATTTTTAAAGAGGGCATTAGGCCAAGTAAGTGTAAGAATCTCTGCTTCAAGTGCTCCACAGCGACTGCTTCACCCACTTTCATAGCCACTGGAACAAATTGTTCTCATTTACCCCTTCTGGGGAAAGTCTTCACATGTTAAGGGGGAATGGCTGCTTTGTCTGGGACTGGTTTCCCCTTTACCAGAGGTTTTCAGGGGAAGTCTGGATGAACACCGGGGACTTGTGTAGAGGGTTTGGGTTGAACTAGATGGCTTCTGAAACCCTTTCCAGCTCTCGGATGTGTGATGCAAACCCAACTCTTATGATGCCAAGTCTAGTGCTTTTTCCATCCCCTCCTTAGGATTCACAGCTGAGCAATTGGCACATATCAGTACATTACCTCTGGATAAGTCCTGCCAGCTCCCCCTAAAAGCATTGGGAATAAATCACACATTCTCTTGGGATTACTTAGTGTAAATCCCTGGGGATAGGGCTAGTGGTTGGGAATCTGGGTAAGACCGTTGATGTCAAAATTTTGTCTCTCCCTGCTTCATCCTCCTTTGGGTTTGCAGGGCTGGACACTTCTGTCTTTCTTTTTCCCAAAGCTTGCTCTCTTAAGAAAGGCTCTGACGTTCCTACATTGAACTGTCAATATTCCAATATTTGTGGCTTTAGTCTGATCTCTATGTTGACTACAAGCCAGTAGGCAGGACGGTATTTGAGGTGGGAGGGAAGGGTACTTAGGGAATCTTCTCTACCTGGAGTCTTACCCCAGAGCAACCCTTGTACTACCTACCTGGAAGGCTGGCCCTGGGGCCAGGTGCTGCGCAATGTACCACAAAGCTGCTGCTACAGCGTCTCTGAGCCTGTTATAGACACTGACGCGTTAGAGCTCTTCTTCTGCTACTCTGTGTAGATGGGAAAGAGGTGAGGGCTTGTTTTGGAAATGGACATGGAGGCTCATGGCTTCAGTTCTCTGATGAGCAACTGGGAAAGGTTCAGAAACAGGCTTACTTTTTTCTAGTCATAGTATAGGCTTTTATCTGGAGACTGCACATAATTTCCAGTGATCCCAACTGCTTACTACTGCAAAAGGCCATTTCTTCTACATTTTTCCTTCTGTCCTCACCTCCCTCCCCCCAAAATAGGTGTGATTCATGGAACACCAAGATGTCAGATGACTCAAAATTACAGTTGACCCATAGAGCAATGGAAAGACACATAGTGGGTGTAATTGTGCTTTAGCTTACTACAGAGGATGACTTGCACAAAGCAAGGCCATAAAAGACATTCTAAAGTAAATTTGTGACCAGAAAAGAAGGAGTCCCAGTGTCATGACTGTGAGCAACAATAGATCAGCCACTCAATGGATGGTTAGTGGTGGGTTCCCTATGGAAAATGATGAAATATGGAATGTATATGTATATATATATGTGAAATATAGATGAAAAGGATGGGAAGACCTGAGAGTGTATGTCTATACAGGTTGAGGGAGTGTCTACACTAATAAAGATCACAGATCCACGCAAGTGTTTCTCTGATGCTTAGGACAATTGCTGAGTTCTACCCCAGAAGTGGTTGGGTTGTCTCTGTTAGTCTCTCGGACTAGGCGACCTGGTGTTAAGTTGTGGCACCCATTTGTGGTTAATGGTGGTTGGCTGCTTAAAGTTAGATATACTGGACAATGTGCTATATTCATAAAAAGCTGTCACCATCAGGTTTTCCCAATTACAGAACCCTTGCCCTGCTTCCCTTTTAATTTTGTCAATTAATTATTTTTTAACCAGAACACTTCTTAATATCTTTTAGGCCTCATCTTCTCAGGATTTCTTTAACTACTGTCCTGGATCTCTTTTCATCCTTCCCGAATGGATTTTTTCAGTGTTTATGATATAAGTACAGTGTGACGTAAACTTTTTTCTTTTAGCATGTAGGAAGCCTTTTGATTCAGTAATCCTCTCCCTACTTTTTTTTTTTTTTGCTCTGTGTGATTGAAATATGTTTTCTTACTTATGAATAAAATGTATTGGGCTTTTTCTGTTAGTTGAGTATATTTCTTTAAAGTCTACAGCTATCTTTTGAACACTACTTTTATGAATAAGGTACTGTGAGGAATGTAAAAAAACCCCATAATCTCTTCCTGTGAGGGGCTTTGAATACATTTCATTTCAGCAAATGTTTATTTAGTGCCTACTGTACTAGGCACTGAGGATACAAGAATAGCAAAGGAGTTATGGAGATGATCTAGATTTAACAGGGGTTGGGTCATGCTAAAACCAGCTCTTACTGGAGAGCTGATTGTTAAATTTTCAAGGTGAGCATTTACACTTTGGAAATAAGCAGATGCTGTAAATCCAAGTTTCACTTATTTATTTTGTGGATAGTCTAGAGAAAATGTTATAAAATTGTTTCAACTTGAAACTGTGTCATGTGTAGATTTTCTTTCTGAGAACCAGTTGTTAAATATTTAACAGCTGGTAGGGATATAATATATGCACCCAAATAATTGTGGTTTAAGCCAAAAAATGATTAAATGCACAGGAAAAGTCAAACAGGATGCTCTTATAAATTAAGGAAGAGGGAATTCACTTCTAGCCCTGATGTCTGAATGTGTATGTTTGGGGGAGGGGAGGTAGACCAGGGAAAACATCCTGGAGGAGGTAGCACCTGAGCTGGGTTTGGGGGGAAGAGAAAGATTTTTAATAGGAGAGGAAAAGAGCATGCTTCTTGTATGGCAGATGGTGTGAGCAAATGCATGGAGGTGAGAGAAGACAGCTTGAGACTGGAGAGTGCTTAGAAGCCTAGTTTGTCAGAGAGTGTATGGGGCAGTTCTGTGACACAGAGTAGGTTGTAGTCATGCCACCCATACCAGGGGAGAAAAATAAAGGACAGTCATTGACATTATTTCTATAACTTTCAGCATTTCTGTGCAGTCCTAGTGTCAGCTTGTGCCTGATTCTTCTCCCTATGACTTGAACCCATGTCTCTGAAGAAGTATTCTTTAATTTCTCCATATGTAAGAGGAGAGGGTTGGAGTTCTTTGGTACCTTCCATTCAGAACATTTTGTGTTCTCCATCCTAATGACCATCCAACACTGATGTTCTAGGAATCTGTCATGTGAAATGATCCCTAAGAGAGTCCTAGGGCCTCTGCTTGGCCCCACTCTGTCTCTGGGTGAAAAGGGAAGGAGAAAGCACTATCTGGGTAACCTATCATGGTGACCCAGAGTCCTCCACCCACCTGGGAGACTTTCTAACAAAATGAACCTAATGTGAATAGAGAAAGTAATGGTGAAAGTAATTCCATTTGAATTTATGCATTTTTTCCTTGCATATTTTTTCACATATTGGACATATGGAGAAAAGGCTCTGCTTTTGTCATTGTCTCACTGTGGGGCATTAAAGATACTTAATAAAAAGCACACAGTGTTTCACTTAATAAAACTATGGTGGATTCATACCAAACCAACAAATCCTGAGTAGATGACTCCTGCCAGTATGGATGTGCCCAATAGGGCATCTTGGGAAATAGTAGCAGCATCAGATCCCAGTGGTATCTAGTAGAAGCATCAGACTCACAGCCCTGGACTCAGGCAGCCAGCAAAATTCTTGAGAGGGAACCAGAAAAAAATGTAAATGGGAAATGTTTATCAAATAAAAATACAATACAACATATATGATGTTAATTTGCAGTTTGCAGCTGCAGGGATTGGCTTCTATTTTAGTTTGGTACCACTGGTGTAGAGTCATCAGTCTGTGGTGAGAAGAGCAGCTCTTGGGACGATGCAGAGAACAGTGGGACTGCAGTCAAGAGTACCAGGTTTGGTTTTTCAGTTTCCTCACTGTGACCTGGTGCCAAGTCATTTCATCAACTTGAGCCTCAGATCTCTCATATATAAAATGAAGAAAACCCACCCTCCATGAGACGACGGGATGATTTAGTGGAAAAAATGGGTCTAGGTATGGGAACATTGATGTTCTTGCTCTCCTGCAGTTTGGCATCAGCCGTGTGACTGTAGGAAAGTCATTTCCTTTCCTTCGTTCACATTTATAAAATGACTGTACCTTTCGTACCTGTGTCACAGATCGAATGAAGCTGGATGTGAATACATTCTGAAATGCTAGAAGCAGTCAAAAACATCAGACTCTTTTTCATATTGTTCTTGGGAACTGAAGGGAAGTCCTTTATCCTGATACTGAAGTCAAGGCAAGACAATAACAGCCTGTCATAGGAAAGCCCAGCAGAAAATTAAACTGCCTTGGCTCTAATTCTCCAACCCTGCATAGCCAAAGCTGTGCCCACAGCATTATTGTCCAAGAAGAAGGGGAACCTTGTGTCTAGCCCAGGGTTATCAGAAAGCTGAGATGGCTGACTTACTACAGTATTTCCATGTTTTTAGCATCAGAACTGGAATTTAAGAATACTTCAAAGGACCAAGCTACATCAATTGATGCAGCACATTTTAAAAAATCTATAAATTTAAAAAGAAATGATCTATTTTTACTTGTGTGCATATGTGTATACATGCACATAGATGAGTATTGATTATATCTGTATGTACACATACATACATACATAGTTGTTCAGTCATTTTCAGTTGTATATGACTCTCAGTAATCCATCTGGAGTTTTCTTGGCAAAGATACTGGAGTTGTTTGCCATTTCGTTCTCCAGCTCATTTTACAGACAAGGAAACTGAGGCAAACGGGGTTAAAGTGACTTGTCCAGAGTCACACAGCTAGGAAGTATCTGAGGCCAGATTTAAACTCAAGATGATGCTTCCTGATGCAAGTATAGAACCCATATTAGATTGCATGCCATCCTGGGGAGGGAGTGGAGAGGGAGGAGGAAAAAAATTTGGAACTTATGGAAGTGATTGTTGAAAATTGAAAACAAGTTAAAGAAAAGAAATTGAAAAAAAAGATGAGGCTTCCTGAATCCAGGTTCTGCACTCTATTCACTGTGCCACTTAGCTGCCTCTCCCTCCCTCCCTCCCTCCCTCCCTCCCTCCCTCCCTCTCTCTCTCTCTCCCCCACCCCTCTGTATTTATGTATATGTACACACACATACATATACACATATGTGTGTATGTATATCTATATTCTCTTTCTATGTGTAGTCAAGTGATACACCCAATCCTTCTAGGCTTAGGAATATTCTGATCAAACCAATCTTCTCAGGTACCTGAAAAATGTCACAGTCACTTTTTCAAGTGAACTGAAACCATGGTCATAGATTTGAAGGCCTTTTAACATGGTTTTCCCTTTCTTTGCCCCTCCTTCTCTCCCTTTCCAAAGCAGCTTGTTTCTTCTATCTAACTCAGGCTAATCTCCTCACCTCCTAACCTGTTGGAATACTGTTTTCTCCATTCTGTTGTCCACCCCCCTGGACATCCCTTCTGCCTGAAATGACTTCTTCCCTCCTCATCAAACCAGGGCCCTCCCTTCTCTCTTTGGAACTTTCCTAATGCATTCTCCTTGTTGGAGCCCTCTCAGACTAAGTCTTCCAGCCTTCAGTTACCTTGATGCTCTCTCTGTCTCATATCTCACCTCCTC